>NC_080720.1:16737101-17385851 GCF_019097595.1 Hemibagrus wyckioides | reverse complement strand
TGGGAGTTTTAGTTCATAGCTGCAGGAGTTACAGACACAGGTGACATATTCACTAGCCATTAACCGCAGTAGTCTTAATATTAAATGACAGCAAATTGGATAAATGGGTTATCAAATGCAAGAAAAAGAACAATATCATGCTCCTATGCCTGAAAGTGGATGAAATATTAATGTGGACTACTCATAGTCAAAGCAAGGGACAATTCTTCCCAGACAGGATGTACAAATGTGGTTGGAATCCCATAACTATTAACTAATGTAAGACATCTCCCAACTCATTTCAGGTTGAACAGGTTTTATTCTGCTTTTACCCAAGCACACATACACACCCACATACAGACTCGCATGAAGAGATTCCAGACATTCTCAACATGAGTGTGAAACTGCCAGCCCCGAATGTCCCTTCTCCAACTACAGGTTGTGAAATGTTCTCTCTCTTTCTCTCTCCCATTCACCTTTCTCTCTCTTTCTTTAATCCCTGGCTCTGACATCAGAGCTGTCACACAGTGTTCTCCCGTCATAGCAGATAAGTCGTCTCGGCGTCTCTGTATCTCCATGCAGCTCCATGCACCAATCAGTCTGAAAACACTGAAAGTGTTGGCCACAGCATCAAGCCATTTTTTATAGAGTGCCCAAGAGATTATTTTGATCCAATATGAAATCTAATGCAGCAGAAATGTCAGAAGATGCTAGCATGCATAGTAACTCGTCTATATGATTGTAGCCTGGAATGGAATTGACAGCCTGGAATAAGTTTGGAATAATATGGAGGAAGGGACAGAATGTAGCAGTGCATCTTTTTCCTCCAAATTCCAGGCAGCTGTTTTAAAATGTAGGTCTCTGAAGGGGCAAAAAGGAGCAGATCTTTCTGGCTAGTATATTCTCATTGATTTATGAGTTACTACAGCGAAATTATGTTATACCCAACCCAAACCTCAGAAACTTGCAAGCCATGACAGCAGCTTCAGTGCATCTGGGTATTGATTCTATAAGTCTTTAAAACTGTACTGGAGCACCATGAACAACAGTCATTCAACACTATTTCTTTCTGTCCCTCAGCTAGTGTTTCGGTGATGGCAGTAGAGAGAGCTGTCAAAAGTCCAAAATCAGTCCAAAATCTCCCCTAGGTGTATAACTGAGTCAAGATCTGGTGACTGTGAAGGTCATAGCATATGATTTACATCATTTTCATCCTCATTAAACCAGTCAATGAGCCCTCAAGCCCTGTGGATGAGGACAGTTTCATCCTGAAGGAGACTACTCTCATGAGGATAGAAATGTTTCTTTATAGTATTATATATATATATATATTCCATTCACTCTTTCCTCTAAGGAAACAAGACAAACCCAATCTATGGAAAATGTCTCCCAGAGGATAAAGAATAAAGTTTATAAGTATATAAGATATAAGAGTTAGGTGCTGGACTAGCATAAATACAGTATGTATGATCATTGAGTCAATAGGGTTATATTAGACCTGTGGCAAGAACCTTTACAATATTGAATACTTTGTTTTATTTGTACAGTCCAAAACCTGCTGAACAGAACTGAAAGATAAATTATTTACATCCACTTTTTAGTTATTACTACGTTATACACACTAGTAGTTTCAGTTATTTCTGGTCAGTGGCGTTTTTTTGTGATGCAATCTAATGCAACACGAGATGTTATTTGGCCTGAATGAGCCCCTTTGGGCCTGATTAAACGGATAGGTTTTCGGGCAATACCAGATGAAATTTCTGATGAAAGCACACTGTATGACATAACTGGAACGCACTGATTGGCTTTTACAGCAACCTCTACAGGGTGAGGTGTTTACAAGCAGTCCATCATATCCCTTAAGCCATACAGTCATTTTAGACAAAATAACTACTACAATTTTCAAAGCTTTCATTCAGTAACTGCCAATATTTGATTCCTACAAACACACAACAGGTTTCATTTGGGCTAAAAATAATACAACTGAATGTGTCTTCTGTTTCGTTGAAGCATTTACCATCATAATGTAAATACTAGCAAAGATTTTACATAGTACTTCTCAAGAATTCTTGAGTATTATATAACAGCAATACTAATTTTTATAGGAAGGTAAAAGCTCTTGAGCATGTCTTGTGTGTCTTTTTCTGAACTCGATGTTGAGTTAAAAAATTTGCAACAAACCTTCCTCTAATTTATACTTCATTAGTTCTATTGCTGAAATTTTGCTGTGTTTTCATTCATGCTAGTCCAAACTAGCAAGCACAGCCTAAAACTGCAGTATGTACATTAGGTTCTTAAATTATGCTTAAAGTAATAATGCTTTAAATAATAATGGCTACTTATATCTAACAAAATACACCCACTGAACACATTATTAGGAACTCCTGTACACCTACTCATTCATGCATTATCTAATCAGCCAATCATGTGGCAGTAGTGCAATGTATATAATCATGCCAATAAAGGCCATCAGCTTTGGGTAATTTTTACATCAACCATCAGAATGGGGAAATAATGTGATCTCGGTGATTTTGTTTGTGGCCTGATTGTTGGTGCCAGACAGGCTGGTTTGAGAAGTTTATCTATAACTAATGATCTCTTGAGATTTTCACACACAACAGTCTCTAGAGTTTACTCAGAATGGTGCAATAAAGAAAAACATCCAGTGAGCAGCATTTCTGTTGATGGAAATGCCTTGCGGATAAAAGCGGTCAAAGAAAAATGGCCAGACTGATTCAAGCTGAGACAAAGGCTACAGTAACAGCATCTCAGAATGCACAACATGTCAAACCTGGATGTGGATGGGCTACAACAGCAGAAGACCATGTTGGTTTCCACTTGTCAGCCAAGAACAGAAAGCAGAGGCTGCAATGGGCACAGACTCATCAAAACCTGACAGCTGAGGACTAGAAAAACATAGCCTGGTCTGATGAATCTCAATTTCTGGACACATCATATGACAAAGCCTGACAATGAGTTTAGCAGTCTTCCCAGTCACCAGATCTGAATCCAGTAGAAAACTATTGGGATCTGATAGTTCAGGAGATTTGCAACATGAAAATGCACCTAAAAAATCGTCAGGAATTATGTGACGGAATGTCTACGTGGACCAAAATTTCAGTATAATGTATCCAACATCTTGTGGAATCCATGCCACATAGAGTTGAGTCTGTTTACTAATCAAAGGGAGGCCCTACCCAATATCCGTAGAGTGTTCCTGATGAAGTGCTCAGTGAGTGTAGCTTTATCCCGACTATAATACAGCCTCTGTCTCTGTCTAAAATCATCCAGATTAGATAAGGACAGGAGGCTGCAGGATTTACAATATTAGAGTTACATAATATGCAATAATCCCCAGGCTGTGTGTACATGTACACGTGAACATGTATATCTGAAGTCTTCATGTATGTGTTTAATGTGAGGTGGAGAAATACTTTAGCAATTCTTTTCCCTCAGGCATTAATAGACAGTCCCTTTAAATTATACCGTAGTTAATGCAGTGTCTGGATAAACATGATATCTTATTGATTGGCTCATGATGCATTCACCATGAGGGCCAAATGTACGAAGCTGTTTGTGCCTATTTTATATGTAATTAAAATCTGGCATGTTATGTAGAAATCTGGCATACGCTTGAATGAACAATCAGACCATGCATATGGCACACCATGTATATGCAAAATGCACTTTTTTAAGCATCTTATATATGCATTTGATAGTGTATGAAACAAGAAGACACAAAAAGGTGGTTCATTGGAACTAAACCTTGGCACTTGAGACCTAATACAATTTATACTGCTTCTTAAAACCAGGCAAAAATGATCACCATGCATGCATGACTTTCCAAACACCAGTATAAATTCTTTTTATTCATTCTTATAGATATGTTTTATTTTATGACAAAATGTGTAGAAATGTGAGGCCATTTTAGAGCTATTTAAGGAAACTATAGTCTGTCTTTTTATTTCTGTTTGACAATTTGACTGCTTTTGTCGAGAGGCTCTGGTGGCCTTCATCATCAACATATCCTTCAGTTTTGCTCAAATCTACCAAAAAAATTCAACATATTAAACAGGATGTGTGATATTACCATTTTTTTCACATGCCAGTTGACCTTAAGAAAAATGGAGTACAGTTTAATTGCATGGTTTTACACAAATGAACTGCTACATCATGCTGCAGAAAACTGCTTTTTCATTAGCTCGTTTTACTAGAGGCCAAAAAAATGGAATTTACGCATGTTTTGGGGTGCCTGTGTTAAGCATTGATTTTCTTCGCCATCTTAATGGTGGTTAATGGCTCATAGGAAAGTAAGACACTCAGAGCTTTAAGAATTATTAGATTTTCATAAGTATTTCTGTTTTTACCTAGCCTACTAGGGACAAGAAGTTCATAGAATATTTCCCAAAAAAATATATTATTTTTCCACACAAAAATTCATCTTCAGAGTTAATGATGATATCAAACAAAATGCTGCTCTTTGAAATGCTTCAATCACTAAAATTCTGTTATCCAAACAGAGGTAAAAATGGTTCACACTGAATGCCAACAGTGTCTTTACTAACTATATATCAGACTTCAGATGATACCATAATTAATTTGTTTATGCTGATTGAAAATGTCAGATAAGTTGATTGAATGCCACCATACTGATAAAAAGGGTTCAAAGCAATTAGTAATCAACTAACTTCAGCAACATTAACGCATGCCACACCATTTACTTGTTCTGACATGAGATGAAGAACAATAACTTCATTGCTGTTTAAACCAATTATTTCTGTTGTTGAAATTGCAGTTCCTCATTATTCCCAAGTCTCTGACAGCTCTGCCGCCCATTTCCACCACTTCACCTCGGCTTTTAAAGCAGAGCGTTTACTAAGTGTCGTAGGCACAGTTAGTGTGATGAGCTATAGCCTTAATTTCACACACATCTAGCCCTGAGTGTTTTGGAAATATAATATAATAACCAACACACACACTCACACACAAACACACACTCCTAGCATGGTATTTGCCAGTGATGGCGACAGTTCAGAGAAATCCAGCTCCTGTCCAGTCATGGTGGTGCATAAATAAGCAGAGCACTGGGGAAATTAGAGGAAACCACATGGATTGGTCTGGCATCATGCCTGTTGCTGTGCCAACCACAACAGTAAGCCATACCATCACACACACGCACACACAAGAGGTTTAACACTAGGATATACCACTTTAGTCAGATTCTAATTCTGAGATGGCTTTTTGGTGTGTTTCCCAATTTTGTGTTTATTTTTTATTATTTACCTGCTGTACTTGCAAAGAAATTAAGCTGAATTGTAAATATCTTGTATTTGGGCTGAATAACAACAGACTCCTGATGAATAGGCCAGGATATTAGGAGACAGTTAAGAGCAACAGAGCAAGACAGTAATTAAATCCAGTAAATGACTAATGACTAGATGAGAGAGAATGCTTTTTTGTGCGTTTATCAATCTGTTCATCTGCTCTAGCAAGGTCATTGTTCTTTTGTTTGTTTTGGTTTTTTTTAAATCTAACAGAATTGAGCAATTTTTTTTTTTACTTCCTAATACATGCTGTAAAATGTAGCTATACTCACAATCCACCTACCTGACACTCACCCTGACTGAACCCGGTGCTGTCGCTCATGTGGCTTTAAAGTGGTTGTTAAGTGTCAGGTTATTTAAATACACTCTTTTTATGATGCATGCTATTGCAAGGCAATGCTGTCTCATTCCCAAGCACTTAAAGACAGCCTCTGGGACAGGTACACAAATTAGATAATCATGGGCACTAAGCTTATAATACTGTTAAATGCTGTGGTTTTTCCAGTTTTATAATATTGTAGAGCCTGCAATATTAAGATGAGAAGGAAAAGTCTGAATCAAAGTTTATAAATCTTCCTCACTGAGGAATTCAGGAGTGAGAGAATGCTGTTATAATTCTAAACTTCAGGGAGAGGAAGATATGAATGTTACTAAACATAACCAATATTTCCAATTTGACAAATTGCAATTTAAAATATTATATATCATTTACTGTTATAAGCTTATAAACTGACACACAAATCCCAGGTTTATATTCTACATTGTATATTATACTGTGTATGTGTTCTTCTAACAGATTATCATCTCTATAGTAACAACTCCACACTCCATGTAATTGAAGTCTAATATTAAACAGATGAAATAAACAAGAAAAACACTTTTTTTTTTTAGTGTCAGCGCTTTGCAGTCTGAGGGAAAAGCTGTCAGTTTTCTATCATGGAAAAGTCTTCAGACAGAGGGATTTATGCTTTCATGACAAGCCGCATATTTTTTTCTGGATACATTCAAGTGAGGGAACTAAAGAGAAGCTGATGAGTGAATTGTTTATAGCTGCTTGGATGTCTTAAATGTACCTATAAATGGATAAAAAGTAAGATATATCATGTTCATTAGTATAGTACAAGAGGAATAAAGTGATACCAGTAATTCCATTTCGTGTCAAGCCACAATATCCTGTTGCTGATTATTACATCACATTCTGTTTTATTACTTACATAAACCTTTCCTGTTACTACAAAGATAAAATATATATTCATCTGACTACCTGTCCCAAGGATATTTTTGAGCAGTGATTAAGCCTGGTTCTAAGATTAAAAGATAAAAAGGCTAGCTCTATAATTCACTGCTGAGGAACTGTTTAATCAAAGATCAGGTCTAATATGTATGGGAAACAGGCCTCCAGGGTTCAAGACAAGAGCAAGGATAAAGGGAGGGCAATGTCAATCATAGAAAGATCTAACCAGCTTTCAAAGCCTTATCTCTTATAGAAGACCATCTCTTTGAAATAAGGTTTTAGGAAAATCAGCTTTCTCCAGACATCTGGAAAAATTCACCCAGTTTCTCTCAGCAAAAAGCAAAGTGAGTTCACCACTTAATGTTATTGATGCAGTATTATATGAATCCAATTTAGCAATGTATTTCAGTGCACAAGGCCTCCCTCATGCCATCAATACAAATGCAAAGTATGCGTCATATTTGTTTAGCGTCAAACTCTCAATATGTGCCCTGCCTTTAACAAGACAGTTACTATACTCTCAGTTGAACTTGTTGGGATGCCAGTGACTCACAGATATAGAATGTCTACACCTAAAGAGGATGGATGAAGTGCAGGGAGGTGGATGAGCAAAAAAACAATTAACAAAAAAACAAACAAAAAAAAAAAAAACAAGAACAGCAGAAACTACTGATAAAGCAAAGGCATGATCCCAAAAAAGGAGACAGATTCATGAAAAGAGGACAAACTGTCGGCGTCTGCTGCTGTACATATGCACATGCACCCACAGAGACTGTCACCTCTTATGCCACTATGTTACAAACATGAATGCTTATATTTGCTGGTGATGGAATTCTAGTGTACACAAAGCGACAAGCTATTTATTCCGGTTATTATTATTATTATTATTATTATTATTTACATTAACTAATGTTGGGTTAACAAGCATCCAACTAACCCTGCCTCAAATAATAAGCTGTTAGAAGAAACACAAGGTCTGTTTCATGAACTGCAGTATCCTCCCAGTTTGCAGCCTGTCTGTTAGCTATAATTTAAAACAGACCTCACAGAATATCTCTGTGAGAATACAGCCTGTATAGTGACAGTCATCACTGGCACTCAAGAAAATGTTCAATATAACTGTACAAAATAACCCAATGAGTGAACAAATGTAATATTTAAAAAATGCATCAGGTCTCTAGAGACACTCTTGTTGCCTTTGACTAAACATGAGGTTACACAAAATCACTTTCATCATCCATTAGAAATATGGAGAACCAAAAAGCTTTCAAAGAGACAGACCGCTGTTAATCTGTGCAGGTAATGGATATAAAAACACATAAGCAGTTAAATCCATCATTGGGCACAATCAGGGACATAATACAAAAAGTTTTTACAAAAAGGAGCAGTGAGATGCCAGCATTACTAACAAGAACATCCTACCATACACGGAGGAAAAAAATACATTTCAAGTCAACACCGTAGTGATATTTTTTTTATATTCACATCCTTTCTCCTATAGCAAATTGGCTTTTCCACTGGCTGAATATTATTTATGTTTGGTCTGTCCGCTGTTTTAGCTGAAAAGCAGAAAGGCATTTCAGATGTCTCAAAATAATAAATCTTAAATGCAACAGCTATTCTGTAGATGTTGGCACCTTAGAAGAAGATTTGCTAGAAAAGATGAACATACAGACACCACATACTGAGAAGGACATTGAGGGAACCTAACCAAGTGGCACTAGAACTACTGTTTGAATTGGGCCTTGTTGACAGATAAAACCACAACTGATGTGTCTGGCCATTTACAGCAACTATGTTTGGGGGTAAATGCTGACTGTATCCAAGAAACTACCAGAGATTCTGGCTAACCACACCTAACAAATGGGAAAACCCCACACGAGTGAACAATACACCTACACGTTAGGTAACGCCCACAATTCCTCTAAGATGAATATGCCCAGCACAGTTTGGGTGGGCACTTGAAATACCTTAGTAATTACATTTCAGTGTGGCTGAAACTATTCCTGTTAGATGACAAATTACTGCCAGTGTCCCATTTCTACCAATAAATAAAAATAAGAATAATGTTGTTATTGTTTTTTCAGCTGCTCCCTGTTTTTGGGGTCACCACAGCAGATCATTTGGTCCGCATGTTTTGGTTTGGCACAGGTTTTTTTTTACACCGAATGCCCTTCCTGATGCAACCCTTCCATTTAATCTGGGCTTGGGACCGGCACTGAGAGTTACATTGGCTGGTTTAGTGCCCTGCCCGGGAGTTGAACTCAGACCGTGGCAATGAGAGTGTGAGATCCTGCCACTGGACAACCAGGAGGCTAAATAAATAAATACATAAAAATAATAGTAATAATAATAATAATAATAATAATTCACTCAATCAACTTAACAACACTGAGATAACAATGACCATGCATTCTATTTCCTTATTAGGTAAGCCTAACACTGCCAACCCAAGTTAGTTATTAATATTTAAGGCTAAATGATGATTAAGACACTGTTGCAATTTAAATCGCAGTAGCCTGAGGACAGAGCAAATGTTTCTTGGCCACTTGGAAGATCATGCAAGGATTCTTTTTTCTTCTTCTTTTTTCTTTCCCCACTATACAATATATGTTTTCCTTCCTCCTACTTCCTTTTTTCCTAACAATGTCTGCACAGGTCTGCACATGTACAGTATGTGTATGAATGTGTATGTATCTGTGTACATATATGTCCCCTTCATTTTCTGTTATATAAGTACTCAGGTCTTGCATCAGTTGTACTTGGTAATGTTCTTCATATTTGTGTTACACTGCAGTCCAATGTCCATGTTCTACTGTAGTAAAAAAAAAAAAAAAAGAAAGAGAGAAACAAATAAATTCCAAATCCCAAAATGTTGTAGGTCATTGTACCAAGCTGAAAGCTAGTGATTTGGCGGGTGTGTGAAACATAGTGTGAAAACAATTGGGGCAGATACAAGAGTAATGAAATGTTAATGAGTTTGTCCTCTTAATCAATTTCACAGTGTGCAAACACCTGACAAAGACATGTGACTCCTTCTTTTTCTTTGCTTTTCTTTATTTTTATGCTCAAACTGCCTGTTTCAGTTTTATTTTATTGTAGTAACTGATGTTTTTTTTGATTGGAGGTTTGCATCCAAACTTTACTGCATGGTACTGTGTGTTTTAATCAAAGGTCTGAGCAATGTTACATGCCCTTATATTGTGTGCCACAGAATAGATGCTTCAGGCTTTCATTTCATATCAGAAGTGCAAAGATTGCAACCTCTACTTGCCTCCATATTAGGAGAATAAAAATAACAATACACCATAATACAGTTTTCCAAGATTCCTCCAAACCACATTACCCAGCACACATTAAAATAGATGTTCATATATATTCTGTGCCCTCTGGCAAAGAATTACAAACCACAGTAATAAAAGCAAAGTTCTTAAATATAACAATAAAAAAATCTTTATGCACCCCTGAAAAATATAAACAAACTGTCATCCTTGAGAAAATTCTATTCTTATAAAGTGTCCAGTAATTTTGGTGCCTTTGACAGTTTCCCGTATTGGTGGGTCATGGTGCTGGGTTACACTGTGACATATGGCAGTGGAGCTGGTATTTTTGCAGCTGGTGGTCGGCTCTTGTCAAGATTGATAGTAACATAAATTTTGCTAAGTATCAGGATATTTCAGAGCAAAAACTGATTAAAGAAGGGCAAAACATGGCTATAGACGCATCTCTCAACAAAATAATGACCTGAAACATACTTCTAAATCAATACAGAAAAGGATGATTCGTTGTTATACAGCGGTCATTTCAGGCTCTGGATTTGATACCTGATGAAAACATGTGGTCTGAACTGAGTAGGGAATTCCACGTGCACAAAATCCTAACAATATAAAGACGTTATAGCATTTATAAGAAAATATTCTGTTATGTTCTGAGTATTCTCAGAATATTAATTTTAGATATAGGTTTTTGCTTATTTTCATAAAGTGTGGTGTAAACTAAACCAAACAGTGTGTGTGTGTGTGTGTGTGTGTGTGTGTGTGATACGCATGCATACTTGTTTACCTTTATCCATCACCTTTTTTTACCAGTTAATGAAGATTTACAAGTATGTTTTCAGCCATGCACTCCACTCTGGTAGTGTTTTTTCTGTGCTTTGAGGTTTGCAACAAATAGTTCCATCCATCCATTTTCTATACCGGCTTTGTTCCTAATTAGAGTCACAGGGGTCTGCTGGAGCCTATCCCAGTGCACATTGAGCGAAAGGCAGGGGTACACCCTGGACAGGTCACCAGTTCATCACAGGGCCACATATAGACAGACAACCACACACACTCATACTCACTCCTATGGGCAATTTAGGCCCCTGCCTGTTCGAACCCGGGATTCGAACCCAGGACGGTGTTAACCACTAAGCCTCCGTGCAACAAATAGTTAACAAAATCAATTTAAATGATCAATTAGTTAGATTCCGCTATGAAGCATGCTGTGTCAGTTTATTTGGAATAGAAAGATTTGCTGGAAACTATGGAAAGTATGGAAACACGTTACATTACACTATATTTTCGTCCTCATGAAGACCAGTGTTAGTACAGTGTCCCTAACAAGGTGTTCCTTGAGTGTAGAGGCCACACCACAAGATGCAAAACACTTATCAGCACTAAGAATCAGAAGGCCAAATTTGAATTTGCAAATAAATATAGAGGCCACAAAGGTCAAGCCCGGTGGTGGCTTTTGCTTACATAAAAATTGCGTGACCTGCCACCAAAAATGGCAAGGCCTAATCTGTTTAACACATCTAGATGTAAATATTAGAAAATCAAAGCTGAAATGATACTGCATCATATTCTGCTTTTGAATTCAAGCCCAACTCTCTTTAGTGTTTAGCAAAAACAAAACAGTTGGCCTTGCTGTTTCAGTGCTTTTGGGGGGGGGGGGGGGGGTAGGCGTGTAACTGATGGGCGTGAGCTGCAGTGTAGCATTTGTACTTGTAGCATAAACTGCTGTATCATTTCCCATTAAAAGCTGATCCTCATGCCTCTTTTCTTTTGTCTGTGTGCAGGAATCCAACTCAATACATCTATTATTTATAGACACTAAATTACACAATAGGCTCAAGCCTGAGAAACACACTCACACAGGAAATGATTTCAAACCTACACAACCGACAACCCAGACAAAGCTTAGAAAGTCTAAAAGTCAGATATAGGATTAACATGTCAGTGCCATCGAAAACACTGCCCCCACACTCACACCCACACCCACACACACACACAAATGCACGCGCACACACAAGAACGCATGCACACACATAACCGGAAGGCCTAGGTCTCAGCTGGCACTGCAGTAACACTTCCAGTTGAACTGTTATTCATAACCCCAGCCCAATTTTCCAGCCACACTGCATCTTCTCCAAGCTACACATCACTATATGTACAGATCATACATCCACTCTGACATGGCATCAAAAATTCATCACTTATCATGCTCTGTACCAGCACAAACACATCATCAAAAAAACATGCAGGCTGCAAAAATATTAAAGCTCATTCAAGTATGAATAGGGGACAGAAAACAGAACAGCTCAAATAATCATCACATATACATTATATGACCAAAAGCATTCGGACAACTGACCATCACATCACTGGACCCAAAATCAGTGCCTGATCTCCACAGGGTCACACTCCAAAATCTGGAATGAGATGTTCAATAAGCACATGTGTGTTGTTGTGATGGCCAGGTTGGTGCCATACTTTTGGCCATATAGTATACATTACTGTTTCCATTGTAAGGAACATCTATGATCATTTCTATTATATTAGATGAGTACTTGGATTATAAAATATGTAGGTATTTAGCAAAGTAAACAGATAACCACTGATATGGTGAAGTTTTCTGTAGCGATACTTTCATTTAACATTTATACAAAGAGTCTCCAGTGTCAGTTCATTGTAATGGTAAATATTCTGCCTTGGGAAAGTCTTCAGGGCAGAGTATGCACTTTCCATTTTGAGCTGTTGTTTTGTTTTGTTTTTTTGTTTTTTTTTAGAGAGTGAGAGAGAGAGAGAGAGAGAGAAACAAAAAAGAGAGGCTGATGAAATGGTATATAGCTGCTATTATGTAAGAGAGAGCCTTTTTGCAGACATTCCTAGAGAATATAACTGAGAATATAAATGGTTAAAGGTACAAAGTGTCATTCTTGAATATATTAAAAATGCAAAAAAAATTAAAACATTTTTGGCAGATTGGTATAAATGGAATAAAACCCATTGGGACATGTAGTTATTGGAAAATAGACCACCTCGGTGTGATAACAGTAATTGTGCTCCACATTGAGCCGCATCACACCTCACTGTTGTTGATTATTTTCCTATGAAAGGATGCTCTGTCGTATTTCTATCCCTTATTTATTAGCAATAAAAGATTATTCCATAGAAAGAGAAATATTACTTGAATGCTAGTGTGTGTGTATGTGTGTGTGGTGTGTGGGTGTGTGTGTGAGAGAGCTACTGGAAGCCAAAGTCGAATTCCTCGTGTTTTCAGCCATATTTGGCAAATAAAACTGGTTCTGGAACTATACTTGCAAAACTCTTCAGTTGTTAAAGCACCCATTATCGCCCATTTAGTTTTAGTAACTTTTAGTAAACTTACTGTTTTTTTAGTTTCCACTAACCTACATAGATTTATGTATGGACTACAGTTTATGTAGCTTACCAAATCAAGGTTTTTTTTCTGCAACATGTAACTTGGATTTGTTTGATCATTATACACCTCCAGAACTTTATAACTAACTGCAAAATCTATAATACACAAAACATATTCCTCTAGCACTAAAGCTGGGAAGAGCTGGCCTAGTACTACAGAAAATTTTAACAGTCTAGTGCAGTTTATGGCCTATGCTCAGATTTAGCATCATTACATCACTGACTTAAGGTGAACAGACGGTGTACAGAATCTGAGGTATTTTTAGTTTGCTATGTGAAGCAGCCTGTCATTCTCACCTCGAGACCAGCGTTGTCCCGGTTTCTCCAGCCATGATACATATTCTGGTTTTACTTATGTTTGCACATAATACACACACACACACACACATGTACACATATTGCTGTATGTTTTCATACATTTATTTTGCCCTGAATCTACTTACACAGCAAATATAAAATTTTATTTAATTTTCTCTTCACCCATCAAGTTTACTTAGGTCATGTGTTCCTGAAACTTTGGTGACCTTTTCTACAATCACTGTCTGTTGTTCTTCCTCTCTCCATGGTTCCACATCATTTTTAATACCATTCATCATTTCTATGGTAATAACACTCTCTTCCCACTGTTCCATAGCAACAGCCATATTACCTTTCCACTTCTAACACTTTAATGCCTCAGTAGAAATAAATCTATCAAGCGGAGTTGAAAAAAAAATGTACACCTTTCATAATAGACAAGCCTTTCGGAGCAGGTTGGACATGTTCCACATATACTGATTTAGACTTGAAATACAGACAGATTACAAAGATCCATAAGGCTACATAAGACACAAAAAGAACATTTATGCCAGTGATATGCAAATGGGTCATGACTATTGGCTGTTAACAGTAGATTAGTGATGATTGCCAATATTTCTTATTAAATTTGTGATATTAGTGTTAATTTCTTTCTCATCCACCATTTAAGCTGGCCCAATATCCCAGTCCCATCCCACGCAGCCTTACTCTCCTTTACACTGACGCCTTTTCACTGCATTAAAACAGAAGTGTTCAGATTTCCACATGTAGTTGTTCAGGCCAACTCGGTGTCCTCTGTGTGCATGCTGTAGAGATTAGCTGTGAGATTTGAATCTGTTAAGCCTTGGAGCTCTGACACACCTGGAACCAGCTATGAACCAGGGCAGCAGACTTTCCACTGACACATCACGGACGGCGAGTACTTCAGAGAAGGAAAGGAGCAAAGGCCTTTCATTTTTTATCAGGCCCATATCCACAGCAGAATCCCAAATATGTTCCTACTCCTTATAAATGTGTACAACATTCAGTATGAAATAATATCTCCTCTGCTTGTGTTCAGTATGTGCTTCACAGTCCTGCTGGACAATGAACCGAAGCATACTTTCGAAAGCAACCCAAGATTTGTTTAAGGAAAGAGGTGGAATGTTCTGCAATGGCCAAGTCAATCACCTTACCTGAATCCAACCGAGCATGTCTTTCACATTCTGAAGGCAAAGCTGATGGCAAATTGCCCAAAAACCTGCAGGAACTAAAGACAGCTGCAGTAAAGGTCTGGCAGAGCAGCACCAGGAAAGAAACCCAGTTCACGCAGTTATTGACCACAAACTATTTGCAACCAAGTATTAAAAATGACAGTTTCATTTATAATTATTCTGGTTGGCACAGTTCCCTTCGGTCACTTACATGGAGGGGATCACATGTAACAAGTGCTGTAATTCCTACACCAGTCATCTGACTGAGCTGTAAATATTTATACAGAGATTCATATTCACACTGAGCCCATATTCATTATTTAATTTCAACTCCTACATATGGTGGGAGACAGCTAAAATAATCATTTTGGCCATTTCCATATATTTATGGACCTCACAGATCTGTAGAGATGAGCTGCAAGATTTATGGCCCTCCAGCTCACTTGTGGAAAAAGGACGCACTAGCCACAGTTCATGGAAACTCCACGCCTTACGCATTTTCCTACACTGACACACCTGATTCAGCTCTTCAGGGAAGCCTGCGTTTTTAAGTGTCATATGTACAAACAAGTGTCAGGAATGTGTGGGACTGCATACACTGGAGAGAGAGAGAGAGAGAGAGAGAGAGAGAGAGAGAGTCTTAAACCTCAACCTGGCTCAAAAGCATTTGAAAATTTTCTGTTTTGTTTTGTTTTTGAGTTCATATGAAGACAGAGGAAATGGTGGAGCCACTAACAACATCCATTACATTTCATAAACTTTTATAGCTAGAAACTAGACAGCTGTGGAGATTACAGAAACATTGGCACGTGCGTGCCAAGCTGAACCCCGAAAGATTTCATATTAGACATAAAGTATAGGAACAAGCAGATATAGAAAAATAAAACACATTAAATGCTTTTTGCCCAACTCTCATCCCATATTAAGTGGATTATCACATCTGGATACTCTAGACTGGTAGAACCGATGCTGATTTTTCGTCACTAAGATACTTATGCTAGCTGAAGCTAGATACAGTAGCTAACTCTAGCTAGATAGCAATTTCGTCTTAATCAGTGGGGTGGAAATAATTAGCTTTCACTTTTTTGTCATTGAGTTGACATTTTTTCTACCATATCTTCGAAAGATTTGTACAACTGCAAGGTGCAACTGCAAGCTACTTTCATATTTCTTAGTTTAATTAATATTTCTTTAACGCCCCGTTACACGCGGTGCAACATTTAACAGAGCGCGCGAGGGCGGGCTATCTTGCGCGCGCGGAACAGTTTTAGCGCGCGTGCTCGTTAAGAGAGAGCGCGAGGCGCTTTGATATAAGCAACATTAAAAAATGTATATATCTTGCCTCAGTTGCAGTTTGCTGACTGTAACGAGAAAGCTGTGAAAGCTATTTGTCTTTGAAATGTCGCACATAAAGTCTGAGTTCAAACAAAAAAGCGTCAGGAAATGTTTGATTGAACTACAGAATATCACTAAAGAGAGGAGGATCACCTTGAGCTGTAAGTTCAATGGCAATACCACCAAAACCTTTGTCAATGTCAGAATGGTGTATATGGCCAAAGGCAACGATTTTGCAGGTATGAATAGTAAAGACTGTCCTTTGCTAATTTCCACTACTCATATTAGACAATACGAGCCTTCTGAACACACTTAATACTGTATAATTCTCTATACCTGTACACTCCTATGATTTATAATCTCTCATCACATAGAAAAATGAAGGGTTTCCTTTTAAATCTTGTTCCTTCCAAAGTTCTTTCCTCTTGTCTGGACTTTTTTTTCCTTGTCACTGTCATCTCTAGATTGTTTGTTCAACATCAGTGTCTATTGTCAAAAGCACTATAGAAGTAACATTGACTTTAACTGAATTGGATTGAAATCACATTAACTGATTACAGTGTGCAGAAAGTGTTTACTAGATGTAGTGTACATTTATTTGGAATAGAGAAATTTCCCATACAGTGGGTCATGCAAATTCAGACAAATTTGAATGTTTGACCACATTGAACCCGCTGGCTTTAGATTTTACTGAGAGGAACTCGGCCTTTCATTTTCACTCATACAATAACTCCAGCTTCTTATTTGGTTGAACTTGTGGCCTATCTATTGCATTTGTATGAAAAATTGGCTTTTCCTACAAATGATGGTCTTTTTGAAAAGTGTTCACACATGCATCCTAAACCTGCAGCCAGGCTACTCTGACTGACTCAACACCATCACACAAGTACAATACAATCACAAGCCACTTTTTTTGCTAGATGGCAGCTTTTTAGTCTTCTTTAACAAATGTTGTTCTACTACAGATTTAGCTCAAATAAGATAGATAGATAGATAGATAGATAGATAGATAGATAGATAGATAGATAGATAGATAGATAGATAGATAGATACTTTATTCATCCCAAAGGGAAATTTACAGCATGGTGACAGATCTGGTCACACATAAGTGACTGTCCAGCACTGTTCTGTTGGCTCACTACCAGTGTAGAGCCTGTCTGAGGTGTGCTTGGGCAAGTCCCAATGTTCCCAGCAGCCACTGATGACTGATCGCCATTGCTTCCTATCGACCAATCATTGACTGGCATTTGATCTCACAACTGATGACCACTATTTCACCAGTATCTCACCTGCACACTTCTTTTTCTCTCTAATTGGCGGCATTTACAATGAATAAAAAAGCAATTTATCATAGCCGTTTTCCTTCATGCCGGTTTCTTTTTGTAAATATGTAAATATTTTGTTTGTTGTACCAAGACCAAAGACTCCTTCTTCCTATATGCAAGACGTCACATTCTGTTCTTTTTATTTGCAGGGTAAAAATGAACCCCTTTATTCTATTCCAGATCTCTCCAGAATATATTTCTTCTTCTTGTAACATGTTTTGATATGCAAATCACCATGACTGTTCAAAGGATATGCAGAGTACCCCATGTCGTCATCTGGCGACTTCTAGGGACTTTTTGAGCATGCATTAGCTACTTTCTTCTGAAGAGAGTTCGCGACACACAAAAACAATACAACAGACTGTGTGATAAATACGTGTGTAAGTGAGCATTGTACCTGGTTTCACGGTCTTTATGCGGATGGGCTCTCTGAAGTGGCGGATCACGGCGTGCGTGTCTCGGTTGGTTAGGCCACTCACGGGCGTGCCGTTCACCTCCAGTAGCACGTCCCCGTAGTACGGCAGCGAGCCAACGTGACACACGAGTGCGTCGAGGTCCATGTGTCCGAGGAAGGGGAAGAGGCCATGTTCAGCTCCTCCGAGCAGCTCGACCACGGAGCCGAACTCGCCCGCGCCTCCCCACGACACGGCGCACTCACGCACTTTGGTCGACCAGTGTTTCTTCCTCTTCAGCGCTTTGGACATGCTGCTCCTCTCCTTCCCTCAGTTCAGCTTTCAGCAGGAATCAGGTACTCTGCTTTCAGCCCAACATCAGCGCGCAGATGTCCAGATGTTGCTCCTCCAACCTCATCACTCAAAAACCGAGTCTCGCTACATGACGCGGTCGAGATATGCAGCTATACACTTTAAAAAAGAAGCTGGAAGCGAATTTAGATCATAAATTATTTTAAAGCTTTGGGCTATGATTTGAAGTTGAGCAGAATTAGATTGAGAAAGGCGCGCGCTACGACTAAATATGGTCCCTGATTGCTTACAAGTTATCCAAGTTCACATCAGTAAACAAAACTGATGGGTGAAAAAACAGGTTTCCTTTGCAAGTCTCCCAGCGAGCTCGAGAGCATCAAGTAGGCTGTGTACATAAAATAACACCACCTAACGAGTGACCCCTTTCAGAAGGACGTACATGTCAGTGTGTTAAAATGACATCACTACAAACATATCATTTAGTCTAATAAATGAAGAAGACCATCATCACATCTGTAGCCGGATTGGCTGAAACTGTCATTCCGCTTTTATCCGGTCTCCACGCACCTGACATCACTGACCAGCCACTGATTATCCACACGAACTCGGGGGGGATGGAGCTGTCTGGTTTATTCTCAACACCAGCAACACCAGGCGTTTCTTCTAATCGCCCAACCGTGCTTGCAGCTTTGTCTACCACAGGCGATGATTTCATACAGCCGCTGCCGACGCGCGCGCGCAGTCAACTGCCGGTTAGGCGAGTGCGTGTCTGTGTCTGTGTGCGCGCGCGCGCGCTCCAGCGCCTGTCAACAAAAACGTAAAGAGCAGATGAAGCGGCTCTGTGATTGGCTGTCTGGCGGGCGTTATGTAAATCAGCCCGGCGATCAAACCCCTGTATAGTATACAAAACAGGGAGGCGGGTGATCCTGCCACAGGTGGCGCACTATTTTAGCAATATCCCGAGCTTATAGAAAAGCTGCGTCTGTTACCTAATACTGCCGCGCTGAAGAGCATTAACGTTTACAGCATTGGGCAGACTCATATAAAAGTTTTTCCTTTTTTTTTTATTTTGAAAGATTTTGGGATTTGTTGCCTCAGGGCAACATTGTACCGTTAGAGGATATATAGGTTTCATAGAGGAAAAAGAAACATATTGATAAAACATCAATCAGCATAGCCAACAACATATGCATGCATTTGGAACAAGATGCAAGTGAAATGTATTAAAAATGCATTATTTAATCATCCTATTTTAATCATGCTTGCCATTCCACCTCCTTAATCCCCATAATCATCATCATCATCATCACTTTCTCCCTGTAGATTTAAAACCATCACTATGACTTCACCCTTGTCATCATCCTCACTCCTCACTGTTTCTTTCTCCATGTGAGTTTGCTCATCATCTTCCTCATCATCAGCTCATCATCATTACCATCAACCGGGAGTGCTACCTTTGCATTACTCTTCTTTGAAGTTCAGTAGAACTAAGAGGAATATATAGCTCGACTTAAACCTGGATCAAATTCAAAGGGGTCAATTCTTAGTATAAAATATATTGAACTTTTTCTAAAAATGTGGTGCTGCAAGAAGACTCCGGTTGGCTGACTTTTGATTATATGACCTATTTCTATTTCTATTTCTGTTGTTGAGAATGTAGTAGGATGCTCCTTGCTTTATGCAGAAAGCCAATTTGTTCTTGGTTTGGTAAAACATTACAGTGAAATTATGTACCTTAAATTATTTTTTAAATGTATACTATATGCACGTTTCTAGGTAAAACATACCTGATACAAAAGATGTACCACTAATAGCACCAACCTAGTGACTACTGTATTAAATACGTAAATACAGTACACCACCATAGATTACCGTAGGATGTATACTATAAACTTAAAAAAAAAAAAGTTTTAACTAAATTTATATGAATGTTCAGGCCCTGACTTTTTAAAAATAGCCTAAAATATATATATAGCCTCTTGTAGTTAATTCTATGTGTCTGATTATTTGCTATTTTCCTTTATAGTATAATTATCCTCTACAAGAAGTATGAAACTGAGCATCATACATTTTATCCATAATTAAGCCCAGATAAATAAATCTCTCCAGAGCACCACCTTGTGGTCTAGTGCGGTAACACAAGGCTTTCATACAAATCTCCTGATCCTTCAATTTGCAGTGACTTAATGAGGCACTTCACTGGCACCCAGACAAACCTCTGCTGATTTCATTTGGCTCTCTGTAAATTAGCTTAATCTTCTGCTTAATTAAAGACATGTAAAGACAAGCTGAATTTAAGACCTTCACAGCACATCCCCTCTCCTCTCAAAGCCAAACGCTTAAAATTGTCTGTGTTCTCACTCAAAACAGCCACCTGGAGTCATCCGTAGCAGTGTGCATCTCATATATTCTAACAAAAAAGGGGATGAAATCAAAAGTCTGAATGCTTGAGAGTTAAGAACGAGCACATGTGCCATCACATACTTCGAACTTAAATCATTTGGAACTATTAAGTTGATAAATTCCACATGGTTGTAGCTCTCAGGAGGCTCAAGATATGTAATTGCACTGCATTTACTGTGGGCCTTAAAGTTTCATGTTGTGCAGTGTTAGTTTGCATAAATATCCCCCTTGGTTATATAGGAAGGGTGCAGTATGTTGCTGCTGATGAGGGTAATAAAACCCACAGTGAACTCGGTGTATGCATGCATTATTGATGACACAGCAGCGCAGTTTAGTGGCAGACTGTGGTAGGAGCTTTGATCCCATCCCAAGAATATCCTGCACAGCACTTCAACCATAAGCCCAGAATGAAAACTGTCAGGTGAAGTGTTTAGTGGGATGTAAATGTGTCTAAACTTTTTTTTTAGCCAGCCAAAACTTTTTTTTTTTTTTTACACACGTAGTTTTGACCTGATTCAGTCATGCTGCTACAAAAGTGCTACCTTGCTAACTTGAGCAGCTTCAGTTCTGTAGTCTGCAGAAAGCAAGTCACACATCAACACTTTCTGGAATCACAATTGAGCTGCACATGAAGCTATGTCAGAATTTGCATTTTATTGTTTAATATGCAACATTTTTAAAACAAAAAGTTCTTTATACATGCTTTACAGAATGTACAGGTACAATATTGGAAAAAAAAACAAACAAACGAAAAAAAATACATTAAAGCAGCACTGGAATATTGTCAAAGCATTAAAGCTAAACTTTGGTTCATTTTCAGAAAAAAAAAAAAAAAACATATTGAGGATGTGAGCTGTGAACTGAATGCAAACTTACACTTGTGCCCTTCAACACAAACTCTCAGACCATTCCTATTTAGCGACGTTTTTTTTTCAATTATTCAGTAAAAACCATTAAATCTGTACCATTACGCATCTTCCGGATAGGATGCTGAATTTACTTTGCCTTAAATATCCGACAGCAAAAGTGTGCAAGTAGTAGCAGTGATGTGCTCTACGGCTATTAACTCCAATTATAACAGCTTTTAATATATGGAAAACTTCACCATAAACCTCTGGCAGCATACATGCACTGCTACTCTTCACAGAACTGGATAAAACCATGGGGTCTGCTCAAGGATTTGTAAAGTGGAATGAAAGGATTATGTGCAAATCAAGAGAGCACACTGAAACAAAAGCAATACATTAACATATGTTCATTAGATTGAAATAACATCCAAAATTTTTTTCCAACTTTAAATAAATACAACAGAACATATAACTGATACATACTGTATCCGGCTGTAGTGATGTAATGCTGTAGTGCATTGCACGATACACACATTTTACAATTACATGTTAGAGTACCTCAGTTTTTTCTTTCATTCTTTCTTTCACACTCTCACACTCAGTAACACACACACACACACACACACAAACTCTTTGGAACAAATTATCCTCCTATGGGATGTGCAGCATATATAGGATTGTACCAAGTGTGGATGAAATCAGACAGTCCAAGCATTGGACATTCTGTAACGAACATCTGTCTACATACTACAGACAGAAAGTGCTAATGGTCAGGGGGAAAAAAAACAGCTGTTAAGAGAGAGGAATCGTTCTGTTTATGGTCCAAACATACAGCTCATTTCATGGTGGAATATTTTTGCAAGAAGTGTCCTCCATATAGAAGCAGATTTCAGACACATATGCAATTCAGCAATGTGAGGAAGGACAGACCAAACAAAATATAAAAGCACTGGGTTTTGTTTTTTGTTTTTTTTGTTACTTTAAATGGATTTCATCTCTGCAGCCTTGTGTACCCTGCTGCTGAGAATGATATTAATACTGACATCACTGATATTGATGTACCTGGTGCTGTCACTAACTAGGATGCGTTAGTGGTGCTACAGAGTGGCCATTTTAAACAGTATCACATTGTTAAAAAAAAAACAAAAAACGATCGAGTCTGTGTTACAGATATATGCAACCTGGTAATCAGCTCAAGGCCAATTGTATAAATGAATTTCAGAATTAGACAGGGCACCAATCCGTGTCTGATACACACATTCAGTGCCCTATAGGCTTCAAAATGCATGGGAGGAACGTACATATATTTAACAGTACAGTGACTCTTTCAGATTCTACATAAGAGAAACAGCTTCAGGGAAGAGCCGTAGCAATAGCTACAGAACTGTATAAGAATAGACAAAAAAAAAAAAAAAAAAAAACACATGGGGGACCCTGTAAGACTGCTTTAGCTCGATTGTCTATGTTGCAAATGTTCTACATCTTCTGTCAGATATAGTGCCTTTTTTAATAACAAAGAGGGAATGAGATATATGCCTGGCTTTGTGAAAAGCAGGTAAAAAAAAAAAACTAACAAAAAACAGATAGTAACTTCATTTTATAATACTGGATGGGAAAGCAAGGGAACAGCATTTCACTCTAATAAAGCAAAAAAAAAAAAAAAAATGTTCCACCTGCCACTGTCACCTTTCTCGATGTAACTAACAGGAAAGAGTAATGCAGAATGGATATTTGTCTCCGTGACAGAGTGATGACCTCCTATAAATATTCAACATTATAAGGATTGATTCAGACAAGGATTCCAAAAAGGATAAGGATCACCACTTTTTTTTTTTTTTTTAAGAGCCTGAGCAGCTTAAAGAGCGCTGGCTCAATACTTTGGCATACACATGGGAGTTAATGTTCACCACAGTAGAGAGAAAAAGGGTGCAAAAAAAGTCCTGAAGATAAAAGGCAGAGTGAGCAAGACTCTGACAAGAAACATTACATTCAGAGTCAACCTATATCAGAGTATTAGTTTGTGTGGAATCAGTGGGAGGATCATCACCTTGTCCTAGAAAGGGTTGTTCACAAGAAACACACACACACACACACACACACCAGCAGGATCCAACGAGGGGACAGTACAGAATGTAAACACAGAAGAAAGTGGAATTTGGGTTTCTTTTTTTTTTTTTGACAGAGTGCGAGTTTTCTTGGAAGAGGTAGTGGGATTGTAGGGCACGCTGAGCAGGGCGTAAACGCTGGGTGTTTTTGGGCTCTATGTGTTCGGAGGGTTGTGATCCTGAGAGTTAGTCCTGTACGAGGCTTCCTCGAGCCCTCCTGTTCTTTCCTCATGCCCGTTCCCATTAGAGGGACCTGTTGGTGGTTTGTGTACAGTCACTGAGCCTTGGGGCAACTCGGAGGAATGAGAGTCTACTCCACTCCAAAACGATCTGCTTGGAATATCTGCAGAGACAGAAACAGGTTGTGTGAGAAAGCAGAATGAGCAGTATGTGGCACTTCGAAACATGGATATGCTAGCGATAGTGCAGTTGACAGAGGAGAGATCATGCCATCCCTCCAACCCAGATGGCATAGCCATTTTAGCACTTTTGGCTAAGAGCCACAGATAGATGGTGCATTTGTGTTTTTTTTTTACATTGGATTTAACAATTGAACAAACTACAGAGTGATTGCCAAATTAAACAATTTTCTCTATATAGGGTATAGAATAATGGCACTGTAGATCCTACTTAGCACACTATAGGCTCCAGTTCCATTTTAATCTCAATCAAAGTAAAATCTCTAGTTGAAAATTGGTTTAGTGTATCTTATAAAGACATTCTTTGCTCATTCCTTATATTTAATTCAGAATAATTGGTTTATGGTGTCATTAAGCAATGCTGCACTAAATAATGCCAAAGAAAAGGGATCACTTAGACAAAAGTCAATAGAAATGTTTCAGTCTGCTTATGTTAAATGAACGCGGCAGCCTAAATGGTCAAATACTAGGTACCTCCAAAATAGCATACTTTATGCACTGTTCTACGCTGTTTTGTAGAAAAAAAATACTGTGAGTAATGTGTTTCCACTGAGAATTCCCACAAGAAGAACTGCACTTCAAGACCCCTGATGATTCACATACTCACTCAAAAAAATACAGAATGGTAGCCAGCTCATGCAATCAATGATCACAGCTTTGTTTATGTACATTATAGATGAGAAAAAAAATTTCAAGATGGCTGATGACACTGTGGTGGACAAGACGTTTTACAAAGGTCTTTTAAATTAGCCATTTATTTTTAACGTTTGAAACATTCACCGTATTTCATTACATATGTTTGATGTCATTTACCATCGACTGGGAAATGACATACGTCTGGTTAATGAAAAAAAACATTAGTGGTCCATTTGAGATGATATGACCCTTCTAAAAGTCTTAGACTAGACAAAATAGAATATAAGCACATAAGTCTTTAAAATATAAATATTATGAAGATAAATGTGCCATAAAAAATGTAGTGACAATTGGTCAGGCAGCCCTAGGGGAAATAAATTAGGCATAATATTTTTCTTGAGGACTGAACATTTTGCGTTTTAAAGCAGCATGTGTTTATACTGAAAAACAAATCAAAATACTTTAGAAATCATTACAAAAATCTATTTATAATCGCATCATGAATTGAACTTTTTACCCCTAGTCATTACCCTAATAGATGCTCTTTATGTGTGTGTGCGCTGACCTTTGCTACTGTAGTGGTGTAAGGCATGGTGCTGGGGCTCTTGAGTGTCCGGGGTGATCAGGTCATGCAGCGCTGCATCCTCATGCTGCCCCTCTCTACTTGCGTCTCTGGGCAGCTGGGCATCCAGAGCATCTTCTTCACTCAGATAAGAGTAGTGGCAGTAGTCCCGTGTGCGAGAGTAGATGTTAGCATTGTCGTAACAGTCTGAGCAGATAACTAATGGGGCAGTGCCACCTGAGTGAGAGAGAGAGAGAGAGAGAGAAAACACAGTCTTAGCATCTGTTCCATGAAACCAGGGGCTGCTTTTTGTCAAATTCAACAAACAAAACTTTCAACAAGCTTTCATCTTTGTGAGAATATCTACTGAATAATGCTGCTAGATAAATGTATAAGTTAAAACAATCAAAAAACATGTTATCATATCTGTATAAGAACGCACAGGCACACAGACCATTGGACATGTGCGGCAGATTGTCCCTTGGCTCTCCAGGATGGAAGCTGCTGCGTCCAGCAAACAGAGACCCTACACGACTACCCAGCATCCCACTGGTCTCTGGGTCCATTTCCCCTCCCACATCACCATAACACACACCTATGGCAAAACAGAATTTCATAAATGTATCCAGTTCATGGTTAAAAAAATGTAAATGAATTGCTGAACTGGTTTTCTATGAGGCTTGTGATGCTCTGTGTAATATGTGGTTAATGTGCTAATATTAAAAGCAAGCTTATTAACACAAACGGCAAGTTTGCTATATTACTACGTGATCCTCAAAATTCAGATGTGCTATCGAATAAATGACAAATACAGCTCAATAGAAATATTAATTATAGATCCATTTGAACCCTTTTTCCAAATTAAATCCAGGATAACAAAACAGATGTAACAAATGTATACTCAATATAGATTTTTTTAGGAACACCTGTAGATTTATGCAGATATTTAACTAATAATGTGGCAGCACTGCAATGCAAATGCATCAAAATAGAAAAATTGTGATCTCTCTGACTCTGATCGTGGCAGGGCTCTTCATCTGCATCTGCCTGATATGTGTCGTGCTGCTACCACATGATTAGCTGACTGGATAACCTCATGCACATGCAAGTGTTCCTATTAAAGTGGATAGTCACCCCACTTTACCTATACTCCATTCCTACTTTCCACAGAGAAAAATAAATCATTTGTAGTCCAAGGAATATATAGTAACTTTCTAAACTGTAAAGTGTCCTGTCTCAAAGTTATGTGCTATAATGCCTAAATGTGCTGTGCAGTGTCACAGCTGCTAATATGTCTGTACAAAAGAAATCAATGAACGCTCTTTTCTGCAGAGAACCTGACACCTCACCATCAGTTCCTTTATGAGCATAGCCATTAGTCAGGGAGGGCATGAGCTGCTGATGACTGCCTGCCTCCGAGTTGCTGTAGCCTTCCTGAGGCTCAGACAGCGTCCCCTGGGATGACAGGTAACTGGGGATGTCCGCTGGCAGGTTCATTTCATCTGTAATACACAGGTTTACCAGTTATGTTTGTCTGTGAACATTAGGAGAAACATTTGAACAGCTGCCAAAAACCAAAAGCACAATCAATGAACAGACACAGGCCTAAGAAATTCAGACTAGTTTGCTTGTTGGTGTTATTTTTGATTTTATGTCTATGTGAAACCTCAAGTTAGGACTGCTAAGTAGAAGATTCTTCTGAAGCATTTAACTGAAACTAATTGGGCAGAGATTTTATGTTTTTTATTGAACAGAGATTAAGATTAAGAGTGCAGACGAGTATGTAGCTTTAAATGAGGCTAGCCCTCTTGCATGCCACTACACTTAAAGCACTTGTCAAGGACAAGGCATATTTTTTAATATCCTAGGCATTGTTTGGATATCTGGATAAGAATTTAACTAATTTGTGTGACTTTTTGTCTTTACTCAGTCTACTTTCTACTCAACGTTCTCACTAATTAGTGTTTGCAGGCCACCAGGGAGCAATTTGGAAATTCCTTCAGGAATTTTTCACACTGCCTCTCAAATTTAGATGTTTCAGCAGATAAAGCAATGATCATCAGGAGACTGAAATATTCATCTTGATAATATAGAAGAGCATCTGACTTGTGTCTATATTAAACCCGGTTTGGGTCCAACAATTTAATGCTGACATTCGGCATAGATATGGACAAACAGCTGAGGTCATATGTTTAGACACCTCGCAGAATGTCAATAATTAAAAAAAAATAAAAGGGATCATAAAAATTGCATTCATAATTACTTCTGCTCCAAATAAGTACTTTCACATAACTGATGTTTAAGTATAGTCCACACGATAAAAGAATAACTGAATTTACATAAATAAATCCGTTTAAACGTTTACATACACTTGATTCTTTAATACAGTGCATGTTGTTCCCTGGATGATCAACGACTGTTATTATGTTTTGATCACAAGTCCCTGGTTTGTCATGAGTGCTTAAACTGCCCACTGTTCTTTAGAAAAATCCTCCAGGTCCTGCACATTATTTGCTTTTCCTGCATCTTCTGCATATTTGACCTCTTTCCAACAGCAGCAATATGATTTTGAGATCCATCTTTTCACGCTGAGGACAACTGAGGGACTCGTAAACAACTATTATAAAAGGTGCAAAACATTCACTGAAAGCAACACACATTAGTAGCTAGGGGCATGTAAACCTTAAAACAGGATGATCTGTGTACATTGTTATTATTTTTATTAAATATCTTATTTTTTTTAACACTGTGCTTCAGAAGCTATATAAGATATTTATATGTTTTCCAGAAGACAAAATAATAACAGTTGTTGATCATCCATGTAACACACTGTATAAAGGATCAAGAACTTCTGAACTGTGTAAATTCAGTTATTATTGTGATTTGTGAACTATATGTAAGTATGTGTTATATAAAATCGCTTATTCAGGGCAGAGCAAACAAAATGCAAATACATGATCCCTTCTTATTTTATTTACGTTTTTAACATTTTGCAGATTCTGTAAGATGTATATAAACCTCAGCACAGTTTAAAATGATATCTGATCACTGCTACACTTTATTAGGAATTAATCTCGCCAGGATACTCTAACAAATGATTTTACTAAAGATTTTTTTGTAAAAAGTTTTCTGTATCAGTAAATTAATCATCTCATTTCAATACTACAGACTTGCAGCTTCTTATAGCCACTCCTATATAATAAAACAGTGTCACATGCACACCCCAGGGCTCCTATTTACAGAAAGATTATATCAAACATTCTGTATCCTTTCAACACATTCAGTACTGTAATTATTTATAATCTCATTATTGGGCGTCATCCAGAAGAGCATGGATCCACTACTGAGACTGGCTGCTCCACTCAGGCTTAAAACAGAATGATCCTCTAAGACTCAGTCGCTTGCTTGAAGAAAAACCTTATCAAGTTAAAGTATTATCGAGTTTATTTTAACTTTGATGCTAAATGAACTTTTGAGAGTATTACACACTTTTTTTGTAAATCACTTTTAGGTTTTTAATAACTTTTTAAAAGCTTTGAAGGCTAGTCTTTCGTCTGAGTTAATCTTCCTGTTCTGAGCTCTCTCTAAAACCCAATCCACCATTATTACTTCTCTGTGAATTAACACAGACCAACTGCTCCATCCTTCAGGCTTCATGGCCTTATCCATTTACACACAACGCTTAGGCTTTATGCATGGTTTCAATTACAGCTGTCACGGTTCTGATCCATTTAAATCAGGCTAAATTAGAAAATTAACTTCTCTAAAGGGCATAGAAAAATAACTATTTTTTTTTTTTAAAAATAGGGTTGTTTCTGAGTTAACTGTGTAACAGTGAAAATAACACTCGAGAAATATCAATATACATCTACTTATTTTTAGACATACATCTAAACTTTCAGTTGTGTGTGAAAAGTTCAGTGTGCATGCGAGTTGTTTTGAGCAAGTAGGACTTTAAGTTTGCTGCTGCATTAAAGACTGAAACTACATTTTTACAGCTTCTGTGGCAGTAATGTTCCAAAAGTGTCCATATGCTGAAAAAAACACTGCCATACCTGTACGTGCTCAGGCTAGCCACCTACCTGTGTTAGTGATGCTGTAGTCCTCGCTCTTGCGTCTCATGTGGTAGATGACTATCACCCAAACCAGAGACGTGCCCACCACACAGCACACAACCACCATCACTACAATGCCCACTGTAGTCCAGCCATCCGGATCGTAACCACTGCCAGCTGGCTCACAGTTAGGAGAGGATGAGACGCTGAGGTAAATGTGTCCGCGTTCCGTGCCAAGCGTGTTGGACATAATGCAGGTGTATTTTCCTGCATCCGCAGACCTGGCATCCACGATAATAAGGAGCTGATTGGCTGCTGCAAAAAAGTGACGCTCCGTCAAAATCAGTGGGCCGTCGTCTTTTGTCCAATTTAAGCGGGGGGCAGGGCTCCCACGAGCTATGCACTGAAGAACGGCAGTCTCACCACGCGCCACTGTACGATCCTCTAAAGGGCGCTGGAATGATGGCGTTTCTGTACGGTGGAGGAAAAAGGAAGAAATTGATATAATGCTTTACCCAAACAATATGTGCATCATCTTTATCTAAATAAAACATTCAACAAACACCCAGTTTGAACATGTGGTGATGTTATTAATCATGTGGTGCTTACCCAAAACAGTGAGTGTGGCATTGGCTGACAGACTACCTGCCTCATTTTTGGCAGTGCAGCTGTACACACCCATGTCCTCTGCCTTTACGTTGGCAATGAAAAAAGTGTCGTCTTCTGGCATGACATGCATCCTTCTCTCCCGGGCAGCAGGGAAGTTGATGCCCCCGTCTTTCTGCCAGGCAATCTGGGGGGGAGGGTGTCCCTCTGCCGCACACTCCAAACGTGCTACGGTGCCAGTCCGGATCGTCAGGTCCATAGGTGTCTTCAGGAAGGATGGCAGCTCTAGTAATAGTGCATACTTAAAGTCAAGGATTCGGTTATATGCAAAAACTCAAAGAAGAATCTGAGCAACCAAATAAAATTAGGTCACTGATTGATTACTATTTATTATAGCAAGAAATCAGCTAGACAAGACAAAATATTTAAATCTGACTACATAACACAGTACCTCAGGCACACTAAACAGGCCAAGACACAGCTTCGGTATAATAAAAACCCAGACAACCCAGATTCCTATTAAACCCAATCCATATGCATGTGTTTTATGTCCTGCATTTGCAGTTATGTGATAATCTTATTTGGGCCTGAAATTTTTGTTTCTCAGTGCTGCTTGAGCACAAAAGCCCCTCGCACCTCTGAATTATGGAATGACAGAATAATCACATCACCCTGGCTAGCTTCCCAGAGGGCTACATAATCTTTGCTCTTCTGAAATTGGAAATGAAATTATAAGAGTCCAGAAAACAACCACACAGAGATAAAATAGCTAAAGAGCAGAGGCAGAAAGAGAATTTATTTCACAACCAACAAAAGCAAAATAGTCTGCCAGTAGCTCAGCAACACCAAAACCCAGTGGGGATGCAGCAAAGTATTCCGCTATGATTGACACAGTGAGAAAATAAAGCTTCATATGATCTATTCATAGAAAGCCTAGGGCTCTTTGATGTGTAAACATCTCTGCATGTCATTTGTGACTGGATACATTTCCCAAGTCTAAAATTAAATACAAAACCTAATCGTAAAACCAAGACGGCAGTTAGATGTACAATTTAGCATTAAAGGTTCTGCATGACTCCGCGGTGCCTCACGACTGAACGTACCATTAACCGTCACTTTAGCCTCAGTGGAGTAGTTGGAGCTAAAGTTGTTGGAGATTACACACTGATAGCGTCCTTCGTCGGTGAAGTTAACATTAAGCAGATGGAGCATGCTGGTGTAGATGAGCTGCTGGTCCTGGTAGCGTGCATAGTTTTGCACCTGTGCATCAGACAGCACCTCTCTGTCTTTCCTCCAGGTGGCGTTCATTGAGGAGTCACTAGTGCTGAAGGCAGAGCAGTTGAGAGTGACATTGGTGCCACGCAGAGCCACCACTGTCTTAGGGTTCCCACTAATCTGTGGATGAGGGAAGCCATCTAAGGAAGACAGACGAGTTGAACAGAGACAAAAACGTTTATATTAATTGAAAAGTTACTGATGGGCCTTTAAGTTCCTTAGACTTATTTGCGGTAAATGTAATGTTCAGTTTCGTTCCAAATAGAGATTTTGTGGCAAATATCAATAATATTATCCTCACTTTGCACCTATGCAAGTGACATCTACATTTTACTCTTGATTAAATCTAGAAAAGCCTCTGAAATTCTTACTAGTAAAGGTTTGAACATATTACAGTGGATTAATGCAGGCACTTGAATAAAAATTAGAAAGAAAGAAAAATCTTGCTGTGGTTCAGTGACAGGTTTTTAAAACATGACCATCATGGATGGCATCATTGGCTAGATCCTCTGTTGTTACAGCCAACTGCAAGGATTTATGCAAGTTATTTACCTGAAGGCAGCTTGTCAAGAAAGAAATGACTTTATAGACCAACAATTGTTGTATTTTATTTGACCTTCTCTGGCTGGGCAATTAGAGGTCAGCAGTATTCTTATATTAGCTGCTTTAAATTTTAGAACAAAAATTCTGATCTGTGTGGAGTCTCTAGATAAAAGTGGCAGCAGGAAACACTAGTGCAAAATACAACAGAAACACTTTGAACTGAATTAACCTATACCCATGAATTTAGCAGAAAACTGTTCTTGGCATTCAGCAGTTAGCTGTTTATCTTGATCTTATCTGGATTCCCATGTATGAAAGGAATTTTATATAGGTGGATCTTCACAAATCGAAGGAAACACCCTTCGCACTAGACTGCAAAAGCCACTTGTAATTTTGGAGGTACAGCAGTGATGTTTGTGATCTCACTCACCACACACAAATCCTTCCTGGGGTACACTAAAGACACTCCTGCCTGCCAAGTGAGCAGGATATGCACACACAGCGGTGCATGACGGCTGAAAAAGGCTGTCAATTAGCCACCGGCTGAGCCACTTCAGATTGCAGTCACAGAGGAGACCACTGGTGTTCAAATCACTGAGGGAGTAAAAAACATGGTACAAACATATTAAAGATATCGTTTCTTACAGTGTTTCATCTGCTTCAGTGCTATACCTTTATGTGCTTTTCACGTTGCACATGTTTTTCTGAACAAAAAAAAAAAAGGGATGGAACAACTAGACAGACATAGCCGCTGGTGTGGTCTCTGGAATGTAACACGTTTTAAGGATATAAATGGTAATAAAACATTAAATAATAATAAAAAATATAGCTAGCTTAATCTAATGAATTCTTTGCCACTAACAATATATATACACTATTTTGCGCCATCATTTTTAATATATATAAATCAATAAAATTATACTTTATATTTCTTAAAGATACACAAAATGGGCAGACACAGACATTAAAGGACTTTTAAAAATCAGATGCCAAAACTTTACTTTCTGAGGATTTTAAAAAAATAATTCATCTTTTAATAAATGAACAAATTCCATTAGGTAAAAAAACTTTGCTCTGCTCTCCTTTCTTCCTCTCTCAATGGCTTTCTCTATCTAAAGGATGAAGTGCTGTAGGATAGTTAATCAATTTACGTACTAACGGACCTACTTTAGGTCAACCTTTCAGATCCTTTTACTTTACTTCCTCTTACTAATCACATAAGTACTACATATGAATCATATTTAACTTTAAAATCACTCCCTCCACGATTTATTGTTACGTATCCTTGACTTATATTTCTACAGATTGATGATTTTGCTGTGGTTTCTTTTCATGAAGTTTTTTCTGGGGTATTTTTGTAAATAACTATTTGAATTGGAAAAACTGCAGGCAAAGGATTTTTAACTACTAGTGAAGACACATGTAATGAGTTTCTATGATGGCTGTACTCATGTCTGATGCACAAGAATAGCTGAATGCGTGATGACGTGATGCATCTTGGCTGAAATCTGTGGAAAATCTGCAGAAATTTAGAAAAATATAAACCTCCTCCAAATATCACAGAGTTTGCTTGATTTTGAGCTAATTTTTGCGGTCACAAAATCCTGTAATCCTTTAAACAACAACCACCTTTAAACAAAGAGCCCTTGCCAACAGTATACTGAAACTCGCAAAGCTACTTGATGCCAAAAACATAGTGTCTCCCAATTAGCTTTAAACGACCCTCTGCACCCTCTTCTGCACTGAACAACTCTGTTTGAAGCATCCCACTGAAGAAACTTTACACAGATCATTTGTAAGCCATTTGTGTAGTTCTTTAATTAAAAATGCTACCAGTGACACCCACCTCACCCTCCCATATCATCAACTGAGAAAATGGAAAGATTTTATATGCCTCATATATAATTCATTTATTATATAATCTTCCAAGGTAATGTGTGCATGTTGCTCGTATGGTACATTACAGGACAATAACCACACCATATTCAAAAAATAATAAAGATGTCACACTTACAGGGATTTGAGTTTCAAGCGAGAGAAGGCCTCAGGGTGCATAGAGATGATCCGGTTCTTACTCAAATCTCTGAAGACACAAATAAAATTTGTCACCTTACTGCTGAAGACATTAATTCAGATATTTAAAGAAGTAGATATCCCGTGTTATACTTTGAAAAAAGTTTAAATATCTACAAACTATAAAGATCTTGAAAAGTAACATACAGATGTTCTAGTTCCTTCAGACCCTCAAAGGCCTTCTCTGTGATGGTTCGGATGTTGTTCCTCTGAAGTACCCTGAAAATTACACACACAGGTTTTTTATTTTTTGCATCAGTGTAAGCGTGAACATGAGTGTGGTGTGTGCGGGCATTTGCAAAGGTGTCTGCCTTCGAACATGGACCAGAATGTAAACATGTCCAGTAGGTGGCAGAAAATTGCATACTTAATGAAAGTCATGTTTTTATGGTGCATGACTAAAGCTCACAAACTGGAATTTCTGTCCTTCGACTAGGAAAACACCCCTCTACTCAGAATTTCTACATGGAAAATCTTCTCGACCCAGAATTATGCTCAAACCTTCAACAGTAAATAAAATTTCACTTCACTACTTGTTTGCAGTAAATTTCACTAATGTTTTCAGTAAAATATACTTTAGCGCAATTACAATCAGTTGGTTAAACCTATAACATACGCATACAGTGGAGTATACATGATCATAACATTATACAAGACCACAAGGTTTTATGAAAGTAATTTCATACAGTACTAAATCCAAAGTGACTGGAGAGAAGCAGCAGATTGTCCCTACTTACTTCCAGCATCTAAATGTTCTTAGGTATTAAAAGTTCCAGACATGTACTTGGAAATATGAGGTCAAAAACAAGTGTAAATATCTTGTATTTTACTAAAATATATTCTAAACCCATACTGCACACTGTCTCCAAAGCAAACCCTAAGCTGTATCCGATAACACGGAAATATAAACGTTCTTAACACATTATTCTGACCACCAACATTAAGATGAGACATACTGCTAACTCTAGTATTTCACACATATACAAAAGGTACCACTTACAATGTGTTGAGCTTTTTCATTGCTGCAAACAAACTGATTGTGTCCTCAATAACAAGAGATATGTCATTGTTGCGGATATCCCTGGGGGGGGGGGGAACAAGTCAATGTCAGAAGAAAGTTACTAAAATCAAATCAAACTTCAATTCCCATTCAAGAGAGCTAACATGATTATGCCTGCATTTTGTATTTTATTACTATAGTATTGAATAAAATGCCTCCTGCTGTAGCAATCTGAGACACTGAACAGTATTATAAAACAAAGAAGAAACATACACAAATAACAAAAAACAGAAAAAGAAAATCCGAGTGTTAATATGGCAAAACAAATCTTTAGTTGGTCAGTGATACATGGCCAAGCAGATATCCATGGTATGCACCAAACTTTTACAGTCCCCATGTCTGTCTGTTTAAATGCATTGCATTTGGATCTAATATGCTTTGCATTAGTTGCAAAGAGAATTATAGGGAAATGTGGCTAGCCAGAAAGTCTTGCCCAACTTAGCACCACAAGGGAAAGTCTCCACGACAGCATGTGTAAGAAAATGTAACGCTAGCTCAAAACAAAACCTATAGCAAAGAGCTCTAGCAGAAAATTCTGTGCGCTTGTGTGTGAGAGAGAGAGACGCAGGTTCTTACAGCATGCGGACGTTTGCCAGGCTGTCGAAAACTCCCTCTCCCAGGTGCGTGATGCGATTCTCGCCCAGGTTTAGATTCTGCAATAGCCCGAGGCTAGAGAAAGCCCAGTCCTCCAGACGACTCAAGTGATTATATGACAGATCTCTGATAAACACACACACATGCACAGGATCATTAAAAGGAATCACTAAGCTTTGTTAAGGAGCAGTTCAACACAATCTATCTAATCTTAAAATTGTACGTCTGAAGCATGTGATCCCTTGAACAATAATTCCAACTTGTTCCCCTGTAATTTAAAAAAAAGAATTGGATACCTGTTTACTCAAAACTAAGTTAGAATGGAGGTTTTGGGGCATTTGACAGGGCAGCCCAAAACATTTATGCAAACACAACAAAACTTTGATGAAATGTGAAGGATTTGTAAATTAAGCGCTTTGTCTAATGTTTCAAAAAGACAGATTTGTGATTATGTTTCGGACATATGGACACAAGTAGCCAGAATTTCCAAGACTCTCTCTTGTCTGCCTGATTTATTTTTAGACTGTAATGAATGCAGCTTTAAATATTTGTTATATACTTGCTTGTTTTGACTGTTTCTTGACATCTCCAACTATTGCTCAAATGCCCTCAGGGTTTCATTCTAAGAGTTTCATTATAAGAGAAAAAGAGCCCTAAAGCATTGGAATGAGCGTATGACTCACAGATCTTCCAGGCGGCGGCAGAACTCCCAGGCATCGGCTCGGATCAGACCGATGTTGTTGTGGCCGAGTCGGAGTACACGGAGCATGTGCAGGCCATAAAGCCAACCCTTATTTAACTCAGTGAGGTTATTGTGTTCCAGCTCCCTGTAAAGAGAAACATCCGTACACTAACTACTAACCCAAGAGTTAGAACATTTAAGGAAACACTACACAGGGGTCATCAATCCCAGTCCTGAAGGGCAAGAGAAGAGTACACTGTGTTTTTCCCCCCCTAATACAAATACAGGTGATTCATCCGTTTTAATTCATTACCAGGGTTTGTAGATTAAATCAGCATACTGCTGATAAGACTGAGATCTGACGTGTGCAGTGCAAAATCTACTCACAGTTCCTCCATATCAGCAAGTCCAAAAAGAGCTCCATCCATCAGCTTCGTGATGCCATTTCTCTGCATCTTCAGAGACTTCAGAGCTTTCAGCTCTTTGAAGATCAAACTGTCTACCACTCTGATCTTATTGCGTTTCAACTCCCTAAAACAGACAAGATGCAACCTCGGTGCATATTTATGCCAGCATACTAAAAACGACCAATGGCAGTGTTAATAAGTAAGCGAAGCATCTTTTAAAAGATGTTTATATGATGCAGTGAGCACTTTAATGTGAAGTGATCTTTATGAGGCAAATATTTTAAGCCATTAGCCACTGTTTATTATTCAGTGCTATAACAGCACAATGAAAAATGAATCTACTTACAGAATTTGCAGCTGAAACAGAGTGAAGACTTTAGCAGGCAGTAGTGATAGCCGGTTCCTGTTTATCTTCAGCACCAGCAGAGAGCTGATGTTGTTAAAGCAATCTGGTTCTAGAGAGCTGATTTTGTTGTTGCTCAGATTCCTGAATCCACCGAGCAGAGAAATTATTGATAACATGGACTCATTATCGATGGTTCATCAAAAATTCAGTAATGGTCGTTAAAACACTTTCAAAAAATGACTGCAAAATATAAATAACTCCTCAAATAAATTACATACTTTAATACCTTCACAGCTTTCACATGATCCAACAAATAAAATCATTTTGAAGAAATTATAACATAGGCTAATTTTGAAAACTCCATAACAGATCCGGTCAATGTCTTTTTAATTTATTGCAAATAAAGTATGCATAAATATAATCACTATGCAGTTCTTCATGATTTTAGTATTATAAGAGCTGTTGTGGGTGAAGCCAGAATGCCAGAGGTATCTTTATAATAACAGCAGTTATTGTGCAAATATTATGAACCTTAATTTTGTCAAGTAGGGACTGTGGTATTAGTTGTTTAAACAAGTGATCAGGGAAAAAATGTGTAAAAGGTATGTACAGGTATTTTAGCTGCATAGGAGGAAATGATCCAGTTTTCAGCTCAGAGATAGAGTTGGAGCTCAGATCCAGGCTTTCCAGGACTGAATAGGGCAGAAGCTGTTCAGCCACCACTTCAGAGATCCGGTTAAAAACCCTGAACACACAAACAAAGGGGAGAAACATTACTGTTACTAATCTGGGTCATTCCACTCAGCTCTATGATCATTTAAGCGCTGCATCTTTTTTAATTGACAAAGCTATCAGAACAGATTAGTTCTTACCACACACCAAAACAAATGATTCATTCAGGAAAATGTCTCTGCTCCATAGATAATGCCCCCCCACACACATTACTTCCAATTTGATCACTTGCCAATTCCCACCCACTAGCAAGCTGTCCCCATTTACATGACAGCTACCAACCAAGGAGGGTGAGCAATAGCAAGTGCATTCTCTGAGGCACGACAAGCCAGTCACTGCATCTTGGCAAACTGCTTCTCATGCTACGTCACAGTGCAGAGATGCCCATGATTGGTTGGTGTCGTGTTATCTGACAGAGGAGAAAGAAATGACATCCCTCCCGCAGCCAGTTTTGCTCTCTCTGACTCCAGGTCATGGACAGCCATGGTATCGTTAGGATTTAACTCAACAATCTCCCAATAACAAGGCAATCACTTGATAATGCTTATGCATAAGCACAACACTGCAGGATATTCTAACAATCTGATGAAGAGTGACTGAAGAGGTACTTACAAAGACAACACAGTGATGTTTGAGGAAGCATCTCCAAGAAAAGGCACACCCGAGAGCTCATTATTATTTAAAGACCTAAAAAAAAAAAAAAAAAAAAAAAAAAAAGAGAACAGTATGGACTTATGAATAAAAGTGAAATAAAGATGACATGATAACAGTATGTTAATGGCAAAACCAGTATAAGGGTACAAATGTCTTTGGACAGGAAAATATGTTAAAAGACTACTGCACTTACATTGTTTAGAAACATATGTCCTATCAATCAAAGTTGCACAGAAATGAACAAGATAGGCCAGAGAACCAAGTTTACCACCTTTTTCACATCTGATTCAAAATACTGATTTGAGCCTGAATGTTAAATCAGCTTCACTCAGGTCATCCTTTATTTCCATAAAATACATTCAAAACACACCAATTTACCACATACACACAAAGCTTAAATAAAATATATTAAAATTCAGCATCATAACCTATTTTTTTGCTTGTGTTGTAATGGGACAAAAGCAAATAATATCTAAGGACTGAAACTGAAAGAAATGATACTGAAGGTGAACATCAGTGAAAATTATTTTCTTCTGTGAACTTAATTTGGAACTTTGACACATCTTGGACAAATAAGGGTCACAGTCAGCTCTATAAAACTTAGCAATAACTTTATTAGATGCAAACCGTTCTGAAATGTCATTTTTGTGATATCGTCAGTAACGAAATTTCGAGATTTTGTATCACGGTATATCGTCATGGTTTATCGTTATAGCTTTACACTGCGATTACAGCCAGAATTAGATAAAAACTACAAACCAGTGTAAGATTAGTAATACGTGTACGTCTTGAAGAGGCAGTGACTAATAATGTTATGGTGTAAATATTTTCATATATTTATATGTGCACAGAACATATTAGTTTAGCAAGCATAAACCTAAATATAAACATAGCAATAGAAATGACTTCATTTATCTCTGCTTGTTGTGAACTAGCGTTAGCTACCACAGGCTCCACAGCAGGCCAGCCTTCAAAGCATGTAAACAACCAGCGCGTTCAACTCGGCCTGTGACTTACACATGAGTGACCCATGCTGGGATTCCCACCGGAGGATCAGACAGCGTTTTCCGACTGCAGTCCAAAAGTTTAGTCCCGTCTGGAGTTTCTGAACAGATACAGGGTGACGGACACGGGTCCAGGGCCACAGCAGCACTCAGTAAGATCATGAACAGGGCCTGGGGGATGGGCCAGGCCGCCGCCATTTTGACTCTCTCACTTACTAACAGTTTTTATTTACGGCATTAATAGGAGAATACGGATAAGAATAAGTTTATAGTGCATCTAAATTAGCGCGGGGGTTCCAATAATATCGACTGATGTAACAAATCCGCTCCGAAATAAAAGCAGAGCATCTCTGAGCCATCTCCATGGCTGGGCTTTCTTCCGGAATTCCCTTCTCCTTCTCCTTCTCCTTCTCCTTCCGCCTTCCAGTCTGCAGCAGCAGCAGCTCTGATAACTGTTTCCTCAGCGTGGCGTCAAAAGGCCCACAAAGTACTAAAGTCCCTGGCAAGAAGCATACAATAATCCATCGTATATAAACTTGCCCCCGAGCAACATTACGAGTTGCAGGAATGCCCCTTGTTTTGAAACGCTCTTCCTCGACTTTCCTGCAAAGGAAAACAAAAGCCTTTTTCCCAAGACGACATGCAATCCCCTTCGCGTAATAGCGCCCCCTAGATCGCGCATGCGCACTGCAGCTTACAGCCAAGCGGCGGCAGATGGCGACGGAGAAACGTGTAGATTTCTCTAAAACACGTCTGAAAACATGTCTACAAAGTCTGTTATCACAAAATTCATTAAAGTGACTCAAAGAACATTCTAAACATCTAACTTTCCAAATATGCTATAATCATACACAAATACATGGACTAAAATATTTCAGAAGAGACAGAAGTGCACTGTCCATTTGTCTATCTTGACCATATACTACTTGGATATTCCAGTTATTTATTTAGCATCTTTTTTTTTTAACTCTTGTTATGTAGTGGCCATAATTTAGGTCAGACCAATTCCTATTAATTACAGTAAAATTTAATTCCAGATTTCCAAATTGTTACTTTTCAATATAAATAGTTCTCATATAAATAAAAGTTCATTTTGTGAGTTAACATTTACATGAACATCTGGAACACCAAATTATTAGGTTATGATTATACCTTTGCACTGTATGTACCATGTGTACTACTGAACATGGAAACGTCTGCTCATTTTGGAGTAAAAGGTCTGGGTTATAAATGTGTATGATTAATGTAGTACAGAGCCTGAGCCTAAGAAGAGCTCATACAGCTATGTGAGACCTATAAAGCTATTTTGATAAAACTAATAACTATTTAATTTGATTAGGACCACTAGTTCTAAATTAAAATGCCAGTGCTTTCATATTTTTATTTCCCTAAGCTTGTTGCAACCACTGATACTCTATTTGGGTAGTATAGCAATCACAACTAGAATGTTGCATTTCCAGAAGAAAATGCGAGTGTGATTGCGAATATGTTGCTTAAACTATTGCAAGACATGCTCAAATAATTAAAAAAAAAAACCCTCACTCTAGCTGACGTCACACACACACACACACACACACACACACACACACAGTTGCGGTCTGAAGTCCGTAATGCATTTAAAAATGCATATAAAATAAACTATAATACTTATCAGCATGAAACGTAATAGCACACTTAAACACAACATGAGCAACATTTTAATGTTGGAACCATGTTTCTAGCGTGTGCAGGAAGTGAAGTCCTTAAAAAATGCATTTAAAAATAATATAAAATAAACTACAACACTTATCAGCATGAAAAGTAATAGCACACTTAAGCACGGGCGCGCTAACAAATAAGCTAAAGTGCAGCTTATAATACTACTGAGATCAGTGGAGTAAAGGTAGTAAAAGCAAGGTGACTTATAAGCAAGTTGAAACATGCTTTATACAACTCGCTGAACGGCATCTAGCGCAAGCCTCCGTTACATATATAAAAACTATACATGCTTAAAGTATTGCAAAAAATTATCGAATAATAAACACAAAATAAAGTTACAGTTAAATTATGAAGTCTAAACGAACCAGCGTGTGTGTTCTGCTTAAATGTCAGTTTAAAGACGATACGACTTTAAAAAAAAAAGAAACCACTCACTCTAGCTGACGTCACACTCACACACACACACTCACAGCAGCGGTCTGAAGACCGTGAAAAATACATTTACAAATCCATATAAAAAACTATAATACTTATCAGCATGAAAAGTGATAGCACACCTAAGCAGAATTTAGCGTTGGAACCATGTTTCTAGCTATTACCGTTTAGGACTAGTAATGTTTTACATGCTTGTTTACGACATCTACTTGTTTACGGCACATACCGAAAATCCCCGAGAAAGACCGAACTGTACGGAAACCAGGAAGTGAAGTCCGTGAAAAATGCATGTACAAATTAATATAAAATAATCTACAATACTTATCAACATGAAAAGTAATAGCACACATAAGCATAACATGGGCAACATTTTAGCATTGGAACCATGTTTTTAGTTATTACCGTTTACGACTAATAATGTTTTACATGCTTGTTTACGGCAGCTCCCGAAAATCTCTGAGAAAAACCAAACTGTGTGCGCTCTCCTTAAATGTCCGTGCGGAAACCAGGAAGTGAAGTCCATAACAAATGCATTTACAATTAATATAAAATAAACTACAATACTTATCAGCATGAAAAGTAATAGCACACTTAAGCAACACATGATGAACATTTTAGCGCTGGAACCATAATTTTAGCTATTACCGTTTAGGACTAGTAACGCACCCAGGAAACGGAATAATAATAATAATAATAATAATAATAATAATAATAATAATAATAATAATAATAATAATAAATAGTGACGATAATAACTAGAATTTTGCATTTCCAGAAGTAAATGCGTGTGATTGCGAAAAGCAAAGCAATATGTTGCTTGATCTATTGCAGTACATTGTCAAATAGTATATACAAGCTAAAGTCACAGTTTAAAAAGTTTAAGGTAGTTTATGTGGCTGTAGAGTAAGAATTCAAGCTGTAGGAACAGTTTAAAGACGAGGTGTCCTTAAAAAAAAAACCTCCTATAAAATAAACTATAATACTTATCAGCATGAAAAGTAATAGCACACCTAAGCAGCATTTTAGTGTTGGAAGCATGTTTCTAGCAATTACCGTATCAGCGATATGTTGCTTAAACTATTGCAAGAAATTCTGAAAAAAATATATAAATACAATGGGAGGCGGGTGCGCTACCAATGTACCACACAGCCAAGTGGCTTATAAGCACTTTGAAACATGCTTTTATACAACTCGCTGCACGGCACCTAGCACAAGCCTCCGTTACATATACATAAAAACTTTACATGCTTAAACTATTGCAAAAAATTATCGAATGATAATTCGATAAAAATGCTTAGGCAATCACACTAACGACATCCCATTCTTTAGCCGTACGGTCTAATGTGGAGTTCTCCTTGCAGCTATAACAGCTTCAACTCTTCTAGGAAGGCTTTCCACAAGTTTTAGGAGTGTATTTATGGAATCTTTCAACATTGCTCCAGAAGCGCATTTGTGAATAATTAAACCTTGCATAAAAGATATGAAGAAAGAGATTAAAGATTAAAGTAGGGTTACCCTAGGATTAATTGTTCTTATTGTTGATTATTAAATTGTAAAATAATAAAACCTTGGTTAAATGATGTATAAAAGGAGATGAAGATAAAGTTTAAAAAAAAAACAAAAACAAAAGGGGGGTCTCGTTCATTAAATCCCCCCCCATGCCAAGCTATAGCCAAGCTATCTCATTGCTAGCTCACAGCCTATAGCTAGCAGCCTATGGCTAATAGCCAAGCTACAGTGAGGGAAAAAATTATTTGATGCCCTGCTGATTTTGTACGTTTGCCCACTGACAAAGAAATGATCAGTCTGTAATTTTAATGGTAGGTGTATTTGAACAGTGAGAGGCAGAAGAACAAAAAAAAAATCCAGAAAAACACATTTCAGAAAAGTTCTACATTGATTTGCATTTTAATGAGTGAAATAAGTATTTGATCCCCTATCAATCAGAAAGATGTCTGGCTCCCAGGTGTCTTTTATACAGGTAACGAGCTGAGATTACAGTAGGAGCACTCTCGGGGAGTGATCTTAATCTCAGCTCCTTAACTGTGTGAAAGACACCCTGTCCACAGAAGGAAGCAATCAATCAGATTCCAAACTCTCCATCATGGCCAAGACCAAAGAGCTGTCCATGGATGTCAGGGACAAGATTGTAGACCTACACAAGGCTGGAATGAGCTACAAGACCATCGCCAAGCAGCTTGGTGAGAAGGTGACAACAGTTGGTGCGATTATTCCCAAATGGAAGAAACACAAAAGGACTGTTGATCTTCCTCGGTCTGGGGCTCCATGCAAGATCTCACCTCATGGAGTTTCAATGATCATGAGAACGGCTAGGAATCAGCCCAGAATTACACTGGAGGATTTTGTCAATGATCTCAAGGCAGCTGGGACCATAGTCACCAAGAAAACAATTGGTAACACACTACACCGTGAAAGACTGAAATCCAATAGCGCCCGCAAGGTCCCCCTGCTAAAGAAAGCACATATACAGGCTCATCTGAAGTTTGCCAGTGAATATCTGAATGATTCAGAGGAGAACTGGGTGAAAGTGTTGTGGTCAAATGAGACCAAAATCCAGCCCTTTGGCATCAACTCAACGCGCCATGTTTGGAGGAGAAGGAATGCTGCCTATGACCCCAAGTACACCATCCCCAGGTGACAGGACAACTGCACTGCATCAAAGGGACGATGGACAGGGCCATGTACCGTTAAATCTTGGATGAGAACCTCCTTCCCTAAGCATTGAAAATGGGTCGTGGATGGATATTCCAGCCTGACAATGACCCAAAACACACGGCCAAGGCAACAAAGGAGTGGATCAGAAAGAAACACATTAAGGTCCTGTAGTGGCCTAGCCAGTCTGCAGACCTTAATCCCATAGAAAATCTGTGGAGGGAGCTGAAGGGTCAGCCACAAAACCTTAATGACTTGGAGAGAACCTCAAAGAGGAGTGGGCCCAAATTCTTTGAGATACAGCCAAGCCATCTCATTGTTAGCTCATAACCTATAGTTATTAGCCTATAACTATTAACCAAGCCATGTCATTGCTATCTCACAGCTTATAGCCGTGTCATTGCTAAGCCTATAACTAGTAGGTTGGCATGGGTGCTTGTGTGGTGATTTGCCCATTACAGGAGAGGCCACCAGACACAAATACAACAATCCATAGAGATGTCCTCTGTATTTATGGTACGAAAAAGAGATCCACAACACGATGACGGTAGATTTACAAAAATACACACTTTTCTAAAAATACACTTTTTTTTCCATCCTTTAAACATTTATACACAGACTACTAGACATGGCGAGGACTAGTATTTCATTATTTTCTAAAGGAACGAATTTGAAATGGCATTTTTATTCCGGTATTCCATTGTGGGCGTGTCCCACTGCACTTACGGCTCTTTGAGTACAAGGGCTTGTTGATTGTGCTCTTCTCAGCGTTCTGTGTTCAGCAATGCGTTCTGTACATTTTAGCCGTCATTGACAGTGTGAGCTTGCATGCATGGCAATTCCCATTGTCCAAGCAAACGGTTTCTGATTGTCTCCTGTGTAATGAGTGGCAGTATCCATCGACTTTTTGGGCTTTGTATCTCTGTATCTATCAAAAATATTAAACTAGAGAGAGAGCCCGACAATTTTGATTCTCGTGAGCATCCTAGTATAATATTTTTGCGTCTCTGAGGACATTATGGAACCCGTGTCTGTCGGTCACAAGGTAAAGCTCACTTCTATTTGATGTTAAATCTTAAGAGACCACATGTCTGTTAAGCCCAAAACTTGATTTTGTTAATGAAAAAAAATCTAATTCTAAGAAATGTCACTTGTGCCAAATTGAATTGCACGGTCCAGTTATACAATAGCTGTAATGTCTTGTAATTGCATGAGTTATTATAGACCTCAGCCGCTAGTTGTAAGTTTCAGAGCTCAGCCTCAAGTCACGTGCTTTTCAAAAGTTTACGTAACCACATACTCGTTTATCCGGCGCCCTGCACACACACACATGAACGAAATACAGTTTTGATTGGATTTTTAAATAAATAAAAGTTAGCCAGAGAAGAATGCTACTTTAACATGTTAACAATAATTATGTATTTTAATAAGGAAATAAAATCATTGTCATACTATTACTCAATTAGTCATATCATTTCTTTTAAGTTTTAAAAAAAAAATCAAAACTATTTCGTGCAGTGTGTGTGTGTGTGTGCGCGCGCAAGCTGGGGAACAAGTCTGTTTTGGGTGGGGAAGAAAGGAAAAAAAATGGGGAAGAAGAGGAAGGAAGAAAAAAGAAAGAAAAGAGAAGAAAAGGAAGAAAGCAAAGGAGAGACAGAATGACACGTGTGATTTATATGCGCCTGTTTTGTATATTTAAAAACAAATGTGCTTTTTTACAAAAAACATTGTTCATATCACACTCTCCGGTGTCACCAAAATGAGGATGGGTTCCCTTTCGAGTCTGGTTCCTCTCAAGGTTTCTTCCACATTCCATCTAAGGGAGTTTTTCCTTGCCACAGTCGCCTCAGGCTTGCTCACTTGGGATAACATCTAGGACTGTTTGTCTGTTACTTGCTTCTTATGTAAAGCTGCTTTGAGACAATGCTCTTTGTTAAGAGCACTATACAAATAAAATTGAATTGAATAAGAGTCTTGATGCACTCTGCCTTACTGAAACCTGGCTTAGACCAAATGACCACATTGGTCTGAATGAGTCTACTCCGTCGGGATATTCCTATAAGCATGAGCCCTGTCAGACTGGTGGTGGAGGTGGTGTTGCAACTATCTATAACAATTCTCTTACTGTTACTCAGAAAACTCAAGAGTTACAGTCACAGTTAAAATATGAAGTGTAAACGAACTAGTGTGTGCGCTGGGAACAGTTTAAAGACGATGCGTCTTCCCTCACTCTAGCTGACGTCACACACACACACACACACACAGTAGCGGTCTGAAGTCCGTATTCCATTTAAAAATTCATATAAAATAAACTATAATACTTATCAGCATGATAACATTTTAGCGTTGGAACCATGTTTTTAGCTATTACCGTTTAAGCGATATGTTGCTTAAACTATTGCGAAACATTCTCAAATAATATATAAACACTCCGACCGGGTCTCCAGCATGGGAGGCGGGAGCTCTACCAAATAAGCTAAACTGCAGCTTGTAATGTTATTGACATCAGTGGTACTAATATTTTACAATATATTACACAGGTCTCCAGCATGGGAGGCGGGCACGTTAACAAAGTGCCACAAGCGATGAACGTTACAAATATAAAAGCTATAAATACTTAAACTATTGCAAGAAATCTTCAAATAATAAATACAATCTAACGTCGCAGTTAAAATATGAAGTCTAAATGAATTAGCGAGTGCGCTTTGCAATTAAGCATAAGTCCGTATGAAACCCAGGAAGTGAAGCATAGCTAAAGTTTAATGTAGTCTGTATAAGTAGTATTTACCAACACCGCTTTGCCTGCACCACCACTAGCCTCCATTACATATATAAAAGCTACACATGCTAAAAGGATTGCAAAAACATTCTCAAACAAGAATGTTGCATTTCCAGAAGAAAATGCGAGTGTGATTGCGAATATGTTGAATTCAAGCTGTAGGAACAGTTTAAAGACGTTGCATCCTTAAAAAAACCTCTTCCCTCACTCTAGTTGACGTCACACACAGTAGCGGTCTGAAGTCCTTGAAAAATACATTTTAAAATCCATATAAAATAAACTATAATACTTATCAGCATGAAAAGTAATAGCACACTTAAGCACAACATGAACAACACGTTAGCGTTGGAACCATATATATATATGAGATATGTTACTTAAACTATTTGCGAGAACTTCTGAAATAATATATAACGACAACTCGGAGCGGGTCTCGAACCCAGGTCTCCAGCTTGGGAGGCGGACGCTCTACCAAATAAGCTAAACTCCCACTTGTAAGCCCATTGAGATCTATACTATACATGCACTACCACTAGCCACCGTCAAATATACGATGTACACGCTAAATATGATATTATATGATATAATATGATATGATTATATAAAAAACTATTGCATTCTCATTCTCAAATAATATATACAAACTAAAGTCACAGTTAAAATATGAAATCTAAACGAACTAGTGTGTGCGCTGGGAACAGTTTAAAGACGATGCGTCCAACCTCTTCCCTCACTCTAGCTGACGTCACACACACACACACACACACACACACACAGTAGCGGTCTGAAGTCCGTAATGCATTTAAAAATTCATATAAAATAAACTATAATAATTATCAGCATGAAACGTAATAGCACACTTAAGCACAACATGAGCAACATTTTAACGTTGGAACCATGTTTCTAGCGTGTGCAGGAAGTGAAGTCCTTAAAAAATGCATTTAAAAATTAATATAAAATAAACTACAACACTTATCAGCATGAAAAGTAATAGCACACTTAAGCACGGGCGCGCTAACAAATAAGCTAAAGTGCAGCTTATAATACTACTGAGATCAGTGGAGTAAAGGTAGTAAAAGCAAGGTGACATAAGCAAGTTGAAACATGCTTTATACAACTCGCTGAACGGCATCTAGCGCAAGCCTCCGTTACATATATAAAAACTATACATGCTTAAACTATTGCAAAAAATTATCGAATAATAAACACAAAATAAAGTTACAGTTAAATTATGAAGTCTAAACGAACCAGCGTGTGTGTTCTGCTTAAATATCAGTTTAAAGACGATACGACTTAAAAAAAAAAAAAGAAACCACTCACTCTAGCTGACGTCACACTCACACACACACACAGCAGCGGTCTGAAGACCGTGAAAAATACATTTACAAATCCATATAAAAAACTACAATACTTATCAGCATGAAAAGTGATAGCACACCTAAGCAGAATTTAGCGTTGGAACCATGTTTCTAGCTATTACCGTTTAGGACTAGTAATGTTTTACATGCTTGTTTACGACATCTACAAATGCTCGTTTACGGCATATACCGAAAATCCCCGAGAAAGACCGAACTGTACGGAAACCAGGAAGTGAAGTCCGTGAAAAATGCATGTACAAATGAATATAAAATAAACTACAATACTTATCAACATGAAAAGTAATAGCACACATAAGCATAACATGGGCAACATTTTAGCGCTGGAACCATGTTTCTAGCTATTACCGTTTAGGACTAGTAACGTTTTACATGCTTGTTTACGACATCTCCCGAAAATCTCCGAGAAAAACAGAACTGTACGCGCTCTCCTTAAATGCCCGTGAGGAAACCAGGAAGTGAAGTATTTCGATAACAAGAGTCCAATTATGGACATTTGGTGGTAGCAATACACCTATGAGCATACAACCTATCATGCAGTCCAAGACAAAAAGATGTCTTCTTGTGTCTGTGCATGCTCACACATCATGTTTCTTAATACCCAGTGCTTAAGACACATACTGAGATTATTATTATTTTTTTAAATAGTCATTGATTCTTCCCATGAACTGCCAACATGCAACACATTTTAGATCATGGACAGAGAAATGTGTAAAATAATAAAACCATGTAAATCCTCTGGAGTTTTCCCATAAAACTGACAGAGAAAACATGCAGGGCAATTCTATACAATTCTATACCACTTCCAGTTTGTCTCAAATGATCTGAATCAGTCAGAAAAGATTGCTTTTACAGTTCTGGCATTTGGCAGATGCTCTTATTCACAGTGAGTTACATTTTATCTCATTTTATACATCTGAGCAGTTGAGGGTTGAGGGCTTTGCTCAGGGGCCCAGCAGCGGCAGCTTGGTGAACAATCAGCGGCAGCTTGGAGTACAACCTGACAACTGTCCGATCAGTAGTCCAACACCTTAAACAACTTAAACACTAAGCTACCACAAAGTTCAGTCCACACTGCTGATATTTTATACACAGAATATTTAAATTAAGAAAACAACATGGAAATGAAAGGTGATTAGTTTTTATTCAAAACATAAACTGGTATAGCTGGTTAATTTGAATCTGTGATAACGTTGCCAGTTATTTGTTTAGTAAACTAGGGTGTACTTCCCCTTGTTTCTCTTGTCTTATCATGCAAATGTTGTGCAGGATTACACATGCCTTTATATCACATGCTCCATTTTCAGGCAACCCTAAACACCACACTGGCAATCATCCCACCAAGAGGATATCTATACACATCTCAACTCTCACCCTAGTCTTCTAGTTAATGAATTCAGACAGCTTGCTCTATCTGCAAGAAGGAGGTCTCCATTTGTAGTATATTGAACATTCATAGAAAGATATTTCATTATATATATTAGCAGTATAGTTTCTATACAGTTAAGACAGACTATATTTTTGTAGCACAATGTGGACTCAATGTAAATCTTGGTCAAATCTGGCCATGGGTTAGGCTTGGGTGATGCCATCAACATTAGGATATACAGTACAACATACTGTTGTTGAGCTCAGATATCCATTGTCATCCAGTCTGATTTGTTAAAAGTGGAGAATATTGTAATTATATGCCTTGAACTGAAAGCAAATAATATATTTCTAGTATATTATCTACACATGAATGCTGTGGAAAGATCTCCAACTTACATAACGTCCTTTCTTTACATAACAGAATAGAGCTCCAAAGTCTGCAAAATGGCTGGTTTCTGCAGAATTGAATGTTCTTCGAAAGCTAAACAATAATAATGTTAACAATAATAATGTAGTCATGTATTGATATAATGTATAATGCAGGTCATTGCAATCCAGAGATATCATGATACCAGGGTTCACAAGTGCAAAGCTCCCAGACTCTCCAAGAAAGAATGAGATTACATGGGTCTAAAGGAAAAACCAGGAACTAGAATGTAGAACGTAGGACTACTGCAGCTCGATATAAAAGTACAAGGTTACAAACAAGGCAAGAAATGCACAGACTTGAATTTGATAGGGACAAAAGCTCTCCCTTAATGTATGGCCTCTGGTGGGCAGCACCATAACAGGGGTTACTTGGGAAGGGAACATTCACAGATATATCTAGAACTGCAGGGTAATACTCCACTGCACGGTCTACTATAAAGCATATTGTATGTATTAAAAGGTTTGCTGTGTTTAATTTCTGTCATTAAGTTAACTATGCATGTACAATCCAGGCCATGGTGGATCTTGTACCTATTATGGGAACACTGAGCATAAAGTGGGAAACCAAAATGAATGTCAATTCAAGAAGCTTTTATTGTCATTCCAACTATATATAGTCATGTAAAAAAAAAATTAGGACACCCTTATTGAATATTCAGTTCTTTATTAAGAAACGTCAACATGTCAATTTCTGATCTTGTTTTCATTTGTACCTGTAGATGAAAGTGATGTAATTGCATATGAGCAACAAAATATCCCTTTGTTTTCACTTATTAAACAAAAGAAAGTTTCACCTGAGGAAAAAGTTAGGACACCCTATGCCCTAATAGCTAGTGTCCCCCCATTGGCTGAAATAACCTCAATGAGACGTTTCTTGTAGCCATCTACCAGTTTCTGACATCGACTGGAAGAAAGTTTCCACCACTCCTCAGTTCAGAATTCTTTCAGCTGTGTGATGTTTGGGGGGTTTCTTGCATGCACAGTCTGTTTGAAATCACCCCACAGGATCTCAATAGGATTTAGATAGATAGATAGATAGATAGATAGATAGATAGATAGATAGATAGATAGATAGATAGATAGATAGATAGATAGATAGATAGATAGATAGATAGATAGATAGATAGATAGATAGATAGATAGATAGATAGAACTTTATTGTCAATGCAAAATACAGGTACATAGCAAAGAAATGCTGTTTAGCATCTACCAGAAGTGCAAATAGTAGAAACTGTGCAAATGAACAAGTGCAGATAACTATGTAAATATGTACATCGATAAATAAATAAGGCTATGTGAATAGTGTGATCTAGAGACCTGGCCTTTGACTTGACTATTCCAGAATTCTCCATTTTTTCCTTTTCAGCCAGTCCTTGGTGGATTTACTGGTATGTTTTCGGTCATTGTCATGTTGCAAGGTTCAGCTCCGCTTTATCTTCAGTTTTTGACAGATGGCCTTCCATGTTCCTCAAGCACCTTTTGATACAATGTAGAATTCATAATGGATTCTATGATGGTGAGCTGGCCAGGTCCTGCTGCAGCAAAGCATCATCCAACCATAACACTTCCACCTCCATGTTTCATAGTTGGTATGAGGTTCATTTGCTGAAATGCTGTATTTGATTTACACAAACATGTCCTGTTATGGTGTCCAAATAATTCAATTTTAGACTCATGTGTCCAAAGCACATTATTCCAGAAGTCTTGGCCTTTGTCTCTGTGTTCTTTTGGAAACTTCAGTCTTGCCCTTATGTTTTTTACACAGGAAAGGTTTCCTTCTTGCACACCTCCCATAATAATTAAAGTTGTGTAGTCTCTTTCTGATCGTAGATTCATGCACTTTGGCATAAACTGTAGCAAAAGCTTGCTGTAGGTCCTGTGATGATATTTGAGGGTTTTTGGAGACGTCATTAAGAATCTTGCGGTCTGCTCTTGGGGTGAATTTGTTCGGATGGCCTGACCTGGTAATGTTTGCAGTTGTTTAAATTTTCTCCACTCGTAAATGATTTTCTAGACAGTGGAATGGGTGATTACAAATTCTTTTGAGATCTTTTTATATCCATTACCAGACTCATAAGCATCAACAATCTTCTTTCTGAAGGCCTTAGCAAACTCTTTTGATCTCTCCATGGTGATACCTCTCACTTCAACAATTAAAAGCAAACCAAGCTAAATGTCTGAGGTTTAAATAAGGCAAGTCTCCTTCAAAATGCTCTGTAACAGTGGTCTAATAATTTGCAACTGATGTGATACATTTGTAGGTCATTTTATCCATTTTAAGTACAAATAAATGTGGGGGTGTCCTTACTTTTTCCTCACAAGAATTTGGATTTTTTAAAATGACATTTTACATATCATTAAAAAAAGTCTTTTCTTTGGTTTTATTTGTTTAGTTATATTACTTTAAAAAAAACATAGGCTTTTATGGGATGTCCTAATTTTTTCACACGACTGTAGCTGACTCAGGACACAATGAAATGAAATAAAGTTTCCCCAGGACCCTGGTGCTACATAAAACAACATGGAGCTACAAAACAGTACAGAGTTAAGGACTGAAAGTAAGTTGTCCTAGCCACATGAAGTGCAACGTATGTTTCTATGCTGTGGCTGCAACAATGACAAAATATGAGATGCCACTTGTTGCACACAAGAGCACAATGTGTTGCTCAATAACTAATATCAATAGCACATTGTGAAATCCTTTAGTGTTAAATGAGCCAAATATTTAGGTGAGAGTCTCTCCCACAGACTGACTAGACAGTTTCTGACTAGACAGTGCTTATCTTTTGAACACTGCACTGGTTTGACTTTTGAACAACGCCTACGCTTTAGGCACAGAAATTAATGAGGTTTAAGTTTTGCCTAAAATTGTTTTTCTATAGAACTTAAAGGTGAAGATTTGCCTCAGGACTTGTCTTTGCATACCTCTAAAGGCCTAGACATGTTGATCACCATTGCTGACATACTCTTCAACATTACTCTTCAACATTATGAAAATGGAAAAACTATCTGAAAACTACTGAAATGCACTGGTCCAAATGAAGCTACTAAAATGCTTTCTCACAATGGAAACAGCAACAGAAATCCTTATAGGCCTATACTGATCAGGCATAACATTATGGCCACCTGCATAATATAGTGTTGGTCCCCCTTTTGCTGCCAAAACAGCCCTGACCCATCAAGCACTGTGTATTCTGACACCTTTCTATCAGAACCAGCATTAACTTCTTCAGCAATTTCAGCAACAGTAGCTCGTCTGTTGGATCGGATCACACGGGCCAGCCTTCACTCCCCACGTCTATCAGTGAGCCTTGGCCATCCATGACCCTGTCACTGGTTCACCACTGTTCCTTCCTTGGACCACTTTTGATAGATACTGACCACTGCAGTCCGGGAACACCCAACAAGAGCTGCAGTTTTGGAGATGCTCTGATCCAGTTGTCTAGTCTGATCCAGTCTAGCCATCACAATCTGGCACTTCATCAAACTCGCTGAGGGCAAGACTGAAGTTTCCCGATGAACACAGAGACAAAGGCCAAGACTTCTGGAATAATGTGCTTTGGACACATGAGTCTAAAATTGAATTATTTGGACACCAAAACAGGGCTTGTTTGCGTAAATCAAATACAGCATTTCAGCAAATGAACCTCATACCAACTATGAAACATGGAGGTGGAAGTGTTATGGTTGGATGATGCTTTGCTGCAGCAGGACCTGGCCAGCTCATCATCATAGAATCCATTATGAATTCTACATTGTATCAGAAGGTGCTTGAGGAACATGGAAGACCTTCTGTCAAAAAACTGAAGCGGAACTGAACCTTGCAACATGACAATGACCCAAAACATACCAGTAAATCCACCAAGGATTGGCTGAAAAGGAAAAAATGGAGAATTTTTGAATAGTAGACCAGATCTATAGATAATATAATAGACCAGATCTAAATCCTATTGAGATCCTGTGGGGTGATTTCAAACAGATTGTGTATGCAAGAAACCCCCCCAAACATCACACAGCTGAAAGAATTCTGCATCCAGTTGATGTCAGAAACTGGTAGATGGCTACAAGAAACGTCTCAATGAGGTTATTTCAGCCAATGGGGGGACACTAGCTATTAGGGCATAGGGCATCCTAACTTTTTCCTCAGGTGAAATACTCATTTTTGTTGATTTCTTTTGTTTAATAAGTGAAAACAAAGTGATATTTTGTTGTTTATATGCAATTACATCACTTTCATCTACAGTTACAAATGAAAACAAGATCAGAAATTGACATGTTGACGTTTCTTAATAAAGAACTGAATATTCAATAAGGGTGTCCTAATTTTTTCACATGACTGTATATTCAACTTGTCCAGTGTGTTAGTTGTATTATGATTAGTCATTCTTCCTCCACATAAGCAATAATGATGGATAATAAAGCTAAGGCTTTTTGTACTTAGCTTTATGACTGAGTGAGAACAGTGTAGTTTCTGCAGGGGAAAGTCTGGATGCCTTAGGCAGAGTTAGCAATCCTCCAAGTCCAGGATTAAAACCCTTATAGTGTGGTGAAAAGGTGATGATTTTGTGGCATAATTGCAACACCAAAGCTAATTCTTCGGCTCGCCTACGGGAGCACCACACCTCTCCACTTCACATATCTAACAGGTGTGTTTTCCTCAGAGGAGCACCCATTGGTGTAGCTTACAGCAGGTTATGGTTGCTGAACTGCTGGATGTCTAGGTGGTGTTTTGAAAACAATTTTGGCTTTACAGATAAGTGAAGCGGTTTTAAGGGCAAGGCTGGCCTGTAAGGGTGGAATGGTATCTGTCCCATTCAGCAAGGTGCTGCTTTTATGTCTTGCAGCAAAGCAAATAGTTTCAGATCAGGCCTAGTTAATCAGTGACAATCCAGGGCCAAGGGTGAATCTAGGACTGTTAAATATTAGATCTCTTACATCGTAAGCACTTATTGTTAATAAAACTATTAACGCTAATAAACTATTGCAGATCAGGAGGTTTAAGGTACAATTATATACATCAGCCTCACCTAACAGGCAGGGGAGGAAGTGTCACAGTTATTTATGACAATGTTTGAATTAAATCTAGAAAATATAGAATATATATATATTTCCACAGTCTGGAGCTATTTTAATACATATACATAATATATGCACTTTGCCATGTTACTGCAGTACATTTATGTTTGCTACTGCAGGGATGTTTTTCAATTGTCTCCCAAAGTTATCATCTATAATTGGACCAATGTTTATTATATATATATTTATATATATATTTAATACAATAAAAATAGGTGGCATGGTGGCTTGGTGGTTAGCATGTTTGCCTCACACCTCCAGCATCCTGGGTTTGTGTGTGTGTGTGTAGTTTGTTCTCTCTGTGCTTGGTGGGTTTCCACTGGGTGCTCCGGTTTCCTCCCAGAAAAGATATGCTTCTAGGCTGATTGGAGTCTCTAAATTGCCCGTTGTGTGTGTGTGTGCCCTGCGATGGGTTGGCACTCCGTCCAGGGTGTATCCTGCCTTGATACCCGATGACTGAGATAGGCATAGGCTCCCCGTGACCCGAGTATAGATTGGATAAGTGGTACAGACAATGAAATGAAATGGAAAAACGATACAAATAAACTAGGAATAAAACCACAGCAGAAAAATGCACACCATCAAAATGCAGCAGAAATGGCTTCATGAATTGTTACAATGGTAAAATAAAAAATTCAGACTATTAATTTAAAATCAGACAATTTCATAGCAAACCCTGTACATAATAATATTGCAATATTAGCACAGACTTTAGACTGTTTCACTTCCCTTTGAGAGACTTTCATTTCATTTCATTAATTCCCTCTTCATCATCAGCTGGTGTACTAGAAGTCTGCCTAAATTTGACTGATCGTTATCATTTTGTAGGTGTAAATGGTGGCATCAACACAAACAAAGGTAAAGTTCAGTGTTTCACAAAGTTCTATATTAGGCCCACTGCTTTCTTCCTTAAATATGCTTCCTCTGTGTCAAATTATTCATATACATGGTAATAGATTCCACTTTTCTGCTGATGTGATGAAGACATTAAACATTTGATGGCTTTGGCTGGAAGGAATTTATGGTAAAACTATAATGAATTCAGAAATTATATTGATGTTCATGCTCATGAGTTACACAAAAGCTGCTGCTTACACAATTTCACTTGACTTTATAGTCACACTATTCGGTGTCACCCAGGTGAAGATGAGTTTGAATCTGGTTTCTCTCAAAGTTTATTTCTAATATCACCTCAGGGAGCTTTTCCTTGCCACCATTAAATACATTTTAATTTTAAACTTTATATTTTTTGTATGTATTTAACTTTAGAATATTTATATATTTAATGACCATTGTTAAAAACACTTTACAAAAAACATTTACTGAATTGAATTAAATATTCAATATTTACTTTTTAAAGTATTAATCCATGTTTATGATCAAAAAAGCAATTACAGCCTAAAGTTTCATGTAAATGCATGGTTTGAACTCAGCACAAGGGTTAAAAGGTTTACTGAGCATGAAGTAGGGGGCAGGTGAACACACGCCCAGGCTTTATATTCACTCAAACAGACTCAGGTTTCACACAACAGCAAGATACCTGAGAGCAGAGAACAGTACTCACGTACGTGACAATATGGAGCAGCAAAAACTCAGTACAACGTTGTCACCGCCAAAGAAAAAGGTTTTTAGGAAAGACATTAACATAACGCCCCAGAGAACCGTTCGCCTACAAAACAACAACACCTTAAGGACTGTTTATGTTGTTGGGACGCAGCTGAAGATTGCCCTGGACAGGTATGTGTGTGTATGTATGTGTGTGTTATCTTGGTGGGAATGAAAAGAATAGGATTGTTAATTTACAAAAATGAAATAAGACTAAAAAATTCCTTTTGGTTAAGGGTAGTTTTAGGATTTAGGTGAATGTATAATATTAATTATCTGCAATATTAATAATACGGTTTTTAATAATAATATGCCACCGCCCTGTAAGCACAAGGTTTGCAAGCGCTCCCCGCGCTTCAGGAGTTTCTTCTGGGCACTCCAGTTTCCTTCCCCAGTACAAAGACATGCATCCCCTCAAAACTGTGCAGGATTAGCGATACAAGAAAACAGATGGATGACTAATAGATAGATACAGATAGATATACTTTATTGATCTTGTAACGGAAATTCTAATAATGGCAGTAGATGGTCAGACAGTAAGATGTGTTTGTGTTGCAATGTAACTTGGAAGAATATAAAGCAGCATGAAACAGTTAAAAAAGCAGACACTATCCAAGCATAATATAAGCTAGCGTAAACATAACATATATGCCATTTGCAGTACAAGCCAAGATCTATACTAGATGTTGCCTTGACCTGGCAGACATTACTAAACAAAGAGAGATTTGTTGGGCCTTACTAAAAAAAAAAAAGTCAACGTTGGGATAGTAAACAAGGCTGGTCAGATGTTTGTCACATTCTAAACAGCACCACCTAGTGAATATTTTGTGTCTCAGACATAAAAATTCAAGTTCAATAGAGGTGTTAAAAAAGTACATTTTATTATAATTTGCATCTATTTCCTATGAAGGTGAACCTCGTGTTTTAATGCTACTCTAAAACGTAAATATTTCCCATATTTGCTCCCATTTTAAAGCTAGACTTCATCCCTACTTTAAGGTTGCAAAGGTACATTGAGGTCTTAACCCTCTTCACCAGGAATGGTACAGTCCATGTTAGAAATGTAAACTGAAAATATCAGCTTGAACACGTGTTGTGTTCATGGAAAGTCCAGGAGTTATAAAAAGCCTGCAGAAGGTTTCAGAGCTCTGGTATTAAGTACATGATAGAGTGCCGCTGCTGGACAAAAGAGTGTCCATTTACATAGTCGGGACATTTTATTTTATTTATTAAGTTCTAATAAAATGCCGTTTAAGTTAACTAGTTGTACTATGCATTTTTCCTGTAGGTTTTCTTAGTTTTTAAAGAAATGTTACACTTCATGACCTCAACTTGTAGCTTGTGCTGATTCCAGACTCGAACTGTTTCAAACGATTCAGTAATAATAATAAAAAGAATCGGTTCAAGTGAACGACTCGTTCACGACCCGGACATCCCCTAGAAAATGAAACTAGTGCCCTTTTTGAACTAACCCTCACTTCTGTCGTAAGAAGTAGTTTACCAAATAGGGAACTAGAGGTGAAATTGAGACACAGCCAGTGTCTCAATACAGTCAGGGGAAATGTACCTATTTTACAGAAGCAATATGAATAAAAGCTACAGCAGTGTAGAGACAGCAAAACACAGCAGCATGAATTCACCCCGAACTCTGCGACTCGAGATTGGCAAGATTAGAAGGACGCTATTCGTGGTGGGAAGGAAAGTGGCAGTGAATTTAACAAGGTAACATTTGCCTTGTATTGCTTACTCTACGCCTATAATGATTTATAAACCTGCTATAATCTCCGGGATCATTCAGAGCTTTTCATTCAGTCTGGTTCTACTAGGTTTCTTGCAGTCTGTCTCTGGAAACTTTCTTAGTCACTGACTCTGGTTTGCTCATTAAGGATCTTGATCCGGATTTCTATACAGCTGCAAGCTTACACTGTTGTTAAAAGGTTTGGTGCAAACATATTTAATCCAACTTTATATTTAGACTGAATTGTTCCTCACATGTCTGCCTCGTGCATTGAGAAAGAATAGAGCTATAAACTTGTATTTACAAGCAGTCTGTATCAGAGTAGAGTTCCCTCAGTGCTCTTCTTCAGATTATTAGATTTATTATTGACTTCTTTTAGTTGTTAGTGTTTGCTCTGTTGAATTCATTTACTTCCCTAGCTCAAAAACAAACAAACAAACTAATTCAATAAAACAATGCAGACTATTAAAAATGTTAACTTGGACATAATGTGTTCACTGTGGCTCTAATAAATACACACATTATTGCTGTATAAATGTAAATAATGCATCATAGACTAATCTTAACCCTGTAAGGTCTTTTAAAACTGACCATGTAAATAAACAGTGCTGATTAGATCATTTTCTTTCATAGGTATGAGAATAGTAAAGATCACATGTGAATATGCCTTTGTTTCTTGATTGAACACGTTGCACTGGATGAAGAACGCCTGCGTGTTGCTTGCATACTGAAAGCTATTGTTTGTATTTGGACAGCATTCTTGTTTGTAGTAGGCTGCTGCTGCCTCTTTCTCTTGCTCATTTATACACAAACAAAGTGCTTTTGATATCTGATATGTACCGGTGGACAACAGGAGTTTGTTTCTGTAACACCGCTTTATTAGTATTAGAATCCTAACTGATGTACAGTACAATACTGCTCTATTGTTAATATACAGTATAGAAGATGTCCAAAATGCTTTATAAGCTTTTATTTGGTTCAGAAATATTTCTTTTTCTTTTGTTGGATATTCTTTAGTCACAAAAAGATGCTGGCTTTGATCTGGGCTCAGTAGTACAGACAAAAATATAGCTCTAAACCATGTCTCTGTTATGTGTCCAAACATTGGCAACTATAAAGTACGTTATTTTGTGGCAACCATGCTCTGACTGAAATAGAAGAAGTGGCTCAAACAACATTTCCTCCTCATGTGCAATCAGCATCTCAGACAATAATCTAACTAAGAAATCTGTATTTATATCTGTTAATCTGGTTCATTTCATTTACAGTTTGCTGTTTCAGTGAAAAACAGGGCTGTTCCAGTGTATCTGTGTCATTGTTTCCGTATCAGTGTATTCGATCTGGTGATAAGTAGTCCTTTGTTCATGTTTATTTTATTTGTCGCCAGACAGCTGTCTTTGCTTTTCAGTTAGTTTGTCACACAAACCATATGACTGCAATTTCCTGAAAAGTCTAATTGCACAGTCCTTGTGAAATTGGGTTTTTTCTTAACCTTTACTTACAGGGTCATGTGGGATGTGTAATACAAGATCAGTTGCCTCTTAATATAAAAAGTGATGCAACATGCAGAGAAACCTGACCTGACTTCCTCAATCCACTGAAGATGATGTGTGTGTGTGTGTGTGTGGGTGTGTGTTTATTTACAGTTGTGCCCCATTGCAGAGCAAGTTCTTCTCAGTAAAATGCAGCCCCAATGTAAAGTGCCAGGTTTTGTCTCAGGTCCAGGTTGGGAACTCGCTCATCTCGCAACAGCCGATTGGGAAAAACACGGTGCTTCTCATTTCTATGGAAGCTGCCAGCTCACTTCCCAATGATAGCAAGGTAAACCAGTCTTATACACAGCCTGAGAGAGCTGGGAATTTGTCCTCAGGGCAGGGATTTCCAGTGAATCAGTTAAAAGCAACTGTAAAACACACGGGTGAGAGAAGCAACTCATTCCGTGATAAAATATTTTTATAGCCATTATATACTCTATTTTGTAAACGTGATTCATACAGTCTAGCAGTTATTCATCTTAAAGCATATCAATCAGTATAGACCATGAAACTAATAGGAAATGTGTGATATTTTGACAGTGAGGAATGTAAGTCTGGATCTGCTGACGGATCTGGTAATCTGTAAGGGGTTCAACTTTCATTATTATAAATTTAGATGTCTGAGGAGGGACTGCGAGGTGCCACAAGGGTTCCTGCTTTAATACTGATTTTAGGTTACTGCTTGTACAGTTTGGCACCGAGTTGTTCTCAGCCACTTCTGAAAAATATGTCAGTAGGTTGATTATCTACACTAAACTGCACTTCGCTGTGTAACTTACAGTTATCTCATTTATACAGCTGAACACTTGTGGTTTAAGCACCTTGTTCAAGAGGCCAGCAGTGGCAGCTTGGTGCTGAACTCATGTGAACTCATGATCTTCTGATAAGTAGCTCAATGCCTTAACCACTGAGCCACAACTTCCCACTTCCCTGCAATCCCACCCAGTATGATGGGAGGATTAGAGGTTTGCATCTGTGTTCGCAATGGTCATGGGACAATGTTCCTCATACACAATGACCCTGACCAGGATAAAGTGCTAAAAAGTGCTAGATAAAGTTTCTAGCCAGTGTCACTGCTCAGACATTCAGCAGAATTTGTTGCTTAACCAATAAGTTTGTGTCATGACTACATATTTGTAATTTATCAGTGAGGCGTTATTTCCCCCAATTAATCAATCAAAAGGTATTTTGAGGAATGAATTTTTTAAAAATCTTTATGAATAGTGCAAAGCAAAATGTGATGATAATAACTGACTCTTTTTAACATGAAGTATGTATATTTCAGCTATCTGTGAAGTTCTATGGGGATAAGTCGGAAAATCTCGGAAGTGCTTTGCTACATCTCACAGCTGTTGGTATGCAGCGAGTTCATCTTATATACACACCCACACATGCACACACACACACACACACACACACTCAGACATGGCTTAAAGTCCCTGGGCATAACAGCTTTGAATGCCGTGTTAAATGTGTGTACATAATACTGTAAATACTGGTGATAAATAAATGAAGCTATGTAAACATGCTCTCCTAGTGACTTGCATGTACAATGCTATCTTTTGCTGCCATACTGCATTTTCTCTACAAAGTTTAAAATAAAGCAGAATTTATACTTTTTGTTAAATATACGCTACATGTACTGGACTATCCCAGGGGCTTGAAGTCACAACTTTGCCATCTAAGCCACCACTCCACTTAAGTTTTTAGTAGCTATTCTTGGAATTCCTTCGAATTTATTTAAGTAAAACACCTTTACATGTTTAGAATGCCATTTTCTAATGAATGAAATGCAAGGAATTAAAATATGCAATGCTAATTGATGTGTCAGTGACTTTATAGAGATATATATAAAGTTTACCTGCAAAGAGAGGACATGTTCTCATCAGCTTGCCTCTGTTCCCTTACAGAGATCTCCCTAGATGTGGACACAGATCGAGATGGTATTGTTGAGAACAACAATCCTAACAAGGTACATATCTTGTTTTTTGCTTGTGGTACTTCAGCCTTTTCAGGAAGAACTGACAAGGAAGATCCAGTGCTCTTAGAATGTTTATTTTTAATGAATCTCTCTCTCTCTCTGTCTCTCTCTCTATCTCTCTCTCTCTGTCTGTTTAAGGCTTCATGGAAATGGGGTCCTAATGGACATGGTGCCATTCTGCTGGTCAACTGTGACTCTGAGACTTCCTACAAGAAGACAGTGGACTATGAGAAAGAAGAGATCTCTAAAGTTTCAGGTAAGCAAACCTGATTGTCATTATACAGTGCTACATAATATAAGATTCATGTACCAAAATATTTTCATTGTACATATACACACAACAAAGTAAGGCCTGACAGAACAATTATATAATTGCATAATGTCAGTTATCTGAGCTGATGGGGATAAATAAAGGAAAACCAGACTCTGTGCCAGCAATTTTAAAAGTGACCTCTACATGCTGCTGATAAAGGTGAAACTGCATGGTATAATGGTTCAGTTTTATGGCTGTAATAGAACACGTATAATGACAATTATTTTTGTTAATAATTCTGATCCACATTTGATCTTTTTCTCTCAAATTCCAGATTTGAAAGACATGTCCAAGATGATCTTGCGCACCACTGGTCCATCTGAGCTCCCAGAAGGCTATAAACTGAGCTTGCATATCTCACAGACAGATGCTGAAAGAGTGAGGATCTTCAGGTCTAGATCAAGCAAGCAGGCAGAGGCCACTCTGCGTGAGTTACAACAGAAACGTTTTCTTGTTTTAGTCACATAGCATTTTAGTTATATAGCATGAGTATTGATATTTTATTGTAAACTGGTCCTACTCTAACACATCTGATTATAGTTGAAAAGTATGTTTTAAATGAGAAATGTTTATAGTAATGATGAGTTTTATTAGATCTCAGAAACAAACTGAAGTAGCACTGAAATGTTGTAGATCCTGCCTAGTTTCCACAGGCAAATTCTGCAGCTCACTAATACAGTACAAAGGATGTTGACGCAATTACACTGTACCTTGTTAGGTCAAAGTTGGAACCACGTTCAACTGCAAAGAATGTCTTTGAAAAGTGTAGCATTACAGTTTGCCTTAAGGGTTCCAAACATTCTTCATCATAATAATGCACAAAGCGAGCTAAAGACATGGTTTGTCAAGGCTGGAGTGGAAGAACTCAAATGGCCTGAATGGAAAGACCAACCCTCAACGCCCAATGAGCACCTTTGAGATGAACTGGAATGCAGACTTCACCCTAGGCCTCCTGACCTGACATCAGTGTCTGACTTCACTAATGCTATTGTGGCTGAATGAGTAAATTCCCACAGGCAGGTGGTGTTAAGAGTCCAGGAGAGGTCCTTTGTCATGTGTAGACCAAAAAACACTGAACTAATTATCATTCTTTACTGTGATGAGCAGAAAAGTATCTCAGAATAAACAAAAAATCAAACCTTAAAATGGATGGTCTATATCAGCAGAAGATGACATTGGGTTTCATTTCTGTCACGTATAAACATGAATGTGAGGCTACAGTGGGCAAAGGCTTCAGAGTCCTGGTCTAGCATTTCACTGATATCAGTTTTTTCTGACTTGTTTGCTGTGAACATTTTGTGAAGCTTTTAGCCTATATTTGTATGATATTATAGCTTGCCTACTGTCACATGATTGGCTGCTTGGATAATTGCATGTATGTGCAGGGATACAGGTGTTCCTATTAATGTGGCCAGTGAGAGTATATAGTATTGAAAAATATAATTAGATTAAATTAGTTACATCTTTAAACGTTTGGAATATAATGTACCTACAGTTTATCTATCACCAAAAGTTCATCAAAAACTGCCCAAATTAATCTGATTTGATTTTTATTATTTGCTTTATTCCAGAAAATATGTTGCTCAGTTTATTCCAGAAGGAATATCCTTTAGTTCTGAACAAAAAGCAACTGGCTAATGAGGTCCCCTATCAAGGTGGCAAGAATGAGCTAGTGTTCTATGTGGAGGGCCTTCACTTTCCAGATAAGGACTTTGATGGACTACTTACGATAAACCTTAGTCTTTTAGAGCCTGCTGGTGAGGTCAGTGAAGCAACTACTTTGCCCATATTTCAATAGCTTATAGCTTTCTATTAGATGTTTGGCAAAGAAATAGAAACTAACTGATAAGGCTCTGTTTTTGGTTTTCTAGGGTTTCCCACCGACCCCAATTTTCACTGACAAGGTCATGTTCCGTGTTGCTCCTTGGATAATGACACCCAACACCCTCAGACCTTTGGAAGTCTTTGTCTGCAGGTAAGCAGTCCAATTTATATGTCAATCATTGTCCAAATTATTCAATACTCACTATTCTGTTCATTGCTTATTAACTTTAATCTTTAACTAATAAATGATGATTGTTGAAATGTACTCAGATGTCTGGAGTGCATTTCCAAGTAATAGTATCACTTGGAGCTAAGTGGGATCCAACAGGACCTCACAAAAAAGTTGTGGGAACAAGTGGTCTTTACTTTCATTCAGGTGCTAGCAGACAGACAGCTCGGAAAAAAGCCCATGTTCATTCACATAAGAGAGTACTGGGTTTGTAAGCAGCTCTGTTGAAAAAATAATTTACAGTGTTTATTCATTCATTAACTGCTTTATCTGGATTATCAGTGCTGTGGTATACATGACTAATTTGTTTATATTTTGAGAAACCAACCAAGTTCATTATCAAATATCACTACTAGGTACAAACCAACTTAAAATGCAGGAAGTGGATGGAATTGGTCAGGAGTTCCTGCAGGAGTTTTTCAGGAGTGTCTGTGAGAGTTGGTGTGATTGCTCAAGAGCATCTGTAGGAGTGGAAGGGATTTGCCAGTATTAGTACTAGACTTCCTGTGGGCTCAAAAGGTTCAGGAGGGCATTGCTTTCTACTCTGACTTGATTTGCCAATATTGTCAGCAGGAGTAGGTGTGATTGGTCAAGAGTTTCAGTGGAAGTGGGTGTGATTGGTCAAGAGTCACTGCTGGAATGGATTGTATTGGCCAGTTCCGCCTTTAGGAATCCGTGAGATTGGTCAAGATTGTTTGAGGGAGATGGTGATGACAGCTTTTCTTTGTCTCAACAGCACACGTGATAACCATGATTTTCTGAAGGGCATAAAGCAACTGGTGAAGACGTCTGGACAAAAACTGAAGATATGCTATGAGTACATGAACCGAGGAGATCGCTGGATGCAGGTTTGCCCAAATCAGCTGTCAATACTATAAAAGCCAATACATGTCTAAGCAGATTGAGTAATTCCTAGTCCTGTTGCCCTGCAGGATGAGCTTGAGTTTGGATATATTGATTCTCCACACCACAGTTTTCCTGTAGTCTTGGACTCTCCACGAGATGGAGACCTTGGAGAATTCCCCTATGATACCTTACTGGTATGACTGAGTGTTGCAACATTCTGTGCAGTTGTCCAACTAAGTCCTCTGTTAGGAAGTCCATTTGTCTTTATAGTACTTCAGTTTTATGTGCCATTTCTATTGTTTATAGCATTTTGCCTCGTTAATATGAATTAGCACAGGATTTGGTACCGTAATGTCATTAAATGTTGCTGTATTTATAGCATTATTTCGATTTTAGAAAATCCAGTTTGCTGCATTCCAAACAACATATGATTTTACATGGCCAAAAAAAAAACAACTTTAAAAATATTAAAACTCCTGTCTTAGGGTCCGGACTTTGGCTATGTGACCCGCAATGCTCCAAGAAAAGAGGTGAGCAGCTTGGATTCATTTGGTAATCTGGAGGTAAGCCCTCCTGTCACTGTGAACGGGAAGAACTACCCACTGGGCCGAATCATCATTGGCGTTTCCTTCCCTACGTGAGTAATTGCTCAAAAATTCTGTAAATTTAGTAGACTCTCCAGTATGTACTTCAGCTTCAAATCATATAATTGGTATGACTTCCTGCAATTTTGTCTTTTTTTAATACTTAAAAATCTAATTAATGACCTGAAAGAACACAAATCTAAGAGACTAGTAAATTAACCAATGGGACTGGTTATTGTCTGGCATCCTATCTGCAGTTAATTCTCCAGCCTTGTGCCCCAGTGTGGGTCTGGCTCTGGGTCCATTATAAACCTAAACAGGAAAAAACCATTAAACACAGCTAAATGAGATAAATGAGTGTTTGTGCTTTTATACGATTTAAGTATACACGAAGAATGCTAACAGCTTTATTCCCTCTTGGTCCCAAATAGCACAGAGGGTGGCCGCAATATGACCAAAGTAGTGCAGGACTTCCTGTGGGCTCAGAAGGTTCAGGAGCCCATTGCTCTCTACTCTGATTGGCTCTTGGTAGGTCATGTGGATGAGTTCCTGTCTTTTGTCCCAGCTCCTGACAGAAAGGTACATATTAAAGTCTGGTATTTGTTCACATGACTTTACTTGTTTTATGAAGTGCATATTTACCTTCTGCCTCTAACTTACTTCTTTTATCATTGTACAGGGATTCAGACTGCTGCTGGCTAGCCCAGATGCAGCATATAAAGTGTTCAGAACTTTGCAGCAAAAAGGAAATGGGAAGGCTAAGATGTTTGCAGGTAAATGTTGGCAGGTATTCTTTTACAGCAATCATCTCTTGTAAAGTTATTGGTAAACATAGGTCATCTTTTATTTTAACAGGGACAAATGAAGCAGTCAGCGTTGATGACATTTTAAGTGACAAGCAATTTCAAGCAGAAAACAGATATGTCCAGGTCAGTAATCTCAGTAATGTCCATATGCTCCTGGACTTAATTAAGAAAGACTTAAAACCTGTTTCCCTAAATTCCTCTTGTTTTTTTTTCTCCCCCAGAGTTGTATTGACTGGAACAGAGATGTACTAAAGAAAGAGCTAGCACTAGATGATGAAGATATCATTGACTTACCAGTCCTGTTTAAAGTGGATAACAAAGAAAACAGAGCTCTGGCCTTTTACCCTGACATGGTATATAGTTTGATACTTCACTGAACAATTATTTTCTGTATATGTGTGGTCACCTTTGTAAAATATGTTTTAGCAATATAGTGTTAAAAATATCAGGATTTCCTGAAATGTATCTCTTGTCTTGGCTTGTATTTTAACCACAAGTAAAATACTAGCATCTGAAAGTCTGGTTAGCCATAAAAGTGAAGGCGGACAAATTCCATTAAAGATTGCACTCTACGCACAGCCCTAGACAGTTGGTATCTAATTTCTGAATTGATTAGGCTTAATGTGCATTTCACTATGGCTTGTAACTATCTAAAAGAATTGATCAAAGCGTGACCTTCCCTGTGTTAGGAATTCACACAAGATGTTGTACATCTCTATATATATTGATTCCACCAGGCTTATTAAACTGGCTACTAATCTAACATGGTCTGTAAGACGAGAGCCACGGCAAGGCAAATAATAATAATAAAAATAAAAATACAGGTAGTGTATGTGTTCTAAGATTTGAGGTCTCGTTGTATGTCATGCAAAAAACAGTTTGGGGCAAAACAAAGTACTTTAGATTGGGCAACATAAAGGACTCGAGCCTCAGAAATATCTTATCATTTTATCTCATCATTTTCTAGGTTAAATACCATTTTGTGTTTCATTTGCACAAAAAACACTTTAACTTTTACCTTTCAATATTTCATGTTCAGTCCTATTAGTAACTTTTCTTCAGATCTGTTATTTAGTTGTATAATTAACATTTAATTTTATGTCTTGATATACTATTTTAATAGATTAAGATTTGACACATTTCAAACTAAGGTATTTATTGGTGGATTAATAAACAATTTCATGTTTTATCCTTACTGTGATGATATAAACATTACCTGTTGTTTTTCTAGGTGAACATGCTAGTGCTTGGCAATAACCTCGGTATTCCCAAGCCGTTTGGACCGCAGGTGAACGGTAATTGCGCCCTGGAGACTGAGGTGCGCTCCCTGCTTGAGCCGCTTGGCCTGAACTGCAACTTCATTGATGACTTTACGTCTTACCACAAGCTCCTGGGGGAAGTGCACTGCGGCTCCAATGTGCTCAGAGAACCTTTCACCTTTAAATGGTGGAACATTGAGCTGTGAAAAAATGTAGAGTACAAAAAAAAATACAGTAGGGTTTGATAAAACCGAATACAATACCAAGAACTGTGTTCATTTCACTTATTAATAACTAATATGGTGTATTTCCTAACCAGGATAACATCATTCCTCATTATTTTAGGTTTGCTATTATTTATTGACAGCACTGAGCAGATTCCAAATTAAGTGTTGGTTGTTATGAGATGACAGCACGTGTTTAAAGCATATGCTATTACTATTTGAATTAAATACCTATAATCTTTTAATGGAAGAAAGCTTTATATTCAGGAATATGACATTTCATAAAGTAATAAGTGACTGAGTTAAAAACTTTATTTGGCATTTAATAAATTGTGAAATAAACAGTTCTTGGGAAGTCAGATGCTTAGATACTACTGAATAAGATTTGCTTGCAAAAAAAAAATGCAGTTTTCAGAACAATCTAGTAGCTTAGCAAATACCTCACAATATAATAAACTGTGCAATGCAAAAAGGATCCAAGTTTACCTACTGCTCTGAGATTATCGCTTACCTATCAACCACTGTGTGCCTGAGAATCAAGTTTTTTTACACTCCTGTGTTGTTGTTTTGTACTTTCTTTCCACCACTGGTGCCTTAATAATGAGTCCTTCTGAAAGAAAATGATTCTGTGTAGTTTTACTTAATGAAAAATACAGTGGAAACCAGCACCTACTTACACTGTACAGAATAGTCAATAAAACCATTCTAAGCATTCATTGTGACAGGATTTATTTTACTTAAAAACATGGGTTGCATTAATCACAGTGAAATATCACACTAAGCCTTTGCGTTTAAAGGAAAATCTGACAATAATTTTTATTAAGTAATATCAGCCTGTTGAAAATGAATTTGTGCTAAACGGTAACTTGTGGTTATGTGCAAGCAAAACACGGCAATCTGAAAACAGTTTGATAAGCAGCTTGACATCGGCAGTGTACTAACAAGACTCTAGCACTGGAGGGCACACTTTTCACTTTGAAAGATTCACCAAATGTCGAGAAAATTCAAGCATTTTCCTTGCAGCACAGACACAAGTGACTTCACTTCCAAACACAAATGAGTGGTGTTCAGTAATACACACAAATCTGAAAGTGAACATTACACAAACCTTGAATTTCACCTGGTAATAGTAATAATGGAGCAGATTTACATTTAATCAAAATGTTATTTTTACACTGTACAAACAATAAGTTACATACTTTGATAGACAAAAAATGTTCTTTGAGACAAATACAGTTGCTTGATTTAAAAAAAAAAAAAAACGTGACTTTTTTTTACAGTTAACCAAATCACAGCAGCATTAAAGTGAATGTGAATCAAATCCTAGTCTTCTAGAAGTCATAGCTGAAAATGTATTTTCTTAAAGAAACAATTCAACCTCATCTCTATTGACTGCATATGAAGCAGGTGTGCAATTACCACATAATTCTGTCACATTTCCCTGTATGGGGAAAATACCATAAATAGAGAAGATAGAGATTGAAACCTGCTTGAGGATTTCGTTAACTATGATTGTGTTTAATCATTTTCTTTTACTGAAAATCATATATTTACCCAATCACGTTATTATTTACATTCAAATTTCATTGGTGCCTTCTGCAGGATGCAGTAGGATTTCACATAGAGAGCATAAAGCTATAGAAGGCAACTTGAAAACGTCTCACAGTAGACAGCACAGTGAATAGTGAACCTCAAGTGCTCTGCAGTTACAAAAGAGTCAGGTGTGTGCAACTACACACTACATCCATCACAATCTCAAAGTCTGAACTTGTCTCCAATGCAAATACAAATACTGCAGAAATCAAAGTTGTGAAAAGTATAATGTGCATAAAAACACCCATAAATACTTTTTTAAAAATTAAATAAATACTATAACTTATTATACATAGCATTACTTGTTAGCAACAATTACTCACCTGACAATATAGTAAATTGTTTGTATATTCCATCACGTCATTTCATTTAACAACGAATAACATTTATAGATATTCACAAAATCACAAAACTGGTGAAAAGAATACAAAATGTACTGCTGTTAAAAAACCGAAGAGAACAGCTTATGCACAATTCTGTTGCACTGCTGTACCTGTTCATTCATGGGTGTTTTGCAGCACAAAAAAAGGATGTTCAGTTCTGTTTAAATCTTTGAATAATTCTTTTTAGGATGTGGTTTTCCCTAGGCCGCTGTGTCCCTGTGAGTGACAGGCTGCCTGCTGTTATGATTCTGAATAAATAAATACACACCAACAAAGAAGTAGACAAAATTAGAACCACCAGTACTCTGTGTTGCGCTTAATGCCACACAGAAATCACAGAATGAGTGACTGACAGATAGAAACAGAAAAATAGACACAAAAGGTATGATATTTCTGGTTAAAGCCATAACACCCTTTCCTGTTATTGCAGGCAGACAAATAACCATAAAAATGCACTCCTCAGGCTGTTACCATTGGCACCTTCATAACCTCCTTAGGCCCAAAGGCATGCTGAAAAGCATGTTCAGTCGCATGATGCAAACAAAACGATGCAAGCCCTCAAAACAAGGAATTCTTGGCCACAGGCCCTGTGACTGACAGCTCTCCTTTTGCAGCGGGTCTCTATAGGAGCCGGCTTTAGTTTCTTTAGGAGCTGCCTTTGGGAGTACTGCAAATAAAACAGAGCACTACAGCTGTTTATACCTCTCAAGTGTTTTTTTTTTATTATAGCTCTATAACCATAATATGCAGTATGTTTCTATAACAGTAAGATTAGGGAATAAAAATACATCTAACTGCAAACATTGTGAAATGCTTTCTTTAAACAGTAAGTGATAAAATTAGTCAAACCTGCTGATGGACATTCATGAAGTAATCTGAGGAGAAAGCCTAGCAGTTCTGTATAGCACACACACACACACACACATACACACAAAGTTAACATGTAATCCCCTATCACAACCGGTGGTTCATGCAACAAGCAGAATCAATGATCAATTAATGATTGTTAAACATCTCACTGAAGCAGAGTGCTGTCTTTGTGTTCTGGGTCGAATGGGGTCAGACAGCTGTCGAGAGACGACTGTGAAGTCAAACACAAAGGCATTTTAAGCAAAAAGCTGGAAAATCTGCAGGACCTTATTTTTATCATTTTCCCAATCATCATTTGCTAATCAATAATTAAGCTATTTGAACTATTCACCATCTACTGGCATCCTAAACATTAATGCCAAATTTACAAACCCATAACAAGCCTTTTATGAAAACATACATATGCTTCATTGACAGCATGTGTTAACCTTCCCCTCACCCTCACAGACATGCTGCTAGTGTAGGAACTGGAAATGACTAAATTGGGAGCAAACATGATCTAAACTCCCACCTAACAGCATATTCATCAAAAAGGTTCACAGCTTTTCAAAGATTCATAACAGATCGTTTTATAAACTACTGACCAGGTTGGCTGCGTTGGCTAACGCTGCTTAGACTTTCATCCAACCAGCTACTGAATGAGTCCCGCTTGTGAGGGGTACCAGCAGAAGACAGGCTTTCCTGAAGCACATAAATAGGAAAACATAAAGGTTTCAGTTAGTTTGTCATTTACTTTCAAAGCTCTATTGATAGAGCCATTGACAACTCATAAAAATAAATTACCTTGATTTCTATTAGAATTAAATATTCCTTTTAAGAAATGAATCTATTCTCGTGAGTATTAGATGGGTAATTGATCATGTGCGCTGCATCATACTGGCAAGTGGTAGACAAATTACCAGTCCTGTGTCATAATCGTCCGTAGCCTCAGGCTCATTGTCATTCTCCTCCACCACACTTGTGAAGCTGCTGGCATTGGACGAGGACCTAGACAGATCATGAGACTCTGGAATGGACGGGGCTCTACAACATAGAGCCGCACTAAGAAGAAAACACACCCACATGCTTAATATTCACTAAAACCAGTGTTACATTTGATTTTATACAGGAATTTGTAAGCAAGAATTTTTGGCACAATGGATCTCGGGAAATGAATAGTACACAGTGTCAACATGCAAAACAAGTGTCAGCAGCAGACTGAAAAGACATGAAAACCACAAAAGTAGCAGGAAGTTTCAAAGTAACAGCTAGTCCACAAAATGACCACATTGCATGACATCTTATTGCCACTTCACAGTAAAAATGATGCTTGCAAGAATAACTGTTGTGAAATCACAATCATTTCATGGGACTACATGAATATTTTGACTATGGACTGCTCCCTAGTGGACAGAGCTTTGTAATCTTCCAGAATCACAAAAGCACACAAACAATACAACTCCTAATGCATACACATTTCATCCATATGTGGTCATGCTTTCGTGACACAAACCACCTTTCAACAATCAGTTTCTAGTGTTCTACATTTTCATTCACGTTATAATAAATAAAGGTGCTTCGTGTATATGGCTACTCACCTAGTCCTGGTAGTAGGTATATCAGGTGAACTGTGACTGGAAGAGTCAGTATTGGGCTCATACAAGGCATGGCCACCATCAGGCATTTTTTGCGTGCTGGGAGACACCTCTCTACTGCTGCAATATAAATGATGAACATTTCTGCACTGTCAGCATGCACACAGGATAACAAACTGGGCTTAGTTTCCTCTGTTTTTCTTACCTTCTCTCTTGGACTTCCTGAATATTCTCAATGCCAATTGCACTGCTCCTCCTGGAACTAAATGGACCTGATTTCTTTCGTGTCGGACTCTTACCGGGGATGATCAGAGACTATAGTGGAGAGATCAAGAACCTGTCAGATATGGCTCTGATTTGGGGATGGCGACTAAATGCCACATATACAGCAACTGATTCCAGAAATACTACTTTTTATTTAGTTTTGATTTGTGTAACCACATCATAGAATGCAAGTAGGACTATATTGTAGCTGATATTCTATTCAAAGTTCTGTAGCTGGAAATTCAGCTAATTTTTATCAGCTTGCCAAAAGCGGTTGCTTTGTTACCATGGTGTCTGCTATTGATGTCTAAAGCTCCATCTGCTACACTGTTCAACATCCTGCCTGGATCAGTTTAGTGTCATAGTGCTTAGCAATGTGGATGAGTAACTGCTGTGGAGTTCTACTGTTACTTTGTGTTTAGTATTCCACTGATATCTCTCTCTAGGCAACTTACTATTTTAATTCATGGTGCTTGAATTCTTCTGATTCTGTATAACTCTTAAAGCATTTTGTCTCCAATTTCACATTTTAAAATTGTATGACAGTATTGCATGATTTTATTTTTGCTGCTGATTTTTTAAATTAATTAGCATTTATGTATATTTCTACATAATGTAAAAATATATTGCATACTGAATGTAAGAACACATTATTTTCCCCACTATGTCTAAAACCTTTCTCCAAAACTGTCCTCTCCACTCCCACTGCATGACAGGTATTCTTTAAATAAAGTACAAGCAATACTCACAATGCCGGGTGTTTTTGGGATATCTGGGGGATTATGGGTAAAGCTGCCGCTGTGGCTGGTAGAGACAGTGTGGGGCTTCTTGTTGCTCAGGCCCATAGCATCCATTGACTGACTCCGACTGCGAATTACTCTCTACAGACAGAAACACACACAGTGGGAAAACTCACTCAGTGAAAAAAGTCCACACTAAAGTCGCAACTTTAAAAAACTTTTCTCTGAACGACAGAGAAAAAGACAGAGAGAGAGAGAGAGAGAGAGAGAGAGGGTGGGGTGAGTAAAGTGGGTACAAAATGATCAGAAAGTAGCAGGATGTAAATGTGAACAAAAAAAAAGATTTCCTCTTCTGACACTGAAAGCTTTAAAAATGAAACACACTTAAACTCAAAGACACACAGAGATACCTTAAAAGACTCGAAGAAACCACCACCTCCACCTCCTCCTCCATTCTCCAGTTTTTCATCTTCTCCTCCCAATCCCATCATGCACTGGCTGTTCACATGCAGCTCCTCATACAATGTCTCCAGCAGTGCAGAGCGTGTTCTCTCCTGTACATAAATACAAAGTGCAGTAGGCTCTTCACACAAACAAATCTTCATCCTACACTATATTGCCAAAACCTATGAGACATTTTTGGCCCTTCCAAATCATTGAATTCAGGTGTTCCAATCACTTCCATGGCCACCGGTGTATAAAATCATGCACCTAGGCATGCAGACTGCTTCTACAAACATTTTTGAAAGAATGGGTCGCTACCAGGAGCTCAGGAGCCTTCCCAGAAAAGTTAAAACTGTTATAGCTTCAAAGGATGGGCCAACTCCATATTAAACCCTACGGATTGTGAATGGGATGTCATTAAAATCCATGTGCATGTAAATGTACACGTCCCAAAACTTTTGGCAATATAGTGTATTTCTTACATACACTTACCAAACACATTTTAGGAACACTATACTAATGCTGGGTAGGGCCTTCATTTGCTCTAAAAACAGAGTCAATTCTTTATGGCATTGATTCCTCAAGATGTTGGAAATGTTCATTTGAGAATGTGGTCCATGTTGACATGATCCCATCACACAATTCCTGCTGATTTTTAAGGTGCACTTTCAAGCTGTGAATCTCCGTACTATCACATCCTCTATTGGATTCAGATGTGGTGACTGGGAAGGCAACTGTTGAAGTCTGAACTCACTGTCATGTTCATGAAACCAGTTTGAAATGACTTTTGTATTATCATGCTGGAAGTAGCCATTAAGAGATACACTATATTGCCAAAAGTATTCGCTCACCCATCCAAATAATCAGAATCAGGTGTTCCAATCACTTCCATGGGCACAGGTGTATAAAATCAAGCACCTAGGCATGCAGACTGTTTTTACAAACATTTGTGAAAGAATGGGTCGCTCTCAGGAGCTCAGTGAATTCCAGCGTGGAACTGTGATAGGATGCCACCTGTGCAACAAATCCAGTTGTGAAATTTCCTCGCTCCTAAATATTCCACAGTCAACTGTCAGCTGTATTATAAGAACGTGGAAGTGTTTGGGAACGACAGCAACTCAGCCACGAAGTGGTAGGCCACGTAAACTGACGGAGCGGGGTCAGCGGATGCTGAGGCGCATAGCGCGAAGAGGTAGCCAACTTTCTGCAGAGTCGATCGCTATAGACCTCCAAACTTCATGTGGCCTTCAGATTAGCTCAAGAACAGTGCGCAGAGAGCTTCATGGAATGGGTTTCCATGGCTGAGCAGCTGCATCCAAGCCATACATCACCAAGTGCAATGCAAAGCGTCGGATGCAGTGGTGTAAAGCACGCCGCCACTGGACTCTAGAGCAGTGGAGACGCGTTCTCTGGAGTGACGAATCGTGCTTCTCCATCTGGCAATCTGATGGACGAGTCTGGGTTTGGCGGTTGCCAGGAGAATGGTACTTGTCTGACTGCATTATGCCAAGTGTAAAGTTTGGTGTAGGGGGGATTATGGTGTGGGGTTGTTTTTCAGGAGCTGGGCTTGGCCCCTTAGTTCCAGTGAAAGGAACTCTGAATGCTTCAGCATACCAAGACATTTTGGACAATTCCATGCTCCCAACTTTGTGGGAACAGTTTGGAGCTGGCCCCTTCCTCTTCCAACATGACTGTGCACCAGTGCACAAAGCAAGGTCCATAAAGACACGGATGACAGAGTCTGGTGTGGATGAACTTGACTGGCCTGCACAGAGTCCTGACCTCAACCCGATAGAACACCTTTGCGATGAATTAGAGCGGAGACTGAGAGCCAGGCCTTCTCGTCCAACATCAGTGTGTGACCTCACAAATGCGCTTCTGGAAGAATGGTTAAAAATTCCCATAAACACACTCCTAAACCTTGTGGACAGCCTTCCCAGAAGAGTTGAAGCTGTTATAGCTGCAAAGGGTGGACCGACGTCATATTGAACCCTATGGATTAGGAATGGGATGTCACTTAAGTTCATATGCGAGTCAAGGCAGGTGAGCAAATACTTTTGGCAATATAGTGTATATAGTCAGCAACAATACACAAATAGGCTAAGGCATTCAAGTGATGATGTAGAACACATTCCCCACACCATTACATCACCTCCACCAGCCTGGATTGTTGAGGTGCCAAATTCTGACCCTATCATCTGTGAGCCTCCACAAAAATCACGATTCATCAGACCAGGCTATATTATTCCCCATCTTCAGCTGTTAGAAAGTGCAAGAGAGGAAGCTTTACAGGGAAAAGATCATCTTTCTCTTGTTCACATACACACTTGCTCACCTCCAGCTTAGCAAACTTCTCAGCCTTATAGCAGGAATACTCAGCATTGATGAGTTTTGTCAAGAGGAACTCATGGAACTCTGAACTCTAGTCAGGGAATAGAATGTAGTGTCATATCATGCAAATCAGCTTTTTGCTATTAACAATAAATAATACCACAAGGTTTTGAAATGAATTTATGGGTCTCTCACTTTTCTGAATATGGCTGGGTCTGGGAGAGCAGGCCCAAAGAAAGGCACATCATTTCTTGAAGTCACTGATACCTGTAATGAAAGACAAATAAAGCATTAAGCAAAATATATAGAAAGATATAATAGATAAAATAAAGATAAAATACATAAAAAGAGATATTTTTAACAAAAGAGTGGCATTAAAAAGTAATAAAACAAATAGATATGAAATATGAATCACTATATAAGTTCAATACCGAACAGCTTTATATCAAGAAAGAATATGAATATTTTACTGAATACAGAATATTCTGTATTGTCCACACAACCAGACAGATTTGTCACCTTGTAAAGGACATTGCCTGTGCAGGCATTCTCCACTTGCACCACCACATAAGCATGCAGAAAATTGGATGCAATCATATCTGGAACAAACGGTGTGTTTTCCTCTTGAAACACGATAGCCACAATGTCATTTCCTATATGCCTCTTCCTCTGCAGCTGGAAGCAAAACACATTTTATTTAACATACTTTTTATTTTTCATTATCAAGTTGTGACAAACAAACAAAATGACTTTTAGGTTTTTTTTTCTTTCTTTCTCAGAAAACTAATATGAGAAACATCAACTGATGTTGATGGCTCAAATTGGTTGACTTCATACTGCATAAAAAGGTTAAATATTGAGTGTTGGTCTCCTGAGTTTCCATGGAAATAAAAAAACCCCACTAATGCCATACAGAAAAGACATATTTGCTAAAGGAATCCACAGTTATTTGTTTGACACAGAATAGGTATTTAGTCAGCACTCTAGTATAACTCTTGTATCAAATTCAGGACAGAACTTTATAAGCCATCAATCCATGTATAACCATGAACAATTTCTTTTATTCGAGGTTTCGAGCAGATGATGGACATTTAATTTACTGTATTTTTGTTTAAAGAAATGCTTGGAAATCGTGCTTGCTAAATGGCTTCAGTAGCTCAATATTACCTGTGTCAAAACACTAGGTGATGTTTAATCTCTGATTAATCAGACAGAAGGTGCTGAAACAGATGGCTTGCAATGGCCTGTTGTTTAGCACTGTGTCGTGTGGTGTCCTAATTAACCAAGCATATGGAGATATGTAGTTACAGAACAACGCCCAGTGCTCATCGCAAACAGCTCCTTAGACAGGTTAAAATAATACTAGAAAGCCACATGAAATAGTTTTGATCTAGCAAATACATTTTGTGTTTATGTCTGGTTAAACATATGACCTTAAGTGGTGACTTTAAGAGAACACCTACACTTTCACAGATGGCCCAATAAGACATGTCTTACCTGCTGTGAGTCTCCTTCAGTGTAGGGTAGTTTGGTAGACACATGGAACATAATCTCCTTGTTGTGGAACTTGTGGTACACTGACTCAGTTCCCGTCTGGCCATGTGTAACGTCAAGACCCCCACGAAACCTGTCATTTGGCAGTATTCAAAATTTGCAACTTAATATGTATGATGATTATATGAATGAGAAGATAGCAAGAACATTATCACATTAATCATTGCAAATTTGGTTGCTATGGCTGAAAGTGATAAAATGACTTTTCATTATAAATTGCCATTATACAAGGTAGATAATAAAGCTACCGAACACACCTTGACATTTATCTTAAAAGACAGTTACCCTTTAAAATCATGTAGCTCAATCTTCTCCCCCAAAAACTCAAGGAACTCAAGAAAGGCTGGACTCTCCTCACTGTTCCCAAAGAGCTCCTCTTCTGATGTCTGTAGGAGACAGAAGGTTACTCATTAAACAAAGATACTCAGTATTTTCATGAACCCAGGAAAGAAATAGCTAGTATTTATTACCTGCCCAAGCTTCTGATAGATGACTCCAAACTTGAAGTTGTTGCGTAGGACATGCTCATCAAAGGTTACGATGAGTCTGGAAGCCTGTGGGAACACACAGTATAGCTGAACATCAGAATGTGCCCGATACACATGCAGTGATGTGAAAGTGAATGTGAGATGAGGTGTGGAGACTGACCTTCGGGTAGAGGACTGGATAAAATTTGTCCACATTTACTTCTTCACATACAAGCTAAAGGAAACAGATTCTGTAAATGCAAATACTCGAGCACAATTTGTTATATTTCACATGGTGACCATTGTGTTTCTCCTACCTTTGCCATTTGTATCACGTTGGGAAACTCAGTCAAGCAAGAAATGGGTATCACATCATGGTAGGTTTTAAACTTGGTCCTAGAAAAGATTAAACAGGTCTGTTTTATTTGCCAGTTGACTGACATTGCTTCCAAATACAAACACGCCTGGTAGCATACTCCAACCGCAACACTGACTGACAGGTTTCTGTGCAAGTTATCAGATATGCAAATGCCAAGGGTGTTTGGTATTTAAATTTTAGCAACTGCTACTGCAGTTTCAGTATTACAGATATTCATATAAACAAAAATGCAAATAGTAATGCACAATTTGCATTTTTATTTGAATTATGTCACAATTTATGCATCCACATATAGAAACACAACAGCAAATACAATTTGCAATTAGTTTTTGGAAATAGTCCAGGAAATATTTCCATATTTTAATGCTATTAATGTCAGATATGAAAAGTGTATTCTTGAGGTCAGCATGGCACATTCGTATTGGGCGACACATTCTTGTCACTTGCCCTGCCAAAACACTTATATAAGTCAATAATTAAAAAATTGAATAATTAAGGATTGGTGAGATAGTGAGAAGGACTAAGATAAATTGCTGGAAAAACTGAGTAAAAAGAAGAAATAACACACACAGAGAAAAGGTTGCTGGTGAGATTTAAGACTTTCAGTCTGATGGCTGAGCAACAAGTACTTCCTTTTAATCCACTTTTAAGCAGTGCCAATTAATCCACTGTGGTATGTATAGAGACTAAATACAGACCAAGTACTGCTTTATAATGTTATAAGACATCCTCTTTTGTTTCTCATTCCCTCATGATCTCCAGTCAGAAGATAATCATCACTCAGCAGGGGTATGAGCTGTGATATTTCTGTAAAGTGTGATATACTGTGGTTATGTGATCATGCTAGCATGTAAAACAGAGCAATTAGAGAAACTGTATCTTATTAATATAAAAGTACAGAACAAAGAAGTGGGACCTGAAAAGAAGGAAGAAGTGCATGAGTCACAGAGGAGCTGAGTGACAAATAGCTTTATGTAGCATAAACAAAGTGCGAATAAAAGAAGAATGGGTGAATACATTTGTTCTGGCACGAAATAAGATTTTGTGTGTGTGTGTGTGTGTGTGAGAGAGAGAGAGAGAGAGAGCGAGAGAGATCATTACCTAAGCAGTAAGCGGAGGTGCTCTTGGTCCCCAATCACGTCATACTTCACTGAAAAGACAAGGTGTCCCAGCGCTGTGTCCACAGAGTAATAATTAAAGTGCTCCTGTATGGAGTTGCAGGTGCACATGTTCACTCACACATACAGTGTATTAAAATCTACATTTTGCTATTGCTTTCTGCTTTACCTCCTTTCTACACAGTAGCAGGTAACCTTAAATATTTAATTAGACCTCTATTTAGCTGAAAATGTATTTTAACAAATTATTTATTCTAACAAACATATATTCAAAAATAAGCTTCCAAATGTTATTGTTTATCTAAGTGCACTCTTCAAAATTACTGTTATCATTTCCTGTTCTCACCTTGCCCAAGAAATGTTTCCTGTATATTTTGGCTATGCTATTGCTCTCCAGTTTAATCTGGGAGGCTGGACATGGGGGTGGCTCCTCCTCAGCTGGGATGGTACTGAGCTCATGATTGGTGCCCTCAATCCAGTAACCACCAAACTGGGGCAACAGAATCAGTGGAAATGGGGGTTTACGTCCCAGCACCTGTCAATTATAATGACATAAATGTGAATGAATTAACTCTATGGAAAAAAAAAACATGCAGTCTAACATATCACGTTATTTTTTCATGTTATTTACCTCATGAACACTTGGATATGGAATATAATCTTCTTCTGTCTGTTGAACAAACACAAACGCAATTAAATAATCAATTTTCCAAATGATCCAAAATAAGATGTATAATACCATATATGGCCAAACGTATGTGGACTCATTCATAAACTAAGAGCATTAACATTGAGTTTTTCCCCCATTTCTGCTATACCAGCCTTCACTCTTCTGATAAGGCTTTCTAATAGATTTTAGCATACAACTCTGAAGCAACAGTTTTGGGAAGATACATATGGGTGTTATATTCAATGTCCACTTTTGAGCATATATAGTGTATGCAATATAAACAAAAATGTTCACAGGTTATGCAAAGTGTTTAAAATAAACTGGGTGAACAAACACTCCCTTTCTCTTCTTAATATTGCTTCTGCATTCACTCACTGTAGTGTTACTCTACAGTCAGTCACTGTAAGATGAACCTTAGTGACATGCCTCAGATACATAAGCATACTTACACTGCCCCTTCTAGTAAGCTGAAGAAAGGCTTTGAACTGTATGCTATTTAATACCTACACACAAATTCCTGTTTTATATATAATTCATATAAATACTGTGAGTTGCTGTCTCATGGTCAAATGTGAGAACAGGTCACTGTATTTCAAAACTTGACTGAAGACAAAAGTTCAAACTAGAGGAAGTATGTAGAAATAGGGAGTGTGTGTATTGTATATTTTGTGGTCAAAAGATTGTGAACATCTGACATCACACCCCTATGTATTTTCCCCAAACAGTTGCCACAACAGTTGTAAGCACTCGACTGTACAGAATGTCTTTGTATGCTGTAGCATTACAACTTCCCTTCACTGGAGCTAAGCAACCCAAATCTGTTCCAGCATGACAATGTCCCTGTGCACAAAGCTAGATCCATGTGAGACCTGCACAAAGCACTGACCTCAAGTTCACTGAACAACTTTTAGATGATTTGGTATTCTGACTGCTCCCCAGGCATCCTCACCCAATATCAGTGCCTGACCTTACTAATGCTCCTGTGCATAAATGGAAAATTCCCCCACAGCCACATTACAAATCTTGTGAAAAGGCTTCCCAGAAGAGTGGAGGTTATTATAACAAGAAAAGAAGGACTAAATCTAGAACGGGATGTTCAGCAAGCACATATGAGTGTGATGGGCACATGTCCACAAACCTTTGGCTATATACTGTATCTGTATAAAAAGCACACTTACTTTAAGAGGAGGTGGAAGTGTGCATCTCTGCTCATCCATTCTGCTGTTCTATAGAGCAGAAAATGAGCTGCAATTATATTGTCAGCACTCGTTTTACACACTCAAAAAATTGAGTTGGCAGTTTATCCACAAAGCCGATGAAAATATATATATATATACTGTACATTTCATCGCAGCATCAGAGAATGCATATAATACAGGCAAAAGCATTAGCTAGGCTGTATAGTGTACAGAAGAGTGTACAATGAGCAGACTGAAAAGGTATACATAATGAGATTGAGAAAGGTACAGGAGAAAGGACTCAGAATGTCTGAAGAAAGGAGAGTGTCACTAGCAAGGCCATTGCAACAAACAAGGGTGTAAGAAGACAATAGCATCTTCACTCTTTTTCTCCAGAGACTAGATGCAAGCTCTGTTTACCTGCATCTGCTCAATCATTGCAAATAAATCTGAATTCTAGGGACAAATCAAGAGAGAGAGAGAGAGAGAGAGAGAAATTATAAGATAAAATTATAAAATTATAAAATTATAATTATAAGATAAAAGTTTTCATTTACAGAAATCTAAACTGTCATTCTGTTCTGAAAAATCCTCCTGTGCGCAATCCCTCCTTATATAGGATGAACAGCATGAATCACAGCACGGACATAAATAAATAAAGACAATATGTGATATTTTCTTTAATGTTTTTCTAGCCTATTCATTTAATTGTGAAGGCCTTTAATCAGTAATGACTGTAATTATATTGTAAGGGCAGCTTTTAATCTCAGCTAACTAACATTAATGGGATGACGGAGCAGACTACCCCACCTTTTTACATAATATTGCCACAGTGTGAATACCTTTAAGGCTTTAATACTTGATACATATTTTCACTGAACACAAACATGTCATGGCTGGGATTGTGTCAGCAGTATTTATGATTTTCTATGATGGGTCATTTTTAATAATCTGTAAAGCAAAAAGATTCTGGCAGCACTTGCTAGTTTAAACTTTGGCAGTCCATCAAGTCAGCAAAACGTTGTATAACCATTACACATTAAACAAGTTATAAGCTTAAAGTTCACAAGCTTTAAATCACATAATATAAATAATATAGTAGCATGGAAACTGAATTTCATCAAGTCATCTATAGTGGGTCAAATTTGCTTTCAAATATTAGATTCCCATTAGAAACACAAGTTAGTGGTGCAACAGTTAGTGGTGCAATATGCATTTTCACATGGAAAGATTTCAGCATAACAGTTGTTCTTCTGTTTCCTCTTGCCTCATTGACAGATGCTTTTGTTATTGTGTTTGCTCATTCACGTTTTTACACATGGCTTTTTCTTTGTTATGAACACAAAGTTATGAATGAAGTTATTTTGCAGATCAGACACAAGCAGGAACTGACCAACAATAAATGGATTGTTTAAACAATGCAGAATTAACTATAAATATAAGAATAAACATGCCTTCACATGCATGAAAACAAACTTAAACATGAAATACTGAGCAATAATACTGTATAATGGTTATGACTGAAACTAATGTACTTTAATGGGAGCAGCAATAAACTTAACAAGGAATAACTGGCATGTATTTAAAGGTATGTAAATATACTTGTATATTTACAGTGTGTAAATGCATAAGTGAAAATACACTTTATGTAAGGCGAAGTACCTAAGGGCTAATGATATCAGCTTCTACTGTGACAATTTGTGAAACTGTAAATCCAACATGCTTCTTCTTGTGGTCTGCTGATTCAGTGGTTTTGCACTAATTCACAGCATTTGCAAAATGAGTATTGAAGAATCATTTATGAGATTGCACACCATGTCCACAGTCTTATTACACAATGTACTCACAACTGCACTGGTTCACTCATACTTGCAGTTCTTAAAGACGTTATTCCTCTAGCATATGAAACACGCTGAAGCAGAATCACTGAAGGCTGCTTGTTTTTCACCAGTATGAAAAAGTTATTTAGGCACGTGATTAATAGTACCCAAAGCTTTAACAGGGTTACATGTAATAGATACATTTTCTATCATTGCATATGCAGCCTCTAAATAAAGAGAAGTGTACTCACATCACTGTGTCGTCTACGCAGACGTGCTGCCCTAACAGCTGGATTGATGTATATGAAAGATCTTCTGGCCATGGTGAAGTCAGGCTAAAGAACACTAAAGCATATGTGCGTTGCCCTTGTTTGTTTCCCTTTAGTGTGTTGTACCATGAGAACCAACAGCTATAGAGTGGATTTTTAGAGTGACAGCAATCACTTCCTCAAACTGCAGCTACTTCCCTAAACCTAGATTTCTTACAAAACACACAATGATCACTAATACAGAGTGATCAGAGTGAATACAAAATCTAAAATTTGTGGTGCTGAAAAGTATATGTCCCGGAATGATCCATGTATATGAGCTGCAAGCTTTTTATTTCATCATTTTTATTTTCTTTTTATTGAGCTTAAGAACTGTATGAATTCACGTGGGAATGGCCTCCAAAAGATAATAGATGTGCTTTGCAGGAAGGCTGTGTCCTATCACTGTACCTTGTTAAAAATATATAAAAAGTGGTGTTGTGGTTATTCTTATCAATAATAAATTGATTTTCAGACTGTGATTCAGAATGTGGCCCTCAGAGACCTTGTTATTCTCCATTAACCCCACAATTCACACATTTGAACATTTTAATACATGTTGCTTTCTAGGAATCTAACAGACAACTGATTTGAAAGTGCCACATTTATCTCTGTGTGTGTCTGAAAAATACTGCAATTTGGACATACAAATATATTCTATGTATCGAGGGAAAAGCCATATTTTGCTAACAGAGCTTCGCTCTCAGGTGAAGTGACACATAATATAGAAAAGAACTAGAAAAAAAGCAGAGACACCAAGCATGAGATTTCTAAAAACCTACTATTTATGTTGTGTTGGATTTCATTGCAGTTGCTAGAAAGTCACTTAGCTTCTGCGTTACTCTGATTTGGAATTGAAAATTTATTTGTTAAAAAAAAAAAAAAAAAAAACAAGCAAATGGTAAACTGTATTCATTCATAGATCTATAAGAAATAATTAGCATAGAAATTGCATTTTTTCATGCAATTTCATGCTTCGGCCACACTACTAATTAATCATGCCAACTTTAAATTCCACTTCTGTCACCATCTTGAAAAGCACTTTGCTACAGAATGCTATAGAATACTGAGCTTTTCTTTAGTTGACTGAGAAAAACTTTCACCAAAAAAGCACTTCAGAACTGCAGCCTCTTTGAAGTAGCAAACACACTTCATAATAATTCTGTGACATCCATAAATGTCCCCTTGCACATTGTAAGAGTCCCCAGCAGGGGACTCTGAGCCATTGTTAATGGCTATACAGGATAGGGAGGCACTGATGGAGGAATAAAGGAGTATCAGTGAGTTAATGGAGAGGAAAATGTCTCATAGGAGAGTGTGTGAACAAAGGACCTATCTGAAGCTGAAAACTCATAATCTTAGTTAACATCACATTAAAAGGGATAGAAAATAAAAAGGGATTTTAAAGAGTGACAAGAATGAATGCTTCAGTAATACTGGGTAAATACTGGACATTCAATTTCTAAACACATAAAGGTTTAGGAAAAAAAGCAATCTAAACTTGTAAGGCTTTTAAGACCATTGCACACAAGCTGTGAAACTGATTGCCAGAAAATCAAAACAAAAGGGCTGTTGTATGACAACTTGCGTTAAATTAAACACTGTTGCCTTTTATATGTACTAAAAGCTGTCTCTGCATTTAAGACTGTGGTTGTATCAGAGCACAAAAAGATTTAAACAAGACAATGGCCATTATGTTAGTGGACATTTGGTTATGGAAATAATTATAATTTTATTTGTGGCAGAATTAAATGGATTGACCAGGTTGACAATTTTCTGCTGAGATTTTAAGAAACCTTCCAGAAATACGAGATACTTTCCAGGAATTATGTGCTTTCTCTTTTTTAACTGTGTAAGAGGATACTTAAGTTCATATGACAATTGCAATTGCACAAGTATTATACTTTTCATTTTTGGTTTATGAATAAAGCCCTTCCCCCAGTCTAGTTGTCCTAAGTTCCACCATGAAACTAAAACTAAATGTGCCTTGCCAACAGTTTGCCAAGACCATCAGGTGACATTCTCGCTTTAGCGGGAAACTGTGTTGAAGTGAATGTAATAAAATGTACAGCAGAGAGGAACAGAATGAAGGAAGAATTAAGCAAAGCTGCTGAGTGAAATTAAAAAGAGAAATCAGTGACCAGTGCAGTGAAACTGTCACTGTAGAAATGATCCACATGAAAAGAGAAGTGAGTGAAGCAAGGAATAACACAAAGTCTCTTACCTTTAAAAGTGCAGAATGAGGGGGCAGGTGTAATGAGTGGGTCAGGTGCGTAGACTCTAATGTGCTAGACGTTTGAAAGATTTTGCCATCGTTTTTCCTGTAGAAATAGAAAACACACACCTCCTCAACACAAAAGCCACCATTTTAGAGAGGTAACAGGAACACAGGGGTAACAAGAACAACTGTCTTTGCAGTACTGTTATATGATCAGTGCTTGTGTATGGATTTTAGGCAAGCAGTATGTATGTATATATATATATATATATATATATATATATATATATATATATATATATATATATATATATACATACATACACACATATACATAAGACAATAAGATAATATACATGCGAGTGCAGAGTTCAGGCTTGTGTAGAGAGCTATTATAAGCAGCTGGATGGAGGAATCAGCCCTCTCACTCTCCCTTGTTAAACTCATGCTGTCAGAAAGGTCTATTATTAGCTGAGGCCTGAATCCTGGCTCAAACCTATCATTTCACAAAGCACTATAAATGATTAATTATCGCTGTAATTTGTTTCACTCACTGCACTATACAAGCCTAGACATTAACAGTAATTTTTTAAATCACTTCACTCTCTCATCACTTGCAGGTCCTTGCAGGTCCACACAATGTGATACACCACACCTAGCAAATGTAGTTAAATTTATGATCTTTTGCTTTTGTAGCAAACCAGTCAGCTCAAACCAGTCTTCTCTCTCATCAACAAAGGCTTTCACTCTACAGACCCTCCACACACAGGAAGTTTTGCACATCGTTCTGTGTGAACTTTAAAGCTTTTTGTGTGTGAAACTCCCAGGAGCTCAGCTGTTTCTAAATTACTCAAACCAGCACATCTGGTTCCAACATCCATGCTATTAACATTTTTTCCCCTTCTGATTTTTGATGTGAACATTAACCGAAGCACTTGGTCCATGTCCGAGTTATTTTAGGCATTGTGCTGCTGCCAGATGTTTGGCTGAAGGAAACCTGCATAAATGCGCAGGTGTACTGGTGATCCATTTAATGTGAGCACTGAGTGAATGTTACTGGTGTAATAAAGCATCCAAATGTTACAGTCATATACTATATCTGGAAAAATGTAGGGTGATCGAGGCTAGGTGTGCCAAAAATCATTTCCATGTCCATTTGGGGTCATTTGCTGAAAAAGTTTGAAAAATAAATAAATAAATAGAAATAAAGAGTGCCAAGCACTGAGAATTCCATAAATCTAAAGGGTCTGCCCAGAAAATCAATTTAAGTACCTGTGCAAGTTGACCCTGAATCTCCCACATAAATGATGATCTGTCTTCTAAACTTAGAAGTTGCAGGAGGCTGGTATGGGTGTATATGTGTGTATGACGTTTGAATTTTCATTTTATTTTAGACAAAATACCATCATGTATTTTTGTGCTTTCATTCCAATTGACTTTAGAAGCATATCTCATAAATGTCCATGTCTTTTCTCAGTTTTTTAGCCTAGACATTCTGCAAATACTTCACAAAATAAAGTCTATGCAATGCAGTACAACTCTGAGGACTTCTGTCAGCCGTACCTGCTAATAGAACATGTGATATGTGAGACATGAGTGTGCGTACCTGAGCATTGTGTGGGTGTGTGTCATAATAAAATCACTGCACCATTTGCTACACTACTCTCCATAGAGAGAGAGAGAGAGAGAGAGAGAAATAAAGACCAAACCATAGATGGAATTTTGTTTCTGATTTCATCATACTGCAGATATGGATTAACACTTTAAACTCTCAGTAAGACTCTCATAACTACATGCTGTACATTTACTCATGAGTTCCTCTGTACTTCAGTTACTGAATAATGTGCTTATTAATAACAACTGCACAATAACTGAGGCTTACAAACCATACGTAATGATAACCATAACAAATAAGTTAAAGTAATCAAAGATATAACACTCACTTAGCATTACCTTGTTCGTGACCTACTACAATACTGCAGACTGACTAACTATTCACAACAATGCTAAACAGTAATGTAATGAAAGAAAGTGAGTGTGTGTGTGTGTGTGTGTGTGAGAGAGAGAGAGAGAGAGAGAGGGAGAGAGAGAGAAAGGGATACTTACTCTGTAGCTGCGTGAGCACAAATCAATGGTGAGCAATCTGGTCAGCACACAGCTAATGGACAGATGAGTTAGAACTGCCTCTCTCTCTCTCTCTCTCTCTCTCTCTCCTCCTCTTTGTAAACTGTCTCATCACCAAAGAATAGTATCTATATCAGAGCATACATGTTTATCTAATTTACAATCTGACTCAGGATTTTTCATGTGGTGCCATTAGCCCTGCCTAAGTGTGCACTACTAAGAATAGCATTGTGTGTGTGTGTGTGATTCAAACCACAGTCCTTTTAAAATCTTACTACAATCCACGTCTCAGCCCTCTAATGTATCCTATATCCTCTAATTTACTAGAACGTGACTACAGAGTGTAGAATTTTCCCAGGCTCCAAACCACCTCAGGAAATCCAACATCCCAAAACAAACCAAATCCAAAACTGAGGTAAAAATAAAAAACTGTCCCTTAATAACATAACTTAAAATTCAAGCACAATATCGCTATTTCTTTTCCTATTTTTTTTTTTTTAAAAAAAGCTTTATAAGGATATTTATGGAAGCTAAATCATAGCTTTCTCATTCAGTTAACCACTTACACTTACAAGACAAGTATATTAAATAAAATAAAGTATAAAGCATAAACATAATTTTTTTAAAAATCAGTCACGTAAAAAAAAAAAAAAATCATGTGAGGATTTTTTTTCTCAGAAATTTGATCCAGTATTTTTGCTGGTTTATGTCTGATACCCGTCCTGAGCTCTAACTAAAAGTTGATTTTAATGCATGATTGCATTGATTTCATTAACCAAAACTGATCATCTACATCGTCATCTATAATTGTCCACAGCCAAAACTCCACTACATCTAACCAAAAACTCTTATACAATGCTGACACATTGCCAGACGTCACTGTGAAGACAGGCTAATTTGATTCCTGCTTTCTTATAGGTCTTACCACAAGTTGATGTTAAGCAGGACCTCCTGTAGCAGGCTGAACCTCCTGGTAATTGTGTTCCTTTTCTTGGATCTCAACATCATCCAGACTCGGCACAGGTCAGAGACAGAATGTCAGAATGCATTTCTTTACACAAACTATGAGATTTCTGTCTGTACTTCAGTTTAAGAGACTCCAGAGACTGCTACCTGATTGCTGGGTTTATTGTTTGTTGGCTCATTCAGTCAAGATGAGAGTGACAGAGAGACCAAACCTGTTTCTAAGCATTGTCTTATATTGGTCATAACGTTTCTTTAGGCAGGGGAGTCTGGAGCCGGTGTCAGGTGCCCTACCCCGAGGGCTAAAGTAACTGACAAAAGAGGCAGACGGAAAAAGGAAGGACAGAGTTGCCAACAAATCCTCTAACAAGATAATCCTAGCAGCCAGAGAGAAAAAAACAATTACTACAAAAACCCAAGGGAATGTCTGCAGACAGGATGCCTCCATGATAACAGCCTGAATGAGAAAACAAACTATTCAAACAATACAAAAATAGAAAAGAAAAATTTGGATTTTAAGCATCCAGCTGAGTGTTTCAGCTCACTGCAGTTCAGTTTACTATCCAATATGAGTTTACTATATAGTGATTATATTTGTTGTTGATTAACTGAGCATCAGTATACGGAAAAATGGCCTTTACACATTTTAACACATCAGTTAATGTGTGTCCAAATACGAACACAACATATTTAATCATTATTTTAATGATTTAAATATAACATTAATTAAATATAAAGAATATAAATAATTGAAGTCTACATATTTAAAAAGTGACACAGTCTCATAATCCATCCTGTCTATTAAAAAATATATAAAAAATCAAAATACAATCCACTATTTATTTTACAGTTAACTGATCTCAATTTCTTCCACTCAGGTCTAACTAGACTATTCTGGCAGCACAAAAAATTGATCATGTAATAATATTGAAGTGCATGGCTTACCACTATGTTCTAGTGTGTGTGTGTGTATAAGCCTCTTCCACACAAAATTTTCACTGTGCTGAAAATCAATCAGTCATTTCAGATGGCATGTGATTTTTGGAAAGACCACAAGGTTAACCTTTTCTGTTTTCTAACAATTTTTTCTCCAGGTGTTCACTAAGCAACAGTAAAAAAAAAACAAAAAAAACAGAGAGGCAAAAGCCTCTCCACTGTTACTTTATGATAAGAATTTATTTATTGACCACAAAAAACACAGTCCCAACTGATTGTTTTCTCTTGGCTCACAAAACGAAGGCTCTTGAATTCTTAGGTCAAAGTTCATGTAAATGAAGTCAGCATGCCACAAAGTGAAAGTTGTTTTTCTTTTGGCTGCTCCCTGTATGGGTTGCTACAGCAGGTCCGAATGTTTTGATTTGGCACAGGTTTTAAACCAGATACACTGAGGGAATCAAACCCAGGCCATGGCAATGAGAGTTCAGGAGGCCTACACCACAAAGTGAAAGTAAGCACTGCAAAACCTTGTCTTTCAAATCCTATGCTTTCCCCTTTAATGAACTAGCTGTTCCTGCTAGGTGTATTTTAATTACATTTAGCTGAGCAAGCAGAAAAGTTGTAGTCTCCTGTATTTGTAGCTGGCCAAAACCCCTAAAATTCTATGGCTTGGCATCATTACTAAGATCAATTTTAACTCTTAACACTAAGAAAAACCTCTTATTTTATTCTGCCTTTTGAACAAATATCCACACTGGCCCACGTAATTGGTTCTGTCTTATCAGGGCACAGCACACTTGGTATTGTGAATCATTTAATGTTCTGTAATGTAGTCAATATGCGTAACCCAGACCTCATTTCCCATAGCCAGTTTATTTATACAAGATGTTTTAACATTAGATCTAATAAGACAGAAACAGAAGCTATGCCAGTAATAAGACTGAAACACTCTCATTAACCTCAGCTTTCAAATGTAATGTGCATGAGCTTGTTCATAAAAAGAGACATGCTGGGCAGATATATTTACCTAGTTGTTCATCTCTCTCTCTCACACACACACACACACACACACACACACACAGTGTCTGCCTCTTTACAACTTCAGCAGCAATCGAGCAAGTTAATGAAGCATTAAACTCCACTTGAAAACAGATACGGGAGGACTATACTAAATGCTTCATTACTTGTAAAATTGGGTCTATTTATTCATTTTGTTGTCTGTAACGTTGTTTTGTTTGTCTTTGTACATAGATCAAATTGGTTAAAATCAAGCATGAAAGGTGCTCATTAGAGTAATTTTACATGAAAATGAAAAGCTTCATATTTTAGAAACTTTACTCCAGTAAACTCCTGATGCTTGTTATGAAACAGGTAAGAAACCATGTGGCTCAATTGCTTGGGGCAGCTAGTCATTTTGCAGTCACATACTGATTTACACTTCATTCAGTTTTACTTTTACATTATTCACATAACTTTTATATGGTTAACTCTGTATAATTAAAAGGTGCCAGGCAGTTTGTAAAATTGTTTAAAGTATTTTAAGTATTTTTAGCCGTGACTTTGCAAAAGGGGCCGTCACACAAGAAGCTGTTAATATTGGTAACATACACAACATACGTCAATATAAACCCAGCGCAATAATACATACAGATACACATTTAAATGAAGTAATGTGCTCTTTTTCAGTGTAGAGACGTGTGATGTGATTTTGAAAGGTGTTTTATTGGTGTTTTAATAGTCATAGTGCATTTATACACATAATATGAGAGGGGTTGAGACTTAAAAAAAGTGTACATTGTAATGATTAATGTTTGATCACAGTTGTGAAAGCTATAAACACAGGTGTTATTGAGCTCTGAGTTTAACTAGAATACAGTTTGTGTAAAATAATGCCAAAATAATGTCGTATCTAACTATTTAACTGAAAAAACTGACCCCACCCCCAACCACCAAAAGTCTCCCCTGCCCCTTCTCCTCACACAACTGCTTCTAAAGCTAAGAAGGTTTTGCACTGAAGATCCAGTTTATTATATATACAAACCTCCAGCTAATTCAAATAATTCTGGATGAGAGTAACAATTGTTCATTGTTCAAACAAACTGAAACTACCGTCTTACAGTTTCACACACAATTATGCATAATGGGGGAGTGAAATTCATAGAAGCATTTCTATTAGTGGTCACAGCATAAAAGAGAAAATCTCAGATAAAAGTCCCATTACAAGACCCATTACCAAGAACAGTAGAGGCACATCAGTGCTATTTGTAGTGCTCCCAATGGACAAAGAGTGCTTTAGAGGATTTAGTATAAAGGTCGCATGAGTTATAAAACACATCACAGAGATTGTGTGAGATCGTGTACCATCATCCTATCACAACTTCTAATCCTATCCCTGACTGATGATAGTATCACCTGTGGCTTTGAGGGGGAAAAGAAAGGGGTGCGTTCAGACAGAGGTAACACGTATCATGTACATCATTACAGACACGAGTCAGCTGTAGTAGTAGCTTTAAGTCAGGCATTTGTTTGGCTTAATTAACAGAGGTCTGGATGCAGGAAAATTTAGCTTCCTGTAAATAAACATAACATAAGTTATTATTTATCTATTATATTATATGTTTTACTTCGTCCAGGGTGTATTCTGCCTTGATACCCGATGACGCCTGACGACAGGCTCCCCGTGACCCGATGATAGATCGGATAAGTGGTACAGACAATGAAATGAAATGAAAATTATATGTTTTGTGGTTCAGATAGGATATGTTACTAGCACCACATGTTACTAAAAGCAACCTAATTTATTTTTGTCAATCTTAAAGCTGCAGACAGCACGCCGTCTGGTCTGACAGACATTTAAATCATCCAACTTGACATTCGTGACACTATCATCAATCATCCCAAGCCTAGTCAGTTAGAGCTATCAGACAGGACTGGGAAAACCCAAGAACACTCCTTCTGTCTGCAATATTCCTGAGTATGCACAGCAATATATCCAATAATAAAACTATAGCATCTATGCAAAATTCAACGCTGCCATTTTACACAAACCTTAGTTCAAGCTTTTGTCTTCACAACACTAAAACTCTCAGGACATCTGAATTCCTCTATTTATTTCTTTATGAATGTATGCATGTACTATTTATTTATTTAATTAATTATTTATCAGTTAATAATAATAATAATAATAATAATAATAATAATAATAATAATCAGATTTCATTGTTATATATTTTGTTTTTTTATTTATGTAAAATTTATTTTGCGTTTCTGTATTTCCTTTTCCTTATACTAATAAGGTGGCTGTTGATCAAGTGTGTCATCCTCCCTACTTATTTCCACTGGCTGATTGATATAAGAGCTGTAGCTGCATTGTGCCTGCTGGCTGTTCTGAATGTGAAGCACACTGCAACAGACAGTCAGAGATGCGAGACAGCTGAATGAACAGGAAGAAAATTCTAGGTTATTTACTCCTTCATGTTCTAGTGGTGGCTCACAGTTTGCTACACTGACACAGTGGTCCTTTAGTGGTCTGCAAGCTGACAAGTATGAAACTCATGTCAAGCTGCTGTTCTTTTATCCTCTCGTTCTAACAGGACAAACATGACAGGATATTTCAGATGCACTGTTAACATTTGATTTAACATGTGATTTAAAGCTAATGAATAAGCTGTTTCAAACCCAAATCCCTGATATGCACAGCACCAAAACAGTGCATCAATTTCATAGAGGCTTTTCTTTTATTGTATAAGATGTATATGAGTAGTTTCAGTCATTTTTTATTTTAACCAGTGTGTGGGTACACATCTGCTTCAGCACTTCTACAGGTTGAAATGTGAAATGCTTAAAACGTATATGCTCTAGGTTGTGACTTCTCTTTCTGTAGGTTCAAATGTTTTGTGTACTAGCTGGCTAGCTGAACAAACTGAACCACATGCAGGTGAACACATCTTCATGTCACATCTCATTTTGCACACAGTCTCTAACTGCACAATGCAGCCCATCAACACAATGACACACAAATGTCAGAAAATCTTGTGGAAGATCCTATCACCCCATCACCATCTCCACCTGCAAATCCTAATCAGTCTTGTAATCAAAAGCTCTGTATTGCTGCCTCCTCAACCCTGTGCTCCCAGACCCTCTCCTACCCTTTACTCTAGGCTTGATAGCTATGCCTAAACTTATATATCTAAACACTCCCATATGGATAGAAAAGCACAGAAATAAAAAAAATACAGGAAACAAAAGAATACACAAAACAATAAATAAATGAATAAATATATAAAATACACAACAAAAATTATATAATAATAATCAGGAAATAAATTGAGAAAAGTACAGTGAAAAACAATTAATTAGCCATTAATTAATTCTGTTATTTATTATTTATTTTGGTATAATCTGTCCTTCCTCATGAACAAGAAAAGTATTGTTACAAAAAGTATTGTTAACGCATAGTGGGTTTTCGTCTCACTGTTAAGTTTATCTTCTCCCACTACTTAGTCAGATAGACAAGTAGAACATGTCTGTGTGTAGTTGGGCTGCACATAAAGAAGAGTAATAGATCTAATGTCACCAGAGCTTTGTCCTAGACCCACTCAGTTGAGACAGCTAATCAGCTGGCCCACGGCTGAGGCATAGTCACTCTGAGGTCTGTGATTCAGAGGAAAAATTATAGCTTATACAGAATAGTAGGCAGATGAGTAATTCTGATCTGAATGGGCTAATCATAAGAGCATTGTGCCTTCTAAACAATACTAATCGTCTCATTAGGACTTGGTCTTTATTCAGGGCAAGTGTTACCATGACATTACCTTTTTGTTATATGATTTCTGGCAACGTGTTGGAGTAAAACAAAGAAAGATAAAGTCACTGCGTTGTTTTCCGTCACACAGGCTCAGTTTTCAGTGTGACACATTTGATGGCATTAGGGGTGGAAACTGCTGTCTTAACAAAATTTTGATTTCGACCTTGCTGGCCAAGTTATTTTACTGAACACTTTCAGTTAAAGTCAAGGCAATAAAACACACAAAAACACACTGCCTTACAATCTCTGTGAGGTCTTTCCACTGACAATAACAATACAAGTAATTAATGCTATTCCTACACTCGAATCCAACTTTAACCTCAGTAACAAAAAGGTGTAGTTTGTGGTCATTATAATAAAAACACATATATCGCTGTTTATTAATTATTTATCTAATCAACCATGTGGTAGCAGTACTATCCATAAAATCTGAAATTATACAGATACAGGTCAAGAGCTTCAGTTAATGTGACAACATCAGAATGGGGGAAGATTTTGGTCAGTGACTTTGACCATGGGTATGGATGTTGTAGCCAATCTGGTTTTAATATTTGAGAAACTGGGATTTTCATACATTACAGCCTGTAAAGTTTATACAGAGTGGTGTGAAAAAGGAAAAATATCCAGCAAGTTTAAACTCCTGGTTAATGAGAGCGATCAGAGGTGAATGCCCAGACTGGTTGACAAGATGACAGGAAGTCTACAGAAACTTGAACCACGCTTTACATCCAAGGTATGCATAAAAGTCATAATACACAACATATATCAAAGGTGGATGAGGTGGATGGACTACTACATCAGAAAACCACAGCAGAAGACCAGGTTTAACTCCTGTCAGCCAAGGCATCTGAAAACAAGAACTGGGATCAGGCTCATAGAAGCTGGACAGCTTAAGGTTGAAAAAAAAAACATCGCCAGGTCATCTGGCACCAACAAGCCACTGTCAGAGTTACTGAGGTCACATTTCCCCCCTTCTGATATCTGATGTGAACTGAACTAAACTACATGCATAGAGGTGGTGCTGCATGATTGGCTTTTTGGAAAATTTCATGAATGGGGAAGGTATTCCTAATAAAATAGTCGGTGAGTCTATATAGTACAGCACAGTCAATAAACTGCACAGTTCCTCATCCCCCACCTCTTGAAAAACATTGTAATGAGTGAAACTTTTAATGAGTCTGGGATATTCGTTCACCCAAAGGAAAACGTAGGCAGGCTTCAAAAGCAAGACACTGTCATTAAGCTTCAAACTGATGCTAATCTCAGCACACTGATGAACAACGCTTTGTGTCTGGTGTTCCTATGTGTGTGTTACAGCTTGTGAGAAATAGAGAATAGGTAGGAAAATGAGTTGTCTCTCTTAGGTATTTGTTCTCATTAGCATGTGCTACCAGACTTATCTGAGCAAATTCACACACAAATGTAAATCCTACCACAATTCCATTTACCAGAGGCACTTCATTTTCATTTATCTAACATAGTTTTAAAATGAATCTGGCGGATTACTTTCACCTCATAGGCAATGTTTTTTTTTTACATCATTCTTAAACTTAGCCAAATGCAGTGCTTCTGTTAAATGTAACTGTGGAAGTATTCACTTTTCAAAATAAATAACATGGAAATTTAAAATGAATTATACAATTTAAAATGAATTGCCTTGTGGCCTTATGAGTGGTACAACAGCACTGAGCTTTCCTCCTATCATTAAAATAGAAGAAACATCAGAAGATCAAATCCAGACAATGCCTCAGGCATCCCAGAGAGCACAGCTGCATCTTATAAATATATAGCATTCACAAACAAATAAGTGGAAATGATGGAGATTGTTCAAAATAAATGAAAACACATTAGCAGCATGTTTTCCAACAAGGTTAATAGCATTATTGAACCTTATTACTGACCAACTAATATATTCTATATTGTATTTACTTTTATAAGCATATTGATATATATATATATATATATATATATATATATAAATGTCTTACCACAGACCTCTTGCCTTGGAAAAAGTTTTGTCCACTCTGCGAAGAAGAAAAATGTGTTGCTTTACTAACAAAATAATTTATATTTTACAGAACACAAACAATTAAATATACATAATTTCTCCCCTAAACCCTACTTCCCCTTCTGTTAGAGGTTAGTCAATCTAGTGCCCCCAGGCACCTAATAGTTAAACCTATAATTTAGGTAATGGTCCAAAGTTAACTAGGTATGTTATGATAAGAATTCTCAGAAGGTCATCCTTTTTGTGTATATTTAATTTAGAAAAACTGTACTATCACACTTCATATTTATCCCAATGTGTAAAGCCATGCGTGAGAAGTTTAATATTTAATCCTGTAGGTGTGTACTGACTACAGTACATTGCTCTACTTAAATCAGGCGTAAAATCTGTGAGCTGTTCATCCAAGGCCAAACACACTAATGGGAATGAACAAATTATAAGGTCAGTTATGAAAGTGTTTCAGCTGTTCTGAGCATGCATAAGTAGACTGCTATACTCTGTTGCTGTACTCCATCTTCCTCAGACTTTTTTCAATAGATTTAGAATGAATTTAAGTTATGTAAATTCAGTAATGGAATTTATTAAGTTACAATAATGCACTTGTGGTCCCACTGCTTATAAACCTGAAAATACACACAATATTCTCACACATATTTAAACACTCAATTACACCTAGGGGCAATTAAGAGTAGTCAATATGTCTACTGCTATGTTTATGGTACATGGGAAGAAAACACCTCCCAGAAACACAGAGAGTGTTGTGAAACACTTGTGGAAGTTCGGCCCAAACAGTTACTGAAGTTTACGGTTCAGACTGGGAACCCTCAAGCTGTGAGGCAGTAACACTATCTGTGGCTGCACCATGCACCTTTACTACAAAACAGTGGAAACAACACCTCTTGTCTGTCCTTGAGGTCATGAAAACAATTTATATACATAATAATATATATAATTTATATACGTTGTGTGGCGAAAAGTTTCTAGACACTGACCATCACTCACACACACACACACACGGGTCTTCCACAAACTGTTGCCAAACTGGAAGCACATAAATGACTAGAATGTCTTTGTATGCTGCAACCTTAAACTTTTTCATCACTGGATCTAAGGGGCAATTCCAAGTGAGGTCTGTTAAGATAAGGTTTACCAAAGGTGAAGTGAAAGAACTAGAATGACCTGCACAGAAGCCTGACATCAACCTCATTGAACATCTTTGGGATGAACTGAAACACTGACTGCTCCCCAGGCCTCCTCAACATCAGTGCCTGACCTCATTGATGCTTTTGTGAACGAATGAGCAAATCCCAACAGACATGCTCCAAAATCTAGTGGAAGGCTTTCTAAGAAGGAAGGAGATTTTCAGCAAGCATGTATGGGTATGATACATACTTTTGGCTTTTTTGACATATAATGTACTTTGGACAAGCTTGATTTTCTGTTTTAAATTCATCGGTTGGCACAAACAAACTAACCTCCATGGGCAAACTAAACAGGTGGTTAGTCTGACTTCCTGAAAGTCTGCATTTTTTATTCCTTGAATGATCATTTGTATCTCATGCTAGGAAAAGAAATCGCTATCAAGTCTCTGATCTATTTGCCTTGTCTCTCATCCTGCTAATCTTGCCTTTGTAAATGTCAGAGCCTGTAGTAAATGTCAGAGCCCCTCAGCAAGAGAAGAGTATCAATAAAAACACTGTGTGTTCACATGGATCTTGCTGACATGGGATAAAAAGAGCCACTGTTGTGTCAACAGCACAGATAAAACAGCCCACTCCTAGACGCAAGCAGGAATGTTCAATGGTCCATTGCCTTATTTAGCAAAACTATCTAGCCAATGCTAGCTTTTCAGCTCTTTTTTCAGCTCTCGTGAACTGATCTATTAAAAGAACTTAATTTCATTTGTTAAAATTAATATATGCATAAAGGTATAACATTACAAGTATTCACATATGAAAATTTTAAAACATCAGTCTTGAGAGTGTGGCCGTACGGAAAGATCAAACCCTCATATATACTAAGTTACTGCAAATGTCACCATGCTGTAACTTCAAAACAGCCAAGCCCCCATTTATAGTAACTGTGAAGACACATGAACTGTGAAGGAAAGCTACGTGGGTAGGTCACATGTGTTCTCAAAAACAAGCACTCTCACTATCACACATACTCTAAACTATGTAGAGAAAGTGTTTAGCATGACTACCACATAATCTCATGACTACAATGTGCTCATCAAGGTAAAAGAAGAAATTGATGCAGAAAGCCAATTGAGAACGAAGAAAAAAAGCAGCCATTAATGCAGAACCTTTTATGATATCTAATTAGAGTTTAATGCAGTGTGCTGTCAAATAAACAAAAAAGAGCTTTTATATGAACAACTCATTATCTGTTAATGGCAATTTTCACTGTTTCATATAGAGGGAGCTAATGGTTTCATTCGTCTGCATTTGAAAACCTAAGTCAAGCCTGAGACACTCACTTAGAACCGACCAAATTCATTAGAAAATATTGCAAGCAAGTACAAACATAAATAATTACTGAGCAAGTGGGAGTTTTTATTTTATTATATATATTTAAAGCCAGACACATTTTTTAGGGTTGCAGAGAGATTGTTTTCATTGTCATTTTCATATTCATGGGGAAAAGAAAGATTGATTGATTGATTTTACAATTTCAACCAAATACTGATACAGATATTTGAAATATATAGTGGTACTGAAAGAGGTACTATATTACACTCTTTATAATGTTATTCTGACCTGGTTATTCTGAGATTGAAAGAAAACATGATTTGAAATGCTTTAATTCACAGACACATTCCTGCTAGAGGTATGGCATCTATTTCCATAAATGTTTACATTGATACTTTTTTTTTCTTTTTTTTCTTTTTTTTTTTTATAAAAATATGATAACCTTATTTTTAAACACATTCTCCAACTGCATTAAAGTTTCAAATTCTATGGTTACGGAATTGTAGAGAGCGAAACCTCTTCAGTACGTCTGAGAAGGTAAACAAATAGTGCCTGCTGCAGTGTAACTTTCTCATGTAGCTGATTAACGGCCCGTATTTACCCAAAGTGCTGCTGACTGGTTGTGTCTGTAACCTGATGATGTAGCACATGACAGATTCCTGACTGCGGACATACAATTTATATAGGCCAGTCGCTGTACAATATATGACAGTGTTCCAAAAATAAAATAAACTAGGGATAACCTTTAACAGGTGATTATTTGATTTTTAGGAACAGCAGCCCTGAACACAGTGTTCTGCTCACTGGCTTAAGCACAATTTTGTGTTGTCCTCTCCATGTGGTAGGACCATTCTCTCTTTGTTAAGCACTATTAGTGTTCGGTTGAGGAGAGCAGACACTCATTAATAACATGCCTACAGGCATGAGGACACATTGTGTTGTTTGACCTCGCTAACAGATTGTGCCAGCAGTAATTTATTTAGAAGAAAATAGTTTTTAAATGAAACAATTCTGTTCAACTGAAAATATTGTCTTATTAAACATGTACAATTACATAATAAACACACACACACACACACACACACACATACAACACACACTCTTACCCTCCATAGGCCCCAAAAGTGAAGCTCCTCTTCCTATAAGACATAATCTGCAATTGACAAGGATCTTCAAACTAGCACAGCTACAATCACTTCAGTTATTCTCCTTCTCTCTCACTTCTTTTGCTTCGTGTTACTGTCTCAGTCAGTTTGCTCATGTCCTGCACCTGCGTCTCTGTGTCCGTCCTTCACTGCCCTCCCTCTCTCCCTCCAAGTTTTCCCTCTTAAGAGGGGTGAGGGAGAGGCATGTGTTCAGTCATACTGGTGTGCATGGTTACAAGCAGGTGCATGGAGGGCAACTCACTGCCTTCCAGTCAGGGAGAAGTGCATTTCCTGGGTCACAGCTCCTCTCAAAGTGTTCTCAGCCATGGGGGAAATAGAGCATTGCTTCCAACTAATGGAAATTCAAATTTGTGGCACCACACATGAGGGGAAAACTGAACATGAAACCAGAGACTGAAAGAGTCTCAAAGAAACAACATGAGTGGAGAAGTGAAAAAGGTATCATCCTTGTAGAACTGCCATTATGTTTTTAACTGGTGGAGCACAAATATCAGTTTACTGCCAAACCCTAATTTCAGTAAGTGTGTGAATAAGCCCATTGTTTTCACATTATCCCATCAAGATATGGACTCCACAAGGTGTGCTGTGGTATCTGACACCAATACAGCAGATCCTTTAAGCCCTGTAAATTGTGAGGTGACTTCCATGCATCACTTCTTCGTGCAGCACATTCCACAGATGTGATTACAGTGAGATCTGGAAAACTCTTTATCAAACCATTCCTAAACATTTTTTTGCACTATGGCAGGGCACATTTTCCTGCTGAAAGAGGCCACTGTTATTAGGGAATACTGTTGCTATGAAGGGGTCTACTTGGTCTGCAGCAATATTTAGGTAGGTGGTATGTGTCGTGTGGATGTACAGTATGAAACATCCCATGAAAGCCAGGACCCAGGGTTTTACAGCAGTTTCCCAACATTGCCCGGATCATTTCCAGGTGCCACTGTAATGAGACAATCAATGTTATGCACTTTACCTGTCATTGATTTAATGTTATGGCTGATCGGTGTAAAGATCAGTCAGCCTCGACTTTGCAATACTGGGCACTTACAGCTTAAGAACATATCACCAATGATGGATCACCATAATGGCACAAGAGCTTTAACAGACTGCAAATGAGTATTTACATGAACAACAATTCAGCAGAAAGTCTATCAATGTCTGCTGTCTAGTCAGTGTTGCCCTGATAACAATAACATGTCCTCGTTCTCTATTGACATAGATGTTGATTCTATCAGAGGTGAATCTTGCTCACTTGGGTCATCATAAATCAGATCACTGTGACCTCTCCACAGTGAAGGTGATTGCATGCTTGACCTGTTCTTTTCTTATTCTAAGTCTAAAAAACACCCTCAGCACCTGCATCCCTCATGTACCAGTCTGATAGCTCACAATATACATAGCAACATATCCCCATAAACAAAGCAACTCTGCTGGACTAGTGCATAAAAGTGGATTAGTTCTGGTTAACTAATCTGATTGGATAAGTGGTGTTCCAAGACAATATGTTTATGTTTATTATAAACACTGGGTTTCACTGTGTGTATCACGCCGCTTGCCTGTGTTTGCCATGTAAAATTCCACTTCTGGCAACAGTTAACGGAGACCAATACAAGTTAGCTGCATCATCAGAGGTTGGAGGACGTGAAAGGGCACAAACAAGCCAGGTCCAGGTTATAGAACCTGATAAGGAGAGATAGGTGCATAGAGGACCAACCCACAGCACAAATATCCTGAAGGGGAACATCCCTAGGCAGAATGTTGGACAAGGCGATGGAGTGGAGTGAGCTGTAATCCCAAGAGCTGAAGCCACACAGCATGCCTCATAGGCCTAGGAGGTAGCTACCACTATCCAGTGCTGCTTGGAGACCAGATTACTTTTGTTGCGGCCACCAAAGCAGTCAAAAAGGAAGAGACCAAAGAACATGCACATGACTCATAGCAATGGCTGCCACATGTACTTCAATGTAGAGGGTAATATGCCATCAAAGAGGTGTGTCTGCAAGAAGTCTAGCACTGTACTAACAGGGCAGTGAACTAGATCCTGATGACAGAAATTACACCAGAGATGAAACTTTAACATAGTCTCCACAACATCCGTTGGGAAACCAGAGTCTAGGAGCTGGTCCCCTTCAGGGGCCAGACCAAGAGGTTCCAAATCTTGGGGTGGGGTGGTGAATCACCCCTGGAAATTAGGTCCACAAGCCAGACTCAAGTGGACCAATTAGGAACCATTAGTGGACTCGGTCATGGTGTACCCTGACTAGAACCCCCATGAGTGGAGCTAACAGGGAAAGCATACATTTTGGCTACATTTGCTCCATGGCATCCAAAGGGGCTGGTGAAATGGTATGGCCACAGGGGACAGTGGGTCAACTACTCAAAGGCGAACAAAGCCACTTCCGCCCAGCCAAAACTGCCATATGTATTCCACCGTCTACAGGAGTGTATATTGGTCTGAGAGAGAGAAATCTGGTCTCTACCTAAACACAGACTGCCCTAATGACTGATGAAGGGGACCACCAAAGGTAGCCCCTGAGTTTTGGGCACCGGTATGCTTCATCCACGAAAGCAAACTGGCATACAATTTGAAGCACGCAGGTCCAAAATTGGCGTAGCCCTCATCCTTCTTGGGAATCAAGAAGTACCTCCTGTAGGAAGGAAGTTTGGTCTGTGCCAACAACAGTGGGCAGCACACCTTAAAAGGAGGACGTGAGGCGAACTGGATTCTCTAGCCTGCATTTAATTAGACTGTTATCCAGATATGCTGTACACATATACATGCTTAAATGGTGCCCTATTTGACACCTTTTTTTTCCACCTGAATAAACTATAGTGTATGCTGGTTGCCACTTGCCACTGCTAATTTGAACTTTGCTTTTATAAGGCATTGCATTGGCTACGAAATTCAAAACAGAATTTGTTGTTCTCACCCACTCACCGGGTCAGACCAATGTTATGTTATTTATTACTGCATGAACAGTGATTATTGATATGCAAACATGCATTGGTACTGGATAATACTGAGCAGACATAAAGATACACTTAAATGCTATTCTAAATTATGTAAGTTACATGCTTATATATAAAAACTAAATAATTAGTCAAAACTAAAACCTTTTTACTCATAGAAATTCTCATTCAAAACACTAAAACATGCATGTGCATCAGAAGCATGCACATACGTGCACTCTAACATTTTATTTTGAAGTAAACCACTGAGACATTAAGGCATTCCTAAACCCACTCACTTACCATTCAGCCAAATGGTCAGAGTTAAATTATAACCACAGTACTGGGGTACGACTCTCTAGGACACACAAAGTCAGTTTCATAACACATAAATTAACAAAGTGCAGGTTATTCGACCTTTCATTCTCTGGGACAGACACTGTCTAGACTGTGAAGTTCTATAATCTCATTTAAATGCCAGAACATCAGTGGGTGCATTTCATCATACTGCTTCAGAGCTACACTGCCTCCATAATGATGATCGCAATTTATCTTTGGCCCACTGTCCATTATAAACCATTCAAACAAAATATCTTGCTTCACATTATATTACAGGAAATATGTTTTTTTCCCTTTTTAATTAGTATTTTGCAACTAATATATTTATTAATTTATTTCATTCAAAATGGGACAGCGTATGTTATTATCTTTTAACTGATTTTATTGATAGTGGAATGCACTTAATGTTTTGTATTAAGTGAATTCCATCATGCTCTAAACAGTGTTTTAGGAGACGTCTCTTGTCCTCTCGCCATCCTGCCTCCCTATCTCTTTCTTTCTCTGTCTAAGTAAATTATATATAGTATATACCCTTCAGGAGATGAGAAGCACATAGGAGATAAGTAGTTTATTTCTGTTAGTCTCATTCAAATGATCATGCATGCAAACAAGCAAATGTCTTTTTTTCACAGGTACCAAAGGCAATTCACTACTGACCACAAGCTCCCTGTTAGAGGTGTATATCAGGACTGGGATCCCATGGGACCAAATAAATTGCAGGAGCAGTTTTTTTTTTTTATTTTCAGTAAGAGAAGCAAGAGACTATAATTGCTTTCAAATCGACATGAAGCTAATGTTAGACAAACATACAACGCATTGTACATTAATGGAATAAACATTCAATATCAAAACTGCTCTTTGGGGAATTTTTGAGTGATAGTAATAATAATTCATACTAGCATACTTTTTATCTGACTGTTTCCTCAGATGAATCTGGACCCTATTCCCAATCATCTCCCAACCCCCGCAAACCCCTTCATTAGCAAAAGTGGTTTGGCAAAAGTGGTTACTATCTTATACAGTATATGTTGATGACTGTAGATAACAATTAGTTGTTTATAGTGCTGTTAGCTGCACAACTCAACAAGATCCATGCTCCAAGTTTACATCAAAGGGAAAAAATAACCCTGTACACAATAAACTGTTTTGTGCATCCATTCCTTTGTTCATGTACTTTGCAAACTAAACCCATTTGTGGAAGTTTACTAAACATTACTGGAAGTGTGTAGTCTGTGTTCCCTTCTCTGACTACCAGCTCCTGCCCACACTACAGTAAAAACCTCCCACACCTGGGGGACTCCACTTTACTTTACATCTTTTATTTCTTACACATACTAAAATACATCATCTAATTTGGTATTTTGCTGCTGTAAGCAAGTGGCAAACTGTGGTGGAATTGTCCTCAGTGACTTATGATACAATAACACAGAGCTGTCAAAATATAACCACACTGCTAATTATGCAGTAATTGCTTTATGGCTACACTCTCTGTTAATTTTACCCAATATAAACTGCACAATTACCGCTTGAAAATAATTATGTTCTAATTATCATTAACATTTTGTCACTTTAGCCTCATACACACTGTTTTATTTCAAATCCAAATGTGGCGTCGTACAAACGCATACAGACTACAGTATAACAATGTTCACTAGTAGCAGGTATACAAAAATAAATCTAAGTTGATTTTCAAACAATTCATCCACACCAGATGGAATCAGGTGAGAAATGTGCTTTTCAGACATCAGACTGGAAAATAAGTAAAATATGAAACATAGAGAGAAAGACCATAAGACCACAGGCATTTAAACTGAGCAGCGAAACATTCTGCAATATTACCCAGCACTGTGTACTCAGACACTGCACACTGCCCTCTACTGGAGACACACACAATACAATGTGTGACTGACGTGTCAGTGACCTTCAGCACCCTGGACAGTGAAAGAAGAGAAGACAAGATCAAACCAAATCCAAATGTGGCCAAATCCAGCCAACAGTTTCATTTCAATTGACCTGCACAAACCTGGCAAGAAAAAAGCACTCTTTCAATATTAATGATGTTATCACTGAATACTTTTAAATGTAAATGTGGTTTAAGTACCTTGAAGCGGTGCTGAGGTTTGTGTTATTTGTCTATGGCCTCTGTGTTATCTCTGCTGTCCACAAACTCAGCTCTATTACTCCTTTATAGTGGCTGTTCAAAGCCTGTTGCACTGTTTCATGCTGGACTGTTGAAGCTGACCAATTTCTTCTCACTCTGTGTGTGAGTGTGGGCCCACGCATATGTGTGTGTTGCACAGCCTGACCAATCTCTACTCCTACTGTGTTTGACCTCAAAATCTGAGAGAACTCAGCTGGTAGTCCACAGCTACTAGACATCAGAGAAGTGTGTGTGTGTGTGTGTTTAATTTCTTTTAATTTTCTTCATCCTACAAATATAAAACAAACTACACACTCACTGAGCACTATTAGGAACGCCTGTATACCTATGCATTCATGCAATGATCTAATCAACCAATTGTGTGGCAGCAGAGCAACACATAAACAAAACAGAAAATAGGATGCAGTGCACACAGGCAAACAAAAACTAGACTGTTGAAGTAGTATGCAGTATTAATATAGTGTTGCTATTAAAATGCTCACTGAGAGGATATATAACCAAAAATCTTCCTAGCCAGGAAACTTGAATGATATAAAGTGTTGTGGGTTTTTTTTCTTTTTACACAAACAGCACCTTGAAGATATATTGATACCAGTCAGTAACAACACAATTCAGTCATTAATACTATAGATACTATATTGTCATGCAGTGATCTCACATTAAATAGATAAATATAATGTTCATCCTCAGCTAAACGTGATACACACTTATCTACAATAACACTGTTTTGAGGGGCTTTGTATATAGAAATATGATACAGATGGCTGGACATCTGTCTCTGTTTAGCTGGGCAGCATTCTTGCATTCAAGCAGCAAAAGAACCAAAAATATTATTTTTTTAACACACAAGCTGAAAACATCTTTATTAGTTGCAATGGATATGTTACACCCTTAAAGTCTTGGCAGAACAGATCTGTGGAATCTGTAAAACAGAGGTTCGTGTAGATGATGCCAGTGGTGCTTCAGGTTTTGGAGAGCCATTAGAGCCACAGAAAAGCTAAACCACAAGTGGAATTCAATTAGAAAAAATGGTGTTAAACACAGCCGTAGTTTTATATAAAACACAGCAGCTGTACCATCACCTCTGTGTCAGTTCTCAGTGTGGAGTGCTGCTTTAGTATTTACTATATGAATGCAAAAAGCCTTTGTGTTCCACTTTGTTTCACTGCTGAACGCTTGTTGCGTCACTCATGTTAAAAGACGATCAAGAGCATCACAAAAATGACTGGTTGTCATAGGAACAAAGCAATTTAAAAGTTAAAAAAGATAGAAATAATAGATAGCAGAGAAAGTGAGTGACGTCTAAATTGACAAACACATGGAGCATAAAACGAAGCATTTGAAATAATGATGGCTGAGAGTACAGTGAGGCTTAACAAGACATCTGCTACTCTGGCAGGCTTTGTGCATATGTGCGTGTATATGTTTGTCTGTGTGTAACAGACAGAAATCAATATAGAGGGCAGTGTCATTAAGTGTGTCTCTGTTTGGTGTGCCTAATATTGTGTTGGTTCCCCTTTTGCTGCCAAAACAGCCCTGACCTGTCGAGGCATGGACTCCACTAGATCCCTGAAGGTGTGCTGTGGTATCTGGCACCAAGATGTTAGCAGCAGTCCTCAACTTACAGGACTTAAAGGATATTTACAGGACTTAAAAGGACTTTAAGAATACTTTTGATAGATACTGACCACTGCAGACCAGGAACACCCCACAAGAGCTACAGTTTTGGAGATGCTCTGATCCAGTCATCTAGCCATCACAATTTGGCCCTTTGTCAAACTCACTCAAATCCTTACACTTGCCCATTTTTCCTGCTTCTAACACATCAACTCTGAGGACAAAATGTTCACTTGCTACCTAATGTATCCCACCCACTAACAGTGTTAATCACTTCACCTGTCACTGCTCATAATGTTATGCCTGATCGGTGTATATTTCTAAATGCCCCCACACCAACCGGCAAGCTTTTTGACATTGTCCCTTCCAGAAAAACTGGTGGTGTTGTATGGCATCATGCCCTGTATCACCCTCTTTTAATACAACAACTAAATAAAACAATGACAGAAAAGCAAGGTGATGGTGCCTCCTTCATGTGAACATGTGCCACCTCCATTCCACTGACAGCTCTTTTGTCTAATAAAATGTACTCTTTAAATATTAAACAAAGGAGGCAGGAAGGCATTTTACATTGCAGGTTTCTGGAATAGTAAGCAGCCTGTTCCATGAGCAACAACTTGTGTTCACTTGTTTTTTATAAATAATTATACCACACCACAGTTCAATTATTGAATCAAAAGGTGTGGATTAATTTATAGCTTAATTTATTAGTTTTCTAAGTATGCACTCACTCTAATATGAACATGTCTCAAGTGTAGGTGCTTACTAAACATCAGTTCGTTTTGAGCACATGAATTGATTCAAGCCATTTATTACGCTGAGCATTTATAAGCAGTTCTTCTTGCCTCTTTTTGTCTCTATTGAAGTCTTTATGAGAACTTCAGAGTCCTTATTTATTTTGTTTATTTCTTTATTTTCTAGTTTATAACACTAATATTTAAAAAAATATTTTTACAATGAAATGCAATGGAATGCAAACAAAATGAAAGTAGGAAATCCTGCAGCACCCTCAGCACCGCTGCTACGACTGCCTTGAATATAATTTATATAATAAGACCTCACAATATTATATTAACATTAATTAATGTTTTAACAATAATTGGATAATGCATTAACATAATATTCAATGTCTACCGTATACGTATAAATAATTATGTAATCTGAACATTTTTGCCTAATGTAAGTGATCTGCATATTGTGTTCCTTCTGCTTCATTGACTGTCTGTTGGGAAAGGGGGGGAAAGGGCAGGAATGTTTGTGATATAGATGACAGTTTTGAAGGAAACTACGTAATCAACATCTTAACTGACAAAGCAAAGCATGTCACTACTTGCAGCAGGAAGTGACAACATTATGTAAAGCATTTTTAACACAAATCAGACACAGAAAAGCACTCGCTTTATCATCTAGAGTTCTCAGTGATGCCACAGCTATTTGTGACCAGTATTTCCAGTGAGAGAGATGTGGTATACTCTCTCTCCTTTATCAATCACACATACACCAATCATGGGCAACTGTAAGCTTGCATGCTGCATGTAGAGCGGGTAAAATAGCACTTTCCTTTGCAATATGCTCAGAAAGTGGATGGAACCTATTAGTAGAATAGTGTTAATGTCCACACAATCACCTGAGTCTTACAAAAATGGTGTTTTATTTGAAAAGCCTGAAGAGACTAAATATTTTCTTCCAGTTACTGAGGTTAAGGTTCCAATTTCCTGTCTCTATTGACATCTAGGATAGCCATTTCTCTCCTAGACTGGAGCTGGGATGTCAAGGATGGATGAATAATGCCTCAGGTTAACAAAGCTGGACCACATGCAGCAGTACTGAATGCCAGTACTGAATGTTTTCGCCATTCTCATTATTACTGAAGTTATAAAAACAACCTAATAGAATAACTGCTCTCTGTCCCTGAATAGTAAGAAACCTGTTTGATTAACTGAAATCTTTCATCTGAGAACGATCAAATTCAAATGGATGCAAATGAAAACTGTAAAACTGAATGCAATACTGTCACTGCTACGGTCGAAAGCTCTGTGTACACATAGAGAATACTAATGGGCCAAAACTGACATCTCTTGAATTGGCAAAGACAACTTAGACTCATGTCGCAAGAGGATAATAACAGATCACCATAAGGCAGCAAAGAAAAAAAAAGCGACAAGCTGAAGTTTATTATGCTTTCGATAAATGTTGCCAGTGTTTGCATTATTTTATACGACAGCACAACACATAATTAACAAATCAAGCAAATTTAAAATATTCAATACATAATCTGAACTATAAAACTATTACAAACTATTATAATCATGATTCATAATAAATTAAAAAATGAATGTATATTGCCACTGTGAGCTCATAAACTTCATTAACCTAATCAGGCTTCCACTTGTAATTTCCGTTTCCAGACTTTTTTATGTTATCAGAATTTTTTATACCAAGTTTGTATTGTAATTGATGAAGAAGCATGTACAGCACGTCTACAGGCTAAAATATTGAGCTGACATTCAGTGATGCTTTTGCTCTTCATTATTTCCCTATATTGTTTCTGTCAGACACATAAGCATGTATGCTGTGGCTGTCAGGAGGAAAGGTTAACTCCAGTAGAAAATGATTCTCCTCACTGCCTCCCCTTTCCCTCCATTAGTGGCCAAACAAATATGTATTCATTAAATCTTACTTAATATAAAAATTATACAGAAGACATATCCCTGCACTCAAACTTGAACATTGAAGGGGAGAACACTACGGCAGTGTGCCTCACTTCCAGAACGGGTTCCAAGTAGATACCTAGAACCAAGAACCCAGATATTACCCATTTTTAAACACATTCAAGTGTGTTTAAAGGTCTCCCACTAAAAACGCCTACACTGACATCTCATGTGAGAAAAACACCAGCTTTAGGAAATGAGGAAATATAACCATAGTGTCTAAATATTTCTGCTACAATTATGATGCAATTGTCTGTTATTTCCTCAAAAGCCTGAGAATAAAATGGGTTTGCTTGTACCCTGAGCACTTTATTAGGAACACCAGTACACCTACTCATTGATGCATTATCTAATCAGCCAATCATGTTGTAGTAGTACAATGTTTAAAATCATATAGATATAGGGCAGCAACTTTAGGTAATTTTCACATCAACCATCAGAATGTGATCTCAATGATTTTGTTCTTGGCATGATTGTTGGTGTCAGACAGGCTGGATGGGTATTTCTATACATACTGGTCTCCTGGGATTTTACACACACAACAGTCTCTAGCATTGAATCAGAATGGTGCAATAAAAAAAAACATCCATTAAGCAGCAGTTCTGCAGACAGAAAAGTGCTTAGAGAGGTTAATTGAGAATGGTCAGACTGGTTAAAGCTAAGTGAAAGGCTCAGATAACCACTCTGTACAATTGTTATGTGCATAAAAGCATCTCAGAATGCTCAACACCTCGAAACTTGAGGAGAAGACCACATCAGGTTTCACTTCAATCAACCAAGAACATGAAGCTGAGGCTGCAGTGGAGACTCACCAAATCTGGACAGTTGAAGACTGGAAAAACATAGCCCATACCCAATTTCTGCTGAGGCTCACAGATGGTAGGGTCAGAATTTGGTGCAATCTGCTTAAGCCATGGACCCAAATGCCTTGTGTCAACAGTCCAGTTGGGGTGGTGTAATGGTGTGGGGATTGTTTTCCTGGCACACTTTGGACCTGTTAATACCAATCAATCATCATTTGAATGCCTCAGCCTATTTGAGTGTTGTTGACCACATACACTAAACATTTAATCACTACTTTCAGCATGATAATACATCATGTCAGAAAGCAAAATCATCTCTTTCATGAACATGACAATGAGCACTTCACTGTCTTCTCAGTCAAGGGATCTGAATTCAATAGAGCACCTTTTTGAGCACCTTAAACATCTGCAGGAACTGTGTGACGCAATCATGTCAACATGGACCATAATCCATGCCACACTGAGGCTGTTTCGAGTGCAAAGAGAGGCCCTGCTCAGTATTAGTAAAGTGTTCCCAATATAACACTAAGCGGAAGGGGCAGGGCTTCAGAACACCTGCACAAATTGTCAATCCTTCCACATTCATGTTATCTTCCATTTTATTGGTGAAAACAGACTGCTGCGTATTTTTAGCATGTATTTTTGACTGAGATCTCATGTTAAAACGGGAGCTCCTACAAAAACCACAATTGGCAGGTCTAGAGTTTAGCACCTTTTTAATCTAGAAAACAGATAAATAAATTAAGCTATGGGGTCGGTCAACTAATATTTTCATGATTTTTTTTTCTTGTTACTTTTTTTGTGTTTTTTTCCTATAACTTGCCAACCATGTCCCCACAAGGTAAAAAAAAACCATACACATGCGCACACACACACACACACAAAGTGTTAAAGGCTTGTCTTTGTCTGACCCAATGGGATTAATTAAAATCATGCCAGGGCTTGAGTGAGGCACCAAGAAGCTCTCTAGTTTGGGAAGGAGGGAATAATACCTCCTGGTAATGTAGTCGTATGCTGTACAAACAGGCCCATGAATGTCAATTATGCATTAGGCTGAAATGGAAAAAATTAAAACCATACTAAAAATAATTATGCTTATAAGAGTTATATACAGTACATCAGATATACATATCAAAGACTCTTCTGTATGTACATGGGATTGAAATGTAAAATACCAGTTAAAAGTATTTTTTTTTACTGTTCTTTACTATTTTATAAAAATATGAAATACTACATATGACATAACGCAATGATTTACTGTTTGATTGAAAGTGTTTTATATTCTTAATGGTGCTTCGCATTTTCTTATCCAGGAAAAAAAACGTACAGAAACCATTTATATTTAAGTAAAACTACTTGTATAGAATAATAGCCACTTGTTAAGATGATATTAATTCAGAAATAAATGTACACATGACCGATAAATCTCTCTTAGTAACAGGAAAATGCATATATTTAACAGAGTCTGTTTTCACTCTTGACTGGTAGTGTATATGAAATATGTTCTAATAATGATAATCATATGGATATTCCAAAAACATCTTTCACAAAATTTAAAGCGACTCATAAATCATTGGGAGGATGTTAATACAGAGCCAGACTAATTATACAATATTAAACAGAACAGCCCATACAAATGAATAATTCAAAGTATTGTGTGGCAACTTGAAAGTATGTGATTAATTAATATTTCTGAGCTTTTCCATTGAAGGTTAAAAAAATTCTCACAAATGGTTGTGTTCACCAGTTTAGTCAGGTTCACCAGTTTAGTCAGGTTCACATGTTTGCATTTAATGCAATATTTTCATATATGTAGTAGGCCATACATACAGTCTGTAAGTAAAGTGTATAGTATGCAGGAATGGTATGGATGCATAAATGAGCTGTAGGTGTGGAGCATTGTGCTTTATTGTACGCAGGATCCTTAGGCTGCTCATTCATCCATCCCCTCTGTACTAGACGTGTGGCATTTGCACGTGTATGAATGAGAGGCTACTGTGGCAGCACTGGCTTTACTGGACATTATTATTATATGGAGAAATGATTTAATGGTAGATTTTGCATTAAATTATTAAATAACAAATTTGTTATAACAGTTTACAGTAACAACCTTCATATAGCTAAACTATGTACATGCGTCTTATAACTTCTAATAACATTTTTGCTGTAATTGTTGAAATTGTTAAGTCATCTCAGTCAGACATATTAAAAGAAAATGAATACTAGGGCAGATTCAATGATCAAATTATGTCTTTTACATGCAATGCAAAGAAAGAACAACAAATCTCACAGCTGAAATATTCACCAATGACTTGACAAACACGATGTGCTCCATCTGTTTTAATGCACTTAACTAGTTTACTAGCACAAGACACATTATTACATTCTGTTAGCTACCACGTATCAGCAATTCAGTTTCCAGGCAACAAAAACATGAAAGTGGGTAACACACTAGAGCTTTTATTTGCCCAGTGATCTAGCTAATGAACCCTTTGTCCACCCCTGATGTATGTACTAAGCTAATCTTGATCTTGGTTTTTGATCTTGCAAAATTCAAAGCTTAATCTCTGATGTAGAGATAAAGACCATTACATGCAGTAGTTGATTGAGTGATAAAGATTGAAGAGAAAAGGGCAAAGTCTTTCACAAACATGAATCATGACCCTTCAGGCAAGTGTACAAGTCTGTGTGGTCTATGTTTATGTGTTCTGCCCCTGAAGTTCACCTTGGCATATTGGCATACACACACACACACACAGAGGGGGAGAGAGAGAGAGAGACAGAGAGAGAGAGAGAGAGACAGAGAGACAGAGAGACAGATAGAGAGGGAGAGAGATAGAGAGAGAGAGAGAGAGAGAGAGAGAGAGAAAGGGAGAGAGAGAGTCAAGTCAAGAATAAACACTCTCGTCTGATTTATGTAACAGTCACATTTAAATCTTCATCATACTTCAAGAGACACAAAATTAGAACATTTGGCCTGTAGCCTTCTTTCTTCAATGAAGAGAAAAGCACTGCTAACAAAAGAAGCTCTGTGAATGTGGATGAGTCTGGAGCTGAAAATAAACACTGAGTGAAAGTATTACCTAAAACTGGTTTTAAAGAACAAAAGTGTAGGAGTTCATCTTTCAACAGTGCACGCCAACCATTTAACAGGATCAATGTCAGTGTAACAGCACTGTTATATCAGTATCTATGCCAGATATCTGAGTCACATGCACTAGTCTAAATTTACCCACTTCCACAAAATATCCTAGTTAGGCTACAAGACAATGTGATTGTTAATCAATACTGCTACAAAGATCTACGCAATGATCTGATTACACTTAAAGCATAAAGCCCTAAGAACATGTGTGATGTTGACTGACAGGACAGTTTGATCAGGATGTGAGCAGAGTACTATCACAAACGCACCATTTCATCTGTTTGAATCAACCCCTGGTGCCCATTTCCCATTCCCATTTGGTGAGGTCTGCTTGAGCAAGCATGAATTACAGCAATTACTTTTGGGTGCAGACCAAAAACACCAGTCTGAGACTGACTAACAAAGATGGTCTGAGGCATTTCCAAAAGAACCCTTGCAATTTGATTCAGTTGCAGTGCAAAAAAATGATTCAACTCAGCTTTAGAAAGTGAGTCATACGTGTTGTGTAACATGGCCAATTGAGATGCAAGCTGCTAAACTATAACTAAGCCAAAAAGACTCAAGTTGGAGTGCTACAAGAACAATCAAGCAATTAATCAATTAATCAACAGATTAATGGATTACTAATAAATTATACAGCTATGTTATTGCTATGTTATTACCTATGTTGCACCAAGGTTCTATGTTTTCCATGCTCATGTGGCTTTCAGAATTTCAAGATTTGCTTATAGTTTCTCTTTCACCATTTATGAACAGTTAAATATATATTGCCCACATGACCTGTAGCAGGTGTTCTCTTTTAGTATTTTCTTATAGACTGTGACAAAACAAATTAAACCAAATAGTAAATGAACCAATGGTATAAATTTGATTCAGATGCAGATGTAGCCTAACCTGTAAGAAATGGTCTTCAATGCCTGCCCCACCATCATGCATGTGACATTTCATTTAAGTCAAAAACAAAGGTTTTTGCGGAAAGCCAGCTCGGTGACTGAGATGTCAGTATCAGATCACTATCAACAAATACCCAGAGCTTTGATAGTGAAAAATTGGATAAATGCATTACTAATTAGAACAACAGCGGTGAATGAATTGGCTGCTCAGGCACTGGAGACAAGCTGATTTCATGTCTGAGCTCTCGGGTTACTTATCCCCATTTCATGGGTGATGAGTAGGTTCGCTAGGCTGTAATTCCAGCATGTTCCACCAAAAAAAGTCCCTGCTTATGTAACATGTAACATGCTGTAGTCATAGTAACCTTTACAGAATGCACAGATCTGTGAAGAATGCATTACAGCCAACGTAGATTAGCTAAACTAGGATAAACTCTCCTAAATGTTTGTTGATCAAAAATAAATGCTTACATATCTTTAACATGATAAGATGACACCAAGGACTTTCCATTTGAATGAAGTTGGAAGAGCACTATGCTCAAACACAGGAGAGTAGAATACAGAGTGTTTAGGCAGAGAGACTAATGACAATTAGTGAGTACTCAAAATGTCAGGATTTTCATTTGTTCATTATACTTCAGATGACATTAGCTGCCACTTTCTAGCCTAATTATTTAGGCTAATGTGCCAACAAAACATCAGATGTACAAGACTTCACTAAACACTGTAATTTGACTATTAGGGATCTTTCACATACTACCATGCACAACAAACAGCCTTTTCGTTTATTTGTTGGTTATAATATGTCAGGTTATGACTTATTTAGTCATAAGTGCAACTGTATATTTATACAGTCCATGGCCAAAAGAATGCACTCCCTTCTCAATGATTGAGTTACGGTGTTTTCTTTATTGTGTTGCTAGAAGTAGCACAGAGTGGGACAACTGAGTGCTGAAGTGCATGTGGGATTGGCAGATGCCAGGAGAATGTAACCTACCAGAATACATACTGCCAACAGTAAAGTTTGGTGGAAGAGGGTTAATGGTCTGGGGCATTTTTTGCCCCCTCTAAGATATTTTAGACTTTTGTTTTAGAATTTCATGCTTACAAATTTATGCCACCAGTTTGGGGAAGGAAATTTACTGTTCCAGCATGTGCCCCTATGCACAAATTAAAGCACATAAAGACATGGTTTGTCCCTGACCACAACCCAAAGGAACACATCTGGGAAGAACTGGAATGCTGATTGTGGCTCAGAGTTTCAGAGACACACCTCATATATAGTGTGTAAGTGAACTGTCACTGAAATTCCCACAAATACTCTCCAAAATCTATCACCTATTTATGTAGGCTCCTTCCAAAGAAGCTCTCTGCAACTGAAACATGCTCTGGATATTTCTTGTGTGACTCTGACAGTTCTGCAGCATGCTCAGGAATTCTGTAATAGATAAATATTAAATTAGGTCTGGGGGAAAAAATCAGCTTATATGCTACAGACAGCTAATCCTGAATAATTTGCATAAATTTGTTTTGGATTTGGACCAATAGACAGTGAAATAACCACACACTCTTTCTTTCTGTCTCTTATGCACACCCACACACACTGACCATAACTGCAAATAAGGTTTTATTACAGGAAACAGGGTTGAAATTGGTTTAAAATTGACCACGTCAATAAAGATCAATAAAGACATAGTGCCCAGGAAGAATGCACCAAAATGCTCTTATTTGTCATCGTGTAATTTTGTTCAACCTCATCTTCCCATCTCTTATCTGCTCTTCATTTATATTCATTTCATTCTCTTCATTTATGCATTTTAAAGAAGCCAAAACGATTCCCTTTGGACATGTTTAGATGAAAAGTGAATGGGATTATCATACTATCAAAAGCTCTCTACCATGCATCACTTCCACACCATAAACACAGATTGTATTTAAGGTTAATGACTCAAAAGCACAAATTCCTTGCTCCTATGATAATGATAAACACAATAGTAACAGCAGAGGATTTCACTGGAACACAAGCTGTGGAAGAGGTGTGGGGGATCAAATCAATGGTACAAATCGGAGCAACGTGAAGTCGGGTTATTTTCCCTTAACTACCATTTTTATTGAGTTGGTTTCAGGCAATGTTCAGGGAATGTGGTACTATCTGTGTAAGAGCAAGGAAACACTGAATAGTAAAAAGTGAAGATGCAGAAGAAGAGACGGGAGGAAAAAAAAGAGCATTTTAATCTCTAGTGGAAAGACTGCTGCAGTTAAGCTTAAAGAGAAACGGAGAGAGACAAAGTATAAAGATCAGAAAAACATGACAGAAAGAATAAAGCTGTGAAAGAGTGTGTGTGAGAGAGATGGACCGGTCGATAGAGAAGGTCATGGCTCCCTTCTGTATGACAGCTCGAATTCATCCTGCCATCGCTGTGGCTTCCCGAATGAGTTGAACCACTACACTGATAAATCATTAGTGTTAAAACACTGATCCCTCACATCACACCAACTCTACTGTTTTATACAGACTCTATATACAAAGAAAAATTCCAGATTGCACATTGCACTACCAACATCACCACCTGTACGCAGATTTCGCGTGACATGCTTGCAGTGTGTGGTATAAATGAGTGTTGTAATCAATAAAATGACTGACTTTATCTGTGGCATAATCGTTTGCTGTTAGTTATGCTGGTTGTAGCATCTCCCAAAAGGATGTATTTTAAGATTTTCATGAAATGTTCTCTAAAGTATTTATTCCAAAAAAAAAACACAAGTGAATATAACAAGTGGCAAGTGAATATGATGATTAAAGAAATGGTCTCAAATGGTCTATCGTAGCACACCTCACATCACAGCAAGTTGTCAACTGACCAAAAAGAAGTAACGTGTCTCCAGTGAGCACAGAAGCATCAAACTGGACTGGAAAGTGTGGGGGAAAAAGTTGTTTGGGTAGACGAAATCTGGTTTCCTTTTGCATCATTCTGCAAGGATCAGAATTTGGCACAAGCAACATGGAGCCATGCAATTTGATATGAACTTTATAGGCTGGTGGTGGCAGTGTGTTAACTTGAAAAATGGGTTCCTTGAAAAGATTAAAGCCCCTGATACTCTGTGCTGCATGCCTGGATGGCACAGCACACCTCATCATCATGACTGGCCAAGTTTATTTATTTATTGCTACGGTTAATCCATACTTAGATGGATGCTACAGGCATGATAGTGCACCCACATTATCCCTGCATTTAGGAGAAGCAGTGAGGAAAATCCTCCTGAGTGAAGCTGCAAGCTTGTTGAGAAGACTTGAGTGTCCAGTGCTCAAAGTTTTGTATTACAAATGCTTTTAATTTAAAATATAAAATTTATTTGATTTGTTTTACTATTTTCTTAGTCATTGTCTTATTATATATGCAAACATATTAATAGTCGTGAAAAAATAACAAAACCAAAGAAAAAAATTGCATTGATGAAACTGCACAATACTTGTCACAAGTTTTGTTGAAACTTGTATTGCATTTGTAAAACAAAGTTTTTTAATATGAGTGATAAATTACAAAAAAATTAGATAAATAAAAACAAAGTACATATTTATAGCTGGGCTTGTGCCAGGGTTCAGTAATCAATGCAGGGTTTCTTGAAGCTCCAGAGAGTATGCAGACTGCAAAGTGCACTTGGATTTAATTTCAGCCTCTCAGCAAAGCTAGAGCAGGAGAGCTGTATACAGAATTTATTCAGCTTGAACCTGATGTCAAGATTGTTAATGCGGCCTTAAATTAGAGATCTGAACCAGCTGAAAAAACCACAACACATGCTTGTGTGATTTATGTGGACAGTTCTAACCATATCAGCGGTTTTGCCCTTCACAATATCATAAGGGTTAAAGTAACTTACACTCTTTATCAGTAAAGTCTTATGAATTAAGTTATGTGCTTTTCATATTCTTATGGAATGGCACAGTCCATGAATGTCAACTCAACCGAGCATCCGAGATATGGCATTTACTGTATAATAATTTTCATATTTTGTTACTGCTCAAAACAGCCGGTATAATGTACAATCCACATCCATTTGAATTCATTTTAAAGGTCAAAGCAGGCACATACTGTAGATTGAAATGCCATAGAAACCTTTAAACACATACTGAAACAATTGCTTCAGCTAGAGTTCTGTGAAATTACTGGAAAATACATACAATGTAAATACTTATAAAAACCCACATACACATACAAGCTTTTACAAAAAAAGCAAAGCCATCTAAAAACATTAAAGCAGGTATTTAATGCACATATCTCTCACCAGATTTACAAACGTTCTGGTTCATCTCAGCATATTTTATTTGTACTCATGTGCATATGCTGATAAATGTCAATCATTAATAAAGTGCAAAGTGTCTGCACATCACGGCTGATTTGCTGATTTGATGCCCAGAAAACTCCATAAAAGGTAACGCTCACAGAGAGCTGAAAGTGCAGTGCGAAGACAAAACGGTGAGGAAAAAAGGAGATTCTCAGGGGCAGAAGTTTATCAGTTTGAATAAAAAATAAAATAAATATTTAGCAGCATAACAAGCACCTTTTCTCCAGACAGTGGAGAAAAATTACAGGAAGTGTGAATTAGATATTAATTAAAAAATGTGAAAAGGAAATAGTTCAATATAAAAATGCAGGACAGGAACGTTTTTTCGGAAGTTTAATGAATTCCACATTTCTTGTGTAAACACCCCTATGAAAATTTTAGAAATATATTTGTTAATATCTAGCTTGATAAATAAAAGCCAATGCCATCATGCTGCGCTCTAAACCAGAAGAACTCAAACTGAGTTTTAAAAAAAGTGTCAGTATATTCCGATTACACTAAATATTTTTTAATATTACAAATAAACAGTACAAATAAATGTTTTCTCATTTTTTCTTTCATTTTAAATATTTTGTGAGATATGACATCTGGCAACTGGCTCGCTAAATAACTAAAACACACTACAGCATATGGAACCCGTAAGCACAGATACATTTGTAAATCTCATAATCTAAAAATGCTGAGGAAATTATGGATTGTCTGCCTGAGTTGTCTGAACCATGTACTTCTACTCAACAAAAGAGCAAGGCCCTGTCTGATCAAAGTAGGAAACAACAGAAATATCAAGAAGAATTCTTAAAGTATGGAGTCACTTGCTCTATTGTCGATGCCGTGCATCATCCTTAATGTGTAACCTATTCAGAGGCGCTTACTCATAAAAGTATGAAGCCTGGATACTTTTATGCACAGACATCTGTAGACAAAGCATCCCACTTGCATTGAAAAACCTATATACTTTTTTGTTGAAAAGAGAAGGAATTACAGAGTCAAAAACCGATAATTGTACAACAAACAAATTCACTGAGAAAGTTCTGCATCTCATGAGGCGGCATACTTGATAGTACACACAATCGGAGAAACCCCGATAGCCTGCTGGTGTGGCTATGTGTTGGGCCATGCATGGTGAGAAAATAGTAAGTGAGCTTTTGTCGGTCCCGTTGTTGAATGACACAGTAACATGCCAAGTACATGACATGGCCAAAGATTCAATTAAGTTAAGTTGTCTTTATTTGTCACATATACATTACTGCACAGTGAAATTATTTCTTCACATATCCCATCCTTGGGAGTTGGGGTCAGAGTGCAGGGTAAGCCAAAATGCAGTGCCCCTGGAGCAGGGTGGGCTAGGGGCCTTACTCAAGGGCCCAATGGTGGCAATGGGCAACGACCCAGAGTCTTAACCACTTGAGTTACCACTGCTCCGAAAAACAAGTACATCCATCCTATTGAAAGGTAAGCCTAAATGAATTTGATAAAATATAGTAATTATAGTTAAAATATATTATAGTAACTGTGAATGGCTTAAAAGTAGTTTAGTTTAATGTTTGTGTATACTGTGGTAGTGTGGCTCGCAAGTTCTTGTTGATCTTAATCTAGCCGTTGTTGGCTTTAAAAGAACCACTGCTTTAAACTGTATCTTCCAGAAAACAGCTATCCCTCTTTTGTATAAATATTTTATATATATAAATATATGTTTAAATAATGTTCATACCAGCTAAAATATTTCTCATCTATTATGAAAGGTTCGGCATCGAGTCTCTGAATGGTAATTGCAATACAACAATCTACAATCTATACTGTATAAGGCAAAGAGCTATGTTTCCCTTTAAAATGACCCTTCTGGTCTATTAAATCTTCCACTGGCGTGCCGAGCCTTAGGGAATTGGCAATGCTATTTTTGTTGTTGCTTTTAGTTTTGTTTCTTTTCTTTTTTTCTTAAAATTCAAACAATTTCAAAAGATTGTGCATCTCAGATGCCTTAACCTTACCAAACAAAATGTTTCAACTATGTGTCACAATGCTATGGTTTCATGGATACCATTTATAAGATACTTTACATATTTTATTCAGCAGTTCCTTCTGCTAAACATTGGCTGTCTCTAACATGAGTCCAACCCCTCATCAGTGTGGTGACTTTTGGTGATAGATGCTCTCTGGGATGATTTACTCTCTGACAGCATTAAAATATAAATGCAGAATAAGAAATAAGAAAAGCAACTGTTTTAAAACCAACCTCACTTGTGCACATGTTGATGTCTCGGTTTTATAGCATGACTTATGAATATGTGCATCCTGATCCAGTCTCTTTAACTAAAATTGAAATCATTACACCCTCATTTGAACAGTATCTCTGAAGAATGTAGGTTTCTCTCATCCATTACAGCAGAAAAGAAAAGATCCAGACTACAGAGCAAGAACTACCAGAAAATCAATTCCAAAGCAATCTATTTCGTCTCCTTTTCTAATCGTGATAAGTCCATCAGTGAGAGAGAATGTGCTGATTGTGTTTAACATCATATCTGCAGAGGACAGAGGATCTCTAAATTGGCCTGTCTTAAATAATTCTATTGTACTAATGTAGAAACAGGCAATGGGCAGATTGATTTTCTCTAGAATGCCCCAGGATTTGTTAAAGCTCATTCAGGGGTGATATCAGGTTGACACAAAGATGTTTTTTTTTTTTTTTTGATGTGTTGCTTGAAGAGCAGATTTTTGTGCTCTAAGGCAGACCATTTTGTTCTCTCCCCCTCCCCCTACAGATAGTCTGCAATTCGTTTGGCCTTGATTGCCTTCGCTGTGTAAAATAAAAAAATTAAAAAAAAACCACGCCGTCTAAAGTGATCAAAAACCCTGAAGTGTGGCCTTGTCTCCAAATACTATGGCTTTTATTTGCTACCAAACATAAATCCTCATATGTAAAACCACATAGGAGAGAACTGGCCTAAAGAGAAGCAGCATAGCAACACTTTCAAGCAATTATCTTTTTGCTAAGACTCATACAATAAATGAACATGAACACTGCACACAAGTGAAATTTGTAGTCCAAAATCATGGCAAAGCACAGTTCATACGCAGCACTAAAGTTTATATCACAGCATTAAAATCTAAACTTCCTTAAAAACCTGGGTTTTGCCTTTACTGTCTGTTCTTGACCAGCAACTAGAAATGAGGTTTAACATGAGCAATGTGTTGCAAGATCTAAGTTATGAAAGGAAAAGTACACACTACACTTTTCAAAAACTGCCGAATCATTGACCATTCCACACTGCCCATCTTGTACTATTTGCATTCAGCATTGTTGTAAAGGTGTGCACACTACTCCACCTTTCACCTGAGGAGATCCTTGCCAAAGCGAGTCTGAAAATCCCTCAAATCCCCAAATCCGGCTTTCTCAAGAAAGTAAGCGCCAGAGCCTGTCTTTCATGTGACCACTTTGTAAGGAAACATAAATACAGGAAACCTGGGAAATGTTGATTGAGGAGCCAAAAAGGTTCTTATAGAAGCAATGTTATTGTGCTTACATTTTGTCCTCGCACTCCCACATACCCAGATGGATAATAGAACTGGAATCAGAGATTAATTTGATTTCCTCTCAGGCTCTGATCAATTTTTCCTAGCGCTTTACTGCATCTAGTAGCAGAGGGGTTCACAGTCTACATGTCATTGTTGAAAAATGCTTGAAGAAAACACAGGCTCGGTTATTGTTCACTGGCAGACTAAGAAAATCACATTGCTGTACGGTGCACACTACACAACTGGTCACCACCCCAGCATGCAAGGAGTAGTTGGTTGAAATGGGGGGTTCATTCACTTGGTGCCAAAATACGCCAGCTATATGAATCACCATAGGTTTAAGAGATAACAGTCAGGTTTTTCTCTTAGGATCTACCTAGGAATAAAAGCTCCTTCTTCTCACTCACCATTTTTGAGAAGGTAAATCTGGCAGATCTTGTGTTAAATATAAAGATTAATATAGAGACTGTTCAGGGTTAATTTTTGTTTCAGTATTTCTACATTTAATTTTATTATTGTTTTGTTTCAGCAGAAAAAAAATTCCTTCTAATGGTCCACTCTATAGTCCATTAATTCATCCAAGCTATATTATTTTGTGGTTCTCCACACACACTCCTTCAATTACACTCAACCCACAGCCTTGACTAGTTGCTAAACTGAGCGGTCGATAGTGTTTTCCTCTGCAGAAACGCTCAACTGGCAATTACACTGGCAAGGTCACAGAGAGAGCAAGAAATCACTGGTACCTTTAATAGCTCCAGCCCTCAGCATCATCTACCCAAATCTTTTCATAGACTCTTCATCAGATGAGAGCAGCACTGACCATGAGAAATATGAAACAGAGTCAGAAATAGACAAAGATTTGAGAGTGTGAGACATGTAGGAGAAGGAGAGAGGCAGCAGAAATGCAGAGAAAATTCAAGAGAAAAATAGGAAATGTACCAAGCTATTCACTTATGTGGCCTAATTTATCAGCTTTCCTGACTACCTTCTTTAATGAAGCAGTCCTCTGTAAACACAATCTGGGCTACTCACTCTATGTATAGTAAAAAATTCAGATATCTCTGTCTACAGGCACCTTACACAAGCAATTAAGCCGACACTCGATCCGTTAGTGCAGTTTCTGACAAGATGTACACGGAGAATGTGATGGCTTCAACTGGACGTTCTTCAGCAGATGCTGTGCAGGTACTAACAAGGGAGAAAAGGAAGTAAACAACAGCTTGTGCATTAGTGGAAGAGATGGCAGCAGAAAATATATTCAGCTTGCCTGATATCGGGTGGAAGCATTTTGCTCTGATTGCAGTCACCTTAATGCACACTGTCAAAAGCTTAGACAAAAAAGCATACCTATTAGATAAGCTCTAACAGAAAACTCCATTCTAAACAACTTGAATATTAACCTGTGTAATTAACATGTAACATAATCTTACAATGCTTAGTGGACATTTTTAATGCAACATGTTCAACATGCTATTTTCACTTTTATTAATATTTTCCTGTATTACCCACAATGCTGTTCCACTATGCCAACAGTAGTACCACATAGGGTTTATGCTGTGTTTACACAGGTCATAACTCACAATTCCTTACATCCAGGTAGTATTTGTTTTACATCATTCAGACCTATCCATCCTTCTATACCGCTTATCCTACACAGGGTTGATGGGACCCAGTGCACAAGGTAAGAGACAGCCTGGACGGATGAACTGAACAGGGCACAATTGTGCACACAATTTAGAGATGGCAATCAGCCTCCAACACATGTCTTTGAACTGGGAGAGGAAATCAGAGTGCCTGGAGGAAACTCAAGAAACAGCAAACTGAGTGCACACAGGATGGAGGCGGGAATCGAACCCCCAACCCCGGAGATACATCCTAATCATTAAGCCTGCCCACTGTCTAGCTTGTTTCTAACAAAAGATGAATAATAAAGGTGTCCATGTTTTTTTCCCACTGTAGCTGGAATACATGGTAAAAACAATAATGTCATTCCAGGCTCCAAGTTCCCACTTCTGCATCATCTCTAAAATTTTGATGCAGCAGCTCTATAGTTCTTTAACCTCTCCAGCTTGCTCACCTAGTCATCTCTAGTCATCAAACACATCAGCGTCCAAAACTTCAACTTTCATGCATCAGCACCATCACACTTGTGATGTCATTATCTAATCATCATATTAATATGACACCGAATGTAATTGAAAAACAGTGAGCAAAAAAAAAAAAAAGCTTTTCCTCCTTTTCAGCTGCTAACAGTAAAATGTGCATTTTATATCTTGGGTTTGATATTATTGATGTTTTTTCTCCTTCGAAAAATCATATCTTGTGCAATCTCTGTGCAGTGTTCCCTGTGTGACATCAGTGCGTCTGCTAACTTCTCACAGGAATAATGAAAACACAGCATCAAACAACAAACTGGCAAAAGAATCATTAAACACATCATGAACATTTCAATAAAAATATACACCGATCAGGCATAACATAATGACCACCTGCCTAATATTGTGTTGGTCCCCTTTTGCTGGCAAAAAAAAGCCCTGACCCATCGAGTCATGGATCCACTAGATCCCTGAAGATGTGCTGTGATATCTGGCACTATGATGCTAGCAGCAGATCCTTCAAGTCCTCTAAGTTGTGAGGTGGAGCCTCCATGGATCAGACTTGTTTGTTCTTAACATCCCAAAGATGCTCCATTAGATTGAGATTTGGGGAATTTGGAGGCCAAGTCAACACGTCAAATTTGTTGTTGTGCTTATCAAACCATTCCTGAACCATTTTTGCTTTGTGGTACAGCATTTTATCCTGCTGAAAGAGGCCACAGCCATCAGGGAATACTGTTTCCATGAGATGTACATGGTCTGCAACAATACTTTGGTAGGTGGTACATATCAAAGTATCCACATTAATGGCAGGACCCAAGGTTTCCCAGCAGGACATTGCCCAAAGCATGACACTGCCTCTGCCAGCTTGCCTTCTTCCCATAGTGCATCCTGGTGCCATGTGTTCCCCTGGTAAGTGACACACATGCACCCGGCCATTCACATGATGTAAAGAAAGCATGATTCATTAGACCAGACCACCTTCTCCATTGCTCTGTGGTCCAGTTCTGATGCTCACATGCCCATTGTTGGTGCTTTTGGACGGTGCACAGGGGTCAGCATAGGCACACTGACTGGTCTGCGGCTATGCAGCCCCATATACAACAAACTGTGATGCACTGTGTATTCTGACACCTTTCTATCAGAACCAGCATTAACTTCTTCAGCAGTTTGAGCAACAGTAGCTTGTCTGTTGGATCGGATCACACGGGCCAGCCTTCGCTCTCCACGTGCATCAATGAGCCTTGGCTGCCCATGACCCTGTCACTGGTTCACCACTGTTTCTTCCTTGGACCACTTTTGATAGATACTGACCACTGCAGACCGGGAACACTGCACAAGAGCTGCAGTTTTGAAGATGCTCTGATACAGTGGTCTAGCCATCACAATTTGTCCCTTGTCAAACTCACTCAAATTCTTACGCTTGCCCATTCTTCCTGCTTCTAATACATCAACTTTGAGGACAAAATGTTCACTTGCTGCCTAATATATCCCACCCACTAACAGGTGCCATGATGAGATCATCAGTGTTATTCACTTCACCTCTCAGTGCTCATAATGTTATGCCTGATCGGTGTATAGCAGGGGTGTCCAATCTTATCCGCAAAGGGCCGGTGTGGGTGCAGGCTTTCATTCCAACTGAGCAGAAGCCACACCTGAGTCTACTGAAAGCCAATCTGTTGATTAGCCAGTTGGAATCAGGTGTAGCTCCTGCTTGGTTGGAATGAAAACCTGCACCCACACTGGCCCTTTCTGGATAAGATTAGACACCCCTGGTGTATAGCGTGTGTGGTTTTCTTCAAACAAACAAGTATATGACTACGGCTTTTGCCATATTGCAAAATGATATAAAAAATGCATGACTGTCTGTTAAACTCCGGTTCACATTAGACTCTTATTAAAGGAACCTGATACCCAGAGCAGAGGAGAGCAGACATGGTTAATGCCTGCACAATGGCTAATATTACTGAAAGATGGGACTGTGCAGTTAGCTGTTTTATTCCTTACAGAACATCAGACACATGAAACATTTAAAAGCTCCTGTGCAAAACCTTGCTTAAGCTGAAAAATCCCAACACATGAAACACTTAAAACAAATATTCATTTCTGACACCACTTCCAGACAAACCACACCAGACACACCACTTCCAGACAAACCTGCTAGCTATCTCCAGATAAGTTTACTCACCATGTCCTGATTATTCAGACAAGAAAGGAGCTTTAACTATAGCCGAGTTCCTCTTGTCATTTAGAAAGAATAACCAGAGGACCACACTCTCAGACAAAAGGCACGATTACTTCTATATTTTACACAGGAATGGGGAAATAGTAAAGCCTTTAAATGAGAATGTGCATTGGTGCATGTGAAGGGGTATTAATTACAGTGTATGTACATAAACAGGTGAAAGATAACAGTAACACCGCAGCGACACAGAAAGATACAGTTTAGTATTGTAGGGGTTTTTGTTTTTTTTGGGTTTTTTTTGCTTTTTTAGAGTGATGTAGCAAAGTGAATATATATTACATTGTGTACGGGAAGGTGTAGGCAAAAGAAGTACTTTCTTACCTCAGTGTGTGAAAACGCTTAGCTGGGTTTGCTCTGTGCTTTCAGCGGGATGGAGAGAGAGAGAGAGAGAGAGAAAGAGAGAGAGAGTCGGACAGGTGCTCTCCCAGCCCAGTTTTCCTCACTAACCGTTTTCGCGATAATAATGTCCAGAAAGTGTTATATAACCAAAAACCGACAGGCTATATTCGAGTAATCTTTCCTAACCGTACAGGAGCGTGACTGTCCTCACCGGCAGGCTGGGCTTGTTGTACAGAGTGTAGCTCAGCCTCCTCTCTCTGCTCCAATAGGCGCAGTCCTGTCACGCGCTTCCCGCGCACAGCGGCAGTTACGCTCACGCGCGCACCACAAGCTGCTGGTGATTACACTGGCAGAGCCATCACAACCTCAAGCACCACACATTACCAGCGAATATACTAGTTAATGCCATAGTTGTGGGGAAACTAGATAAGGTTACGTGTGTTTATCTAGATATCAATATTTCGGCTTTGTATCCCATTCAGGATATGGAGGATAAACTGGTTACTAAAGATAATTAAAAGAGATATGATTGCTTGCTTGCAATGTTTTCTCTATAACAAGTGGATTTCCAGAGTAATGTGGTTAATGAAAATGGATGGATGGATGGATGGATGGATGGATGGATGGTCATCCTGTAGCAGAACAAGCGCTGTAATGTGAAGATTGCATTTCAGTGATCCAAAATCAACTAAATGATAGGGCGATTCAGTTACCTGAGTAATGTTTTATATTATATTGCCAAAGATTTGCAAATACGTGATCATCCTATGCATATGTGACTCTCAAACAATTGGCACAATGTTGATATTATATTATATATTGTATACAATTATACAGAATGGCTTTGTATGCTGTAGCATTACAGGCTTCCTTCAAGGACCTAAGAAGCCAAAATCTGTTCCAGAATGACCCTGGCACAAAGTGAGGTCCATGAAGACATGGTTTGCCAAGTTTACAATTTAAGAACTGGAGTGGCCTGCAGAGAGCCCTGACCACAGACCTGGTTGCTAAAGATAATTAAAAGATATGCTTGCTTACATTGTTTTCTCTATAACGTGGATTTTCTGGGTAATATGGTTAATGAAAATTAATGGATGGATGGATGGATGGATGGAAGGATTTTTTCCTTTACATTAGTCAAGGTGTTGCTGGACCTGGAGCCTATCCTGGAAACACTGCCCACATGGCAGGATTTCAACCCGGATGGAACAACAGGTGATTGCAGTGCAAACTCACACCCTTATTTAATTAAGTACCGCAATTCATTTCCACTCAATCCACCTACAACCATGTTTCTGAGATGTTCAAATCCAGAGTTCTTGCTTTACAATAATATATACTGATCAGGCATAACATGAGCAGTGAGAGGTGAAGTGAATAACACTGATTATCTCCTCATTATGGCACCTGTTAGTGGGTGGGATATATTAGGCAGCAAGTGAATGTTTTGTCCTCAAAGTTGATGTGTTAGAAGCAGGAAAAACAGCTAACTGCACAGTCCCATCTTTCAGTAATATTAGCCATTGTGCAGGCATTAACCATGTCTGCTCTCCTCTGCTCTGGATATCAGGTTCCTTTAATAAGAGTCTAATGTGAACTGGAGTTTAACAGACAGTCATGCATTTTTTATATCATTTTGCAATATGGCAAAAGGAGTAGTCATATGCTTGTTTGTTTGAAGAAAACCACACACGATATACACAGATCTGTCATAACATTATGAACACTGAGAGGTGAAGTGAATAACACTGATGATCTCCTCATCATGGCACCTGTTAGTGGGTGGGATATATTAGGCAGCAAGTGAACATTTGGTCCTCAAAGTTGATGTGTTAGAAGCAGGAAAAATGGACAAGCATAAGGATTTGAGTGAGTTTGACAAGGGCCAAATTGTGATGGCTAGACGACTGGATCAGATCATCTCCAAAACTGCAGCTCTTGTGCAGTGTTCCCGGTCTGCAGTGGTCAGTATCTATCAAAAGTGGTCCAAGGAAGAAACAGTGGTGAACCAGCGACAGGGTCATGGGCGGCCAAGGCTCATTGATGCACGTGGGGAGTGAAGGCTGGCCCATGAGGTCTGATCCAACAGATGAGCTACTGTTGCTCAAATTGCTAAAAAAAAAGTTAATGCTGGTTAACCTTCAGGGATCAAGTGGCCTCGATGGATCAGGGCTGTTTTGGCAGCAAAAGGGGGACTAACACAATATTAGGTGGTTGGTTATAATGTTATGCCTGATCGGTGTACATTGTGTACAATGTACAAGCTAAACCAATGAATAATGATTTCTTTTCATAACATAGACCCTGATAAGTACAGTATATTGCTTGAGATCACAGAGATCACAAACCCTGTGTAACAAATCACAGAGGCCTACTGAAAATTGTTTTATTAGTCTTAGAGACTTCAGTAATAAAACAAGGCTGACTTTAACTGCTGGAGTGTTTATGTATTGAAGCTGTAGATACTTTGTTTATTTATTTAAATTGGACATTATTTTTTTGAAGGAAGCAAGTGTCTTCATAAAATGCTACGTTACTGCAAGTGTCCTTATTTAATTTGGTGCTCTAACACTGAATTAATCAGCATTCAGTGTAATTGATCCAGGCCTTCCAGCAGTGTAACAAAGCCTCTGGATGGAAGAACTTTATGAAAATTATGTAGATGACATTATGTAGATGTCTTATTTATATTGTTCCGGTGATGAAGAGAGGTAGTGAAACCTTTGTTCCTTATGTCTTTATTTTACCAAGGTATCATAGTATTAACACATATCACTCATAGTCATTTCAATAAGCATAGATCATGAAGATATCGCTGCTTATTTAAAGCTTATAAGCGTTTTTCTTGCTCTAACATATACAGTAATGTAGCTGCAAAGCTACAAAGAGTATCCACACAATTGATCGTAGAATACTTAATCACTGGGGAATCAAAAAAGAAAAAAAGGAATAATAATCTGCTGCTGTTGTTTCACTAAAATCTGATCCTGCTGATCCTGCTGTTAAGGGAGGCCTGAAGGACTGAGTCAAATAATCGATTCCTCTGGCTGTGTGAGAATATCTGTGTTCTGTCTTGCACCCTGCTGCTTCCCAAGCTACACACCGAATGTGAGCAGTCTATTTGTGATCACCTACCACCAAAAGATCAATATTATGTGCAAGATTAATTTTTCTCTCAGTAACTGAGTACCTAAAGAATTTGCAGCTAAATATCTTTGGCACTGATTGGTTTGATGGTGGCTTATTTTGAGACACCCAAGCAATCTCTTCTGCTTAGTGTATGATTGCTTACAGTGTCTATATTTGTTGCAGCTAGTTATTTTCTTCAGGTCTTTCCAAAAACCACACACATCAAAACTCAACCCTCTTTACAATATATTTCTGCTGTGTTACTGCACCTTTATTCCAAAATGTCAAAACGCTAAAGTTTTAGACCCATGTGGCATAATACATCATATTCTGCTGATCACATAACCAAGATTGATTTAACTAAGAGAAGAGAAATAGCAGAACATGTAAATGTCTGGTATTGTGATTTTAGAGAGATGTCAGATTTGAAAAGTTGAAAAGATTTTTGAAAAGAAGTTTGATTGATTCAGAAGAGTCTTTGTGACTGCTGCCAGAAAGTCGTCAAACCAATGTCAAAATAGGAGATGTGGCTGTCGACAGAAAGAGAGAGAGAGAGAGAGAGAGAGAGAGAGATTTATAGTTCATTGCACATTGCTCTGACTGAAAATGACTGGTAGAAAGGGAATTTAAAAAACAAGAAGAAAGAGTTAAGTCTTTTTATACTGGACTTGTGCATGTGACCGGCCATAGAGTTGATGGGATCTTTGATATTGGTCATTTTTCCCGGGAACTGAAGGATGTCTCCTGAGAAGGCATAAATGATGATGTTTGCCAGAATAATCCCACCATTGTGTTGAACTTCTGCTCTCTCACAAAAAAGCTGATTACCTGTCATAGACCATGATGACTCTGTTGTATGTTTAACATAAAGATTTTAAGCCAGGCTAACACTAAGACAACATTTGGTTGCTTTATAATTTCAGTTAATTAACCATCTGCTATTGGCTATAAGAGGTCATCCTGTAGCAAAACAAGTGCTGTAATGGGAAGGATATTGAAACATTGCATTTTAATAATCCAAAATAAACTAAATGATAGGGTAATTCAGTTACCTGAGTTCGCAATATGTTTTATATTATATTGCCAAAGATTTGCAAATATGTGATCATCCTATGCATATGTGACTCTCAAACTATTGGCACAATGTTGATCATATATACAATTATACAGAATGGCTTTGTATGCTGTAGCATTACAGGCTTCCTTCAAGGACCTAAGGAGCCGAAATCTGTTCCAGAATGACCCTGGCACAAAGCGAGGTCCATGAAGACACGGTTTGCCAAGTTTACAATTTAAGAACTGGAGTGGCCTGCAGAGAGCCCTGACCTCTTCACTTCACTGAACACCGCTGAGATGAATTGAAACACCAATTGCACTCCAGGCCTCCTTGTTCGACATCAGTGCCTGACTTCACTAATGCTCTAATGGCTGCTTGAGCAAATCCCCACAGTCCCACTCCAAAATCTAGTGGACAGCCTTCCCAGAATACTGGAGGTTCCAAGAATAGTAAAGCAGGATTGTAATGAGATGGAATGCAATGTTCAGCAAGCAAATATGGGTGTGATGGTCAGATGTCTGCAATCTTCTGCCATTGTCCTGCAGTAGGCATCCTACTCTGGAGTCGCTGTACCCTTAACTAGGGCCAAATGATTACATGAATGCATGAATCAATGGAATCAAGTGCCTTATAGCCTATATTATCATAGGTTTCGTATTAGCAGATTGCTGGGTTCACTGATGTTATGTAAAACACAAGCCCCAGAAAGCTAGACTGTAGCCTGACACATCTTAAATATAGTTCACCAAAGCTTCTTTCATAATTATATATACAGGGTGTCCCAAAAAGCTTCATACATAAGGGAAAGTTTGTCATAGGCATACTTAAAGACTATCTGGAAAAACATGAGTATGAAGTATGAAATGTTTTCAAAGAATTTAGATGACTTACATCTATACAAATGAAAACTAAACGAAAACGAAACTAAACGAAACGAAATTAAACGAAATTGCAAAGTAGAACAGCAGAATATTTCCTTATCACTTATTTTATATTCATTTATATTCCTATTTATATGTTCTTCCATAGTTTTCTTTTGAAAATTTGAAAAGAGTGCATATTAAAAAGTTTAGATTGCTAAAGTGCGGGCTACACAGCACCCAGTAACATGACTCAGAACACACTGCAAGAGCATACTGTAAGAACCACTCAGGTTTTATAATGAGCTAACTGAGCTAATGAAAAGGCTCTGGAAGAACTATAGCTCAGGTTCGAGACTGTGGTGCTTTAGAACTCATCGTGGCCTGATTTTTCACAAGCCCTCACTGTGGGAAAACAGAGAAAGAATGAGTGTGAGGGAGAGAGACTGATAAACAGAGAAAGAGAGGAGGAGTGCACTCCAACGGAATGATGATGTTAAGATGAGTCACGCATATTTTCTGAGATGAAGCCACGCATAGAACATTGTGTCCTACAAACAAGAATACGTATTTATAGAATCTACAGTCTAATGACACACTGGGAATTTTTTTTTGATTGTGCAAAAAAGAGATTTACATTAGGTAATTCTTTAACAAATTTGCTGAGAGAATACTCTGATGATTTACACTCCAAATTGAGCTCCGGTGCATCCTGTTTGCTTTGGCCTTGAATGAAGTCTACCTGCGAAGATAAGAAAGGCATATAAGGTCCAAAAATTCATGCTGCATGTCAATCCAATTCATGCAGTCCAAGGAACTCGGTGTAGGATTCTGCAATCTAATTATATTCCGTAACAGATTTAAACCAAGAGGCCTCCTTGTGGTCTGGCAGCAGGATCCCCCTGCTCTTATTGCCATGGGTTTGCTTCCCACGAGGGGAGCTAACCCAGCCATTGAAGAGTTAACTCTCAGTGCCGGTCCCAAGCCCGGATAAAATGGGAGGGTTGTGTCAGGAAGGGCATCTGGCGTAAAACCTGTGCCAAATCGAAACATATGGACCAAGGGAGCAGCTGAAAGACAACAACAGATTTGAACAAAGGTATAACACTATTTCTAATGCTAGAGTTTGCAAGGAAGCACTTGTCTCCCAGAGAGTCTACAGAATACAACATATCAGATCATGACTTTGAAACTTCTTCAGAATTTCCAATTTTGTGTGCCATATGCATCAGATGTTCAGCCAGTTGTGATGCCTGAGGCTGGGACTAGGGAGGTGACCAAGAACACAGTAGCCACTCTAAAGAGTTGGGAGAACCTGGTGGAAAGACGGCCATCACAGATATACTCCATCAATCAGAAATTTATGGTCGAAAGACTAGACAATATGTTTATTATCACATAATAATCTGGTTTGTTTATCTTGTTTAGTTTCAGTCTGAAACTATTTACTTACTATAATTAATTTGATATGCCAAGGGTTTTTTTTAAAGGAGGCATTTATTTATTTACTGATAGAGTCTCCAGTGTCAGTGTTTTCTCAGTTTTCTTCACTAATAGCTTTGCAGTTCCTTGGTAGCATGAGGAAAATGACTTTTTAGAGCTGCTACAACAGAAGTCATAACAGAAACAGAATTGTCTCATAGATAATATGCAACTTTTATGTAACTATAGACAGATAAAAAGTGTGAAATATGTAATTCATGTATAAATGCTGAAATGTTCTGAGTAGCTTATGCTTGTTATGAGAAACACCATTGAATTAGAGGCTCTCTCTCTCTCTCTCTCTCTCTCAGCAAAATGTATATAAATGCATGAATGCACACATATGCTGTATACTATTACAAACACATGAACTCAATCACAAAGCTTCCATTTCCCAGTGAGTGTAGAGTTTCATCCATTTGGCAGTGGACTCTCAGGATCAATCGAGTTTCATCTAATAGTCTCAGGAGCAGCACTCGCTCATTAGTGCGATTTTTTTTTTCTTTCTGTTTCGTCCTGATTGCTTGCACCCTTTTTCCCACAGAATCATTCCCATGTATGTTCAAGAAGAAATGTATTTCTGGTTTAAACTGGTAACAGATAACTACATAACTGTGTGTGTGTGTGTGTGTGTGCGTGCATAAGCAGATGGACAGTTGAATCAGGAGAGCAGACACATACATTGTGATCGCACCTAAGTTATCATGGTAATTCCTGGACACAGAGATGGCACAGTCAAAACGTGATTCATTCATTTATCTCCGCTCCCTGTTTTATCCTGGTCAGGGTCACAGTAAATCCGATCTAGGAAGATTGGCTGTTAAGCTGACCCTAGATGGGATTCAAGTCCATCAGCATGAAGATCTGATCATTTGCTATGAAAATACACATTTAAATCAACACTGATTTACTCACTCGCTTCAGTAACCATACTTTATCCAGGTCAAGGTCAGAGTGGATCTAGAGCCTACCCTATGAACACAGAGTGCTAGGTAGGAATACTCCCTGGATGAGAGTGTCTAAATATTGTTGGGCACTATCACCCAGTCCACCTATAGGCATGTTTGTGGAGGGGGAGAAAACCAGAGAACCCAGAGGAAATCTAGAAACGCTACCCACTGAAACTATTGTTCCACCAACACTAATTTAACCGGGCAAGTAATCATTTCCTACAATGCATATAACATACATTTAATGAATTTAATCTTAAAAAAGTTGTTTCTTGTTCATCTTATTATTATTAGATAGATAGATAGATAGATAGATAGATAGATAGATAGATAGATAGATAGATAGATAGATAGATAGATAGATAGATAGATACTGTATGTAAAGTGAATAAAGCTGATTATAAACTATAAATGTGTAAGTCTGTACACTGAACTACTGTACATATACTTTCTCAAAGAACATTTACTAAATTCTTATTTTTCATTTAATAAACTGAACCTGCTCTATTATTGTCTGGATGATGTCATATTTAAGGAGGAGAAACTCAAAGAGAGGAAAGAAAAGGCTGAGCATCATTCCCGTACACCATTCCACCTCAGGGACCAATAAGGAATCTCTCTTTTTCTGTTCTCTCTCTTTCAGTCCCATTTTAGCCTCCTTATTTTTTGCCTCCAATTCTTTTCCCTCCAACCCTGAAATCATTACAGTCTGTGCTGCTCTCCGCTCTCTTCCTTTTATCCAGTGATCCATGGATGTTCACTCCACCATGCTTGTTTGCTTTCTCTGGATACTTAGCGGAGCAGGAAGCTTACAGTAGATATTTTTTTACCCAGAATCAGAGACATTGGATTGCTGAAGCAAAATGAGTGCAGAAATCTCCATATGGAGCCTCCGGCAATTCAGGCTTGCAGTCTGTTAACGGCTTTGCATTTGTCAATAGCACTGCTGGAATCAACCCAAGTCTTGAAAATCAGTGGTCTTTTTTTCTAAATGGCTGAATTCTACAAGTCATCAAGGTCAATATAAGCCTTTTGGAGCAAATCCTGCCCCAAAATTTTGTGCTCAATAAAGCATTAAGTTGATATTTAAACATTGTTGCTTTAGTTAAGCACTGGAGCTACAAGGCTAATCGACAAGCAAGGAAGCTCATAGCCACCTGTGCATGCAAACTGGATATATCCCCTGTATCATGTCATAACCCATTTTACCAGTACACTGGCACTCCAGTCTCCTGACAGCTTATCAAACACTGGAATCAGTATAAACAAATGAATTATTTTAATGTTGTGTATCTGATATAAAAATTATTCAGGGCACAGTTGGCTTGGGTTTTTTGCCTCTGTTTAAATAACCTAGAATTTTAGTTCTTGAAAATAATGAGTTAAAATTTTAGATGCTTCTATTCTCAGAGAGCAGTAATGGGATTGACATCACCATTTACCTTAAATATATAAACATTTTTAAACTTTTTTGTTTTATGGAACACCCAGGAATATATTGCCACAGTATTTCTCAAAAAACAAAAACATGAGAAATGCACACTGCAAATGTGACTGAGCTACCATCAGTACTCAAGGTGGAATTAAGTGTTATAAGTTGTATTATTGTTCCAGCTTTTTTTTTTTTTTTTTTTATCAGTGGCATTTTTGAAGCGAAGAATTATAAGAAATTCACTCTTCAGTTCTACAACACAGTCACAGCTCCAGGTCCTGAATTAGATCTTAAGTTTGTGTGGGTGTTTGTCTGGGGTTCCTTCAGGTCTTCTGGTTTCCTCCCACCTCCCAACATCTGCCACTTTCACTTGCCTCTGGGTGTGAATGAATGCGCAAATATGTGTGCATGGGTGTATTCCTGCCTCTGTATTCTTGGTATAGGTGTCCGGTCCCTCTGTATCACTGATCAGGATAAAGCGGTTACTGAAGATGAAAGAAAAAGCAGCTATAAGCTTAGCTGACTTTTTGCACCCAGGTAGGAAAAATAAGTCAATCTTAAACAATTAACTTCATTTGGGGCAAAGGAATATTCCATGCATATCCTTTTTTTTCCTTTTGTGAAAACCACATATACTTTTGCCATGTTATAGAGACTTTCCATCTTTGTGTATTTAGAGTTTTTAGATAAAGATTCATGGTACAGTACCTAGATAATAACTGCCACATGAAGCATTCTTTTCCCTCAGACTTACTGTATAAAAAACAACATTTATGGTATATAACCAGAGTAACTTACATTATTACCTCATTTTGTGCAACTGAGCACCTTGCACAGGAGCAGCTTGGAGGACGTGGGATTCAGACTGATGGCTTTCTAATCAGTAGGCCAACACCCTAACCACTAAGCTACCTACCACACCCTGCAGTGTTTTTTGCCCCTGTAGAAGATGTGTAAACTGGTGTATTCACCTAGTAAGTGGGCGGTGATAGCACAAGTGGTTAAGGCTCTGGGTTGCTGACCTGAAAAGCTGCCACCTCTGGGCCCTTGAGCAAGGCCCCCAACACACCCTGCTCCAGGGGCGCTGCATCATGGCTGACCCTGTACTCTGACCCCAACCCTCAAGGATGGGATATGTGAAGAAAGAATTTTTCTGTGCAGTAATGTATATGTGACAAAAAAAGACTACTTAACTTAGTTTATGTCCTTAATCTCATGATGAATCTGGTTTGTGAGCATAACCTATCGATTTTTTCATTCATTCTGTATTAACTCTTCAAATACAATGGACAAGAATACAAGTTAAAAGAGTTCAAAGCTCTCAAACATACACACACACACACACACAGACACACACACACAATCAGAGAGACCAACACACCAGGTTTTCCTGGAAACACCTACACTGTTAGTGACAATCAGGTTTGTTTTATTGAGAAAAAGACTGGAAAAAGAGTTTCCAGTCCACTTCTCATGCCTTATACCAGCAGACTCCAGATCCACCCTGACAAGGATAATCTGGGTAAAAAATCTTTTGAAAAAAGTTCTTTTTTGTTACCCTTTTAAAATGCAAATAATAAGGAAATAAGTAGGTGAATCTTGAGGAAAATAATTTTTCTCCTTCTATAAATACTAATAGCTCACAGAGGACATGAAAGGCTGAATAATCCTAAATCTATTATACTGTAGTTCTTAATGTTCTCACAGCCTTATAGTGCTTCTGAATAAATGTTTTAAAATATAAGTTGCCTTTCCCAGCTAGCTCCTAGAACGTTTCTACCAAAATAGATCAGCGTCTGATCTATTCCTCATTGCATTTCTAAGGTTCGTGAAACGTTAATCCAATTCTCTCCATTATTTCCAGAAAGAACGATAGAGAGTGGGAGGCTTTAAACATCCCTGATGTTTCCCGACAGCATTAGAGCTGATGGGGCACTTTATTTATCAGTTAGTTTCTCTGACAGAGACAGCACTGGGTGGTTGTGATAGTGAGTCTCCTTCAGTAATTGCATCGGACACACCTCAAGAAGAACAGCTACCAACTCTTCAGTTTCCTGTGATGAAAGAAACAGAAGATTACATAGTATTTACCTTGTACTGGATGTTTTTCATTAGATTTGTGTAATGGTGTTTTGTTTTGTATCTGCTTGTTCTCCTATCTACAGTGCTGTGCTACATATCAGACATCTCTTTACGAGAGGAACATCACATGGTTATTGATTTGTCAGTTGTTTTGTAGACACATCTCTGAATCTCTGAGTTGTACCTGGTGCTGATGAGGGTAATGAGCCGCTGTATTCCGTAATCTCTGATTGACCTGATCTTTTTATTTACCTTGGTTAAAGATCAATATTCAGATTGCTGTCTGAGGCAAACACATGCTCAGGGCTGTGGGTTACTTTTCAAGCAATTATTCCAAAAATCACAGTCTGTTAATATATATAATATATTATAATAATATATTACACTGACCAGGCATAACATTATAACCATGTTGTGTTTAATGTGATCCCTCTTTTGCTGCCAAAACAACCCTGACCCATCATGCACTGTGTATTCTGAAGCCTTTCTATCAGAACCAGCATTAACTTCTTCAGCAATTTGGCTAAGCAGTTGGACCGGACCACACGGGCCAGCCTTTGCCCCCCGTGCATTAACAAGCCTTGGCTGTCCATGACCCTGTCGCTGATTCACCACTGTTCCTTCCTTGGACCACTTTTGATATACACTATATTGCCAAAAGTATTCGCTCACCCATCCAAATAATCAGAATCAGGTGTTCCAATCACTTCCATGGCCACAGGTGTATAAAATCAAGCACCTAGGCATGCAGACTGTTTTTACAAACATTTGTGAAAGAATGGGTCGCTCTCAGGAGCTCAGTGAATTCCAGCGTGGAACTGTGATAGGATGCCACCTGTGCAACAAATCCAGTCGTGAAATTTCCTCGCTCCTAAATATTCCACAGTCAACTGTCAGCTGTATTATAAGAACGTGGAAGTGTTTGGGAACGACAGCAACTCAGCCACGAAGTGGTAGGCCACGTAAACTGACGGAGCGGGGTCAGCGGATGCTGAGGCACATCAGGCGAAGAGGTCGCCAACTTTCTGCAGAGTCGATCGCTACAGACCTCCAAACTTCATGTGGCCTTCAGATTAGCTCAAGAACAGTGCTCAGAGAGCTTCATGGAATGTGTTTCCATGGCCGAGCAGCTGCATCCAAGCCATACATCACCAAGTGCAATGCAAAGCGTCGGATGCAGTGGTGTAAAGCACGCCGCCACTGGACTCTAGAGCAGTGGAGACGCGTTCTCTGGAGTGACGAATCGCGCTTCTCCATCTGGCAATCTGATGGACGAGTCTGGGTTTGGCGGTTGCCAGGAGAACGGTACTTGTCTGACTGCATTGTGCCAAGTGTAAAGTTTGGTGGAGGGGAGATTATGGTGTGGGGTTGTTTTTCAGGAGCTGGGCTTGGCCCCTTAGTTCCAGTGAAAGGAATTCTGAATGCTTCAGCATACCAAGACATTTTGGACAATTCCATGCTCCCAACTTTGTGGGAACAGTTTGGAGCTGGCCCCTTCCTCTTCCAACATGACTGTGCACCAGTGCACAAAGCAAGGTCCATAAAGACATGGATGACAGAGTCTGGTGTGGATGAACTTGACTGGCCTGCACAGAGTCCTGACCTCAACCCGATAGAACACCTTTGGGATGAATTAGAGCGGAGACTGAGAGCCAGGCCTTCTCGTCCAACATCAGTGTGTGACCTCACAAATGCGCTTCTGGAAGAATGGACAAAAATTCCCATAAACACACTCCTAAACCTTGTGGACAGCCTTCCCAGAAGAGTTGAAGCTGTTATAGCTGCAAAGGGTGGACCGATGTCATATTGAACCCTATGGATTAGGAATGGGATGTCACTTAAGTTCATATGCGAGTCAAGGCAGGTGAGCGAATACTTTTGGCAATATAGTGTATACTGACCACTGCAGACCAGGAACACCCCACAAGAGCTGCAGTTTTGGAGATGCTCTGATCCAGTCATCTAGTCATCACAATTTGGCCCTTGTCAAACTCACTCAAATCCTTACGCTTGTCCATTTTTCCTGCTTCTAACACATCAACTTTGAGGACAGAATGTTCACTTGCTGCCTAATATATCCCACCCGCTAACCATGATGAGGAGATAAGCAGAGTTATTCACGTCACCTGGCACTGCTCATGATGTTTTGCCTGATCTGTGTATAATCCTAACATTTATATAGCTTGCAGAGGCCAGCTGAATGTACATTGGTGCAATAGTACAATAGTAAATAATAATAGCAACACAGTAATTTTTAATGGTCATGAGAATGGAGAATGGTCTATAGTGCAACTGTTGATAAGAGCTCTCAGGAGTGGTAAGAGACTGCTGTAGGCTGCTACTATGTACTTATCTTTACTGGTGTGTGTACTGTGCAAATATGGTGCAAAAGTGTATGGAATGTGCCTGAGGAAATTTCCAGTTCAGAGTGTAGAGGGATTTAGTGAAAGGTTGATTCAGAGCAGTGATAACTGCTCCTGTAATATCTGCTGGAGTGTAAAGGAGTGCACTTATCAGATCATACTAGTACTCCTCAAACATGAGTGGAAATAGTAAATCTCCTCCAAGGTTGTAAGCTGAAGCCCAGTGATTTTCCCAGAGTTGTTGATGAGCTGATGCTGGGTTTGGAAATGAAATGCTGGCTGCTTCATTTTCAGAGTATGCATTTAGGCTAATGTGATAATTAAGAATACTTTAGACGTAATTCAGTGGACAGACTAGCTAACTTGATTAAGTCACTTAATGATTTAGGAATTAAGTGACGCTGCTTTGCGGATCAGCGTCATGAAATCGATGTCAAACTTCAGTCGCTTTGTTACTTGGTTGTACAAGGTACAGTGAGTTGCCAGTTTTCAGTACTGACACGGATTTGTTCTTGGAGTTTTTGGCATTTTAATTTGGAGATTGGACTCTGTTTTGGTCATTGGTCTCACTAAATATGGACACGGTTGTCTTTGAGAAAAAGTAATTCCTTCTTTTAAAAATATCACAGTCTAATCACTGCAATATCAACCCACAACTGCATGAAAGCAAGGCTAGTTAAAATAAAGGCATGGCCTCTAAAAGCAACCTGATGGTTTTTATTTGGATTCACTTTTATTTGTACTTGATTTTGACTTGATCCTTTTAAGGCTAAAATCTTAACTCACTCTTAACATGTAGGCGGTCTTGACAAAAACCCTTCATCTACACTATATTGCCAAAAGTATTCGCTCACCCATCCAAATAATCAGAATCAGGTGTTCCAATCACTTCCATGGCCACAGGTGTATAAAATCAAGCACCTAGGCATGCAGACTGTTTTTACAAACATTTGTGAAAGAATGGGTCGCTCTCAGGAGCTCAGTGAATTCCAGCGTGGGACTGTGATAGGATGCCACCTGTGCAACAAATCCAGTCGTGAAATTTCCTCGCTCCTAAATATTCCACAGTCAACTGTCAGCTGACTGTGAAAGTGTTTGGGAATGACAGCAACTCAGCCACGAAGTGGTAGGCCACGTAAACTGACGGAGCGGGGTCAGCAGAGGCTGAGGCGCATAGTGCGAAGAGGTCGCCAACTTTCTGCAGAGTCGATCGCTACAGACCTCCAAACTTCATGTGGCCTTCAGATTAGCTCAAGAACAGTGCTCAGAGAGCTTCATGGAATGGGTTTCCATGGCCGAGCAGCTGCATCCAAGCCATACATCACCAAGTGCAATGCAAAGCGTCGGATGCAGTGGTGTAAAGCACTGTATATTAATTTAACCCTTTTTTCAAAATGACTGCATATTTTCCACAGATTTCATCCAAGACATGTGGTTGTTGTACCTGATTTTGTTAATGGTTACTGTAGAATTATCTGAAAGTTAAAATTAGTAGAAATGTTTATCTTAAGAGATGATTTGGGTAAAGTCTGCCTCCAAGTGGCTGGAGTAAAGAACTGCAGGCGGCTCTAATACTCCAAAGCAGCTTAAAGAAAGAAGTGAGACTGTTGTTGTTGTTTTTTTTTCATTTTATTGATATTAAACAAGATACTAAAATCCAAAAACTAAATAAATTAGGCATCTAATAAATATGATACTATTTACTATTAAAACTATACAAGTTAGCATTTCCATTATCTTTACAGTATTACAAGACAACAATCTATTATCTGGAAAATAAGAGTTGTAAAAAAACAAACAAACACATAAGGCTTTGGAAATACAGAAATGTTTTTTTTTGTTACAGCCATTGCGTTGGCTGTTTTCTGTGTTAAGGCAATGATAAGTTCACCTTGTGTCAATTATGAAATACGCTGGTTCACATTCAGGCACAAGGAGGCTTGCAATACACAGTGTTCATCACAAAGGCCACCTTTTAAGGCCAACCCATGATATGCTGACATGGTGCAACAGGACAACCCCCCCAACACACATACACACACCCACGCACATACACGCTCTGGAATGCGTTTGCAAACTGTCTTGAAAGCACTCAAACTGTACCCTGCACCCTGACACTTCACTGTTCAAACTGTAAGTCAGATTTTTCATGTCTAAAATCATCTGCCTTGCTCACAGACGTGAGACGTGTGCAAAACATCAATGTGCCAGTCTTCCTTCATCAGACTGCTTTTTACTTTATAACGAACTCGCACACACAAAACACAGGTGTTAGGTGTGAATGAGAGGAGAGGAGACATGACTGATGAAGATGAAAGCCTCAGACTCTTATCTGAATCAAGACTAGTCTCTTTTTTAACTTAACACATAAAATAGGAATTATAAAACTGTCAGCATGCTGGTGCTGGTTTAAAATGTCGTGCTTTCATGGTGATGAACTGACGTATGTGTGCATGTCTACTTGCCTGTATTGCCTTAACATTTACCCTGAATAATATAACCTTATAGAGACGCTTCTGCAGTGTGGAGTCATTAGTACTGCGTGTGGTGATGTGATGCACAGAGTTTCTGTGCATTCTCCTGTACTGCAATACAGTATTCATGATATACTGTCATGTTTGCATGATTAGGGAAAGTTAGTAATTTAGAAATGTTTTTTGCTGTGAGTGCAACTTAAAGGTTGTTTAGGAAGATTCAAAGAACAAAATGTAAATACATTCATCATTTTAACATACATAGGACTAAAGCATTTATTGTTCACCAGTTGAGGGGTGTGGTGGATTTAAAGCTGAAAGCATACACACACACACACACACACTCACACACACACGGATCTACCTAAGGGCCAATCTATATAGTAAACAGAGCTCAGAATCATCCCCTTGACCCCTGTAATATATAAAATCATTTGTAAAATAAATATAATGTCTATTTGATTTTACAGAAATGACAGGTCTAAAAATGGAGATTCCATTAGGGACACAGTAAACCGCAATTAAACCTTTTCCCTATTCTTTCCTCTTAAAAGCCAATTCCACATCCATTCATTGATTAAAATTGCACCGAGTAAAAAAGGCCCAATCCTAACGCTGTGACATGAATAAAAGAGAGATAGTTGCATGGAATTCAGTATGTCAACTTAAAGCATTTAAGGCCTTGTTTTTAGGCCTTGATAAAAGTATGCTGGTGGACAACAGGAATGATCATTATAAAAATAATTTTGCCTGTAAAATACAATCAAGACAAGGTAACAGATACAAAGATTAAAAAAAGTAAAATATTTTCTCATGTACATATGAAACAATGTCGGAAATCTCTAAATACAGCAATCCCACCTTTTTCTACCTATGTACACACGCAGGAAAAAAGGAAGAACAGGGATCAAACAGCCTGGTATTCAGCAGAGAGAGAAATGTGTTTTTCAGTCAGCATTTTCCTCTCTCAGTAGTTGTGTCAAGGAGTGTGAGGGAATGAAGGAGGTCGAACTCAGAGCTCAGAATCCGCCCCCAGGCTGTTCATCTCTTCAGGTGGCTTTTCAATGCCAGCAGCAGGCCGCTGAGAGAAACCAGCAGAAATCTCATCAAATGTCCGGCCTTTCGTCTCTGGAACTTTGAAGTACGTGAACACGAAGAAACCCAATAACAAAACAGTAAAGATGATGAAGACATATGCGCCACAGATGTTCTGTAAGAGAGAGAGAGAGAGAGATGATAAAGTTTTCATTAACCACAAATTTAAAATGATGGTGGATCAGCCCAAATAAACAATAAACCAATAATCAGAATGCTGGTAACTTACCGCCACATATTGAAAGCACATTCCCACTATGAAGTTGGCCGTCCAGTTGCAGAAACCAGCCACGGCAATAGCAGAAGGTCGAGGGCCTTGACTAAACAGCTCAGCTACGATGAACCAAGGGATGGGGCCAGGTCCGATTTCAAAGAATGCCACAAAGGCAAAAATAGCAACAATGCTCATGTATGACATCCATGGGACCTGTACCTATGAGATGGACACATGATATATACATGAGACCAGCATAAATAAACAATTGCCTGTAACCACTGACTAATTTTTTGGTGTTGTCTATCAGTGAAATAAGAAAAAAGATATGAAAGAGCAAATATCATGTATGTGTGTGAACTTTACTTCAAGGTTGAGATACATGCAACAGAGAAACTTATTTCAGTTGAGGAAAGCCTGTAGTTTTCTGAACTGTATAGAAGACAATATGTGTGTGTACCTGCAGTGCTTGGGCAATTGTCATCAGGACTGCAGACAAAGCCATACCCAGCAGTCCTATTAGGTGCAGTGACCTGCGGCCAGCTCTCTCCACTAAAAACAGCTGTGGTGAAAAAGAGATAATAAGGATAAAGACACTATTAACTTATAATACACAGCACCACACTGAACACCTTCTGTTAGTTATTTAAATGATATAGTCTATCTTGTTCACAGCACATGGTCATTATGAGATGTGTTCACTCGTGACTCACCGACACTACAGTAAATGCCGTGTTGACAACTCCCGCTCCGATAGTGGCATACACGGGCTGTGCTACACCAGCTGTCTCAAAGATGCTCGTGGAAAAGTAAAAGACCTGCACAAATAAACACCATCATCACCATCATGTAGAAAACCTGACAGCAACATTTTTGGCTGTTTGTATTATTTCTATGAGACAGGTATAGGAATATAATTTTAACCCTGGGGAATTAATTACTCTATTGTTTTGTATACAGATCAGCTTTTATCCAGCATTGCCTTGGTGCCATACAGAGTAGTGCTTAAAATACATTATGCAATATTTTGGCTTGGTTAGGTTGCACACCAAGAGTGTTTATAAAGTAATAAAGAGTATATAAAGGGTTATTGAGTAATGTAACTTTGAATCGAATGTCAAAAATGCAAAATAAAAAAGTCTACAAACAAAGTAAGGCTGTATTGTTTGTCTACTGGCATCCTATCCAGGGTGTATTGTGGCCAGTGTTTCTACAATATAATCTAAATCCACTGCAACCATGTCTAGGACAAAATAGTTGCTGAAGATGAATGAAAGAATGACTGAACCTTGATTTATTTAACCCCAGGAGACTTTGGTCACAGCATTTGAAACACAATTTTGTATTTATGTGTGTGTGTGTGTGTGCTTACAGCATTGATGCCAGACAGTTGCTGTGACAGCTGCAGTACGATGGCAATGATTAAAGGCTGTCGGAAGACTCGGGACGTGAACAGCTCTAAGATGGACACTTTCTTCTCAGTCAACATTTGCCTGCTTTCCTCCTTCATCTCCTGCATATCCGAACTCACATCTGATGTTCCACGCAGCTTTTTCAACACTGCATGCACAAACAAAAACAGTATGTAATCATTGACACATAACAATGTTGTGGAGGAGAAGCCTTAACTTTAGCTTAAGTATGGTTAAGCATGGTGTGTGTGTGTATGTGTGTGTGTGCGCGTGTGTTTCAGCTGACCTGATCTGGCTTTGGTCTCTTCATTGCAGTTGAGGAGGAGATAGCGAGGACTCTCGGGGCACAAGGGTAACAGAAAACACTGCAGCAGTGCTGGGATGAAGGTGAAGCTCAGCAGGAAGGGCCACAGCGTGGCATTGCCCATGATCACATCCAGACCAAACACCTGCACAGCACATAAAACACAATACAGTACCTGTTCTGTCATATGCTTAGTTTCTCTGTTTGGGTTAAAAAGTCCTTTATTTGCTTTTGATTTTTTTGCATACCGAATACCACAGAAACACAAATAAATCACACATGGTTTACTGGTAGATTTAGACTGATAACATTTTGATTTTCATGTAAATTTCCATAGTTTTGTTCATGGACCGATAAAGAAGAGGGTGCAAGACATACCTGCGCTATCAGGATGCCGATAACAATCCCCAGCTGATGCAGAGTTCCCAAGGCTCCTCGGAGGGAAGTGGGCGCCACTTCACCCACATACATTGGTACAAATCCAGTGGAAAGGCCTGAGTAAAGCCCCACCACGAAGCGGCCGATGATCAACATCTCCCATGAGGCTGCCAATTTAGAAAAGCCCATCAATGCTGCTGAGACGAAGGCTAGCACGTTAACCATGAGCATTGAGTTCCTCCTGTATAAATGCAGAATGCAGACAGAAAGAATGAAAAAATGGAAATGAAAGTTCTGATGTTGACTCCTACACCAAATATTCATGACATTAGCACAAGATACACAATGCTAAAAGGAGTGCTAGTTGAATTTACCTTCCAAAGCGATCGACAAAGAGACCCACAGAGAAGGAGCCAAAAATCCCCCCCACTGAGAAGATGGCCACTGAGAGAGACCACAGTGACGTGAGGGCTGTTTCAGGTATGGGCTCATCATATCGGTCAAACCACGTCTCATTGTAGAAGCTCTGGATGATCTACAGCACAAGCACAAAACATGCACATAAATCTCCAGAAACGTCTCAGTCCTTTTACAAAGCCAAATAAGTAAAGGAATGCCTCTTCTCTGGACAGATTCATGCTCCAACAAGTATGCTACAGAAATATATTTAATGCAATCTTTGTCCTGCAGAGGGCTTTGAGCACCGTGCTTAATGTTTTGGTGTTGGAGGTGTGTGTTGCTGTTTGTTGCCATGTGTCTGGATGAGGAAAATGTCAGACGAGAACTCGGGTTACATTTCTGCCTTTTCAATGGAACACTTGTGCTGACAAACACTAAGACTACAACAGAGTACAAGAAGTTTTCATTAGAAAAATATGCTCTTGTTTGTGCTTTTCTTCTTTCACATTTTTTTGCTTTCTATGGAAGGGTGAAGCATTTACGGAAAGAGGAGTGGTGTAATGCGTATTTGCATGTCATGAGTAGAGTAGGCGAAGGGGAGTGTTACAGGAACTGTTCTATGTTGTGCTGTTGAGAAGCTTGGCAGGGCAACTATTCAAGGAGATCAGGTTTCTGCATTTTAGTTCAACAAGTTCTCACTCTCGACTGCATAAGATGACCCTGCCTATGTCATCGTCAAAATATACTGTATATCTAGCATCATGTGCCTCTGTTATGAATATCTCCCCTGTGAACACTCAGACATATTACAGTAGATTTATACAGTACGGAATGCTACAAAGCATATCATATAAGTAATTGAGAAGGGCATTTTAAGCAAAAAAAAAAAGTTTTAAAAGTGTCTTTAACCACTGCAGTATTTGCATGCACAGTGTGGCCCTTAAAACCCTAGTACAGCAGAGTCTACATTTAAAGTTCACAATATTTCAGCCATGACCTCTTCACAAGGTGGTGTGTTAAGTTACAGTACATTTCACCAGCATTCACACACACACACACAGAGAGAGAGAGAGAGAGAGAGAGAGAGAGAGAGAGAGATTTCAGCTATAATCTAATCAAACCCAAATTTTTTCCCTGCTTTCCAGTGGTGTTTTTCACTGAGACTATTGTGTTTATTACTAAATAATAGTTGAAATGCTTAAAATTCAACAATTAAATTTTGAATTTGAACTCAAAAATTGAATATTAGATGTACTTATTCTAGCCACCGCAGGATTGTTGAAAAATCTTGTTTGCACAGCTGTAAATGCATGTTTGCCTTATTGCTATGAGTGTGCCTGTTGAAACATTGAGCTTTATAGACAAAGAGCCATTGAAAATTTATCAATCTTATCAGAAACACTGTGTGCATAGGAGTAGCTGAGGCTAGGCCATATCACTCCCTGGCCTAAGCTACAAGCACACCTGACTGCAGTGTGAGTATGGTTTAAGAAATTAGAACTTGGTTAAGCAGTAAGTCCCACTGTCCATAACTCTGCCTTCACCTATCACTGCTTCCTTTTATTATGTTTCAGGCCCAGAAAAGTGGTAACAGGATGTGTGTGTGTGTGTGCATGTGTGTGTGTGTGGTACATTACACTAGTTCCAGTATATTACTGCCAGCATGGCCTCATACTCACATCAACGAGCTTCTTGTGTCCTTCGCTAGACTGCCTACCCCCTCTCTCTGCTTTTTCCATCATGCCTAACACACTCTAATACTTGAGGTAATTATGTGGATTGACACTGTGGTGTAGATTTTAACCTTTCTCAAAATAATAATGATAATCTATTTTTTTCCAGATTTTATTTTCAGTAAATGGAAGGTGTGCTCCCCAACATCTGGATCTCATCATACATCCTCCAGGAAAAAAAAAGGCCCTATCTGGGTCTACAGACCTACTCTGGGCCCCTAGAAGTATTGTGAACCCTACGTTTCTCCATTTTTTAACTTGACAGTTCTCTCTACAGCACTTACAATTATCATAGAAATATAAGACTAAAGTAAAGAATAACTAACCAAAATGAAGGAGGAAATAAAGCAGTGAAAAATACTAATTAGACAACAGTGACGATTAACACTGTTCCAAACCAAATAGGTGGATTGGAGAGTAAAATAAAATAGGAATAATTCAAAATAGTTCCAGTAAAACTCTGGGTGTTTGCTGGATTTGCAGGAGGTTGACAAGTAAATGTTTCTGTGACATCTGGAACATACAGTCCTGACAGCCTGGAGCTGGAACACTTGACAGTGCAGAGACTCGGCCATTAAGAAGCTGGACATCTTACATAAATGTCTTGGTAGAGAGTATAAAGTTAAATGCTAAAATTAGCTATTTGTCGGGGGCAGTGTAGGTTATGGGAGTCATTAGGGTTGGTTGGGGTGTGGGGTTTTTTGTGTATGCAAATATAAGTCTCTGAAAATATATAAGTCTTCTGATCCAAAATGTGGTCTTCTTGTGTGTAGTGTGTGTGTGTGTGTAGGCAAAGCTCACCTTCTGAGGAGCGTTGATGACACCAGTATTGTAACCAAACTGAAGAGAGCCAATCACAGCTGTTCCAACAGCCATCAACAGCTGGAAGGTCACTTTCTGTGGGAGGAAATAAAAAAGAGACAGATTAATCACTGTCAAAACTAAGCCATCACAATTTACTCACAGAAAGCTTAAATCATACACTGGAAGGGACACTCAGATCTTTATGAGTTTGGGGCATGCAATAGAATGCTTAGAAGCAGACACATGCCTCATCTCTCTCTCTCTCTCTCTCTCTCTCTCTCGAGCTCACAAAAGGGCCTCTATTTCTCTTTAGGTAAGAGCTAAGCCTGCACCTGTCTGAAAGGAACGTCTACTGCATCTACTAAATGCCACCAAATAAGAATTAAGAAGTCACACAAACCTGCAAAGCACAAAAAGCATCTAACTCTTTTAAGTCTATCATAAAATTCAACAAAGCTCAACGTAAATGCTAGAAAATCCTGGTTATTATCTAAATACACATGCTAAAAATATGCTCAATGGCCTTTCCTCATTCTACAAGCTAAAACAAATACCATATCAGGTCAGAAGGATCTGGTGTGGAATAGCTAGTGCTTGAATAAGTGGGCTATATTCTCTCTCTCTCTCTCTCTCTCTCTCTCTGTGGTCACTTCATTTGTTATGCATTTTGAAGCAAAAGGCTACCATTTTCCATTTATATATATATATTGAAAAGGCTTTAAAAAAAAAAAATACAAACATTTACCTTAGCCCAAGAAAATTAATCTAAAGATATCACTCATACAAATTTATATGTACAAAATGATCCATTGTGAAGTATTTACACAATGCATTTACACACACATACGTAACCTGATAGTGGACTTCTACATGGGTCAGTCTAGAATCAGATTTTTTTCTAAACACAATACACACAGTATATATCTTTACAGCTGCTTTGCAACATGCCAGGAAAAGTAGGACATGACATTGGTGACAAATAACCATGAACACAATACTGTCCTTCAGTGAGCTGTCTCTGCTTTAATCCAAACAGTATGACAAGGTTCATGAGTCTTTTCCAGAGTTCCTGAAATCTGAATCTACTTTAAGATATTGTACTACACTCAGTGGCATCATATGCCTGTTTTCCATTGTTTACATACTGACTGTGCTTGTAGTCATGTTGCACCATATTCACGGCAGCCATTAACCTTCATTCCACCTTGATAAATTCACACCATGATAAGTTGACACCATATCATTCACACCGTCCATGTTCATCGGCGTTACGATACTACAGATAGACTGTAAATATGTTCTATAAAGCAAGATACTGTTAATTCCTTACATGAGGTTCTTAGATTATTTATGCTATTGCTATCTCTTGAAGCAGCACATTCGCCGACACTGGGTGAGGGAAACTTTGTAAGGAGGGAAAGTTTTAGAGGAGGCACTTTAACAGCTATTTAACATGAGCAGCCTGTGTGTGTTGTGCATGCAGCAGAGGGAATGTAAACAAAGCCCTGAGGAGAACTTAGTTCTCAACAATTACGCTTTAAAAAAAAAGTCAGCATGGGTTTTGAAGTAGTCATGCGTCTCATTTTACATGAGGCTCCCACCCACCAAGACAAACTCTAGAACGCAGCCTGAGTGGTTAAGAACATGATGCAGAAACACCCCTTTGGCTTTCTCCCAATAAGACTGAATGTCTGAAAAGCTACTGGAGGCCAGGGAGTCCATGATGACGTTGTTAACCATCTCAAGTACAGGATGTTACTTTGTGTGAGTACACACACACACACATACACACACAGGCCTTAAGAAAAGTTCTGTGGAAAAAGTAAGCTATTTTACTAATCGTTCGTTTCAGAACCTTAAAACCTACTACAACTTTAATGTTGTAGTGCTATAAAAAGTTTGGATTTTCATAATAACACTAATAATGTAATAACTTAAAAATACTCAAGTAGAGAACCATTTCTAAGAAAAAAAAAATGATCGATCTTATCCAAATATGTACCTGAGAATGCAGAAGAAAGTGTCTAGTTAAAAGGACTCCTGTAGTAGCTGTTACACAGGAAGCATCACATAGAATATAACAAAATGTAAATGTGTCGGATTTAAAATCATGTATTAAGAAGGATTTGTCAAACAGGCATAAGAAACATGCTTCTGCTTGCTGCGACATGCCTATACAGTGTGTAGAGTTATGAAAGAGCAGGAGGTTGGACTCAAACTTCGCTGCTCGCTATCAGCACTTTCTGGAGCATTATGTGCCAAATGTTTTATGTAAAATTTTCATCTGGTATTTTTTTTTTTTAGAATCAAGCATTCTCTGACAGCCGTAATAAAACCATTATCGTTTCAAACTTCAGGCACTACAGCGCTAAACAATGTTCATAATTGTTATCAAAGTCAAAAACATCATAACCAAAGGCTGAAGGTACCGTGTGGTTTCTGAGATGTGAGTTCACAAACAAATGGTACCTGGGCCAACTTTCAAACATTAACTATATCCTTCCTGCTCTCACAACAATGCTGGAAGCAGAAGACATTTCACTGGGTGTGTCTCTTTAAGAGATATTCGGCTACGGAGAGTTCTAAATATGGCGTTTGGAGCTTGTGTTGCGAAAGACGGCAGTGTTTATGTATGAAATGCTTCACGGTCACGTTGACATCTTAATCCTACGTTACAAGAGGCAATTCAGTAGAAAAAAAAACAATACAGACATGCACACATTCAAGCACACAATAAAAAAGACATTTACGCATGTAGGGTTTGGCAGGGAGCTCAACTAGTACATCTTTGACGGTATTTGGTGGATGCACTTCAGACGGATTAATATAGTTCTTCGTATTTAACAAGTTAACTATAATCATTTTTCCATAAATTGTATTATATATATATATATATATATATATATATATATATATGTATGTATATATACAACTGAACTTTATTATCTGAAAGGCGAACTATATATATATTCTGACAACCCCCACAAGTATGTGGAAATTTAACAGCTGGTAAATAAAATGTGTGAGAAAGGAATCTAATTTCATTTCTCCTGTTATAATCTCTGTATATAATCTGCTAGTGTCTCTGACCAGAATGGGTCCCGTCAGCAGCCAATGCAAACTGAGGGCACGGAAAGGTAAACACAGGAAGTGGACAGACCACAGCGAAGCTCCCCCTTGAAATGAAAGCTAATTGAGAGGGACAGGAGTAAATGTCTCTACAACATGAATCGTTAGATGTATATGATGAGTGTTGATGTTGGTTTCATTTTATAATGAAATAAAATATATAAAAAGTAGGCCTACTTGCTAGGGAAATTCATTTTGTGTTACACATAATGCTATTCTTGTCATTTCCTGTTTCCTCACATACACCATTGTAGAAAAACAAATGATTATCAGTTTATCGGATTAACTATATACATGCAATAAATAACCTGATTATCATCTTAAAATCCAGGTGAGTTTTTACAAACTTGTTAAACCCTGATAAGCCGATTCACGGACTGTGGCGCACTGTTTTGTATGATCGATTGAATAATCTGATAACAGGTAATCCGATTATTGGTGCACATGTAAACACACCCAGTGTTAAATCACACTATGGAAGGATTGTTCCTCATTCTCTATACTTCTCTGAATGGTGGTGTTCCTGTTAACACTCAGGTCCATAAGCTGAGCTGCTGCTGATGTATTATTCATTAGAATGGGTTTATAGTGGACTGTTTACATTCCACGAAAACCTTCCAGGAAGCTCACATTTCTTGTTATAATTATCAGTGAGATAGTGAGACACGCAGAGAGACACGGCTGTCTTGTGACACAGTTCTCAAGTTAAGGGTTTTACATATAAGGAATACAATAAAGTGAAGAGTATCCTCATTCTTCTGCTCTGACACAACTTTACTGAGGAAGGAAACTGGGACTAAGTTTACCGGACAGGTTAGAGGCAGTAAAATCAAACCCGCATGCAAATACATTTGTTATGATCTTTGTGTGTGTGTTTCTGAGTCAGAGAAATGTCACACATTGTTTTTTACACTTGGTTCAGATAAAAACTGTACACCTCCATCTCTAAAGTGGTTGTAGGTAAAAAAAAAAAGAAGAAAAAAAGGCTTTTTAAAACTTTTTAATGAGTAATATTAAAAAACTCCGGCTCCATTGAAAAACTCCACTCCAGTTTTCTATACTGATAACAAGCCGGCTGCTGGAGCACTCAGGCTTCCTTCCCTCATAACAAACCGATGCAGCGTTGCATCCGCCCTGCCACATTAGTAGCAATAAAGGTCTTCAGGTTTAACTGGCCGTGCACATCGGTGAGTAAACACCGTGTCACATTATGATGAGGCTCTCTGTGTCTTACCTATTGGACTTTAATTCTTAGTTTACTAAAACCGTGCCATGTGATGTAGGCGGGTGAGAAGTTTTGACACTAGCACACAATAAGGACGTAATAAAGATTCACCATGAAGGAACTTAAACCAGTTGTTAAAATGATGGGTGGGAATTCAAAGGAATTCCAAAAATGTATACAATAGAAACACAGAAGTGTAAGCATAGACTTCTTCAGGCTGCCTTACCATTCCAGCTTATAGTGTTGACTAAATGTAGTATTCAAGGTGAATGTTGGTTTTATATTTTTGAAATATAAATTTATCCACATAATATTGATGTAATAACTATAATAAATACACAATAAAAAAACTGATTTCTGAATGAGTTTTTGAGGTGAATGGTGTCAGAATGAAGCACTCTATATATGACTTGACTGGGTCGTAACTGAATGCAACACACTGAGGTGAGATTGCATCATTCACATACATTCAACCTCTACCTACAGTCTGGCATACACGAGGAGCTGAACGATGAAATGCACATTCTCAGAGATTTACCAGTATTACCACTAATGTAGGCAATGGTCTAAAACAACATGACTGTTTAGGTGATAATGAAAGCAGTATAAATAAATAAAAATCTATGACCGAAAAAGGAGAAAGAGCTTAAAAGGAACCTGCCCTTGTGGTAGTACGGTGTAAGCCACACTGATGGGTCAGTTGCCTTGGCATTGAGTATCATGTTCGCTCTTTTCTTACTCTCTCTGGCTCTGCATGAGAGTGAGGCCACAGTCGGCACGTCCGCCATCTCCGACTCCCTCCCATCACCGAAAAAACTGGCATCAATTTTCCACCAACGTGGTGCCAGTGCTGGTTAAAGGGACCTGGTAAGTGTCGAGTTAAAAAAAGCCACGCAGTCCACAATGCCTACAGCAGCCCTGAAACAGAGCTTGTCTTTAATATTACGATTATACCAACACGGACTGAGACTTATTACTACGATGCCGTCTTATTTCATCCTAGTATCTTTTTTAATATTCATTAGCTTTTCTGCAATATGAGTATCTGCGTCATAAGTATGCTGACGTGAATCGGAAAGCATCTAGACAATCGTTGAATGAAAATACTTCTGAAATTACACTCTCTTATGAAGTTGCATAAGCCACAGCAGCATCTCTACAAGTTCCATGAAATCAGAAATCAATTTTTGGGTAGTTTATTTAATGTTTAGCTTGTTAAAGAGAACCTGTTGCAATTACATGCCTTAGAGAAAATACAAAGGGCCACATCTGCACTCTGTTTTATGAAAGCTCAGTGTAGAGTTTTTAGTTTAGCAAATAGAGAGACAGACACAGTAGGAAAAAAAATCACACGGTTCTCTACAGTCAAAAGTAATTCATGTAAAGTAATCTACCATTGCGCAATGTCATGAATTCTAACAGTTAGGATGAGTCCAGTACAGTTAATCTGTACCACAAGCCCCTTCCCCCCTGCTTCACACATGCTCCTGTGGGATCAGAGCACAACTCTGTAAGAAAAGCCCAAGCACGAGGATCTTACTAGCATGTGTGCACATTTTGGATATTTTAAGCCTTTTATGTGTGGAGAAGTGAATCTCAGCCAAATGTTTATGAGAAGAAAGCGGCTCTGTGACCCTAGCCCTGTGGATGAGCTGTGTTCTCCTTTCTAAACCAGACAGCTGTGTTTCTGTTCTCCCTAAGGAAACCTCAGTCATTTCCCAGCACGTCCACAAACAAGGCCCTTATCAAAACCTACATTAAATACATCTTTAAAAAAACACGTGAAGCAAAGGAGATTTTCATTGTTAAAATATTAGCAACTTAATGTGTCTTAGAATGCAACTAAAATCATAAAAGCATTTAAAATTAAGAACATTTCTTAGTAAACCATACTTTGTAGTATGGTAGTATGTAATATTAACATTATGCCTACCAAAAACGATGCTGCCAAACCTCTTTTTGGTTAGCGTGTGGCTAACATTGAGGAGCGCCACATCAAACCATCTGTTAGTCACGTACGAGCTTCAGTTTATGGTAATCAAGCTCTCGCTATTCTCCATTTGTTCTTTGGAGTGTCAGGAGGGTTTTATTTACCCACCTCGATAATTATTTGGAAATACAAAAGGCTTAAGCAGTTGACTGACCTTAAGAAATAAAGGTGAAACTTATTTCGCATCTCTTCAGCCTACTGTGTGATGTTAGAACATAACCATCCTGAATAAGCATCTCTGCCTAGTTATAACACTCTTATAACAGCATTACTACATCAAATTGACACTTTGGTGGATTGAAATGCACTTCAACTCAGTAGTCTGATATATCAGGACACAATATTGGGGTTAAGTGTAGTGTTTAATTGTAGCAGGAGTCATTTTGAAGGTTTTAATAATGAAGCTCTGCATGATGACAACCTCAAAAAAAGCCGGATAATGGTAGTCGTGTGTGTGACGTCACCGGATGCGCTTATATGACGCGTTTTCTCATGAATAGGGGGATCAGTGAGTACGTGCCAAAGCACACACACCTCCATCCTACACGCTGCCTATGGTCACCATAGAAACATAGTGTGATGTACAGAGCTGGACTGAGGTAAGTCCACTTTACTCAAACTGGATACTCAAAAGACTTGCCATAGCCTTACGTAAACGATCCAAATATTTCCCTGTCCACTGAAGGCACATTTTACAATAGACACATATCTGTATAGCTGATATCACACACACACACACACACACACACACACACGTCACTAAAACTACACCGTGCTAGTAAAATAGCTATCTTAGCCACATCCATCTTCTGTCTCTTGGTGTCAAAGTTTTTCACTCGAACACTTTATGACTGAACACACAAATATAACACACAAATATATTGTTCCCATGAACATGTACATGTACCCATGAACTCGCACAGTAACTACTAATGTATTAACATTTAATAAACGTTAGCTGTAGCACCTCAGTTAGCCTTACCTTCTCCCTTGCCATTGTCCAAACTTGTGAACGCGGGACTTCTTCTCGTTGGTCCTCTGTTATTTTTTGATGTTATAAAGTAAAAAAATAACAATAAAACGACGTAGGCTACTGTTTTTTTGTTTATTTTTTCACCACTTGCGAGTTAAGAGACCTGGCTAGAGCTACCGTGCTTCTAGGCACTTTCTTGCGCGTGATGAATTGCCGACCTAATTTTGACGTTTAAAAATAAAATTAAAAAACCTTATCCTCTATCTTCTTTATCTCATTCAGGTATCTTCTTCTTTTTCGCTTGTTATGGATTTAAAAACCGCGAAGTCTTGTCACCGGTAAAGAATATCTACTCGTGCTCCGACGTTCGCCGGCTATGTAGTCCTCGCGCATCTTGCGCCCCGCCCACTCTTAAAAGGGAGGGAGTTATTGCTCCAATCATGACATAAGTTACAACCCCCACGTCCACACTATAGGAAGCCCATAGTATGGGAAGCCAAACACATCAAAAGAGGGACGAAACCGGTTGAGCCGCCCTGCGCGGCCCAATGGACAGAGCAGCGCGACAATCTGGATAGCGCAGAGTTGAGCTGGTTTACTTGCGCAGCCCAGTGGACAGCGCAGTGCGGACCAGTTTCAGTCGAGCAGCGCGGACCAACTTCAGCAGCACTGCTCGAACCACAAACCTGCGCGACCCACTGGGCAGCGCTGCGCGACTCTGATGGAAATAGACCCCGCCCACCATCAATATTACCCACAATTCTCCGCTGTAGTTTAAAGTGCACATGGAAGCTTAGGCTACAACAATATAGCCAGACAGTATGAATGTGAACTTCTTAAATTTCTGATGTTTATTTTTCCTTTATGGAAAATGCAGTGTTGTTCGACAGTACTTCGTGGAATTACATGCATAAGTTGCAACGGAAGGGGCTGTTCAAAGCAGGAATTTTAAATTTTGGGCTCGATTGTGTTGCTGGTCTCGTTTGTGTTCAAACTTGAGGAATTAAAAGCCTTCTACCTTCATTTACTGCATTTTGTGAAGTGTTTCTTCTGTATGCGCCTTACCAAGCCTGGTTTGCACTTGCGCTTCCTAGCGGAGACTTGTGGGTAAAATGTAAATTGATGGTGGGCGGGGTCTATTTCCATCAGAGTCGCGCAGCGCTGCCCAGTGGGTCGCGCAGGTTTGTGGTTCGAGCAGCGCTGTTGAAGTTGGTCCGCGCTGCTCGACTGAAACTGGTCCGCACTGCGCTATCCACTGGGCTGCGTAAGTAAACCAGCTCATCTCTGCGCTATCCACTGGGCTGCGTAAGTAAACCAGCTCATCTCTGCGCTATCCACTGGGCTGCGTAAGTAAACCAGCTCATCTCTGCGCTATCCGGACTGTCGCGCTGCTCTGTCCATTGGGCCGCGCAGATATTTGGTCCGCCCAGGGCGGCTCAATCGGGTGGCGTGGTTTCGTCCCACTTTTGATGTTTTTGGCTTCCCATACTTTGGCTTCCCATACTTTGGCTTCCCATACTCTTCCACCCCCAACCCACACTCCTTCAGATAGACCCATGGACTCTCATGCGTACAACTTGGGAAAACACATTCCTATAGAGATCTGGACTCTGCTGTGACAATAACTCTAATGTTGCTGCTACATACCAATGTTTACATACTTCACAACAATATTCTCACTTTAAGTTTAATTTTTAATATATACACATCCATCTATTTCACCTTCTTCTACTTTCTTCTTCTTCCTCTTCTTTTGTTTCGGCTATTAAGCGGTACCCATTTTCACAGTTTAAACAGTTTATATTTATTTACAGGTATTTTATACAGATGTTTACTTTTACAGATATTTTATACAGATGTTTACTCAAGCTTTTTTGCACTAATGGACTTATTCCATTTATCATCATTACAGCAATTGTATTTTATTTATTTATGTTATTTTATTTTATTTTGGATTTGCACTGATCTTTTTTTTTGTAAACTACTCTGCATGCCTTAAATTGCCCCCTGGGGATAAATAAAGTTTTTTTTTTAATTGAATTGAATTGAATTTGAGAGACATGATATGTTTGAGGTATGTCTTCATAATATGGGGGAAATGTTTTCATAAAAGGGTATTCAAAATGTTCTTAATCAAAATGATTTATTATTCGTTGTCAATTTTGAGTAATACAGCTCACTACAGAACTAAAAATGCTAACAAGCACATATAATAAAATTGCTAATACTTTCTACTGACTGTAGTGCTCCTTTTGTAGTCAACAAACATAAAGGTTAAATTGCCCCTAGGTGTGAATAAGAGCACAAATGTGTGTGTAGTGCCTGTGATGGACTGCTATTTCCCATCTAGGGTGTACTCCCACCTCATGCCTTATGTATTGTGCAAATCTTTGCCGGCATTGTCAGGATGTGACAAACATATTTACCAAATTTGGCATAGGTACAAAAAAGCATTGAAAACACATAGCCTCACTTCCTGTAGCACCACCCAGTGAGCTGCAATGGCAAAGAGAGGTTCTTTTCAACAATTTCACTGTAGACAAAATAAGAATAAATGCTGTGCCATCAAGTTGGATAAGTTTGTAAAATTATTAAAACCGTTTTGTAACAGTGTTTGTGTTGAAAGAAAGCCCAGACATTCTCAGGAGGCAACCTATCTACTCCTGTTTCTTTAAACCAAACAAATAAGCCTAGATTCTATCAAAAGTTACATGTAAAATGAAGAGGAAATAAGGAGCACCTCATGCCTTCTTCGAGATATGGGAAAAAGCTTTCACTTACTGCACAGACATAGAGAAACAAAAACAAACAGCTCAGAGGAAAACAGGAAAAGGCAATGCAGTATAAAAACAATCAAAAAGACTGTGACAAGACTGGGAAAGGCAGATACTAGACATCAATCGTCGTTTCTTGTCCTATTATTCAATTCCTTTCAAATAAACAATTATTCAATAAACAAGAGCAGACATTTTTGGAACAATGGGTGATGGATGTTCTGAAGGTGGGTGTCTTTGTATCAAATCAAAAAACGCACTTTGGCAAAATGTTGGCCTTCTTCCTCTAGGAAATTCTGAACGGAAAACAAGACACAATGATTTCTCAATTTATTTGATCAAATCTTGTGTGCTAATGCAGGATCTGACCAAATCTTCTTTTTCATAAAATATACAGTATAAACTGTATGTCACTCCAATTAAAGAATGAAGTAGTTGAGACGACATAATTGACCATATGGCTTGTGAACTATAAACTAACAACAAATCGTGACAATAAAAAACACGTCATACCTGTGCATTCCAAACTATTCTTTATTTTTATAAAGTATATCACACACTGTAAAAACTGAGATTGGGATGAAGTAATTTAATTAGAAAAAATTAATAGAAAATGTGGATAAACTTTACACAATTAAAAAGAGTGCAGCTAGTTTGAAAAAACCTTAAGCTTAATTCAGCAAATCTGAATAAATATTTAATGCATTTTACTCAATTTTTGGTTGAAAATACTTAGACAAAATATACAGAGTAGAATTTAAGTAAGTCACAAAAAAGGGTAGATTTCACACAAGACACTTTAATCAACTTCCACTTTCGCCTGAATCACGCCAGGATGTCTCTGAAAGTTCTCAGAATCAAAAATAAGCTTCTTGCTTAAGTCAAGGGAAATTGGTAATTCTAAATTGCCCATAGGAGTGAGTGTGTGTGTGGTTGTCCGTCTATATGTGTGGCCCTGCGATGGACTGGCAACCTGTCCAGTCCATCGCAAAAAAAAAACATTGATAAAATGCATATAAAGCTATAAGTGGCTTTAGGCTACACTGGGCTATATTTCTACATGTAGTCAGCCCCCTTAGCTCATCTACTGGCCTTTTGTTGCATTAATGCAGAGATTAGCTGCCATTACTGCCCCTCTGCACTGCACGTTAGGCACATCTCTCTGTCCTGCCTCACAATTTAAATTTAAACACAAAAAAATACAACAAATTCAAACTTGGTATAAATTTATTTAAACATAAATAACAACATTGTATTTTGGAAAAAATTGCATACAGTAAAATTAACATCAAAACTCCTACCTAAATGTTTCTATCAATTCAGTTTGAAATGTTCTAAAATAAAAATATCTCACACTGTTATCTACATATAGATAAAATTTCAAACAGTAAAGGCACTGATTTCACTTTATACATTCAAGTCCTACAATTCTAGGACTATTTTAATAGAAGAGTTTCATTGCTCTTACAGTGTTCTACATAGAATCTTTTTTGGGTAAATGGTCTATAGACAAAAAAAAAAAAAAAGCTTTGTTGACAAAACTAAATTTGACACTAGAACAGGGATAACAATGTGACTCAGAGTTCTCTAGACAAACAACCACATCATGTAACCACTGGTGGTCTTCCTCCTGCTACTTTATTATACACAATAGCCTTCCAAAGGATGAAAAAAAATCAAGCATCAACTTTTTAAGGAATTGCACTGAAAGTCTAGTGTCTGATCTTTGTTTGTGTATCTTAGTGCTTGAATATACTACAGGATGAAAGAATATATGACATAACATAAAATGTAATATAAATAACACTTGGGTTGTTTTTTTATGTAAGACAAAAAGAAATGTTTAGATCTAAAATTCGATTGGTTAAGCCGCATTCAGAGCCACTTTAATATATGCCGTGACTGCTTCGCAATAATTGTATTGAATGTGCCAGGTTCTACTACAGCCATAGCTTTGTCTATAGAATACAGTCATCTTACTCCATTACGTTGCTTAGTACCAAAGCTTTAGTTAGATATTAAACATTCAATTTTGTCATATTGTTCTTATTACATTTTATACACAATATTAAAGAAGTCACTTTAAAACACATCCGTTTATTTCTTTATTCTATTTCAGATAAAGCATATATTAAAATTACATGACTCTCAATCAAGAATAATTTGTTTTATGAAAAAAACATCAATTAATAGCTTTCTAAATGTTCTGGTAATTGTAATATTAGGTTAGTTACGGTCTTACAGAAGCGTTGTAGGTCATTCTAGGCTAACACACATCCATCTCTTTGTTGTAATTGTCACTTTTGTTGATTTATTCATTTTGGCTCGTAATAATAAGCTAATGTACAGTCTTTAGAAATCTACACATGGGGCTTAACTAAGGAAGCAGAATGGATTATTTTCATCTCAGGCATGCCGTGTTAGGCAGGTTAGGTCAGGAAAGCAAGCAGGTACTTGCAATCTGTCAGAGACTGAGGGCTTCAAGAAACCTTAGACAAGATTTTTCTTCGGAGTCCCACCAGCACCACATTTTTTTTTATTATCAAATTATAGCTTCACATCCTCTGGGAACATTAATTCCTAAAACCTCTTATCACAGTCATGCTCACCTCCTCTGTCTAATCCAATTACAGGAATTTGCTGAAATTCTAATTAGAATAACCCTTTGCTCATAAAAACCTTTATATAAATACAACTGTTCTTCATTAAGTCTTCCTTGCTTTCACAGCCTACATATCTACACCTTAATCTCTCGTGCTCTGATTTGTTTGTTGCTGTCTTTCTTTTATTTGCTCTTCGGTTTGACCCTATTGCTTGGTCATTTGATCACCTTAGCTGTTACGGTTTTTGTCTGTTGGATATTCTTGCCTGTGATCAGTGTAGTGTTCTGCATTACTGTGTAGCATTGCACAGATAACCATTACTATACAAGACCTCTATGTTTTATTTAAATGCTTTTTTTGTTTTCCTCATGCCATTCAAATTCATGAAAGTATACAGTGAAATTTGAACATATACAACCCTTAGGATCCTTTCAGAACCCTGGGATCCTCTGTCAGTTTTATAAAAAAAAAAAAAAAAGAAGAAGAAGAAGAAACCTTGAGAAGAATCAGACTCAAAGAACTCATCCTCTGCTGTGTGTTGCATTGTAGAAGGCAAAAGGACCAATTGTGGTTGAAGGACATTTGGTATAATTTTAGAGTTTCCTGATAAACACAGGATAACCCACAGCTGCCTGTCAGATCATCAGTAGCTGCTTTATTCAGGTCAGGGTTGAAATGGGTCCGGAGTATATCCAGAGAAAACTGGACAATAGATGAGGATTCACCCTGAGGCAAATTTGTCTCAATACACCCAGCTGCACTGGATGTAAATGATGCAAATAAAAGTGACAAGACAGGAAGTGCTGATTACAAATGGTGAGTCATTGTAGTCTAGATGCTCCTGACCATTGGTTTAACCTGCACTGAAATTTGAAACTTTCTCTTAGTTTATGTTTTCATAAAAATGTCTCTCTTAAGCAGAAACTGAAATTGACCTACTACTAGAAATATATATATATAAAAAACACATTCCAAATCTAGGCCATGTTACTTTGACATTTGTCCCAAACCTGCAATATCACTCTTTAATAACAATTTCAGCTTGGCTGTCATGTTCAAATGTAGCTATACTATACACTATAGTGGACACAGTATGATCTCAATACAGCCAGCTACATTTGCTATTAACTCTTTGCCTGTTTTAGGGATGCCTGAATTATTTTTCATGTCACATTCCACAGCAGTGGGCTATGGCTCATATTAAAATAGACACCAAGGGCTTTAAGAACGTGTAGCTTTTCTTAAGTATTTCTTTTATTTTACATAGCCTACTGCATTTAAATATTATACTTGTATTACAGCAGTTGCATACAGAGTTTTACTATCAAAAAAGCTTCAGATGTGCTGTGTATTTTATTTCTGCACCAGTGTTATTGTGGAGCCATGCAAATTGTTTTCCCAGCAGGGGACTCACAATACTATATACACAGAAACCCAACAGTGTCCAGAATAATATAACAACAGAAATGTGTCGATAAAATCATTCATTTGTTTATACTGTTTGTAAACATCTGAAAATGGTAAGTTGATTACCATTCAGCCAGCAGAATGAAGTGGCAGTGGACTGAGAAAAAGGTTTAAACATCACATACAGAAGTCTGACCACAGTGTAATATTGACCTACAGATGAGTTCAATGAAAATGAAGGAAAATACCAAGAAATATTTTGATCTACATACTTAAAATTAGTCTTATGCTAAAATGATTCAGATTTTCAGTATGTGGGAACCAAAATTATATTATACAGATTATTTGCTTGTTGTTTTACAAGGAGCCTGATTTGTACACCTGTTATAACCATTCTAAAATGTCACGCTTTAGAAAACTTAAAGACACCCTGGGGTGTCAATAAATTACTGTCAAATTTACTCTGAACATTATAAGGAACAATAAGGAACTGTAATATCTAACAGAGAATAATACCCAATGCAATACATTTGCTGACACAGTAATTTGGTAGCGTTGGGATCTAAACACATGACCTTATCTGTGACCACTAAGCCACCACATCCAGTTCAACTCACATGCGCTCAATGCAATCTTTTAGTGAGGTCAAGTCTGTGGCAGTACTGCCAAGCTGTCCTGGTTGGGCAAGATTCTTAAGATTCTGCTCAGTTGGATGATGCAAGTGTATTGGGTTATACGTTACAAAATTAAGATATTACAGTACATAACTGCAAATATGTTTTATAGCTACTTGCTTTAAAAACTAAAAGTTTTTAAATATTTCTTACAGTATTTCTGCATGCTGTTATTTATGGATGCTTACAGAAAAGAAAAAGTGTCAATTTTATGATAGAATGACGTAGTTCTGAAGCAGCAGTGTCCAGTCTTATCAGGAAAGGGCTGGTGTGGGTTTTCAGGTTTTCATTCCAACCACGCAGAAGCCACACCTGAGTCTATAAAAAGCCAAGTTCAACTGAGTAAACAGGTTGAATGAGGTGTGGCTCAAGCTGGATTGGAATGAAAATCCTGTATAGAAACCGGCCCTTTGCAGATAAGACCGGACACCTCTGGTGTAGAGTGAGTTTAGCTTAGTCAGGCTCCTCAGTATTTAGTGCTAAAAAATAAACTTCTTAGGTTAGAAAAGGGTACTGTTTTGACTGCACTGTATGTCTAGCTTGGTGAAAGACATGTCACTATGGGAATTACCTCCACTGCATAAATTTGTGCTTAAGGTCATGATTCAAATAAAACTGTCGAGAAAGGAAGTGCTGGTAACAAATGGTGAATCATAGCCGACTGGAGGCTCCTGACCATTGGTTTAACCTCAGCCTTGATTTTGAAATTTGAAACTGAATTATTTACTTAGTTAATTCACTAATTTCTGCAACAGTGTCAAATTATTTCCTCTTAGTTTATATTTTCATAAAAATGTCTTGTTTAAGCAGCTGACAACTAACCTTGACCTACTGAGAGAAATGAAATCTATTAATAAAACACATTGCTAATCTCAGCCATGGTGCTGTGACGTTTGTCTCAAACCTGTAATACTACACTTTAATTTTAACCTTCATCTTTACTTGGTTGTCTGCAGTGTTTCCGGTATTTGAATAACATTCCCTGTGACAAACTAAGAAGATGTTTTACTGTCTTTGATAACACTGTGAATGTGTAATTAGGATTGTGTACTATCCTTACGCAACTATTGCATAAAACTATTCATAAAATTAAGATAGTAGATATTGAGTCAGCTTTCCTAATAAAAAGATATGCATCTCTTCATTTTTTTCTGGAACATGAGTAATGTCTCAGTTGTACTTTTTACAATTTGAGCTTGGCTGTCATGTTCAAACGTACACTATAGTGGACACAGTATGATCTATCTAATTCTGCTCAAATAAGGCATTTATTACAGTATTCCCCAAAAGGCATGTAAATTTAGGATTTAGGCAAGCACACTGAATTGTTAGGTTCTATGTCTATATCTATGTTGCCTAGTTATTTTGGCCTTAGTATCATTCCTTAGACATTTTCACACATAGAAACACAATAGGTAGATAAGATAAATGAAGACAATACAAACTATACCTGAAAAGGCTTGTGTCATTTCCCTCTGTGGTTCAAGCACATTAATTTTAAGTGGTCAAGGACATGCACTGAACTCTCATCCATCATTGGATCTGTCCCCAAATGCTGACAACTTAACGGACTTGCTAGCTTCCTAAAATAATTGGCTCCCAAGACTATGTTGCCCTTTCCAATCCCAGGATAATACTAGCCAAATATTGCTTTGTAATCACCATGACAGGTCAGAGCCACAACAGTGTAGGCCACAGCCGCATCATTGGATCGGCAGGACATAAACAAGACATTTGAGATGATAGCCCATGACGATGCCAGCTCTGACACGCCATCCAATGTCCTCTCAGCCAACTCGACCCAGCCCTGCAGTGCAAGTGCTGAATCATTGCTGTCTGTCCTAACCAATGAAAAGTGAGAGAATGTCACACACCCACTCAGTCATGCCAACACAGTACTGCAAGCTCACCATTATAACTCTCATCTCTACATTTACCTTAACAAACATAACCTTTTACCTTAACAAACACAATAGTTCAAACAAATCTTAAGTTGTCATCAGCTGGATTCTATTGTACATGATTTTTCCAGGTCAGATTTTTGCATTCAATCTGTCCATATTTTCATGTCTATTAAAAATATATCTATATGTTTATACCAAGTTTCAAAAATCATGCCTGCTTGCTAGTTCACCAAAATGTAACCAAACCAAAAATACAGCTAATGTTTGTAGATTAGTAGCTGGATGAAACTCTTAGGAGTGAAAGGGGAAATACCTCAGGACAGAGTGTGTGTCACATTTGGCCTAAATCTGCTTATTTCCTTGAAGGTCGGAACGCAGAAGGTCTCATGGGCCATCTTAAGCTCTACAACAGAAATGATTCATCATCTTACTAGAACTGATCATTGTTTCTTTACCATGTAAGAAATACGATTACACGACTTCACAACCCCTACTCTAAATGAACACTTTTCTATCTCCTTGTTGCTCACTTGTAATAAATATTGGCTTGTTTAAACATGCCTGCATATTTCTCAGTCTGTTTTCCAGCATGTTTTCAGAGCTTTCAGTTACATAACACAACAAGCCATTAAATAGATCTTTTATTCAAGCATCTATTCAGCATTGCCACTTCTGCTAATTTGTTCTGATTTGACTCCCAAGTCCATTATTTATTTAATTTTTTATTTATTTATTTACACTTTTTTATATATTAATATTTTTTTTATATAAAAATGTGATGTGGCTGGAATAAACAGTATGGTGCAGATTAGCTTCAGAAGCTACTTTTATTGTTGGGTTACTGTAGGTCAAGTTTAAATCCCCAACCCTGCTTCATTTATTTATGCTTATTGTTTCTGGTTGAATAAGTGCTTTAGAATCAGGCTGCTAGTAGGAATGTGGTAAGTGCTGTGTTATATAATCAGATTAACCTGAATGAATCCAAAGCCGCTTCGAAGCCTGCATTTTAACAGAGCAGTAATTGTGTAGCTGTTTGACAGTTTTGATGATTTACTCTTGCAGGTGCACCTGAGATATTCAAGGGGGGTCAGGAACACTTGGCCATGAATGGACAGAATAGAAAGGAGTCTAACAAGACATTCAGTAGTGTACAGAAAAAAAAATAGTCTGTGTTATATTTTTGCTGGTCATGTACCATAATAACTAACTAACTGCTAGTATAATTGGGAATAATATATATAAAAATATTAAATATAATATGTAGAGCATATGCTGTAGATATTTAAGCATCCACAATAATTAATTAATACATACATATTATTTAAAATACAATTTTACAATGAATATGCATATGTTTGGGTATAAGGGTCAGGAAATTAAACAATAGGGATTTTGGCACAAAAAAAACAGAAAGAAACTTTGGATGCAAGCTGCAGCATTTTAGTGAAATGAAAAAGCTTCATATTTAACAAAACGTGTTCTTATTCATAAGATTATATTATTTACCAACTCTATCAAGGTGTGTTTTATACTTTTTGCAAAAATATACATTCATAAAAATAAAATAGTAACATTTGCTAAGTGAATAAATACAAATTACACTTTTGCTGTTCACTTTATTAGGTACACTTGCACATTTGTGAATAACCAAACAGCTGATCATGTGGCCGCAGTGCAATGCACAAAATCTTGCAGATTCAGGTAAAGAGCTTAAGTTATTGTTCATGTACAGCATCACAATATGGAAAAAATGTGATCTCAGTGATGTTGACTGAAGCATGAGATGGGTTGGCTTGAGTCTTTCAGAACCTGTTGATCTCCTGGGATTTTCACATACTAAAGTCTCCCACAAATTTGTTTACACGGAATGGAAACGAACAAAAGAACATCCAGTGAGTGGCAGTTTTCTGGGAGGAACGCCTGTTTAATGAGAGAGGTCAGACAGGAAGGCTACAGTAACTCAAATAAACACGGTGAGCACAAAAGCATCACAAAACACAACAAACAAATGGGGCAGCCGGACTACATCAGACAAGAAGAGGAATCTGAGGATGCAACAAAACTGTACAGTTACTGTTTAATGTTAAACCATCCACAGACAATAGTATATATATTCTATTAGAATAGATATTCTCCACTAACTTCTTTAGATGTTACAAGCTTCAGAATCTCATAGTGTACTACAAGTTTACCTCAATACATCTATAGGCCAAGAAAACACACATTTAAATGTTGATGAGTTTTTGTGGAATATAACCTGATGAGTAAAATCTAGCCATGGGGGTCACAGTCCAATGACTTCTGTGCCGGTCCCAAGCCCAGATAAATAGAGAGGGTTGCGTCAGGAAGGGCATCTGGTGTAAAACGTTTAAAATTAAATCATGCGAATCGTCAGTACTCTTAATTTCATACAGGATCGGTTGAGGCCCGGGTTAACAACGGCCATTGGCCTACAGGGCGCTGGTGGAAATTGGGCTACTGTTGGTCGAAGAAGTAGAGGAGGGAGGAGAGTGTGTAGACAGAGAGAGAAGAGGAAAGGTAAGAGTGTAGGACTGAGAATAGGAACTCTGAATGTTGGTACTATGACAGGGAAAAGTAGAGAGCTGGCTGATTTGATATTTGATGTGTGTACAGGAGAGCAGGTGGAAGGGTAGCAAGGCTCATAGTATAGGAGCAGGATACAAGCTGTTTTATTATTGTGTGAATAGTAAGAGAAATGGGGTAGGTGTGGTCCTGAAGGAGGAGTTTGTGAGGAATGTTCTGGAGGTGAAGAGAGTGTCAGACAGGGTAATGAGTCTGAAGTGTGAAGTCTGAAGGTGTGATGTTGAATGTTGTTAGTGGTTATGTCCCACAGGTAGCTTGTGAGTTAGAGGAGAAGGGAGATTCTGGAGTGAATTAGATGAGGTGATAGAGACTATTCCCACAGGTGAGAGAGTGGTGATAGGAGCAGATTTTAATGGACATGTTGGTAAGGGGAACACAGGTGATAAGGAGGTGATGGGAAGTTTGGAGTTAAGAAAAGGAACCTTGAAGGACAGATGGTAGTGGACTTTGCTAAGAGGATGGACATGGCTGTGGTTAACACTTATTTTCAAAAGAGGGAGGAGCATAGAGTGACTTACAAGAGTGGAGGTAGGAGCACATAGGTAGGCTACATTCTATGTAGAAGAAGCAATCTGAAAGAGATTAGTGACTGTAAAGTGGTAGTGGAACAGAGTGTAGCCAGACAGCACTGGATGGTGGTGTGTAGGATGACTTTGATGGTCTGTAAGAAGAAGAGGTCAAAGATTGAGATAGAGAAGAAAACCAAGTGGTGGAAGCTGAAAAAGGAGGAATGTTGTGAGGAATTTAGACAGAAGTTGAGCAGGCTCTGGGTGGTCAGGTAGTGCTGCCAGATGACTGGGAAACTACAGTACAAGTGTCAGGGAGACCGGAAGAAAGGTGCTGGTTGTGTCATCTGGAAGGAGGAAAGAAGATAAGGAGACTTGGTGGTGGAATGAGGAAGTTCAGGATAGTATTCAGAGGAGGAGGTTAGCCAAGAAGAAGTGGGACATGGACAGGACTGAAGAGAATAGACAGGAATACAAGGAGTTCCAGCACAGAGTGAAGAGGGAGGTGTCTAAGACCAAGCAGAAGGCATATGACTAGTTGTACATTAGGTTAGACACTAGAGACGGAGAGAAGGACTTGTACAGGTTAGCTCGGCAGAGCTAGATAGAGTTATTAAGGAAAGAGATGGAAAGGTGCTCACAAGTGAGGAAAGTGTACAGAGGAGATGGAAGGAGTACTTTGAAGAGCTGACAAATGAGAGGGGAAAGAGTAGAAGGGTTGAACTCTGTGGAACATAAAGTAGATAAGATTAGAAAGGATTAACTCAGGAAGGCTTTGAAGAGGATGAAAAGTGAAAAGGCAGTTGGTCCTGACCACATCCCAGTGGAGGTCTGGAAGTGTCTAGGAGAGGCGGCAGTGGAATTTTTAACTAGTTTGTTTAAGAGGGTTTTAGAGAGTGTGAAGATGCCTGAGGAATGGAGAAGTGTATTAGTGCTGATCTTTAAGAATAAGGGTGACGTGCAGAGTTGCAGCAACTATAGGGGGATAAAGTTGATGAGCCATACAATGAAGCTATGGGAAAGAGTAGTGGAAGCTAGGTTAAGGAAGGTATTGGAAATTTGTGAGCAGCAGTATGGCTTCATGCCCAGAAAGAGTACAACAGATGCAATTTTGCTCTGAGAATTTTGATGGAGAAGTATAGGGATGGTCAGAGAGAGTTGCACTGTGTGTTTGTATACTTGGAGAAAGCATATGATAGGGTGCCAAGAGAAGAGCTGTGGTACTGTATGAGGAAGTCAGGAGTAGCAGAGAAGTATGTCAGAGTGGTGCAGGACATATATGAGAGGAGCAGGACAGTGGTGAGGTGTGCTGTAGGTCAGACAGAGAAGTTCAAAATGGAGGTGGGACTGCATCAGGGATCGGCTCTGAGCCCCTTCCTGTTTGCTATGGTGATGGACCAGTTGTCAGAGGAGGTCAGACAGGAGTCTCCTTGGACAATGATGTTTGCAGATGACATTGTGATCTGTAGTGAGAGCAGGGAGCAGGTGGAGGAAAACCTGAAGAGGTGGAGGTTTGCGCTGGAGAGAAGAGGAATGAACGTCAGTTGTAGTAATACTGAGTTCACGTGTGTGAATGAAAGGGAGGGAAGTGGAACAGTAAGGTTACAGGGTGAAGAGGTGAAGAAGGTACAGGAGTTTAAATACTTGGGGTCAACAGCGCAGTGTGGGAAAGAGGTAAAGAAGCGGGTGCAGGCAGGTTGGAATGGGTGGAGGAAGGTATCGGGAGTTCTGTGTGATAGAAAAATATCAGCAAGAATCAAGGGGAAGGTGTACAAGACAGTGGTGAGACTGGCCATGCTGTATGGTTTAGAGACAGTGTCACTGAGGAAGAGACAGGAGTCAGAGCTGGAGGTAGCAGAGCTAAAGATGTTGAGGTTCTCTTTGGGAGTGACAAGGTTGGACAGGATTAGGAACGAGGACGTCAGAGATGCAGGATATAGGGATAGGTGGAGAGAGATGATTCGCTGTGGCAACCCCTGAAGGGAAAAGACGAAAGAAGAAGAAGATAACCTGATGAGTAAATCTGATTATCAGTCAAAATCTTCTTGTTTAAAAAAATCTGGTTTTTGGACATTTTTAGCAATTAACAGAGACCAGGTAAAAGCTAGAGATCCAGCCGGTGAGACTTGTTTGACAGCTTCAGAGCGGCACAGGGACAGAAATACAATTTAATTGAACTGCTAAGGTTTTTGTAGGCAACACTGGGTGTTGTTCTGCCTTCACATACCAGTGCTTCTGACGCATGATAAAATTCACTAAACATGCACTGATTAGTGGAATATAACTATTTTCATTGCAAATTTGTAAATACTAATAAAATACAGTTTCATTTATGTCACAGTTGCTGATGTCTCAGCAAAATACTTCAAGGATTCTCAAAACTTAAAAGAGGGACACATTGCATCTTCATGTACATATGACAGTATGCATAGTCTGCATTGTTCTGGTGTGTTAGATCACACGTAATCAGAAGAAAGCCATGTTCTGAATATTGTTATTCAGACTGGGCTGATAACTTGAGTATATTGGTAGGAGAATGTTGGACATGGAGCTGCCAGGCAGGAGGCAAAGAGGAAGGCCAAAGAGGAGGTATATGGATGTAATAAATGAGGATATGAAGCTAGTGGGTGTAAGTGTTGAGGATGCAGAAGATAGGGATAGGTGGAGAGAGATGATTCGCTGTGGCGTCCCCTGAAGGGTAAAGCCGAAAGAAGAAGAAGAAGACTGGGCTGATAACTGTGTAATAACAACAATTTTGAAAATTAAATTATGTGCTTGAGGTCATAGGTAATGCACACATCCACTCCTCCATGCATCCATTCATTTATTATTTTGTTTATTCCCATTTATTATTATATGTATGTATGTATTCATGTACCATATTTTACACAGTCATGCTTTGTGTGTCTCTTCTGTATTTATGACACAATATGTAAGCAACCGATAACAAACCTTATATTAGAGGAAAAGATAAGCATTCTGATCAAACAATGTCATAAGCCTTTCCCAACAAACACATGCCCATTGTCTATAATTCTATTATGTTCCACAACTGCAGCATTCAGATATAAAGAATTCCCTCAGCATGATGTTGTGTAGACAGCCTTATTAAACGATTATTTACCGTTCGAAAGTTGGCATCCATTCTGTTCATGTCTTACTGCATAATGCAGAAAAAACATTACTATTCTAAATCTAAACATGTAAAGTGCTAATTTATATTTGACAAATTGCAGTCCTTATTAGAGACTAAACTACTTTGGAATAACTTAATCCAGCTCTGTTTATTGCTGCCCTGTTGGACTTGTGTCCAACACTGTGAGACAAATAGTTTACACTTGCATGTGAAGCCTTAGCAACAGTGTAGTGTTTGTGAACTGTGGAGGATGTATGCCAAATTGTTAATGAGCACAGAAACTTTAGACTTTTCACTAAAGGTCCAACGAACAGTTAAGTATTAAAGCACCTCTGAAGGAAAGAATGCAATAACACACCAATAGACATTAAATATTTATACTGTGATGCTCGAATCTGATTAGTCAGAAGGTGTATTTTATTTTAGTGTAACAGTCCGACTTAGGCAAGTAGTTCCTGAAACATGAAAGATAGGATAATGTTAACGTGCTTGTTAATATTTCCATGGTAATGTCTCATACACAGGGACTTGTATATGCCACAAGACTAAACCAAAAAAAAAGAATAAATAACATGCTTGAAATGTGTGCCATGTTGTTCATTAATAAGTATAATAACTTACTGTTATATAAAAATAATTCACTTAAAGAAACGTTGTTTTTTTATTTTACATGAAGACATTTAATGAGGTGATGTTTTTTCTCACAGTTTGTTGCCTACTCAGTAGTGAGCACGTACGCGGCTGTTAGGATGAATTTAGCTGGTGAGTAATGAGATAATATGAATCCACTTCCTAAACCCTGCCGCAAGAGGGGAAAATGTAATAACCCACTTTCCAGAGAAGAAAATGGGTTATGTCTGCCTGCTCCTGTCTGCCACTGGCTTCACTCTGCTAAGGATTTCTGAATTATTAAAGATGTAATCAAAAAAATAATAACTAATAATATTTTTTTCTTCCACATTGTACTTTATTGCCTGCAGGGCTGCTGGGTGAAATTTATATTTCCTTAGGTTGGTTAGCCTTCTAGAGAAACCCAGTAATTCCAGTGACTGTCTCAGAGAGCTATGTAGTCTAATCTCTTTGTTTTTATTAAAGGAAATTTGTGAGTCTGAGAGAATTAAAGAGTTTTATTGTAAAAAGGTTAATGTTCAACTGTGCTTTCCCATGCTCCCTGGTCCTGGGTTCGTGATTGATTTTTGTTTTGTTTTTTTAAGAAACATCACAAGCCCTTTTTCTTGCCTTCTTGGAAGATAAAGCATTTGATATAAATGCATTTATAGAACACTTATTTCTGACTTATGTTACTTTTTAGTACTAACTCCATACATGATACAATCATGAGGGTTTCCATGGTTCTCTGGAATATAAAGAAGAAAGAACTTTTGGACACATCTATTGTGCACTGGCTTATACATGGAAAGCCATCCATTGGTGTAAACAATTAAGAAATCTATTGCTCTGTGAAAGTAGGAATGGCTTCTCTGTTAAAATTGTAGTCAGGGTTACAGCTTGTGGTTCTGCAGGACACTGAAAAAAACAAATGCTGTGTTTTGGTATTTTGTCTGGCATACAGCTAAGTCTGCTCACACAGAGAAATGGCTAAGGCAGGAGGCACTATTCCCTGTTAAACTGTTAATTACACTGCATTGAGTATAATCTTTTAGCCAAATAGATCTATTTTTTTTGTATTGCATCTCCAAATTAATATAATTATGCAATGACATAAGAAAGTCTCAAAACACCACCTAAAAGCAAATGTTAGCACCAACAGCTAGTCATCCTGGCACCGCTGATTAGTTGCCTCCCCACATTTACTCCCCAGCATCTATTATGTGCAATTAGTCAGCTGTTGCTTGAGTATAAAATCCGCCTGTCAGCCAGCATTAGGAATGGTTGGTGTGTCTGAAAACATTCAGCAGGAGGTTAGGCCAGTGAGGGTAACTCCATATCTGATGCTGAACAACAATATATTACAAATAGCCTGAACATACCTGGCACGCACTATTAGTAAACTTTGTACTAGGGAACATATATAACAGGAATTATTAATGATGGAATAAAACAAAAGAGAATACAATTATTAAGATAAATACATAAAAATAGAAAAAATGTTTGAAATATAAACCCGGTAAACCGTAGTACAAAAGTGAGCAAATGAAGTGGAAAGTACTGGTGCAACTAGAGAAAAGAAACAACATACAGGATGTTAGAAATGCAAAGCAGTCACAGCTGAAGAGTTGTTAATAAATGTAGAATGAGAAATGTTACAATATTCCTGCAGTCTTTTATTCTAATTTCTATTTTTTTCTTTTATTTATTTTAGTCTGTGTCCAGTTGTATCTGTATTTGGTCTGTTATCTATATCTATATCTAGCTGAAGAAAAAAAAAAACAGAAAAACTGAGGAATAAAATATAGCCACAGCCATTTCAGTACTTTGTAAGGACAGGTTTACATTCCTCATCATTCTGTTATGTTCCTCCAAACCATTGGTTTACAAAGATGATGTATTATTGTCACTGGCACTATGAAGGCCAGCAGTCAAGTCTGTGAATGTGCACTCCCTCACGTAGAGTCTGAGTCATCAATTTGAATTGCCGGGAAACTGGTAATGTGGGGGAAGTGACACCTTATGTGTGATTTTATATTGTGTCACTTATGGAGGTGTGGTTTGTATATTAGATGAAAAAGACATCATACATTACTAAGAAAATGAAGCCCCACCCACCTTCAGACACACACACACACACACAAACAATATTTTTATAGCTTGATGAATTTTAAAACATACACCAGTACCAGCGGTACCATGCGAAACACTGAGATCTCTTGGTATATATATATATAAATAAAATAAATAAAAATAAATAAATAAATAAAAACTATGAGGCAACAAAGAGGCAAAAAGAGGAAGCTCATAGTTTCCATTTAGTTTCCATAAGGCAGAGCTTCTAAAGCTTGAGCGTGCGTGCCGCTGCTCACATCTCTCTCTTCTCTCTTCCTCTCTCACTCTCCCTCCCTCCCTCCCTCTCTCTCTCTCTCTCTCTCTCTCTCTCTCATTCTCGCTTTCGCTCTCGTTCTGTCTGTACTCATCCATTATTTACTCTCTGGTTTGTCATTATCCTTCAATTTTGTGTCCTTCTTCTTTTACCCTGTCTAATGTATGCATAGTGCCTCTTTCTCTCTTCCTTTCACTTTAACAGTGACACAAAATGAAAAACAATGTCACATGTTTTTCATTTTACCCACACATACTTTTTTCTGTCAAGTGCATACTTAACCTAATACTAACCATTCACTTCCTAAACCTAAACCACTGGTGTGTATAACAGGGTGCAGGTACTATTCTAATATAACATGTCACGTAGTCTCGCTCCTCTAGGCATGCTCAGACAGACACTCTACCAGCATGTGGTATGTGCAAGCAGGCTAGACATTCTGCAGCAAACCTCAGTTTCTGCACACGTGCCAAGTACCACAGCATCCGCTCAAACTGCCTTCACCTTAAATGATCTCTAAGATCTGTAGTACAATCTGATTTCCAGAAATGGGTCTTTTAACCTTTTATTTCCTTTTAAATATTCACATTTGAAATGACTAATATGCAAATACACTATATAAGAAGTTTTTTTTTATTATTACACAGAGGAAGGTAAATAATATTAGTTACGAATGCCTACAGGAACAGATGTGTTATGTACTTCAAGCATGCTAAGCTACCCCATGACAGTATATGACTGAAATATCTCGGAAAAAGTATGTTATCTGCCTTTATTACTACTGCCATGCAAGACGGAAGAATGAGGTGATGGCAAAGAATTGGCGAGGACTAAAATTAGAAGGAATAGAGGTTCAAAAGCGATCCAGATATCCAGATATCTGAATAACCATACCAAGCTTCACTAGACACACTTAGATAAAAATGATCTTTTTAGAGTGGATGCTTGTGGTATGTTTTTACCTAGCTGTGATACATGACCCTGCAAGAAGGCATAAGGAAAGCTCTTCAATAGCTCTTGCTGAAAGGATAACAGAAAAGTGCTTCATCTTTACAGAAAGCATGATAGAGAATTGAAAAAGCAGGTTATCTGTATTAGACGTGTGTGGCAGCAGCTTTAGTACAGAGGACCTTGGCAAATTCATGCTTTCAGGCTATGATTATGGGAGAGATGACAGGGGGTGAACCTGAGCACAAACAGTCTTTGTGCCTGTAAAATCTGATAGAAGGTTGAATTGTCTGCTGCTTGGTAACTTATGAATAGACTTGAATTCTCTAGACATTTCACTTTCACACACACATGCAAACATATTCAGTTTAGAAAAATCGAAGGTCTTGTAAAGAAAAGGCAAGCCATTCTGTGTGGAGTGGCATCAGCAGAACAGCTAGTGCTGCTTGAGCAGTTATACAACTTTTATAAAAGCTATTCAAGCTTGAGAGCACAGAGACAGTATTCACCTGATGTTGCAGTATCAGTGGGGAATCAATGCTGTATGAGTGAGGCTCTCTAAAGACCACTAGCTGTAAAATATTAAAAGAATGTATACATTTGACTGAACAATAAGCAAGTCTGAACAATAAAATCATTTTTGTCACTTTGCTAAGCAAAGGAAACATGGATAGAAATTGAAGTAGTAGATCAGTGGTTAAGCCATTGGATTATTGTAAATTCAAATCCCAGGACCACTACTACTACCACACTACTACTACTGCAACTACTGGCCTCCTGAGCAAGGACTTAGCCCTCCAGATTGCTCTGGATAAGGGCATCTGCCAAATGCTGTAAATATAATGTAGATGTAGAAATGCCTAAAGGCAATAGAATACAAACAAACTGAAAGATCATGCAAGACAAAACAACAACAACTCACAATGATCAAGAAAAGAAAATGAATTACAAATGGGAAGGACAAGCTTTTCCCCACTCAAATCACTCATCGACTGCTAGGACTGCTGAGAAGATTCCAGGGAATTGGGAAGGTTAGTAACTGTGGACATGTTAAAAACCAGATGAAGTGTGGTTTAGCAATTTCCGAGCATACACCAGTCCCCGTGGTCAACACAAAAACCAGTTCTTGGCTAAGCCTGTACAAATGACTCCATAAATACTTACCACACCAAGATAAAATTGTGGTCATCTTTCACACATGATATGCTGTGGCAGCCCATAATGAAGGGATAGTGTCTCTGTGATGTGTTGTTTCTGATGTTAGAAATGTAAGAGATCCTGGCAGGGGAATAAAACTTTTTTGAGAAATGATCAATCAGCACCAATATAGTTGTGTAATCATATGAGACTGGAATGTCAGTGAAGAAGTCGAGGGAGAGGTGGGTCTTTCAGGAACTGGAAGGGGTTCCACGGGTCATTGGGCCCTCCTGATATATTCCAAGTTTTGATATTACTGAAGTTTCTGATGAATTTTCTATAAAAATGTGGCTTGAGGTCCGCTGAGTACCTATGTAGGTCACATTGAATCATGGTCCAGAGAGCAAAACTGATGTAGGACTGAAAAATGCATTCCATAGAAAGAAAGAAAGAAAGAAAGAAAGAAAGAAAGAAAGAAAGAAAGAAAGAAAGAAAGAAAGAAAGAAAGAAAGAAAAGTACACACACACACACACATGCCAGTCCTGTCCACTAACTGCTAAAAAGGTGTTCAAGGTAAGACACTTTTTATTTCTACTCCAATCCTACATCTTCCACACAGTGAACTAACTGAACTCCACCCAGGTGCCCTTCATCGTCAATGATCTGTCCATTCCACCATTTGACCATTGGAACCTAGAGTATATAATGAGGATCTCTTTTCTTGCCAAGCCAGACGAGCCCTGTTTTTCACTTGTTATATCTTCAGAATATCATAATAAGCATGTCTGAAAACAATAAAGCTAATGTTTTATTTTGTATCTCCCTAAACATTAATTCACATCAAATGTGTTTCTGATGTACATGTAACATGTGACAGATACACTTTCATTCTATGAAAATGAATACATTGCTTTTCTTCTCTATAAGAACTTTGCACCCAAATAATCCCAAACAGCAGAAGTAAAGGATTGGCCTTGAAAAGGATTTGATGGTTTTTAGTTTGGTTTGAGATTCATTCCTGCTTTAAATTGGACTCAAAATTGACTTGGCCTTGACCTCCATAAGACACAATCCCAGCTAGTCATGATCTTGGACTTGTCTTGGACTTGACAGTGGTGATTTTGAGTACAGCCCTATTCCCTTTGTTTGGAAAAACACTTACTGATGCTACAAAAGAGATCCTGCAAAGAGTTTATACTTACCATGTTGTTAAAAAGTATCTCACTTTATAAACCCTTCAGAAAATTCCCAGGGGTCCACGAGACCTTGGTCAGTTTATCTAGTTCCACACCCATGGGAATGGCTCCCACACAGGAAAATCCAAAACACCGCTTACATTCAAAGTTGAAGGCTTGTTTGATGCTTGTCATGTCCATTCATACATCAAGGAAAAGTCTCAGCCGTGAAAGGGCAAATATCCTGACTGGGCACCTATAACCTCAGTCATGCATCTAACTAAATAAACCTGCAACAATGCAGAGGAACGCTAAGCATTCCTACCCAAATAAACTCAATCCCAGTCCCAGTGGATTCCATATTCATTCATTCAATGTGCAAAAGCAACAAAGGTTTGTCACTTTGCTGTATTTTTTGTAGATAGCATTGTTTCCAGAAATGTTTATTTATTTTATTTCTGTTCACACATCGCACATTTCAGTTAGCACATCTCTATCAGAAATCAGAAATGATATACCTTGTATACAAATGCTATTATTCATTTCACTTAGAAATAGTAATCAAGGCAACAGTTAAATCTTAGAAATAAAATGAAAAAGTAAAATTCATCATAGTGCATTATCATAATGTAATAGCTACTAACTTTATGGCATAAAATTTTGTTTTATTTCCCTCTTTATAAGTTCTGAGACACTGACAAAGGTCAAGTCATAAGACATCAAGTCATCCATCAAATAATAAGGAATAGTAATAATAATAATAATAATAATAATAATAATAATAATAACGATTATTGTTAATGTTGTTGTTTTAGTAAAAAATTCTTAAAAAGATAACATATGTTGTATTTTTAAAAATAAACTTTGCATTCTTAATGGATGACATTCATTCCTCATGAACAGAAACTGACAAATAACATGAATAATGTTAACATCATGAATTCAAAAGAAACTAAATGTGAAATGCAACTTTCTCTCTCTCTCTCTTTCTCTCTCTCCCTCACACACACACACACACACACACACCAACATTTGCCTATCACTATCATGATGAGGACCTAAACTTTACCCAAAACTAGAGGAAAACTTTTATTTAAACAGGCAGAATCCATATATTTTCTCAGTTAAAAGAATGGCAATACAAAACACATTCTGTTACTGTCTATTCTATATACGGTCAGCTGTATTCATCCTCATCACATCAATCATGTGGCTACTTCAAAGAAGTTTTTTTTTTCTTTTATACTTCCTGGTAAAAATTATTTAATCTGATGTCTCATGCTGACATGTTATAATCAGGAAGTGCTTAAAATAGTATGGATACACATGGTGGTATTCTAGTTATGTATTGCATAACATTTCTAAGTAATCTACATTCACCAACACTAGACTGACAAAAACTGAGTGAATGCTGTCAGTCTTTTTGCAATCACTGTGCTGTTTTAACATTTCGTGAACATTCATTAATATTCATTACTGTTCCCTGGAGTTCTTGTAGCCCGAGATCTTACACTTGACTCTTACATTCAGTTGCTAACAACATTTTGATTTGTTTGTTCAGCTGTGTTATTTTCTTGTGGAAGAAAAGAGATCGAACCAAACCTTTAGAAATTTATTTTTCATACCAAAGACTTAAAGTAGATAAACCCTTGTTCCTGTCATTCATATAAGTCCCATTCCAAGATTTAAAAAAGCTGCATAATTAGAAGCATGTTTTTAAATGACGGGTCATGCAAGCATCTTCATGTGGGAAAGATATACCTTTTACACTTTAATTATCCTCTTTGATTTAATTATAATTAGATTTAATTCAGACTATCAAAACAGATACCGTCTTAGATACACACCGTGTTACAAAGTTTTTGAAAATCTCATGCAAACACACCCACATATTACTTCATATATCATCTTTCTCAGCTTATCCCAAGTTAACCTCGCACCTTTCTCTGTCCTGAGAATGGTATTTGACACGTAGCTCTCTGCCAGACCTCAGTAGCACTGCTGAGCAGGATCTGACCCGCTCCAGTCGGACAGTGTCATACCAAACTAGAAAGATCAGGGACAGTGCATGGCCTCAGACACAGACATTCTGCATGCAATATAACTGTCATAGTGGATACATAAGGCCTGCCATTTACAGCATGTGGATAAAGACCATGAATTTTTTCAAAGCTAACTCCCTAGAAATAGGCTCCAGTAGGGTTGATAAATCCGAGCTTAAACAATATCAGTACACTCAACTGGTTAAATCCTGGTTTGCATAGCTTAAAGCTGGAAAATTTCAAACCTGCAGCAGCAGGGAGGCATTAGAGAAAGAACATGGAACAAAACAGGGAACGAAAAAACAAGAAATAGCAACAAATATCTTAAAAGGGTTAGGAAGGTTTTTGAAAACAAGACCTGAGGTATTTGTGATGAAAGAGACAAGTAGTGAAAAAGGAAAAGAAAAACATGAAGCATGAAAACTTAGGCAAGGCTGTATGGGCAAATAAAGTGGAAAATAAAAAGTCGTAGGCTTGTACGTAATTGGAGATTGTTGAACATCTTAAATCTATTTGTGTCACAAAACAGCTAGGAGACATGAGTTAGCTCGGTAGCAAGTGAGCAATGGATTTAATGAATAACTGCTGTGATAAAGCACATCATGTTACAATGCACAACAATTATATATAGCAGGAGTAACAGGAATAACAGAAGAACTGGTAGATCTATGGGTAATGACACTAAAGGTCAATATCCATATATCCAAAGGCATGTTTCAAGTATTGCACTACATTTATAAATATAATAAGAAAGACAGGTGCGCCAGAATGGTTTCTTTGTAGAATACTATAGCAGTTATAGTTATAGTTATAGACACCATAAATGGATCTCCATCCTGCTGGTGTAAACATGAAGTGTGGGTACATCTGAAACTATTTAGCCCCACTAATTTCTATAATGGAGCGTGGCTTCGGTAAAAATTCAGGTCACAGATGTTGGAAAACAGTACAGTTCAGACGCAGTTATCACTGAGCTTGACTTTCCAAAATATTCCATATTAATTAACATCCTCTACCATTGTAGATGTGTAATCTACACATTATCTGTGTAATCTGTAGCTTTGTCATTTTGATAAACTATGTATCTATGTATTTCTCTTTCTAGCAAGTGTGCAGTCCGGATACAGCAAATTTAACATGATAGGCCATAACATAAAGCATAAAATAAAATGTAAATAATTCTAGCTGAGGAGATAAAATCATAAATGCTTTTTTTTTTTTTTTGACCCTAGCTATAAACCTTTAAGCAGAAAACTTCTAAAAATCCAAATATACTTGAGAAAGTGGGTTTAATTAACGCTGTCTTTGTGGGCTACTAAGTATTCTTAGGAACTTTAAAGATATGTAATGTAGAAACCAAACATAACAAGACATCTAGATAAGAAAACTGAACTGAATCAAACAGCAGCATCAAACATGTTGCGTTTCCAGATTTTCATTAAGATGGCAACATTTTAAAAATCTAAGATCTCATTTAAATTATCTGGAATGTTTCTGTCTTTTGTGTCTCACTGGACCGGATTAAACATTGGACCGGATTGAGGGAGTGGAACCAGAGAAGGGAAATCATGAAAACAATAAATGCGTGCATGAATCTGCTTAAGCTAGACTTTCACTGTAGGTCTATTATTGACATTGAACAAATACAGACTATATTACGAGATATTACAGAAAGCTCACTCAACCCTATAGGTCAGCAAAGTTCAGCTATGTCTGTTGATTGCAGGGTTGGATTTACATGTGTGGAGTGAGTGTGTGGTATTTCTACATGTCACACAAGGCACTATAAATTGCAGACATGCTCTCTGGGTCCCTGTACATTCCTCAGCTGTTTATACACTGACACTAAACGGGCATTGCAGCTGGTGACAGGGTCAATAAATAGACATTTGACTGACAGTGACTTTTTTCTGCAACACAAGTAAAGCAAACTTTCTACTGTTTCATACATCCATGAATTCAGCTTCTGTAACTGCTTTATCCTGGTCAGTGCTGTGGTATATACAGAGGCTCTTAGGAACTCTGTGTAGATGGGATCTCAGTCCATCGCAAGACACCATGCAGGCATTCATTTGCTTTAGAAAAGGCAGTCCTCCTATCAGTATGCTTTTTGGAGTTAAGCATATGTTTCTTCTGATTTTCTAGTTTTTTTATGATCCCCAACAGAATAAAATATGAAATTTTATTTACATTAGAAACTGGAAAACTACTGAAAGGATAGAATGTACAAGGTACAATGGGAAAATAATCAAGTCATTATCATTAAACAGCTGCTTTTGCAGTTATTTGTATGCGCAGGTCATTAACAGTATTGGTGAAAACACAAAACTATAACTTGATCTAGGCAGGGCTTGAAACTTTACATTTTCACCCTCAAACAATACAGGTGCCCTCTTGTTTAGGGCGTGTCGTTGCATTTTACATAGCTTACAATTTTTGTATATATCTATATACATTGGTGGCTCAGTGGTTGAAGCACTCGGTTACTGATCAGCAGGTCAAGGGTCCCATGGCTCCTGCTTTAGCATGGCTCCTTGCTCTGATCCCAGGTTCAAAACAAGCTGGAATATGTAAATAAAAGAGATTCACTGTGCTGTATATGTGACAAGTAAAGGCTTCTTTTATATAGTCATGGTTAATGAGGCTGGGATATCCCTTACTATGCCACTGTTCAAGATATATTTCAATAACACCTTGGACTGACTCTGACCACTGTAATATAAGAAAGTACCTTTAGGTCAGCTTGGGCTCCATTAGTTTCATGGCTTTTGGGCGACCCCTGTTGGAAAAAGAAAGAGAGAAAGAAAGAGAGAATAATGTAATGTAATGTATTTTCACTGCTCACTAATGACCACTGTACCTTTACGGTCTTTCCCTCCAAAAGTATTGGAACAGTTAGGCCAATTCATCCTTTTTGCTTCGAGATCAAAATATGAGAACATCTGCTTTTATTTTGTAATACACAGCTGGGAATATGACTCCTTTGCTGCCATTTGGTACTTCTTAGGTAAAAAACAGTATTAGATTATACAGTATAAGTTAATTAAAGTAAATAACACTTTGCATATCTCTTGCTTTCAATAACTGCATCCAGTCTGTCACTCACAGACATCACCGAACTGCTGAACTCTTTTCCAGGCTTGTAGCACAGCTTCTTCCAGTTGCTGTTTATTTAGGGTGGAGGAGGGTTTGTTTATGCATCCTGTCTCTGTATTTCTTTGTTAATTCCAATCTGGTCTTTTGTTTTTTTTACTACTGATTAGTGCTTTGAATCTTGTGGTTTGGACTATATTTCTGATCTTCTTTGAACGGCAGATTGTCATACCTTCACCCCTGCATTATGGAGATGGTTGTTGAGGTCACTGTTGTTTTGGGGTTTTTCTTGACAGCTCTCATGATGTTTCTGTCATCAACTGCTGTTGTTTTCTTTGGACAACCTCTCTGATGTCTGTTTGTTATACACAAGTGGTTCCATTCTGAATTGTTGTATTGGCTATGCCCAATGCTTGTACAAATGTCCTTTTGACAACAAATGCAGACTTCACATGGAAATCCCAGGTCTCAGACAAAAAGAAGACAGAGTTATTAATCATTTAAGGATTAAATCTAAGCGGATATTCATGCAGTTATCCAATCAGACAATCCTGAAGCAGCAGCTCAATGCATAACATCATGCAGCTACACGAAAAGAGCAGCTTTTAATGCTCCCATCAAAGGTGCTGATGTTATATGTGTGCTTGGTAAAAGGTGCTGTTCTTTTTTTTTTCCTTAACCACCTGTATCTACTAAAATAAAATCAAGTTGCACACACCTGCCTCAGTGACAACAAGCCAGCGACCTCTCTACATGAACACAAATTCTCTTAGCTGAGTGGGAGATCTATTCTCAGTTCCTTTGGTCTCTAGCAACAGCATGGACCCTCTTGAATCCACTGTATAAACATTCTTCAGCTGTTCATGATGAAAGATAAGGAAGAGGAAATGGAAAAGTACTAGCAGAAGGCCAGAGCATATTATGCGCAGCAGCAAGAAAGATGACTAGAATGCTTAATTTTTCAATAATAATAATAAAAAAAGTGTGACGTTGATCTGAAGAATGAAAGAAGTCTCAGTTCTCAGAAGACATCACTGATTTGGTTGCTTATTAAAAATAAGCCACCATATGTGACTACTTACCGTATACTACTACAATGTCCCAAACATACTGTGATTGTATTCAGTTCCAACAACAGATAATAGAAAAAAAATAGAACTGGAAAGTCTTGAGATTTAGATCACTTTATGTAGATTTCTGAACTAGACCAAAAAAAATTCTCACTATAGGTGAAATGAACTCATTGCTAATACTGACCATTAGATGGCAGTCTGTATACATGGTGTACAGCCAATGACCTACTTTTGTTCCTTCCACACACTCTACCATTCAGATCCCACAGACAGTGTAGGTAATACCTGCTGTGAACATGGACCTATCCGATTTGTATGAATGAGTAATGCCTTTTTAAGCTGAGTAATGCTTTGTATGCAAGAGGCTTACATGATCCAGCTTTTAAGGTCAATGCGGTAATAGTCGTGGTTCCCTTTCAGTGCATACACATACATACTCATGCTGTTTTTTTCCCCTTTTTTCATCTGTACTATTATAAGCTCTGGTTCCTCTTGTTAAAATGTTAATATGATATTCAAACTGTGCCACTATATCAAAGAGTATTAAGCATATAAAGAAACGACCCTCAGCATAGCAGAAGACATTTCTCAGCAGCGTGACTGTACCAGTGGGATGAGCATGGTGCACAGAGACCCCTCACCCCTATAAATATTTAATCTAGTTTTCTATGAATTATGCATACTCTATTACATCCCCACATAATATGATGCTCACGTCAATTTGGAGGCCCATTGCTCCTCCGGTTGACGACTATCAAATCTACCATGCAGGTGACATGTGATCCTGTGGCGAATGCCCCCAACCTCCCACCACAGGGCTTATGGGAATTACTGCCTTACTGGAAGGAGGTTAAGGCAGCGGATCACTGTGTCCGGAAGCCCAGTATCTGGGGAGCTGTTGGGGACTATATAATTAAGTACTGGTCAAACAGAATATTACAGATGAATTATTCAGCATTACCATAGTGATGACTGCACTCCTTTATTTCCATTTTTTATTGTATGCAGGGTATGGAGAGAAAATTGACTTTTATTCGCCTGGAGAATTCACTGATCACTACACCACTGTGCTGGTGTAATATGGATTGCAAAGAAAAATGCATGTACATTTCCATCATTTGTAAAGCACCCTTATCCAGAGCAATTTTAGCAGCCACCATCAAAACTATATCCTATATCCCAAAACTATAATTTTGCAGCCATCATCAAAACTATGCGCAGCAAATAATATGATGGGTTTTTTGGAATTAAAATGTTTGCTTGTGTGAATTTGCATCATTTCTGTACAAATTATTTGAAGAAATAATGGGATAATTAAGCTTCTGCATTAAATGTCTGGGTTGGTTTTTGTTTTTTTTTACCTCACTCACTTCTGGGTGGGACCCAAAAATGCATTAAGGAAGTAATATGCATAGCAATCATCCTCTAACACACCCACACACACATGCACGCACGCACACACACACACACACATCAGGTCATGGAGATTTTTTTAATGTCTCACACCTCCCCCTCATACACATAAACACAGACACACAAGGCCATCACCCTTAGGACCAATCAAAAAAAGATAAAATAAGCCCTTCGACCAATCAGCTTAACCCCCAGACGGAAAAGGCTGCATTTTAGCAAGATCTTTATACCCCATTATTTGAATACATTTGCATACATTGAAAAACACAGTACACGCAGCCCCTCCCCCCCAAACACAAATTGCAGGCCACACTCCCTTATGTCACATGTCAAAGTGCGTAATAACACAGAAAAATACAACAAATTATCAAATTGTAAAGAAATTATACGAATTGTATAAATAATGTTATCATTATCATTTTCAATTTTTTTTTTAAAATCTGGTCCTTGTTAAATCTGGTAAAATTAGTCTTACTGATTTGATGAAACAAATGAGTAATGGAATGTAATGGAATGGCTTATATTAGTTCATGATTTTTGAAGACATTTTTTAGGGGCGTAATATATAACATTTCGGGTGTGCTAGAAAAGTGCCGGCACATATATCATTCTAATTATACACACATTTTAATTATAATTATACTTCACATGTACAAACACATATAACAATATATACATAAATGTTTATAATGTTATGTTTAATGAGCAAATTATTACTGTGAGTAGTGATTATCTCTATATCAATATTATATGGTCCTATTAAGCACCACTTACAAATCATATTGCATTATTATCACAAATCACATAAGCGGAATAAATCTATTTTTTATATAAACTTAATCAATATTTGTCCAGGAATCTGTAATAAAAGCTTTTAAATAAGAGAATTTGCTGGTACAGTTTACTAACCGTGAAATTTCCATAAAAAAACAAACAAAAAAAACAAAGATCCTTGCTCTTTTTTTGTGTTCTCCATAGGAAAAGTGTTTATTTTGCATGTCCTCAATGCATTTGCATGCCCCAAAAGCTCAAAGCTCACTCATTTTAAGCAAGGCGCCATCAAGGAGCCACACAAGGGTTAAATCTCTTTGTGTTGCTATGGTGACTTCCACAGACTAGCAGTACTGCTGGACTGACAGGCGCAGAGGACAAGGAGGAAGAAGGAGGGGTTTTGGAGAAATGGGTGGACCGGTGTTCTACATTATACCCATTGATTGGTTGGAACAGTGTCCCATGTGACCTTAGGAATGCTAATGCCTGGATTCCCCGCACCAACCCCCTCCTGCTGCTGTCTCTGGTTTGTGGCGAGTGTACAGCAAGAGCACAGCCCAGAAATGGTGTAGGAGAGCAGGAGAGAAGGAAGAAATCAAACCCAGGGAGGGACATACAAGGCCTAAGGCTTAAGTTAAAGGTAGGTCAGTCATGGTTTATGTATATAAGACTTTTCTTTTCCATAAACCTGGCTCTAGAGTACTCATGAAGTATGTGTATATGTGAACGTGTGTCTAAGTGCGTGTGTTTGTTTTCTCGACGAGTGCCAGCATGCTTCCAGGCTCTTTTGAAAGGAGCGAGCTCACCAATCTGACAGTTTGATGGATGGCACTGGAGCTGTGATGCAAGTGACCCACTTCTTGGAAGTCACTATTTTGGAGTAGATATGCCTCTGTTAGTTCTTGAAGCTCAGATCAGACCATGGTTTATGCTTCTGCTTCTTCATGCATGGACAGGAGATCAGAATATACTAAGGTTTCTAGATCATTCTTTACATCTCTGTATATAGAGAGAGTGAGAGCAAATGGGACAGTAACAACATTTCCAGAGTATGATACTGATGCTGAGTTATCTGAAAGTTGGAATCCTTTAAGCCGTATGTGTGAGACAGCCACATGGCTAGCAAGGGCCAAGACCCATCATGGGTATATAACACTATAGTAAAACAGTAGTATGCCAGGATGAAAACATTGCATCCAAAAGACCATGATGCACTATTCCTACAGACTGTTGATATGTTTTCTCTGGCAATACTGAAGTTAGTCAAAGCCAAATTACAACTCAGCTTGAAAAGAATTAGAAATATGCCAAAAGCTCCAACTGCATTTTATTAAAGCAGGTATTTTATATCTAGACCAACAGGTTCTGTTAAAGATATATATAAGAACCTAGAAGAAGTTCCTTACATTGAATCTTAGACTTTCTTCCTGTAATATTCATTTCTTATGCAAAAAACTCAGCTAGTGCATCACAATGTATGTATAAAATGACATTTGAATCACTGATTAATCCTGGATGTAGCCAGGCTTTCATTCTTTTCCACTGCAGGTCTCCACTGAAAGTGCTTTTATCTAATAATCTCACTGAGCTCATGGCTGAGAAGCTCAGTGAGAGAGACTGAAGGTTAATTGCAAAGGGACTCAGGCTTTTTGTACTAACCGTATACTACATGAAGGAATTAGGGGTTCAAATGTCTATCTTTTAACCTGGGGTCAAAGATTAAATCAATGCAAGAGAGAGAGAGAGAGAGAGAGAGAGAGAGAAAGAGAGAGGCTGCAAAATTGTAAAAGTAAGATCTCTCTGAATGCATGGCAACAGGGCATCTGAAAAGAAGTGCAAATGTCACAGATTCCCAGCGGCAGACCAATCAGTTGTGTCTACACCTTATGTCCTCAGGCTGCTGTTGAGCTGACAGGATCTTCCTGGTCAAATGTTTACATTCTCTTACTGGGCTACAGCAGTGCTCTGCTTTCCATGCATCCCGGCACTCTGACATTAACGACGGAGGCTTCACACTCAACGAACATTGGTTGACATTTTCCGAGGTACTGCAGCCAGCACAAGTGCTTGTGTCAGCCAGCAGCCAGCATTTGTAAAATGTGTGCTGCTGTCCTGGGAAATGATTACTCGTGAAGGCTAGTGGCAAAACAGCTCTACTGACCATGAGATGTACTAAAAAGGAATCTGAATAAAATATTTTTATGGGGACAGAAAAAATTCAGGAATACCTTTTTTTTTACTTGACTTTCTGTGTGGCATAAATTCTTAATCTATGACACAGAATTGTCAATCAAAATATGGAAGAGAAATATAATCAGTTTACTGAATATCTAAATATTAGACCAATATACACATAATATAGAACTGATCTACAGAAGTGGTTCCATGTGACACCAACATACATTTTTAAAAATGTCATACACATGGATAGAAAAGAATACTGTTCACAGTGGACTGTGCCATCATTATAAAGCAGTTCTGGCTATGAAGCGTCCACCCTAGTGTTCAGGTTTGGAGGTCCATAGGATCTTGTTAGTGCCTGTTATAATCTAGTCAGCATTAATAAAAATGAGGAGGCCTCTGGTAACCCAACTCAAGGTATACTTTATTCATGGCTTTCTCATCCAGACTCCATCAAGATCCCCTGCATTGATCTCTGACTCCCATGAGATCTGCTTATTCGCTTGAGAATACATTTCTCTGACTGTATAAGCTCCAATTCCTACTGAGTGAGGAAGCAGAGGGATAGCAATTAACTAAGCCTCAAGGGGCCCTGGGGCAAAGTGAGGCCTGGGGACTCTTCCCATAGATCCAAACACGTACACTATTGCCCAATTAAAAGTCAAGAAAAATGTGCTTGTGCAGTCTATCTGTTATCTATAATATCATTTGCATTATAGAACATTTAGGGAACATTTAGTTATTGGGACTCTGATAGGTCAGATTGGTTTAATTACTGTTTTATAACGACACAGCTCTGACAGTAGTGTTGGCTGTAATTCAAATGGTTCGTATTACTGTACTTGTTCTAAAACATGGTCATTTCTAAAGTCATTAACACAGAAAAAACCTTACTGATATGTGAAAGTTTTCCATTGAGAAGTCTTGGGTGTCAGTGTTTTCTAATAGTCAGTAGGGTTTCTTCCATGTCAGAGGCTTCACGACAGATGACTTTGCATGTTCTGGCTTCCAGTAACATGACAAGTTGCTTTTTTTCTCTCTGATCTTCAAGAGAGGGGAAAACGAAGCTGGTTGGGGAGAGATTGTAGCTGCTATTGTAGATGCTATAAAGAAAGTGATAAGTGAACTAACCTTAAATCCACAACATTGAATAGAACTAAGAACATTCATATAGTATGATTTGTCATTCATTAATAAATTAAAACAATTGTAAGAGTTGACATATCACCATGGTATAAGAGGAATAAAGCACTTGGGACTGTTTGCCATGTCAGGATTTTTTCCTTACGTACAATATAATAAAAGAGTCAGTGAGCAATGGATCATTCTGATTTCACTATGGATTACATTACACTTGTCCATGTCAAGGCTTATCCCTGACCTGCTCTTTACAAACAAGCTTTTTATCTGTGATAAGAGCCATGGCTTGAGTTGAACTAATGCATTAAAGCAGACACACAGAGTGTCTGAAATGTTGCAGTGACGTGAGTAAAGTGCTCATCACCAGTGATCATCATTACGGTGAATTAGCACCACTTTAGACCACATCATCATCTGTCTGCTACATCACCAGTGACAAATATGGTACAAATCAGTGCAATCCCCAATGAGGGGATTTAAGGCTTTAATGGTACCCTCAGTGCAATTTCAGCTACTTACTTCATGCACAGTGATGGCAAGTCTAAGGATAGCAAAACCACAACCGGCTATTTCTCCGCATCTCTGTGTTTTGTCTACCATGCTGTCCTCCCTTCCCCCACACACTCGCGCTGACTGGCTGAGTGGGTAACTAATGTGGATCAAACCCAGAGCAGACAGACAGCACTCCCCCCATCCCATCTCATCCTGCTACCTCATCTCTCTCTCTCGTCTCTATGCCTTTTCTCATCATCCCTTCATCCCTTTACCTACCTTCCAGTCCCTCTCACTCTCTTTAGATTGCTTTTTTGTCTTTTTTCCCATTCCTTTCCACTCCTTCTCCAGTCCTTTCTCTCTCTGTTCACATCTTAGATTTATTGCATTTTTACCCTCTATTCTGTTCAGATTTCAATACTGGTTTATAATTTCTTTCTATCATGTAATGCCTGCATCCATTTGCCTTTGGTTTATCAAATCATTCAATAGTGATTTTCCATCTATATCCATTTTTTCTTCCCTTCCCATTCTCTGTTTCTCTGGGTTCATTTCTATCTCCCTTCTTGATTCTCTCCATTTTCCCACTCTCTCTCTCTCTCTCTCTCCATCATCCTTTCCACACTCCTCTGTTCTAATTTATCTTCCTCCACCAGCAGCTAATCTATATGCTAATAAGCAGACTGCAATCAATGACGTATATGTCTGCATGACTGCAATCAATATGATGTTTTACTCACATATGACGGAAATTTCACAGTGACACCAGCAGATGTAATTCAGAGAGAATAAGTGGTTCAATTTACCAGCCCTGATAACAAGATCCGCATTTCTTAGTTAAAGCCAGAAGTATCCTCTATTTATTTTCAATTTGAGACACCTCCTCAGAATGACCATTATTGCCCATCGAGTGCTGAGGTACAAAAATCACGCTGACCTGTTAGTTCGAGAGAGATCAGTGCACTCTCACCAGTCCTTCTTTCAAGGAATAGCATGGCTATAATTGCATCACAGGTGCCATAAACCTATTGCAGGGCTAATTAGCAAGAGAGGACCTCATTAAGCAGGAAATTGATTTAAGCGAAACCTTGTGGATATCCATGTCCTTCTAAAAAATAGTTTAATCTTCCGTTCAATCTTCCTTAATTTAGCCACAGCCCCTTCCCCTTTCACATATTACAGCCCATCAAATTAATGACTTAAACACTGGGGACATTCAGAAGGAAACCTGAACACCAGACATCAAATAGTATCCTGGGATCACATATACTGTGAGCTCTCTCCTGGAATTGGCCTCGTCCCCACATTTTGGCAGCTCCATCCTCAGCTGCTTCAGTTCTTTCAAGGGGGTTGGTGATGCTTATGGAAAAGGATAAAAAATCATTATCCTCATCTTCATTAGAGGAGATCCAATCGGCCAATCAGCATGAAGCTCTGCGTCCGGAATTCCGAAAGGCACCCCCCGTTGGCTGTCGCTAGGAAACCACATAATCAGGGTGGAAAGAGGCAGAGGGCTTGCATGCACGAATGTGTGTGAGAGGGAGAGTGCGAGTTGGCTGGGACGGCGGATGCTCGTTTTGAGGAGGCAGTACTGGGATACTCACACATGCACGCACACACACACACGCGTCAGACAAAGAAGCGACAGGCTCCCGGGGGATGGGGCTCACCACAGGAGCGCGTGCTGGCCCACAGAGGAGGTAGGAACTGAGCTTTGTCTGTGAGATGAGCTTCTTCTCTCTTCACCTCAATGTGTCTTGATGGTTATTTTTGCTGCCATTTTATTTCATCATTCATCTCTTCAACCACAGCCTTCAAACTTTTCACATGCCTTCATCTGTTTGCATTTCACAGTCATCCAGCACAATTTAAGTAGTAGTAGTAGTAGCTCAAGCAGACTACACTTGTGAGTTAATCCTTAACTTAAGATTGACTTAACTAGAGCTGCCTGCATCATGTTTGCATCACTCCGCGTCCTGAGATCACCCCAGCATGTCAGCTGTGAGGAGGATGAAAGAGCAGCCTGAATTGTAGAGATTGACTTGATGCGGCATCATTGGCTGGGCAAGAGTTACATACGATGAGCTGTGAGCTTCTGGGTGGGCTGCCTGGTTTTACACCTGGAGGAAGAAGAGCTTAACTCAGTGTGACAGCTTGCTTTTCACCAGCAGATCTACACAAACACAGAACATAAACCCAACACATGCTCAATATTCTGTGTGAAGATATTTATTGATTCGGGTGCTCTGGTTTTCATTTTGGATGACAGAAGATGTTTTGACATCTCTTATAGTACTTCAGTGTGTGTGTGTGTGATTTTATTTATTTATCTGTTGTTGTTGTTTTTGCCTGAAGGATAGAGCTGTCTTCTCTAAAGGCACTGAGAAATTTAAAAGCAATTTAGGGTGACTTCAAACTTTACTGACAGTGATCATGATGATGATTAAGTGTGAGGATAATTGTGAGGAGAAATGAATGCTTTTCAATTACAAGAGACTTCAGCAGAAATCTGATTACTAAACTAGCTATCACTGGCTGCTCAGTGTCTTAATGAAATTTTGAGACCTTTCTTATGAACAGATTTCCACTCTCGGGATCACAATCATACTATTCAGATCAGCCTGTGAGTCTTATTTCCCCTGTGTATTTTCAGCCAATAATGAGACTCTGTTCTTATATTTAGAATATCTAATTACCATGACTATAATTCATTAACTCCTCCTAGTGCAGGAAATTGTCTGCAGGGATATGAGCGCATAGAAACTATTTCTCATGTGACATTCCAATTAAACATTAGAGAGGGGTTGATAATTTGTTTGAGCTCAAAGGGAGGGATGATTGACAGATTGAGAGTGTGCAGGACAGGGGTTTGAGTGTTGGTGCTGGGGAGGGAAATATGGTAAGCAGTGTGTAGGCTTAGCCCTTGTGAGTGAGTGTGTGTGTGTGTGTGTGAGAGGTGAGCAAATGAGCCGAAGATAACCAAAGTCATTCAGTGTTCTCCAAACAACCCCATATCTCCTCCTTCCCCTGTTTCCTTATTCTGACCTCTGGCTTCACCAAAGGGAGGTGGGGGCATGCACAGTTCTATTAATAGAAGATTGAAGTTAACCCTGTGTGTGTGTGTGTGTGTGTGTGTGGAGAGACTTTGGGAAAGATAGATGGTGCTTCAGTCCAAGTGGCCACTTCCCATCCATTATCCCTGATTAGCTATGATTATATAGCTATTGTTGGTGTGGTGAGAGTGACTTTGAAATATCTCCCCATCAAGACAGCCATCTCTGGCTTATCGTGTGATAGCTCTGTTCATCATGCTTCTAACAAAACACACACAGCTAAATGCCTAAGAGGATAATGACCAAGGACCAAGAAAAGGGCAATTTTCACCAAAATGGCTTCTAAGACCCAATATTCTGTGTCAGTGCTGAACAGCTGTAAGGCTTGCACCTTGACCCTGGCTAGCGAGGCAAATGTCCAGAATTAAAAGCAGAGTTTTCTTTCATCATTTGTTGCTGTAACATGTGACTTCTAAGGGGAAATGTTTATTGAAACACAGTTCTCAGAATTAGCTCTTTCTGGGAAGTATTACAATTAAAAGCATACATTTTTTTTTATTGTCGTCATACAAATATCTGCTCAGACTTCCGCACATTTCAGAAAGGAATAGATCCACAGGCTTCATATATAAACCTGTTATTCTTATTCATGCTATTCATACTTACAGTAATCTGTTGTTTTTACTTAAAACCAAATATCTACATAGTTTTTAGGTTTCTGCTCTATTTATGTTGGAATGTTCCTCAAATGCTGCCAAGTCAGATATCACAGTTTTGTTTTCCATGAAACGACCGTTCAGTATTTATTGTTAAATATGTGACAACATTAAATCTATTTTCAATCTGATAGCCATATAAAGCTTTCGTACTACTTATCAGTTTTGTGTGATTTGTCTGATACAGTATGAAATCTGTATGAAATCTATTTGTAATACAGTACTGAACTTAATAATATAAAATAATACTGCACTTTATAATCTCCTACTGTTATATTGACCTGCATTAATAAGCACTGCATGGCTGTTTGACTGAAAAAAGAGTTATTGTACTGTACAATTTTTACCATTGTTATTTGACTATTACCTGCACAGTAGTTACATTTCCATCATAGATAAGGTTAATATTGTATTTATTTTGTGGCATGGTGGCATACTGGATATCATTGCTGCCTCACAACTCCAGGGTCCCGGGTCCTCTCCTGAGCTCGGGTTACTGTCTGTGTGGACTTTTACATGTTCTCCCTGTGTTCATGTGGGTTTGCTTCATGTTCTCCAGTTTCCTCTCACCTCTCAAACATATGCCAGTACGTGAATTGGCTGAGAATGTGCAAGTGCGTGTGTGTGATGGACTGGAGTCCTGTTCAGTATTACATCCGCTGTGCCTCTAACCAGGATAAAGCAGTTAGTGAAGATTCACTTGTTTTAAATTTGTAGCTTAATGTTATATATGTAATTTGCAAAAGGGAAGCATGTGGTATGGCGCTGATATTTAATAGAAATATATGTGGTAATTAGTGTGTTTTTAATAGGGAAATTTGTGGCGAGTAACCAGCATGCAGAAGGTAAATATGTTGTAATTACTACTAGTGTTTGATATGTACAAAATAGTGCTTTAGTACTTAAATATACATAATAACTTGTGCAAAATTGTCTTTTGTTACTTGCCATAAGGTAAAAAAATTAGCCAGAAATTAATACTCAATAGGCAACAATGAAGTGCATGCAAGAAATAATTGGTGCATGCTTTACAAGTTGGAAATTTAAGCACATAAAAGTAAGTACAAATAATACCAGTTAAGCACTAACTTCAAAATGACCACTAAACAAATCCACTAATTAGACTTCTCCTTCATGAATAATAATTCCAATAATTATTAATTACCTATAATATTAATATGTACTTTCTAAACTCTTTAATTCCTTTAATACAGAGAGTACATATTACACTTTTTCCCAAACACGTTGATACTTTCCAGCTATTTGTTCTTTCTGATATGTAGATTTATTAGTAGCTCCTCTGTAAGCATGTGGCAATAAAACTCTAAAATAAAGTGCATTTCATGCATGATACTTAATTTATAGCCATACTTATGAACATGAACAAGTCAGTACTATTTGTAATGCAAATGAAATGGGGCTGTAAACTACAATGTATTTTGTATTAATTAAACATTCATTATTATATTGCCATTTATGGGTAATTTTTGCCTTATGGCACCAAGTACTTCTCTAGAAACATTGATTATTTTACATAAGCTACTATATCTAGTAAAGATCTATTTGGTATGTACCAGACAATACTAACCTACGTAAGAAAATACTGCATACTTCCCTATTACATTACAGTTACCTGCTGCAAACTTCCCCATGAAATACAATCTAATTACCACAGACATACATACTTATTCTAAATGCTTGCTCCATATTTACGTATTATTTCTAGTTAATTACTACGTTATTGCCTATTAATTACTGTTTACTTTCCATTCTGTTAAAATAACATGCTTCAGAATTATTATTTACTTATTATTTGAAATATGTTGTATTTGTTTCACTTAACTGCAGCAATAGAAATAGTTTTTGGTGGTGAACCTTTTTTTTACCCCACTGTAAATGTTCAAGAAAATTCTTTGCAACCAAAGATTAAAGGCATTTTTGGTTAAATACCACTCTACTTTTCCCAGTGTGGGATCCTGGCTCTACAGAAACAGCCACAACTATAGAGAGAGATTGGGACAACATGTTTTAGTAATTTCTCCGTACCCCTGGTATTTGTTAAAATAGTGTGATTTGAAATGTGAGCGGTTTCTGGAAAGGATCATACTGAGTTCAGTATAACAAAAATGTCCCATCTATGGTGATGAATTAACAGTACTTCTCGCAAGGCTAAACAATATAGAGTTCTTCTACAAACACAAATCTGTGGTCTGTGAGTTCACTAAAGAAATCCAAATACCATTACAACTACTATCAGTTATGTTGTTTTGACTTGATCAGTTTCAAATATAGCAGTTGTATTTCAATGCATAATTGATATAACTTGTAAGTCACTAGCAATGTTGTGAATGTTAGTGTGATAGCAGATAATGGATGCTGACTCAGGTGATGGCACAATGACCTGTTTGCTAACGTTACATGTATTTACTCATCGTGACTTTCTTTCTTTATCTCTTTATTTAGCTTGAATAGACTGTGTCAGCGGGGCAGTCGTGGGTCAAAGCTGAGGCGTCAAGGTGGCACCATGGAGGGTGAGCAGGGTCCACCTGCTTCCAGTGCCAGCATGGCAAGCACCTCCAGCTCCTCCACAAACACTACAAGTTCTACAACCAGCACCAGCAGTACGCCTAACACAACCAACACCACCAACACCTCCACCGTACCCAGCAGCAGCAGTGCTAGCTCAAGCAGCAGCACTAGCAGTGGCAGACAAACTGTTTCTCAGATATCAGTATACAGTGGAATACCTGACCGACAAACTGTACAGGTGAGACACACACGCACACACACACACACACACTACACTTCATTAATGCTACACATCTGAACATGCAGCCGTTCATGTGACTGATAGACACTCTCCATAATATTATGCCTCTCATTTGACTAATTCATTGTAAAACGTCCAAACACACTGAGAAATGTAACACAGAAACACTGGCACCTATTCAAATCCTTATACACTTCATCACATTTGCAGCCTCAGCTTCACAAGTTCTCGTTCACACCTTTCTGAGTGTTGAAGTCATGTCAACAGACATCATGAACTCCTCTCATCATCTCGACTGTGCTGCCTTCTGCTGGACGACTCTGAGAACTGACTGTTGTATAAAAAGGCCAAGATGCATTTTGTGTGAAAAGCTCCGCAGGGTTTCTCGGTTATAATCACATTAAGCCCTTCACAGGCATTTACTGATGACTTTATCCGCTCACCATGCCTTCCTTTTTAGTCTGGATCAACCTTGACCTTTGACCACACAGACAAGACTTTCCCCTTAATTTGAGAAAGAAATCGAATTTGCTGAGATAATGTCTAGGATTTGCTGCCATGTGGCCATTATTTGATGAAATATGATCAAACTATATTATCAATTCAAGAAAGGCAAAGTCTAATACAATAATATTTGATTTATGGAGTCAGTGCTTCGTGTCAGCATTAACACATTCTAGACAATGTTGCTGCGTTTTGCCCTGCCGCTGGTCTTAGTACATTCTATACTCAGCTGCACACAGTACATTACATTAACCGTTCACAGTAGCATGTGTGGTGTTCAGGTTACGCACCACCATGCTCCTACCGAGTGCAGAGGTCAGAACCTTCTCTGCTGTTGCTTAGCAACTGCACGGCACAGCCAGGTGGGAGGAGCCACCAGGAGCCCAGTCAGGACCCTGAAAAGAAAGTGTAAGAGCTGTAGGTCTCAATCTTTGTGGTCCTGAGTGGTGGAATGACAGCATAAGACAGCATGCATCAAACATGGTTGCTGTCACTTCTCTAACTGCACGGTGGTATTTAATGCTGGTTGAAGGATTTATCCTCAGTATTTTCAATGGTGCTTGGCAAATCATGTTTGTTATTTATGAAACAGTAGGAAATGTGGAGCATTTAAATGACTATACACTGTATTCATATGTGTAAATATGTACATATATTCATTATAACAGACATGATTATGATGTATATTTCTTCATTACTGTACTTTTGTCAGGTTTTGCAGTATCTATAATTTATTTCCCACAAACATGGCATCACTGCACCTCTATAATTATACCCGTTACTTCATAAGGTAACTTTTTGACATCAGACAGCTTCAAGCAGTTGATCCAAATTCTTAACATATCTAAATGTTAACTGATGTAACAGCAAGAATGTGACCTAATATCCATCACTGTAATGTTGCTGCTGCGTATATTTCTCATGTTTGTATTGTGTCGACTATTGTGTCATTCAACTAGCTTGTTTAATCAGAATAATCAAGTTAGTTAACATTTCAGTGGTTCAGAATAAAGTTGTAGTCTTAGCAAACGTTTTCACACATGTTTTGGTTTCTTGGTATCTGTGATCTTTGTGATTTTGTAATCTCTTGGGACTTTAAATAATTTTCTACTTTAAATTGATTGCCTTGAAGCTTTTATTTTGATAAGTAATAAATTTGGGAGTTGTATAAAATATTAAAATTCAGCTCATTTTTGCTACCTGCCTGGTTGTGCTCACAACTTCACCCCCCATTTAAGCTCATTAGAAAATGAACACGATTAAACCAAATTGTATTTGGGGCTTATCAAGCACCATAGATAGATAGATAGGTAGGTAGGTAGGTAGGTAGGTAGGTAGGTAGGTAGATAGATAGATAGATAGATAGATAGATAGATAGATAGATAGATAGATAGATAGATAGATAGATAGATAGATAGATAGATAGATAGATAGATAGATAGATAGATAGATAGATAGATCTGTCCCAGGTTCTTCCAGAGCCAAGACTGGGAAAACTGGGAAACACTGCACTAGAAAATACAAAATACACTGTGTAACCATCTTGTTTGTGATAGTTTGTTGTTTTCTGTAAGGCTTTGAAGTTTCAGTTGTACTTTTCTTGGCCAAAAGAGGGCGACAAAAACAAAGAAAAGCCAGATTGAACTGCTTATAACAAAAGTAGGGCTCTACGTCCAAAGGTTAAACTACAGAAAATGTAAGCACTCCTTCTAACCCTAAACTCTCTCTCTCTCTCTCTCTCTCTCTGTGTGTGTGCGTGTGTGTGCCCACTTTAGGTTATTCAGCAGGCATTGCACAGGCAGCCGAGCACAGCGGCCCAGTACCTGCAGCAGATGTATGCAGCTCAGCAACAGCATCTTATGCTTCAGACTGCAGCACTGCAGCAGCAGCACCTCAGCACAGCTCAGCTCCAGAGTCTGGCAGCCGTGCAGCAGGTGGGCTGGCATGCTGAAAAATACAATTCACTAAAGTTAAAATCATGGCCATCTCTCATGGTCATGTGTCTATGTCTCTCCCTCAGGCCAGTATAGCTGCTGGTAGGCAGAACTCCACACAGAACGGCACCTCATCCACCCAGAGCGGATCCTCACAAACTACTGTGAGTCTGCACACATTAATGACCTGTGTAAAGCGGGATCATTGTAGCCATATTGGCCTCCAAATGACCACAGATATTCTAAAATATTGTTTGTGTAACAAAATATTTGTACTTCTTTTTTTCCTCTCAGATTAATTTAACAACGTCTCCTGCCACAGCTCAGTTAATAAGCCGTGCCCAGAGTGTAAACTCCTCCCCTTCGGCCATCTCTCAGCAGGCAGTGCTGCTAGGCAACGCCTCAAGTCCCACCCTCACAGCCACCCAGGCGCAGATGTACCTGCGTGCGCAAATGGTGAACTAGCAAAACCAGTACAAATAAAAACAAACACTAACGAATAATTCATGTTTATAATGTTCATAACTTTAAACTATTAACATTCTAGACCCCACTCACATAATGATTTGCTTTTAAATCACTTCACTGATTGTACGAATGTTTATACAATTGTGAAGTCAGGGGTTGATATATCATTAGATATAAGTCAAATTTCATGATGATATTATATATAAACTGTGATGAAAATTATTGCTTTGATTCTGTTGTTTTTGGTTTTTCTCTAATGCACATTAGAATAATTTAGTTTAAAACAGTTGTGTGTGTGTTCATGTTCCCAGGCTCAGCAAAGTAACCTGGTGCATGTAGCTAGGAGTCTTGGCCGAGCTGTTCCTCTCTCTCCCCAGCTTATCCTCGCTCCCACTGCTACTGTGACTGCTCTTCAATCTGACACCAGTGGAACCAGCAACACCCAGTCTGCATCTGCACAGGTACACACACACACACACACACACACACACACACACACACAGTCACCTGCTGTAAGTGAGGAATAGAACAGGACAGAGCATGTTGTTAGAGGAAGACAGTGAACACCATCTGCATCCTATGATGCAGACCGAAGGGATGCTGAGTTACTGTTACAATGCTGCAGTTGATTATTTCCCCCCAGCATGTCCTGAAGTGTTTTATTATAACACATCATTTTGCCAATAATTACAATTGTTTATTTATTTAAAAAACAAAAAAAACAACACATGTTGCATTTTATCCATTTATTATTAGTATTAATGTTGCAGAGTGTTCACACTACATAGTAGTTCTTGTGGTTATCACTTGCATTATAAAAAGCTGTAAACATTTCTTCCTTCGCCAGCCAGACCTTTTCTATCCCTTGAAGTTGATCAGACCCTTTGTCCTTAATGATTTTGCCATTTATGGAAACATAAAGTTCCTTATATTGCTTTAAAATTCATTTAGATGGAACACCCACCATATAAGTACATAAGTTGTTTCTATAGAAACAATCATGTATCAGAAGTATCGCACAAATACAGAAAAACGCAGCAGCCAGAACTACTGTTTGAGTTACTGTTGAAGAAAATTAATCAACATCTGCTGATTCAGTTTTCTGAATTTAACAGAGATTCAGTTTAAATTTCATATACACACACACAAAAGGAAATTTTAGAGTTGCATGATTACATCCTTAAACTGCAGCTCATTGGTTTCCTGCATCGACAAAGTCCCTTTATATTAGTCCTATATTTATTATAAGCACTAGTCGAATAATCAGCCTGTGCTATTTTTAGAAGATATTTTTATACCATGTAAGATATTACTGTACTTTACTGTAAATATATTTTACAGCTGTTTACTGTATATACTGCCCATATATCGTTTAATAATTGTGCAGCAAATGGGTCACCGGTGTCCGAATCTCATCCTGCAGTTAAATTAACTCATTCTTCAAATGTGCCTCCCAGGTGCAGAATCTTGCCCTTCGCAGTCATCAGGGGGCGACGTCCTCCTCTCAATCCACTGGTCTACAGGCACTGAGCCTTAAGCAGACTCCTGTCTCCATCCAGCCTACTCCACTCATCAAGACCCCTAGCCAGAGTGCCTCTAACTCAGGGACCATCACAGGGAAGGGTGGGCTCCCTGTGCTCACAACAGATGGAGGGAAGAAACCAGAGAGCGGAGAGACTGAAGCCAAGGCAGTGAATATGAGCCGCAGTGTGACATCGTCTCAGCCCCTTATCACACCAAGTAAGAACCATCTGCGTGAGAAAAGCTACTAAAAATATGAGCAAATTGGATAATCAAGTTCTTCCGATCTTTTTACTGGGGTCACCACATGTGGCATTGAGCTGTGAAATCTAAATCAAAACATGGAAACACAACAGAAGGTCTAGTTCTGGCCAGTTATAAATCAGCATAACCTGGTTAACAGCTGTCCAGCTCTTGTGAAGTGATGTGTATATTTGGTAGATAGATAGATAGATAGATAGATAGATAGATAGATAGATAGATAGACAGACAGACAGACAGACAGACAGACAGACAGACAGACAGACAGACAGATAGATAGATAGATAGATAGATAGATAGATTTTTCAAATTTATTTGTTCTTAGTCCTGCTGCAGAACCCAGTCTATAAATATTTATATCTCTTGTCTTATATGCCACTCAAGCCACTGTATAAACCTGGCAAACACAAAGTCACTGTCACTTGTCAGATCTTTCTACTTCTTAAATACTAGCCGATGCCTCTGCTAAAATGTGTTTTGACCTTAGTATTATTAGATTCTGTTTGGATGAATGAGAGATAGAAGGTTATAATTATTTGTGTGTGTGTGTGTGTGCGTGTGCGTGTGCGTGTGCAACCCAATTAAGAGCTTTCCAAACATAATTATTATGTGAATTTTTCAAATTGTGTGGTAAAATTATGATCAGCTGAGGTGAAAAAGTTGGTCTGTCATACATGCATAAATGAGTGACACGAACAGACACAATTTTCCAAGTAAATGAAGAAGAATGAGACTGTAAAATGGATCTGACCAACACACTTTTACTTCTCTGTTGGGATGATGGCCAGTGGCTTTACAGGTCTGCTCAAACATTGCTCAAAACTTTCAGAAGCACCTTATCTAATACCTGGATTGTACAATGCTCTCTCAGAACTGTTTACTCTGCCTATGTGTTACATAGACAATGTTGGAACGTGGATAAGAGATTTAATTTAATCGTTTTTTCATTTCCATTGCTTTATTCTGGTCAGGGTCATGGTGATAGGTCTGTAATCAAGACTGCTTCTGTCAAGTCTAAGACAAGCCAAGGACCCAGATTAGACAAGTTCTAGTCAAAATAAGGTCTGTCCACATGGATACCGACAGAATATGCAAAACTCCACACAGACAATAAACTGAGCTCTAGATCGAACTCGGATCCCTGAAGCAATATTACTCACTGCTGGTGTTTGTCTGACTTTCTCTTTTTTGAGCACAGGCCACTGACAGGCATGTACTTTGAGTATTCACTTACCCCAATCATCCTCAGGATTTTCATTTAACAGCATCATTGATTAATTTCTATTTGATGACTAGGTTAGGTTAGCCATATCATTTATTGTAGATTGCAGTGTCTATAGAGGTGAGGTATCAGACACACCCTGAATGTTGGGTACAGGTGTAGTTGCTATGGCAGAAATATCCACAGAGGAAAGCTGTATCAAGGGAATGAATGTTTATCTGTACGCCTGGTTGTGCACTGAGACAGAACTTAATCTCCCATTAACTTCTGAGCTTACATATTTGACTGCTTTGAGTAAAATATAAGAGGATTTTCTTTTAACAGTCAAGATTTGAATGCAGCAATGGTACAAATACATATAAGTCTTTGGTCATTAGCATAAAATTGCTCATGATATAAAACGTATGCATGTGTTGTGGCATTAGTAAAAAATTGCGGCCGGAAAGTCTGGGGTTTTCCAGGGCCGGGTTCAACAATCTGGAGGGATTAACTCATCAGCCCTATTTCTGTAAGAGAAGGAGAGAGAAGGAGAAAGTGTGTGAGGAGAAAAGCAAAAAAGACTGAGTGTGAGAGGGAGGGACAGAGGGAATGAAAGTAGTGGGTGGGGATGGTCATCTGGATTGAGTCATCTGAATCCTCAATCCCACGCCATCCAGAAGAGAGAGTAACTACATTCCTTCTCACATTTTCATTCTGTTTGTTTCTCGGGGAGACTCAATGTGACCCATAGCTCTGCTACTTGTATCCAGCATTCAGTAGGAGATGTAGTGCACCTCTGATCCCAACACACACACACACACACACAAACACACACACACAGACACTAACTACAGCCTGTTAACACTGCATTGTCTCATAATGATTCCTTTCAGCACAGTGTGTGCTAAAGGATCCTGAAGCTAAGCTGAATTGACCACATATTTAAACACAATTTCCAGCAAGCTGTGCACCACACGGCTATTAAAAACACCAACAGTTCTGATGTTTTTGGATACAGTACACTCAAAAGCAGCAGCAACTTCCAATAAAACATTGCAGCACTTTATTTACAGACAGTCATTTTTATTATTATTTTATTCAGACATTCAGAGGTGGACAAATCATGAATTCATTAGCTAGCTCACTGAGCAAGTGTATGTTGAGTTATGGATGTTAGTAAGTAAATTAATATGAACTCAAATATGACACATATATGTGAAAACATAGATTTTAAATATTCATACCACAACATTGACTTTGTGGAAGTCAGAAGTGTGTCGAGATAAACGAGAGACGCATAAATCGAGTAAAGACTGTATGAATGAATTGAGCCGATTTGAGCCTATTTAATTTGCCAATTTCATTTCTGTGCTGTTGTAAATGATGTGCAGTAAAGATACATTTGCATGTGTGTGATCTCTCTAGCATACGCCCAGATCCAACCCCAAGCTCTGATCAAGCAGCAAACGCAACAGTTTGTCATTCAATCCCAAGCTCCACCTACGCCTCGAATGCAGACCCAATTACTACAGACTGCCTCAATCCAGCCCCACCCACAAGCAACTGCCTCGCTTGGCCTCCAGAGCTCCTCAGCTGGAGGACCTGTCCCTGTCTTGCCTAAACCACCAGGCCCCAGCCAGGGATCAGCTCCGAGCCAACAAGCTACCATCTTCCATTCCACAGTGAGCCAGCACTCAGGCCTAAACCAGTCTAAAGCTCAGCCTGTCCAGCTTACAGCCATCAACCTGCAGATCCAACCTGCACATAGCCAGGTATGCAACAACACCACTCTCACTGACTAAGCATACAGACCACTGTTGAATAATGCTTTGTCCAATATGGCACCTTAACCACTAGTCTTTAATGCATTAAAATCACACTAAGAATGAACACAATGTGTGATTTAATTATACAATTTTGCAAGTAACAAATTAGTCACATCAATAAATTGTTGGTCCACTAAAGTGTCCAAAGCTAGACATTATTTACTACATAGGATGCCCAGTCCATTGTGGGTATTGTTTACTCACCAGGTTTCATCCTTTTTTATAGCAAAGCATCAAGTTCCTGAGTTCCCTTGAGGTTTCAGACACGACTACAAAACCTGATTCCCAAATAAATATACTGAATGTCCTGTGATATTGCATATAACCAATGAGATATCCTGTGTTCTATGCCTCTAACCCACATATCTTCTAATCTTTTCTTGTCTCAGGCCTCCAGACTTGCTCAGGACAGTAAAGATAAGCCAACATCCCTGGTAATAAGAGAAATTTGCCCACCTCTTGGTGCCCAGGTGCCTACATCTGCACCATCACAGGACACCAATCCTCCAGAGCCACCTAAAGCTGACACTGGGACTGCCACAGGTCAAACTCAAGGTATCACGGTCTGAAACATCTGCACTGTACATCATTGATTCTTGAGGCTGATCATGGTGTATCATGGCCATCATGGTTGAGGATTTGAATCAGCTACAATGGGAGAAGTGAGAACAGTAAAATGTGTACAGATTTTCAAGGATCAGGAGTGATATAATCAAATAGTCCTGAGTTCTCTTGAAACCAACACTGTCTTATTGTGTTGTAGTGACTAAGTGACTTACTTCTAACTTACTGTGTTAGTAAGGTGTTGGGCCACTGGTGACTGTGAAAATTGCTTCAGTGTGATAGTGATAGACATCTTTGTAACTGACCAGTTGTTTTTCTAAAAGATGGTGTTTTGATGGTGGTAGAGAGTGCTGTGAAACACTGGTCGAATCTTTTTATAGGTATTCAGTTGGGTTGAGGTCTGATGACTGCAAACACTACAGTATATGATTTAAATAATAAAAACATTGTTATATACTGTATTTGGACCCACATACGCTATAAATTGTTTCCTTCTTTGCTAGTGCTCTTTTACACACACTTCAATAAACTCTGAACTACACTCAGTTCTGAAGATCAAGCCCTTTATTAGGCATATGCAGCTTGTAAAGCCGAACAGAACATGCAAATCTGCAGTGACATTCTTATAAGCAGCATTTAATATCTAAAATACTTAATATGGATTTTTGATTAAGCTTACAGTCAACGATGAAACATTCAGTTCTGAATAGGTTATAAAATCACAGCATGGAAGCAAAGCAAAGCATATGATTATTTCCTCAGAAAACGAAGTGGTGATTCAGAGAATGTTGCAGCCACAGCTGCAGGAAAAAAATATATTATTCATTTCGATTCCTCCCACACGAAAAAGCGGACTACTTGCAGTGTGTGTGTGAGCGTGTGTATGAGACAGCTCCTTTGGGAGAGTTGAAGGGGCGGTGAGCTAGAGCAGGAGGGTGAGTTTCCCATGAAACAGAAAGCAGGGTGTAGTTCTGTTTAGTGAGGCAAGGAACAGAGCGGAGAGGCTGTGTGTTTAGCAGCACTGGAAGATTTAGTGTGCAGATTTTCCTCACAGGCTCATGAGATGAGAGCACTTACACGCTTTCACACGGAACTGGACAGTGCTGCTGAAGCTAAGCAGGTTTTAGTCTACCTTGGTGAGCAGTTTGCCTCATTACATGCTGTTACATACCAGTTTAGTTGTTTGGTCTATTTGATGTTTATTTTTAGAATGGTGTAAGACTATTATCCTTTTAGTGTTTGTAAGTTTCTTAAATCAGTCAGAACTGGTGTCACTTAAGATCTCACTTAAAATGCTGTGGCTTATATAATCAAAATATTAAAATAGTAACAAATAGTTATAAATAGTCGCAAATGAATCAGTACTTATTAAATAAACAAGTGCATATTCAGTACAGATCTTATTGTCAAATCATAACTAATCTTCATTAGAGGCATTGTTATTTTATCTTTTAATGTTTCTAAGTCTGTAATAGTATGAAGTCATCTTGGTCATTCTGAAATGTTGGCTAAATGATACAGCTGTCTAATAAATCTCTGAACTGAGTAGTAGTAAGTAAAGGTGATTGAATGTGTAGTTTAATTGTAGTTTTGCTTCTGATGCAATAACTGTCAAGGAGAAAAATACACTGTTGTGTTTTCGTGCAGGTGCTGTGGAAACCCCGAGCACAGCCTCCATGACCCCCCGAGGAGAAAGTGAGCCAGCTAACGGTGAAAACAAACCACCTCAGGCTATCGTGAAGCCCCACGTGCTCACACATGTGATTGAAGGCTTTGTCATCCAAGAGGGAGCTGAACCATTTCCAGTGAGTACAATCAACTGTTACACTGAAGGCCAAGTATAACAAGCAAAACTAGACAAACCTGGAACAAATTTAACGACAATTTCCCTAAACAACTTGCAGTATAGCATATAAGACTGTATGGTGACAGCATCAATTAAAGTCGGAACAGATCAGAGCTGTTCATTCACAGATCTGTTTTGTGGGACATCCCTGCAAGCCAAACAAATGTGTAAAAGCCCAGTTCTAGCTCATGCTTACTACTTTCATCTGGCCCACACACTGCATTGGAATGGCAACAATGAACTCATCTGAATCTGGCAGCCAGAACACAACCTTGATGAGACCATATGTCTGGCATGATATAGAGGACCTAAGACCGTGTCCATGTTAATGAGGGTATGTTTACAAAGGCATACTGCATATATTAATTTCCACACTGTGAGGTAATTTTCATCTATTAAAAATTAATCTTTTTGAGGAAATGCTACAGGGCTGGAAAATCATTCTAGTCATCTATTCTTTTGAAAGACCAGGCCACTGGATAAGTGGTGTAAGTTTGAAGATGCTTCAATGAGGGGCTTCATCACTACTTATCCAGCTTATAAATTTTAGTGTGAGGAAACCAGTACAAACATCAAATCAAAAAAACCAAAATAAAAGATGAGGTTGATTTGACAGGTTAGTCAGTGCTGTCTGTTTCAGTCACTCTTCTTACGACTGAATATATAATATCAACCCAGCATTCCTGTAGGACTGCTGCTGTACAAAGGGCTACTGTGTGTTCCATGTCTAATACAGATGTTAGGTAGTTAATTTTGTCTATGCATCTCACTTCAAGCTACAGAAATCCATATGAACGACAGAAACATTGGCAGTGTCAGTGCTTTGCGGATGAGTATTAGATATCAGATATCAGTATACACCAATATGGACCAAAACTATGGACTAACCCTTTGTTAGATTTTAAATAATAAATGACTGGTTATAAGTAAAACTTAGACATTTAGGATAAAATCATTATTATAATCATGTACATTTAGGGTGCATTGGCCGCTTTTCAATGTTCATCACTTGCATGAGCATTTCTCACCATCACCATGACTCTCTGCATCCCTCAGTCCAGTAAAAAAGAGACATTAACTTCCATGTTTGTTTCTTCAAGTCCAACAAATAGCCTAATTGGATATTTATTTATTCATTCATTTCAAATGGAGTTAAATCCAGGTGATAGTACTTAGATAAGCTTTTAAAGTTCAACATTATGACCATAATAGTTCAAATCTAACACAATTCTAACAACGTTTAAGAAGATGTAGCAAAGTATATATATATATATATATATATATATATATATATATATATATATATATATATATATATATATATATATATATATATATTACATATAAATATAGGTTTCCTAGTCTAAATGGCAGAATCCCATCCAGTTCCCAAAGAGGACTGCAGACATGATGACACTGAGTTACTTTGTGAAGATACAAAGCCACAGTGTCTGGATAGGGTAGATTACCTTGCAATTAATTCTATAATGGTTGGGTGTGTTGGGTAAAAAAGGTCAACTACATGACTTTAGCAGTACAGTGTATTCCTTTCTGCACAGTCAAAAAGGTCAATTCAGAAAGGATGTGACTGGTGAGTGTATCGTGCTGCCCTCATGTGGTCTATTAATATAAAGTTAAACTCAGGAATATTTTTAATATAGTTACACTTACTGAACACTTTCCTGTTATAATAAACTTCATTATTTTGTAAGGGATAGCCACTATGTTTTGTAGTATGGCTGTGGGGAAGAGCATTAGTGAGGTCAGGCACTGATGTTGAGTAAGGAGGCCTGGTGTACAGTCAGTGTTGCAGCTCATCCCAAAGGTGTTCAGTAGAGTTGAGGTCAGGAAAATTCTGTGGCACACCATATCATTTGGACCTCATTTTTTTGCACGGGGGCATTGTCATGCTGGAACATGTTTAGGTTCTTAGTTCCAGTAAAGGGAAATTGTAATGTTAACAGAATACAGAATACAAAGTTTACATTCTGTTGTCAAAGTTGTGTGCCATACAGTGTACATCACCTGTATTTTTCCATTCTTCTCCAGTTGTGTTGAGTATGTGCCCATAGTAGCCTCAAATGTCTGTTTGTGTTTGATGAGAATGGATTATTTAAAGTGTGGTCTTTGCTGTTGTAGCCCATCTCCCTCAAAGGTTCAGCATGCTATGTCTTCTGCTCATCACTGGTGTAAAGAGTGGTTATTTGAGTTACACTAATCTTCCTCTCAGCTTGAAACAGTCTGGCCATTATCTTATCATCAACAAGGCATCTTCACCCATGGAAGAACCTCTCACTGGATGTGTTTTGTGTTTCGCACGTTTCTGAGTAACTTCCTAGTATAAAAAGTCAAAGCATGCCTAACACCAACAATACAGTCAGAGTCACTTAGATCAATTTTTTTTTCTATTTTAGTTTGATGTGATTAACTGAAGCTCTTGTCCTGTGTATATAGAATTTTTGCATTGTTCCCACATGATGGGCTGATTGGATAATTTCATAACCGAAGAGCTGTATAGGTGTTCCTATTAAAGTCCTATTTGTATCACTGAAATAATGCATAAATACCCCAAATAAAAAATGTACAAACATTATTGTGTATTTATGGGTAATTGTGCATCTTTGCAGGTGGAGAGGCCTCCAGTTCAGACAGACAGCCTTAAGAAATCAGAGAAGCCCCTGCCTTCAGACTCACAGAAAACTCCACTGAGCAACGCCCCCACAACCACTGACTCTGAGCCTGAGGAACCCTCACAACAAGGTGCGAAATAAACCTTTAGACAGTTATTCCATATACATTAGTTTGGGTTTCAATCATCTCTTCTTCAGTTGGTAAATTTCAAGTGGCTGGAGTTTAAGCCTGCTTTTTGTATGTGTGTTTTCTGCTATTCTCCAGATCCAGCAGTGAGAGATGAGGAGGACACGGAAGAGCCCAAGCTGACGTGCGAGTTGTGTGGAAGGGTCGACTTTGCCTACAAGTTTAAAGGCTCTAAGCGCTTTTGCTCAGTGGTGTGTGCGAAAAGGTACAGCAATTGCATGTTAATGTTTAACACCACATAGCTATGGAACAAGAGTTTTCTATGCTCATTTAGTAACCATGATTTGTGTTGCCCTTAACAAGGTACAACGTTGGGTGCACAAAGCGGATTGGCCTCTTCCACCCTGACCGCTCCAAAACTGCCAATCGGTGGAGACGAAGGTCACACAGTCGAGGGTGCAGAAGTACAGAGGCCAAGAAACAGGTTAACATCTTCCCAACACACTAAATTTCGTTCAATATAATGAATTGAATGTTGCATAATGCTTTATCTATTACTCACTTTATATATAAACAGAACATATACATCTAAAAGGTTTTAAAATGTTATTTATGAATGAATAGATTATTTATAAGGTAGATGGGCTGAGAAGCATGATAGTCTACAACTTTAGGAATTGACATACACCAATAAAGCTTACGTTTTATTGTGTGTTTTGAGCATCCTGAAAAATCTCAGATGTTCCAGATTAACAGTATTTATATCGGTTCATGACTTACATGATCTGTCAGACAGAATTATTTTGGAATAACACAGACAGCTATCTATAACTTTTACATCCAAAAGCTCATCAGTTTGTCAAGGGAAGATTAATTACATATGCAATACCTAGGAATAGAATAGTAATTTGTCCAGACTCTAGGATCAAAAGTTTGTGGACACCTGGCCATCACACCTATGTGCTTATTGAAAATCCATTCCACATTTAGTCCTCGTTGCTTTTAAAATAACCTCCACTATAAGTAGAAGGATTTTCACTTGATTTTGGAGTGTAACTATGGGGATTTGCTCATTTAGCCACAAGTGCATTATTAAGCTCAAGCACTGATGTAGGGTGAGGAGGCCTGGAGTGTAGTCGGCTTTCCACTTGATCCCAAGGGTGTTCAGTGGGGTTGAAGTCATGACACTGTCATGAAGGCCACTCCAGTTCTTCCACTCCAACTGTTGCAAATTATGTTTTCATTGACATGTTTTTTTGGCACAAGGGTACAGCCATGCTGGAACAATGGGCAAGGCCCATTAGTTTCAGTGAAGGTGACATGTATATATATTAATGCTACATCAACCAAATATATTCTATAAAATAGTATAGGACTTCCAACTTTTTGGCAACAGTTTGGGGAAGACACACATGTGCGTGTAATGGTCAGGTGTCAACTAACATTTGGCTATGGTTTCATTGTTTACTGTTAAAACCATCTTCACCAATCTAAACTTCTGTCACACTTCTATGTGTGTTTTTGCAGAGGCTGTCTGTGTGCCAACAGTCCCAGGGCGAGTCCGTGTCCTCTCCACTCCCTTCTCAACCCAGTCAAGGAGAGTCCAGTCCCTGCTCAGACATCTCCAGTTATGAGGAACCACCATCTCCTCTATCTGCAGCCAGCTCCAGCCCTGTGGGGCCACCCCGAGGGCCCTCCACTTCAGATCCAGAAGACGTTCCAACACTCAGTGAGCACTTCCTGCCATGTGACCCTACCAAGTGGAATGTGCAGGAGGTGTTTGAGTTCATCCACTCTCTGCCAGGTCAGTGATTTACAATTGGATGTTGCAAGGTCATTGTGGCAGCGTCATTTGACAAAGTTATCCTTTTAATATAATAAAATCTTATTCTAATTTATAACCTATTTTTATAATGATATTAAAATTTACTCTGTGGCCATGGCAGGTTGCCAGGAAATTGCGGATGAATTCCGGTCTCAAGAGATTGATGGACAGGCCATGCTGCTACTGAAGGAGGACCATTTAATGAGCGCTATGAACATCAAATTAGGTCCAGCGCTCAAAATCTTCGCCCGCATTAACATGCTCAAAGACTCCTAGCCTCAGAAGGCATAGTGAGTGTGTGTGTGTGTGTGTGTGTGTGTGTGTGTGAAAGATTTATATGTTTCTCAGTGGTCATCTAAAGATGACCTCATAAATACAGATGCACTATAATGTTTTAATAAAATCTGTACCTCCTGAGGGTCAACAAATGGAAGGAAACAAGGACAAAGTATCTATGAAGGATGGCACAAATACTAATGCCCACTCACAAAGTACACAGTACCTTTGAGAATGCTGAATAGCAGTACATCAGCACAGGATGTTTAAAGACACTCTTGATACAGGGCTATCAGATGGCACAAGGTATAAACTTTCACATCCAACATACGTCCATATGTGAACAGAGTAATTTCAGCGTTTTATACCTTGTCCTATTCACAGCTGTATAATATTGTTGATTTCAGAAGTTATTTTATCTTTTTGTACATGCCTGATCCTTTTATATAATTATGTTCAAGTAAATTATTCATATGTGTGTATGTGTGTGAAAGTGTTTCTAAGTTAAGCCTCAGAAAATTGGTGCTAAACAGTATGGGTATAACCCAGTCACTAATTGGTCACTACATTTTGTTGTTTAGATTTTTAACACAAATGAAAATCAGTATAATAACTTTTAGAATGGGAAAGGCAATGCAGGTATTCCTTTCCAGACATGCCTTTTATTGGGTTATACCTGTATTAGGAATACTTTTTCATCAGCCCAAAGGACAGCCCAAGCACTCTTCCTCAATGAGACCTTGTTTGAGACTTTGGAACGATAAACTGTTCTTTAACGTGTTGCGGGATATCAGTGTGTGTTTCTAGACAGAATTGTAATGATGTCTTGTGTCTTTGTTGGGCATGCCTTGTGAAATGCCTGTATTTATCAAATGGATTCAAATTGGTAATATAATTTTCATTTTTTAAATGAAAAATTTTGTTTTGTATAACATTTTTTGAACAGTGTTTCTGGACATCTTGTCATCCTACTTTCTAGGGGGAAAAAAAAGTATGGTTGCCAATTATCTTTATATTGTATCAGCATTTAAAGCAGCACTGAATGATTTTGGCAAGAGCCAGCTAATTGAGAGCCAGGTAAGATTTCTTCAGACCTCACTGAACGCACACTGCTTAAAAATGATACAGTGAGTGTGCTATGGATACACTTAGCATTAATCATATGTATCAAAAATTGTTTTAAAAAATATTTAGCAGGACTAACTATAAGAAATGCAGCAATCTATTAAGTCAAGTTGTTATTATGAAAATTTGCTGGTGGATGAATGAATGTTTATTGCTGTTATAACTTAAGTAAAAACAGGAACTGAATTGTTTCACAGAGATTCGATAAAATTAAATGAAGATATTTATGGATATAAAAGTAAGGGATGTCATTCAGATTTGACAAATTGCTGTGGTGTAAGGGGAATAAAGTTGTTAAATAAAACTCTTCAGAATGTACTGTTATAGGAAAATAATCAATTATAGGTGGCATCATTACACCAGGCCTTTGGTGATGATTTTTCTATAACAGCATGACTGAGTTTTGTTCCTTTCATAGCACTTTTATACAACGTATATGAATAAATTTGTTGAACAGGCTGACTTCAAACTGTTCGCTGCCTGTCTGAATTTTGTTAAGTGCTTGCAACAAATTGAATATAGTAAATGAGAACCTGAACAGTAACTAAAGACTGTTCTAAAATTGTGGTTACTTATACCTATTTCAAAATCTAGGGATTCATTTATCAACAAGGAAGTGAGGAATCTAAAAGCAGAGGTGGACAGTAAAGAAGTATATTTACTTGAGTACTGTACTTAAGTACACTTTTTGAGTATCTGTACTTTACTTGAGTATTATTTTTTCTGGATACTTTTTACTTTAACTTCACTACATTTGAAAGACAAATACTCTACTTTTTACTCCACTACATTTCTGTCCAGGTCATTGAGTAGAAAGTAGTTACATTAATCATAGGATGATTTTTTTCACTCTTGTAGCGTCACGTGTTGTAAAGTTCAGTAGTTTTCCATAATTTTTTTAACTCAATTGCTCAATTGATCAATTTCTGACAAAATGGACGAAGATATGCTTTGTATATTATACACCACCAACGCATTGGTAATGATGTTAGTTAACACACAAAAACGTATGCTGTGTCCAAATCCTCATACTATGTGTCCTAAATAGTATTCAAAAATAGAATTAGTATGCCCCAAATCGTAGTATACTGAAAAGAGTATTCCAAAAATTCCTGGATGGTCTACTACTTCCGGTAGAAAGTGCAGAACAATGCACACTCTAACGGGTAATATTTCCCACAACGCATTGCACACAGGAGGGAGGACCCTGGACAATGGTGTAAATGCATATTAAAACGGTGTAAATGAATTGTGGAAATATATATAACTCTTTGTTAAAGCAGTGTTGCTGTTGGGTGGTTGGACAGCTACAGTTGTGTAGCTGGGTTTTAAAGCAGATTAGATTTTTTTTTCCTGACAAGTCTTCATTTACAGACCATTAGATTGAAATGTGCATGAGTGGATACACATAGATGTGTACAGGTACATCTCAAAATTTAGAATATCATGAAAAAGGTCAATATTTTTTGTCACTCAGTTCAGAAAGTGAAACCCATATATTATATAGATTCATTACACATAGAGTGAAATATTTCAAGCCTTTATTTCTTGAAATTGTGATGATTATGGCTTACAGATAAGGAAAATTCCAAAATTCTGTGTCTCAGAGAATTAGAATATTGTGAAAAGTTAAATATTGGAAAGTCATGGTGTCACACCCTAATCAGCTAATTACCTCAAAACACCTGCAAAGGTTTCCTGAGCTTTTAAATGGTCTCTCAGTCTGGGTCAGTAGGCTACACAATCATGGGGAAGACTGCTGACTTGACAGTTGTCCAGAAGACAGTCATTGACACCCTCCACAAGGAGGGTAAGCCACAAAAGGTAATTGCTAAAGAAGCTGGTTGTTCACAGAGTGCTGTATCCAAGCATATTCATAGAAAGTTGAGTGGAAGGAAAAAGTGTGGTAGGAGAAGGTGCACCAGCAAAAGGGATAACCGCAGCCTTGAGAGGATTGTCAGGCAAAATCCATTCAAGAATTTGGGGGAGCTTCAGATGAATCCTAGACATGGCCTACAAATGTCGCATTCCTCGTGTCAAGCCACTCCTGAACCAGAGACAACGTCAGAAGCATCTTATCTGGGCTGTGGAGAAAAAGAACTGGACTGTTGCTCAGTGGTCCAAAGTCCTCTTTTCAGATGAAAGTAAGTTTTGCATTTCATTTGGAAATCAAGGTCCCAGAGTCTGGAGTAAGAGTGGAGAGGCACAGAATCCATGTTGCTTGAAGTCCAGTGTGAAGGTTCCACAGTCAGTGATGATTTGGGCTGCCATGTCATCTGCTGGTGTTGGTCCACTGTGTTTTCTGAAGTCCACAGTCAACGCAGCCATCTACCAGGAAATCTTAGAGCACTTCATGCTTCCTTCTGTTGACAAGCTTTATGGAAATGCTGATTTCATTTTCCAGCAGGACTTGGCACCTGCCCACACTGCTAAAGGTACCATAAGCAGGTTCAATGACCAAGGTGTTACTGTGCTTGATTGGCCAGCAAACTCGCCTGACCTGAACCCCATAGAGAGTCTATGGGGTATTGTCAAGAGGAAGATGAGAGACACCAGACCCAACAATGCAGATGACCTGAAGGCTGCTATCAAAGCAACCTGGGCTTCCATTACACCTGAGCAGTGCCACAGGCTGATTGCCTCCATACCATGCCGCATTGATGCAAAAGGAGGTCCAACCAAGTATTGAGTGCATAGAAATGAACATACTTTTCAGAAGTCTGACATTTCTCTTTGAAATATCCTTTTTTATTGATCTTATGTAATATTCTAATTTTCTGAGACACAGAATTTTGAGTTTTCCTTATCTGTAAGCCATAATCATCACAATTTCAAGAAATAAGGTTACTAGGTTGCTACAAAAGGTACTGTAAGTATTGCATACAACAATGCAACAATAATAAAACAATGCGTTGACATTTACTTTTGATACTTAAGTACTTTTAAAAACAAGAACTTCTGTACTTTTACTTAAGTAAAAATCTGTCTTTACAACTTTTACTTGTAATGGAGTAATGTTTGACCAGTAGTATTTGTACTTTCACTCAAGTAAGGAAGTTGTGTACTTCGTCCACCTCTGTCTAAAAGTCTTTTAATGTTAACACCATTAATGACCTGTTGGTGGCGCACAAGATATTTATAGCTCAGTGTGCCTGCATCTTCAGTTTACTTTGGTTACTATGTATTCATAACCAGGGATTTAGTGAGATTGTGATGAAGACATCAACATCAGATTTCCACAGATGTTAGCATACATTTATGTTACCAAGACAATTTGAATGAATTTTAAAACAATCCATTAGAGACAGATTTATTTAAGTTTTCTTTTATGTTATCAGAATTCCAGTGGGTCAAAATTTTAGTTTCCATGCACCAAGCTGACTGTCTCTTTAAATTCTGGATTATTTACGAAATTGATGTTATTACTTTTAAAAGCTTCTGATTGCATCATTAAAAAAGCTGCCAAAGGGCCTATCTTTAGAGCAAGTGCCTTTTTGCCCTTGATACCATAGGAAATTCCAAGCAACTTAGCCAAAACCTAACAAAATTATGAAACTCTGCAAGTCTGGTTCCACTTTAGGAGGACCTGAAGATACCACAAATGTCAGTACAAACAAATGTTAAATTCTTGGGGCCACACACTGGATTGCTAAGAAAAGAGCAAGAAATTAAATCCCATGAAGCACAATTTGGTCCAGAAGGTTCAAGGGATCCCAAAGACAACAACAAAGGGACTGGTAGAGAAAAAACAGGTACCAAAGTATGTACAGCCACCATTAAGAGAGTCCTACATCACCATGGACTAAAAGCCTGTCAGAACAAGGAAGAAGCTCCAAAGCCAGAAGAGATTCTGCAGTTGATTACCATAATGAAGACATAGCCTTTTGAAGGAGTATTCAAAAGGCCGGTCATATTAAACAAAATTTGTTTGGAAAAAAGTTTGAGGCTTTTTAATGTAAATAACACAATTACAGCTGTGAAACATGAGGGTGGTGGCATCATGTTGAAGGGATGTTTTGCAGGAAAAGGGCCTGGGGCATTTTAGCAAATAGATATGCCAGAAAGCAAGAACTTGGTCAAAATTGTTGACTGAAATGTAATAAAAAAAAAACATGTCCGATTAAGAAGGCTCACAAACCTGACTGAGTTACACTGGTTCTATTAGGAAGAATGAGCAAAACATCTTGCAAGATTACTGCGAGAAATATGTGGAAGGCTACCCCAAGTTTGATTTAAGCTCAAGTGAATAAAGGCAATACCACCGAATACTTTAAGAAAGGGTCTCCAAACTTTTTATCTGTGAGGGTCACATAATTTTTCCTTTGTTTAAACGGGGCTGGGTCGGTCTGAACTAGAAAATGATGTGGGCTGGAGTGACTACTAGTATTATTGTGAAGATTTTATGATTATTTTAAATGTTTTTATTATGCCTCCTAATGCTAGAATAGTTTATTATTTTGTTATGCAACGTACAGACAAATGATCACTACTTTTCAAAAGATATATAGCCTATTAAAAGAGCATTATTACTATCATAATGACACACAAATGGTACTTTATGTTGAATGTACCATTCTGTTGGTAGGTGAATTTAACAAATAATTAGGCAACGTTAATAACTAACGGAAATTGTAGTTTGAAAGCCAACTTTTATTATTAAATATAGATAAGATATAAGTTAAACATATTTAAAATTAAATTTTCTCTCTTTGGCATTGTTCAGAGGCCCAAATGTGAGGCCAAGCCACGTTCGTCCCGCGGGCCGTAGTTTGGGGACTGCCGACTTTAAGCGTGCATGTGAACTTTTCTAGTAAACAAAGCCTAAAAGGAATCAGTCTCGATTATTTTAACACTTCCAGAAATAAAATAGACATGCTAACTGACTTAAAGCAAGAAAATGTATAGTAAATTGAAATGTGTGGAGTTATGAAACATTGAGTTTGAATGTCTTTAACCTAGGTGTCTGTAAAATCTTGGACTTAACTCTAAAGTTATAGGATTTCTGTAGAAGGTAAAGGGCATTTGAGCTTCACAATGTAGGTAAGTATAAGTTAAAAATTTCAAGAAACACATGCACAATACACATCACACGATGTTTGTCATAACAACGTCTGTAGATCTTTAATGTACTAGAATGTTAGAAACAGCATCTATACTATAACACTGACAAAACAGCTCGATCATCTTCCCTACACTGTCCCAGCCACAGTGGGAGAGTTAGAGGGAGACGGAGGCTGCACAAAGAACAGAAGAACCCATCGTCCAACTTCTTTAATTCCTGCCTCCTGTTGCCTACATCGCTTTCCTATTGGTCCGTAATATTAAATCCCGCTCGCTTATTGGCTGCCTGGAATGTCAATCATTGTTACTCGTTCCCGTTGTCTCTTCATCATGAAATGCGGTATGTAGGTTACCCGTCTTAAAACCTAAATCTGATGACCAGTGTTAGAAACTGAACGAAGCTGGAATGGCGCCGACAACGGTAAGAATTTCCATCGTATAAAATAAGAAATGTTTGTTTTTGTTTTCTTCTTCTCCCCCACATTTTTCTTCCTTTTACATGCGTGGGATGAAAGTGTAGCGCAAAAGTTTGCAAACTTAGTGCAAATCACGCGATTCTACAGCAGTTCAGTAACTCTGTTCACTGTAGATAACGGGGTTTTTAATTGCCTTTAAATGCATTTGGGGATATTTAAAGTATCACAAGTGATGCAGTTTTTGTGTAGAAGTTGGACAGCCTGCTCTTTGTTACTGTGCAGTGCAGGAGTCAGATATCAAATAACCACAGGATTCCTGTCAGTAACACAGTGTTACAGTTCTCACAGTTCCTACACACAAGGCTTTTACACCACTAACACACAAAGCTTTACAGCACTGTTTTAATATAACTTTGTATTGCTGATATTGTTTTGCATATGTCTCATTCATGTAAAATAACCTTGATGTTCTACAAAAGCACAAAGGAATCTAATGCTAGAGATGTAGGCAGAAATAACACTAATAAAGTTAGATATTGCACTATTAAAGTGCAGAGTAATCAGATTGCATGTGTTATTTTGCACGTGCGCTTCCTAGAGTTTCGTTACTTTCTATCCAAATGGGTCTTTCTGCAATGAAGTGCTTTGCAGAAAATAGAGGGAGGAAATCACGGATGTTATATCCAATAGGAATAGGCACTTGGAATTGAGTCAAGAGTTGTCTTGTGTGGAGCCTGGAGGAATTTCAGCACACTTTCTGAAGTGGCTGGACATGTTTAACACTGTAGCCCTGCTGAATGCTCAGGGCCAGAGAGGAAATGCCATATTACTGATCCATATAAGGAGTCCTGCAAGACTAGGCTAAATCCCAAATGAACATTTAGTGCACTTCATTGAGTGTAGAAGCCATCGCTTTGTCCGCTGTATGGAAATCGGATCTTTGGTAAAGACTGCTAAGATATGCAGATGTGGAGAACTGTGGGCTGAAGGGCTGATGTACACTTAAAGTGACATGGTTAAGGTTTGACCAGCTTTGTGGTTCATTGTGATGGCCTGTATGGCTTACAGGTGGGATACGATCATTGTAACAGTTAGAAAACACCCTAAATATCATTTTTAAGAATTATTATTATGAGCCCTGCAGTATGTATTTTATCAGCCTTTATCCCTAATGTTTCTTCCCTTCTGTGCTGCTGGATGCATAGCCGTATCATATATATCCATATAATATATATCTTGGGATAGGAAGATTATTTTCAGTAATAATTTTTGTTTTTTTGTGTGGTCTGACACAAACCACGCAAGCTGTCAACACCACTAAAGACCACAGAGCTACTTGGTACCAATTTAGTCCATAAAACAAAAACAGCATGTATGGAACAACTTGGCAAGTTAGTGCAAACATGAAAGTGTTAACACAGCCACGTTGAGATTAGTGGTAACAGTTTGATGAGGGAGAAGACTGTAGGTCTTTGCAGTCTGAATTTTTTATTTATTTTTATTTTTTGATCTAGTACAGTAGCCCAAATTGTGGTTTCAGAGCATATTATGTAACTCAATCCTCATCACTTCATGATGTGGAAACTTTGGCTGACCAGACTAATCTCAGTGTGAGCCTGCAGTTTTGCAGAAAGCAAAGTACTGGCTGAGCAGAGAGGTAAGAGTGCTCAGTTTGAGCTCAATGCGCTTTATGCATGATGACGGGAATTAAATTGACCAAAAAATATTTTTATTTTTTTGTCATTGTTTATTGAGCTCAATAAGAGAAACTTATGTAATTTCCATAAGATTCCGTTCTAGTCCATTTGCAGCCAGTTAAGCCACGCATCATTTTGGACTTTAAATATTTTGAGAACTACTGAGACATGACAGTGTTGATAGCGTGGAATGTGTTTACTGATCTTTTTTTTTCCCTCTCATGAACCTCGTGACAGGAAAGGAGATGGACCATAAAGATGTCCATGCATATACATTTGTATGCCAGAGTTTATAAAAATAGAGAATTTCTCTCTTCTCTCTCGTCTATCTTTTTGCATGTTTTATGTATTTCTCTACTGCCGCAAAAATCATATTATCTGATAAGAAATGGTAATAATGTGACAGATGCTGTAGAAGTGCAGAGACTGGTGTTAAATGGTCTGCAGTTAAAGGACTGGGGATTCCCAGCAGTCTGGTTTGTATGCGCAAGCTACCAAGTAAGCATCAGATTTCTCCAGCTCCCTTTGTTTGACCCTGAGTGTTTTTTCTCCAGGCATTGACTGGGCTATATCAGGCAATTCCTTTACTCCCCAAACAGTGCACCTACTCAGTCCTGTACCTGGGTTAATTATTCCCACATGCCTTCCCTATTTTTATCCCTACTCTGTGATACCTCCAGGAAGACCTGCATTTTTAGTTTTATTGCATGGATGTTTGGAATGGTCTGAAATCAGGAGTACACTTAGAATTTTATGATGCTTTCCAAGAGCATTCCGGTGCATTAAAAATTATACTCAGTAGATGTTATGAGTATTAACTTGGCTGCTGATATTTATCCAAAACAGACTGCAAACTGTAGAAAGTGTGAAAAATGCATATTATTCTCTACAAGTCTCTACAAGGTTGGTACACCTGGATTTGGGAAGTTCCTCGTGTTCATTCTGACAGATACTCTCAAGCACAGACATTGAATGTGGAGCATCCATGAACTGCCAAGTTCAGCTGTCTCCATAGATGTTCTATGGGTTTTGAGTCTGTGCTTTTGCAGAGTTACTTCATGGACATTCAGAGACTTGTCCTGTAGCCACTCCAGCATTGTCTTAGCTGTATGCTTTGTGTCTTTGTCATGCTGAAAGGTGAACTCTCACCCCAGTCTAAGGTCATGTGTACTCAAGAGCAGGCTTTCTTCAAGAGCTTCTTTGTATTTGGCTCTATTTATCTTTCCCTCAATTCTGACCAGTCTACCTGTCGCTGCCACTGTATGTCACCCTCATAGCATGATGCTCTCATTTGGTTGGTATCACCATAGGGATGATACCAGTTGATTAGTAGTACCAGGATTTCACCGGATGTATCACTTAAGCTCAAATTTTTGAGTCCTTTTGTTCAGGAGTGGATTTTCTACTTCTAAACCTATGTTCAGAATGGCTGTTGTGTACTTGGGTTTCCAGTTATTGAGTTTGGATGGATGGCCAGGAGTAGGACGAGACGTAGTGGTTCTAAACTTCTTGTATTTCACAGTGTGATCATGGGAACATTCAAAGCTTTAGAAATGGTTTTCTGCTCTTGCCTAGATTTATGTCTCTAAAAAAATGATAGCAGAGGTCTGCAGAGAGTTCTTTTGACTCATGCTATACTATTTTATCTGACATTCACTTTCTAAGATTCCATTCTAAATCATGTATACTCAGTTTTATTACAGATGGTTCTAGAGGCAGCTTAAAATAATCACAAACATGCACCTGATGCATCTGAGTTCAGTTTGCAGTGCCTCAGCCAAGGGTCTGAATACATGGTTATAATACCTTGCACAAGTCTACATGCAAGCAATTCTTCAAGTCTTTTAGGCCTGGTGTAACATGGTGCCAGTGGTATAAAGTGGCCCCAGTGAGTGGTGGGTTAAGACATTAAAGAAATCACTGCAGCAACTGGAAAGTTCATATTTAGTAGTGGAGAATGCAGGATTCAAAAAAACACATACAGCTACTAAGAGTTATGAGATTCGGTTAGTACAGCTCACTAAGAGCAGAATAAGCAAAGCCTAATGTTTCAGACACACCACCCAGAGTAACACCAGCCAAAGAACAGAATAGCATAGAAAGCTTTTATTGTCATTGCACAGCAGTACAAGAAAATTTAAACCACAGTACCAGTTGGTGCTAGATGTATAAAACGTATAATAAATACATATATAAAATGACAAAAGTAGAATACATCCATATATCATTATTGCACATATTATATTATTCATTGCCATTTGTAATACATTTGTTGCACACAGTGAAAAGGGGCATTTATTGCACCTTAACATTGTTCCACATTGCGAGTGTGTGATAGGTGTGATAGTAGGACAATAGTTTATTGTGTTACACTGAAATACACTTTTTTTGTCATATGTATTCAAGAATCTGAATTGATCACATAACCACTGTTTTTTTTCTCTTTAATGTTTTTTTTGCTTGAAATCCAAAACCCTAGGCAAATATTCAGATTTTTTTTGCTGAAAACGTTTCATAATGCATCAAAAATGGATTGTATCGAGATGCCGCTGTATCACATCATATGTTCTCTGTTCTATAATAACAGCCAATAGTAACAGAGCTATATTACTCATAAAAACAGAATGAAAATGTACGTCATTGAGGTTTTCTGGGAGGATACATTTATTTAGCCTTTTTGAAAGGAGTCTTCAGAGTCAGCACAGAGTCAGAAAAAAGGAAACTATTAAGGGACCTGCTGTTTATAGCTAGTACAACATAAGTGATAAGCAGGGCTGACTTCATACTATTAAATGAAAGTGTAAAGTAATAAAAAAAAAAGACATCTTCACCAGTATATAAATATATTAGTTTAAAACATACACTGGGCTTTCCTCAGCTTTCTGTTCTGGCCTGACCAAAGTCTTTTCTCTTGTAGCCCATTGACCTCTCGGTTGAAATGATGCATTCTGAGATGCTTTTCAGCTCACCACAATTGTACAGAGTTGTTATCTGAATTATTGTAGCTTTTCTCTCAGCTCAAACAAGATTGGCCATTCTTTTGTCTACAGAACTGCTGCTCACTAGATGTTTGTTCTTTATTACACCATACTGAGTAAACTCTACTGTTTGTGTGTGAAAGATTAGCAGTTATAGAAATACATAATACATCCTGTCTGGGAGCAACAATCATGCCATTCTCAGAATCACTAAGCTAACATTGATGTGAACACAACCCAAAGCTGCTGGCCTGTATCTGCGTGGTTTTATGCATTGCTCATCATTAGCTGATTAGATAATTGCATGAATGGGTATGTGTACATTGTAGTTGTTCCTAATAAAATGCCTGGCGAGTATGTTAATTATCAGAAATTTCAATATAAAGGCAGTCTCAGTGTGCATTGTCTTATTTTCTGTGATTTACTTAACATTAGCCAAGACTCTAAGAATAACAGTCAGGATGTTGTTAATGACCAATATTAACAAATAATTTCTAGTCAGTTTGCTTAGTGTATTCTGCTTAAAGTTTCCTGGTACCACACCATTTTCTAGTCTCTGATGTGACTAAGGCTTATTTCCTGGCATCAGGAACTGAGCTCATATGCCCTTGAATCACTCTAAACTCTAAACCCATATGCGTAGCTTATTCACTCTTTTGTTTTGCATGCAGGAGTCCAGGCTGAATGTTGACTCTCTGAGTAAGAAAGATGTGCTGCTGCTCTTCAGTGTTCTGGAGGGAGAACTGGAGGCCCGAGACCTCGTCATCCAGGCACTCAGGGTGAGTGAGTGAGAGTGAGTTCTGCTCTTTAGATCTGCTCTATGTCTGATGCTGCTATTCTTTACCCTAATGCACACACAAATTGGCATATGACCAAAGCTAAGAGATTGGATATCTTTGTGGGAAATTTCTGTTCTGAATCCCCAGTCAGAAACTCGACTAAGACACCACTACCCCCACCCACAAATAATTTAGAGATCAACTAAAATACACTTCAGTGTGTGCATTGTTAATTGCCCTTCTTCACCTCCATTCCATTGACTCCCTGTAGCTGCTTGTTCAAGTTCAAGTCCTTGCTTGCCTATTGAGTAACCAGTGGAATTTCGGCCGCCTACATAGAATCATTCATCGTAGCTGGTCCATGCAGATCTGTGAGTGAGCAACACTTGGTCTAATGTTACCACCACCATGTGCTCCTAAAATTCTGTCCACGTGTGTATATAGATATTTTTTGGAAACACAGTTTTTATTTCTCTTGAGCGTTTCTACCAGCTGACCAGCTTTCCTCTATCGTGTGACAGCTACCAGCTAGAGAAGGTAGCTTTGAGGAAGGCACTTATTCTAAATTCTATATCCTAAAGTGTTGTCAAATGCCTCAACAATATAACTATGCTAAGTAAGTAGAGAATGTGAAATAAAGGAAAACACCAGCAAGTACAAAGGATCTAATAGAAACACTAATATTGGAAATACTGCTTAAGATTATCCTTGAATACAAAGTGCTCGGTGTTTGTGTGGGTGTTATCCAAAATCTTCATTGTGGTTCTTATCTGCATTCGGGTTTAATCCTTAGTGGGCACAACTTTAAATATAAACCAACCACTATGCTATCAGTCTTCTGTTGGTGTTTAGGCTTAGAAGCAGTTTACCACTTGATTTAAGCTGCATTCTCCAGCAACCCAAGAAGTTCATGTCCTGGTATGCACTTGCTTACTGAGTAAATCTAACCTAAATGTAATCATTTAAACCCTGCTGTTAACTACCACACTAATACTGAATCAAGTGAATTGCTTTCACCTCCTGGGCCTGTAAAGAAAGTTTTGCATTTGTTTTGCATCAGAACTGTCTGAATTAAAGCAATTCCATAACTAACTAGCATGGGCACTGCCATAAATTGGAACCATTAGTATCATTATATTACCTAGTTTTAGAGCCACATTAAGTTCAGATTCAGATTTAGATTGTGTGCAATCACTGAATGTTTGTATAGACAAACCTGGATTCAGAATTAAACTTGGTTTTAGCTTCATGCTGTGTGGGAATCTTCTCACTGTTATTAGTTAGACAGGTGTAGAGCCTTGTGTGGCATACAGGATGCCAGAGACATCCTACAGTTGTACAATCCAGATGTTTATGCAGCACGTCTCCGCTGCCTAATTACACCACTGCTTATTTTCCTGTGCGTCTCTCAAGCTTGTTTTTATTTCCTGCACTGAGCCATGGAGTGCACGCCAACTTCATTGATGGCCCTGAAGCCACAGTTATGGAAACCAGCCTTCCAAGCACAGCTAAGGTTCAGCTTGAAGTATTAAACCTGTACTGGTTTCACTTACAACACATAGCAATCACTTCTTCTCCAAATTAAATCAACTGTGACTTTAGTTTGTCTTCTTTGAGCAAGACCGGCAGAGTTTAAATAAACTCTGAAGTCGTGCTGTAGCTTTATGATAGCCAACTGCGACCGTACCTATTTCAGTAGATCATTAGTTTACGTTAAAATTAGTAACTCATGCATTTTCTTCAACTTAGGTTTGTGTGCTTTATTTGGTGGTGTTTACATAGTAGCACATACATGTAGTGATAGATGGTTTCTCATGAATTCCTCATTAGGTAGCTGCCTGGATTTGTGTATGTTTGCTTGGAGTACAGGGTGACATTAACAATTATTCCAAACAGAGGTGGAAGGAAGTATAAATGTAATGTGATGTTCTGAGTGAATTATTGGCATCCTTATTGAACTTGAGCTGCAATGAAAGGAAAATTTGAATTTAAGTACATAGATGCTTCTGGGGTGGCCATTGTACAATCTCCTGGCAGAGGCGACACTTTTTCAGCAAAAATTTCCTGACACATAGTAGAATTAATGATGCCATTAATCTTCTCTAGATCCCCTGAACCACCAGCCGCAAAACAGCCCTAAAGTATTAATGATCCACCTCCAGATTTTTCCCATGCAGTACCTACCTTATAGTACTCTTTTCCAGTGAACACACTGACGAAGTCTTCATCTGACAGCACATTTCCAACTGCAGATCCAGTGGCACTTTATGAAATACTCTTAGGCTTCTTTATATGAAGTTAATGTCTATTAGCTGATTTTTAAAATATAGCAGTATGTTCATGCTCCTTTATTCATGATTTGTTCTTAATGGTAACTTTAAAATGGTGCATTTTTAGATCCATTACCCAACATCAGCAGCACATCCGCAGCTCTCATTTCCTTTGTGTTGAAAGCACTTTTGTTACATGTTGTTACACGTGAAGGCGTTTTAGAAGTATATTTATGCCCAGACCTTACACTACCATTATATTCAGCACTCTTAAATACTTGGGAATAATATTTTTTTCAGGATAACAATTTCTTTATGTTTACTTTTAAATCTTGATTTGATATGAAAATAATTTATCCAAATGTGTTTTGAGAGAAAATAATATAATTTTTTAAAAAATGAGTTGTTAATTGTGTGTCAGCAAAGATACAACAGATTTGGGTCATGTTTGTCAGCGCTGTGGAATTATGGCAGCTATTAATCAAATAAGAAAATCGATACTTGTTTTTAGACTTCTTTGCTCCAGACAAGTTGGCTCAGAGTGTTTTGGGGAATTTGGCCGTGTTCTTCTGTGTGTTTTCTTTGGCTTTCTATAGTGATCTTTCAACATCGTGTACTAAGCCCATTCTGTCATCTCCATCACACTCATCCACTGACGCTTAGTCAGTATGTGTCATTGACTTTTAATGTGTAAAAACAACACAGAGACATTGATATGACATGTAGGGGTCTGACAGCCTGCTTTTTTGAAACGTTTGTGCTTTACTGTTTTAATATTCTCCAGTGCATTAATCACTAATTACACTAGGATTATTGTTCTTGTTCCTAGTTCCTGCATAAACGCCCGAGTCTGTGTTTCATACAAATTATGGAAGTGATCCACTTTTTTTGCACATCTTGTAGAGAAAGAAGGAAGTAGGCCCAACCAACTTGTCATGCTTTCCATGTCTTATGGCTTCTGTTAGCTAAAAGGGAAGGGAAGAAACCTAACTGTGAGACAAAAGCATAACCCAAAGCTTCTGTTCAAAAAGATGAATGCTGTTGTATAATTTGTTCAATCGCTTTGTTAGCTTGCTTTGCTTTCTTTTGAGGTTGAGGAGATATCCAATGTTATGAAATACAATTTTATTCAGAATTTAAAAAATGTATAGGATATAAATAATAAAAATGAATAAATACAGCAATAAAAACAGTAAAGAGTTAAGATATAGTGAACGAAATACTACTACTACACTACTACTACTACAGCTTAATTATAAACTATAATACTATTGTAGTATATTATATAATATTATTATATAATAAAATCATTTCACTACTTGTTTTATTGTGTATAATTTGTATATGTATAACTTGAACTTGAATTTTCATATCAAATTTCAGTTCCTTTTTAATTCATGATAACACAATGTTTTTTAAAAGGCAATTTCATAATGGTTTCTTTTTCATTTCACAATCAGACTTTTACTTGACACCTTTATTTTGTTCTGTTGCAATCAGTCACACATTGGTTGGGCAAGAGAAGATAATTACACATTCATGTCAAAACAACATTCTCTAACAAGCCATTTTCTGGGCTGGTAGACCAGACAACACAACTATGTTGTATTTCACTGGGCCTGCACCTGTGCTTGTGTTGACTTCCTCAAGGGCATCTTCCAAAAGAAGACAGCTCCATCAGTCTTATCGAATCACTACTTCATTATCAATGTCTAGACCTATATCTTGAAGAGCACATATATGATCGATCATTTCCAACACATCATCAGTATGTGTCAAAATAGAATCAGCTGTTAGGTCTAACAGCTGGATCTGTTTGATTAAATAAAAAAAGCAGTCAAATCCTGGAGCTCTCTTAAATCTTCCATGTGCCTGAAAGCTAGCATAACTTTGCCAGAGAGCTCCAGGCAAAATACTCAATAGCAAAGGATTAGTCAATCACTAACCCAGTGTGATTACATCAGGATAAAATAAAAGTGTCATTGTGACTTACACCATATTGCCAAAAGTTTTGGGATGTCTGCCATTACATGCAAATGAATGTAAAATGCATTTGGCCCACACTTTGTCGCTATAACAGATTCCACAATGCTTTCCACAAGGTTTAGCAGTGTGTTTTAGGAATCTTTGACCATTCCTCTAGAAGCACATTTGTGAGGTCAGACACCGATGTTGGACCAGAAAGCCTGGCTCGCAGTCTCCACTCTAATTCATCCCAAAGGTGTTCTATTCAGTTGAGGTCAGTCAGGTTCCTGAAGCATTAAGAGTTCCTTTCACTGGAACTAACGGGCCAAGCCCAACCCCTGAAAAACAACACCGGAATTCTCAGTGATTTGGAGGGATGTCCCAAAACCATTACCGAATAAAGAAGGGCATTAAAAGCATTTTTACCACTGCATTTATTCATGACTTCCAAAAGTCATTTTGAAATAAACATAATCATTTTTTATGATTCCAGTGATTCCACAACCTATTTACTCATTTAAATAGTTATTGCTGTGTTTATTTATTTAAACATGTATTCATTTTAACTGGTATTCCAGTATGTGACCAGTTTGTGTGTGAATTTGTGTCTGACCCCTATGACTTTAACAAGGCTGTTGTTTCATCTCTCAGTCACACACACTCAGATGTACCATTAACAGATAGTATTTTTAACAGCTGCTGGTAGGTTAATCTTCCTGAGCTTTCCTCTTCTCCTGCACCTTCCTCAAGATAATGTGTGCAGCTGATAAGATTAGAGCGTAGAATAATTCCTTGCATGCAGTTGGAAAAAGGCACTTCATCAAATCAAAATATCGAGGGTGCTCACTTCCTCAGTAATTATTCACAGAAGAAGTGGAAAGTGACTGGAGATTTAACAATGCGTCTCTGACAGAAAGGCTTTTTTACACTTATGCTTTTATCTCGTCACAGCAGTAATGTGGAAGAACAGCAACAAGCAGCAAATCCACTGGTTTTTCCACATTTTCCTCAGATATTAATGTTCCATTTTAACTCAAGTAACTATTTTACTAAAGAAAACATAACCTTTGAAAAGTATTTTATTGTCTGAGTAGCAGAGACAAACATTGTTTTCCTAACTTTCTTGTGAATGACAAATATTGTGTAAATTACATCAAAAGTCACATGCTGGAGCTCTTCCAAATAAGATTTATGCATTTATGTATCCCCAAAATTTCGTTTTGTATCCCTGCACCACCATGTTAAGATCTGGTTGTCTGTACTTGCGTCAGAGATTCTCATTAGTGTGATATTTCAAGAACGATCAGTTGAATGTATGTAAGATGTAACTGATAAGATTTTGGAATTGATCCAGATAGGGTCATGTTCACAACAAGGTCAAATGAATGAAATAGTTTTTCTTCAATAGCTTCCTTCCTGTTTGAAGTACTTCTGGCATGCAAGTTAGTGACAAGAAGGACTAGACTTGGTGGCGCTGACATTGACTTCTACTTCTTGTAGTTTGATTAAGGTTTAAGTAGTTTAGTTTCATTTGCAAGTCACCCGTGTTGTTTGAAGAGACTGCTATAAAAGGTCTCCTGTTACTACTTCAAAATTTGTTCCAAGCTGAGTCAAATTTTAATTTAGTCCAGACTGAACCCCAAAAAAGTCACATGAATTACTTTACAACTTTATTCAGTCATTTATCCCGGTTATGGTTATGGTTGTTTAAATGGCTGATTTGTTTATAATTTTGGAAAATTTTAAACCAACTCTTACTAGAAAATATCAATGACAGGTAAAACAAAATTAATAAATGTGGCAGAAGGTGGGTGTTTAAAATTTCTGAAGCATCAGGTGAGATTGGAATAAACAAAATATGTATTAAGAGTAACTATGAATAGGATAAAGAGGCTACTTGTAGCGAATGAGTGAGTAAAAGTCAAACCTCAAATGCATTGAGAGTATAAACCGTTCAGCTAATAGAGTATGTGTGTGTGTGTGTGTGTGTAAGTGAGAGAGAGAGAGAGAGTGCAATCTTTCCTTATATTTGTATGATAATATTATCATAAAATCAGCCATCCAAGTGTTCTGTGTTAAACTGTTTTTAATTATTGCAGTGTTTTCTGAGTTAGGAAGTGAGACCAGTTAGAAAGTTTCACCAGTGTGAGTACCAGCCTCAGTCACAGCTTCTATTGCTCCATTTTATGTTCCTGATGCAAGGACCTGGTGTGAAGTTTGTTTTGTTTCATGTGAAGTTGGAGGAGTTGGGGGGGGATTCACTAAAGAATGTAGAAGGAGAGCTTTTACAGAACAGAGGCAATTATAGTCGTCACTTGTACATCATCTCTGCAAACTTAAACAAACCCTACCATCTTCTTTACATTCATTGTTAACCTCCCAGTTTTCAGAAGGTTCCAGATAATGTTTTCTTTTTTTTCCCCTATTTCTTTTCTCTCTTAGGGTTGAAGGCTAAGGGACTATAGTCCCTTAAGTACTGAAAGGTCTTTGTTCAACTACACTGAGTAGCATTAGGTCAGGAAAATTGTACTTCCATGCCACATTCTTTCCCAGGACCGTGTCTTATCTCTGTGTGTCGGCCGAGTTGTCACCGTCAGTACATGCCAAAAGCCTAAAGCATGCTCATCTCATCAAGACTTCATCTTATTGGGTGCAATGATGCCTTCAGCTTTGTGGAACTATCAGACTCTCAGAGCCTTGCTAAATCACTGCCAGGTGGCTACCTTTTAGCACCAAATGCTGTTTATCTAAGGGGAAAGGCAGAATTTCCTATCTGTCATTATGATTTACATATGTAGAAATGAAGAGCTATCTGTTAGACCCACTGACCTGTGCTGGTATGTAAACAATTAATTTTACTGGATTTACTTTCCTATAAACAAAAAGCTCTTGCTTTTCTCTTATTTTCTGCTGTCTGAAGTGAACACACGCACGCACACACTCAGCTGTTGCCATATTTACCGTATTCAACATGCATTCTTAACACACAGTTCCTCTAGGAATGTGCTTAACAGCCTCCATGAATAATAGGAGCCCACTGCCTTCCTCACGCTCCCTCCCTTCCTCTCTCTCTCTCTCTCTCTCTCTCTCTATCTCTCTCTCTCTCTCTCTCTCTCTCTCTCTCTTTCTCTCTCTCTATCTCTCTCTCTCTTTCTCTCTCTCTCTCTGTCTCTCTCTCTCTCTCTCTCTCTCTCTGTTAGCAATGCAGTACGTCTCTCTCTTACACTGTTTTCCTTTATCTGTCCCAGAAACAGTGCCACAGGGGTCACAAAGTGTTCACCAGTTAGACCACCAAGAATGGACGGGATGGATGACTCATAGCTGTTCAGTCTTTGTGTGTTTGCCTGAGCCTTTCTGTAGTAAACTTTAGTCAAACCTTCACCATGTATCCTTGACTGGGATACAAACCTGTAGTTCATCACTGGCTGATTTCAAACAGCCACCATATAAAGTAAAAACTGCTTTCCTGCCTGGCGGTTTACGATTCATGGGAAGCATTTTCCCATATGTTCCCATAAGTCCCCAGTTTAGCACGCATACACTCAGGTCAGCATGTGGAGACTTATCATTTATAGCACATCTGGCACAAAGGGTCAAAACACACACACACACACATACACACACACACACTCGCACTTATCAGATGGTCCTTCATGTTCTGACCTGACTCCTGTCTGTAATGTATGCAGTATCTAAAACTGTGGCTTCAAAGCTCATAGAAAACACCCTCTTCCATTTTATCTTCCCCTTTCTCTAATCATGTCTACTTTTAGACTAGACTCCCTCTAAGTGTCCTTGTTGCCTTGTTGCCTACCTACATCAGCAGCTTACATGACATGAGTTGTTTGCTCATCCAGCACAGACTCCAGGCCGATTCCCGTCTGCCTTTATGGACCTCCCACAATGTCTCTCCATGAAATAAATGAATGCAAAAGGCCAAAGATTAAGTGTATCATGCACAGTGAGCTTCAGAGGATAGTTTATGTTGTTCGTGGCAGGGTCATAAGCTCTGTATCATTGTGTTTCCTGTTTCTAAAGAGAAGCATGTGTGGAGCAGAGAGAGAGGATCTGAACAGAGGGTACAGTAGGATTTTGCTGTACTCTATGTTCTAGCTTTAGCTACAGATTTGCACAGGTCATCAATCTTCTACCGTTATATGGCAAATCAATTTTGTCAAATTTTCGGACTACTGGACACTCAGACTCTCTCTCACTTACAAACACACACACACATGGTTTTTGTTTTCTTTTTTTCCCCCCTCCTTATTTTGAACCTCTTGTCATTTGTGCAGGCCCAGCGCAGGGAAACATATGTGTGGGAGCGCTATGGGAAGTATGATCTGAGCGATCCCTTCCTGGCCCTGCAGAGAGACAACGAGGCTCTTCGGAGCTCTGCCCAGGGGAGAGGAAATGGCACAAGTTGTTCACAGAGACGAGAGACAGACATCAAACGCTCAGATCCACTGACCATGCTCAGGCTGGTGGTAGGGCAATGCAGGAGAATGCAGGAGAAGATGCTGAAGCAGCTTGCAGCTGCCGAGAGCAGACACAGAAGGGTGAGCAAAATGACTGGGTGGTTGAATGGATGTATAAATAAACCATGCATTTATTAATGCATTTTTAGGTACAGATCTAACAAATTAAATAGAGACCATGACCCAGAGAATTTGTGTGTTCCTGATTTGTCAGAGTGGATTCTCTTGATTCTGATTGGCTATAGCAGGTCAAGGAGAAATCTGGGATTAATAGATTGAAATTGTTTGCCTCTTTGGTGCCCCTCTGTGCTGGTTTCAGGTCATTGCTGATTTGGAGGAGGAGAAGAGGAGGCATGCTGAGGATACAGCTGAGGGAGATGATGTCACATGCATTTTAGAGAAGGAACGAGAGCGCCTCCTACAGCAGGTAGGGAAACTCGCACCACTTATGGCTGTGTTGGAATTGGCATATGAGCAAACTGCACACTGCACCAGTAAATACTGTACTATTACTATTACTTGTAGTATGCAGTGTAGAGTGCAGCACAAGAGAGTTATCCATTGGTGAATTACAAAGTCATGTAACTACCTGTCAGTCAAATTCAGTTCAAAGGGCAGCTCAGTCAAACTGACGTTATAACTGCACTTTATTACAGTGCAGTGCATTTCCTAAGCGACTGCTACTTTACTCAGAATGTCTGAACTTTTAAGTTCACACACAAATGATGCAACATTTCTGTATAAAAAGACTTTTGAATCCATCGTAAATAAATTAGTCACTTATTGCAGAAGTGAAAATTTTAAACTATGTGAAAGGATCAAACTACTGCAGTCATGTAGAAAGGGATTTTTTTATAGAAATAATAAATTAAGAGAAACACCTTTGTTTAATGTGTTATTATTATTATTATTGTTATTATTGTTATTATTAATAATAATAATAACAATAATGATAATAATAATAATTATTATTATAATTAAACATTCATAGATTATTCATAGATAAAATCGCATTCAGCATTAACCATGCTGCCATTTTTCATAAATACATTTCCATTCATATTCATGAGCTGAATGAAAACAATATGCCTTTCTCTTCATTTTTCCTTTTTGTGTTGCATTGGCCATGTTCATGCAAGTTTACCGCAAACATCATGTTATCTTTGTCATACTGGAAATGCTCATGATTACATATTGCGCTTTTTTTTTTTAATGAATGATGAGTAGTATGCATATTCTTTATATATTTAAACACAGAGGAAATTTATGCTTTTGTGGTATTTGTTGACTGTTCTGAGCTTTCTTGGCTAGTGTATAGAAATTAGGATTTGGAAAATGTTTGGTGTTTACAAAATTTCAATTATTGCAAATGGATGAAATGAAAATGGATTTCAAAGCATTTAATTATTCATCGCCTTACAATAATTGGTTTTGTGTGTGTTTAGTTGGAGTTTGAAAAGTCAAAGTTCTCCCGCATGGAGAAAGAAAACAAGCGATTACAAGCTCAGCTGGAGGATGAGCGTGTACAACACAAGCAGCTTATGGGTGCTCTGGGCCGCGAGTGCAAACGCTCAAGTGTGCGTGCCCATGAGGAGGGACAGCGCGCCAATGAACTTAGTCGCCGCCTGGAACGGCAACGTGCCACCAATCAAACCCTGAAGGCTGAGCTTGAAGATGAGAAGAAGTGTGCCATGCAGATGGAGGCAAGGAGGGAAGAGCTGCTGGCTGAGTTTGATACAGAAAGGGAGCAGCTGAGTCTGCGGCTGAGACGGGAAGAGGCGTGCAGCAGTGCTCTACAAGAAGAGTTAGAGAGGCTGAGGAGAGAGATACGACAGCTCAGGGGGGAGGTGGACAATGAGGAGCATAGAAATGAGTTTGGGGAGATGAGAAATGGTTCAGTGGAGTGTGGAACAGAAAAATCAGACATGATCCAGCTGAAAATGAATGGTCATCAAACACCAGTAGAGGAAAGAGGGAGTGGCTTAAGTCATGAAAATGGAGAAGAAAATGGAGCTTTTCTTTCCATCCTAAGCCCTGACCATAATGAACTGACTAATGGGAATATGTCCTCCACTAATCTAAATAATGAGAGTCTCTCAACCTGTGGCACAGGCTGCTCTCCAGAGACAAGCTCTAGCCTACAGGCTGCCTACCAGGCTGGGATCCAGCAGCGTTTCCATGCGGCGCGTCACAAATTTCAGTCCGTTGCTGAGCAAGACCCCCAAATGGGCTCATCGGTCCCTCATTCCCCTCGTGATCTTTCACCCTGCGCCACCATGGATCCTCTAACAGAATGCAGCAACTCCAAACAGACAGGCCGCACCACAGTGACTCAGGCTCTTAGCCGCTTTAGCACCAAAACAGCGACAACACCTAACAGCTCACCTTTTGGCACAGACTACCGTGCCGTGGCCCCATCTGGAGCACTGTCTCCTGGAATTCGCTCACCTACAATCTCCAGGGTTGATAGAGGGATCCCTCCACCCATTCCCCCTAAAAAACCCGGTCTGGCTGAGACCCCACCCTCCCCGGCTACCCTCCGAGCTGCCCACATGGCTCAAATATTAGCCGGGTGTGGCCGTAAAAGCACAGAAAACAGCAAAGAACCAGACCTGCTGTTGTCTTCCAGGAGCTAACAAGCACATCAAAGTCAACTAGCCATGGGTTCTGTAGTGGCTTCTGTTTTTGTTTTTTGTTTTTTAAAATTAATTCAGATCTATTGCTGCCACATCACCATGTTTTTGCCCGCTATAGTAATACCATTAATCACAGACTTTATTATATGAAGCCATATCATATCATTTAAACGCTTAGTAAAGAATAACACACAACAGGGCATGCTTTTATTGGAAAGTAATAATGCATGGCTGGTGTGACACCTGGATTCCACCCTGAACTGGTTTGTTTTTGTATCATGGCCTGAAGAGTGTTCTTCCACTTCAATTTGCCAGCAGTGGCAGGTTTTATTTATTAACGAAAGCTTTAAAACCGTTTATAGTTACATTTAGTGGTCTGGAACGTCTGTGAGTTCCTGTTATCACTTGTCATATTATAACGGCTATAAACAGTCATTAGCTCTCTAGCCTCTCTTTTTTTTTCCTTACTCATGAACTTAATAATACAAAAAACGCAGCTTGATATGTTAGAAAGAAACTGGAAAGTATTAAGGCCTCTGTCCTGAAGACTTTCACAAAGACTTTTACAAGACCCTGAATAACTATTTCCAAATATTGACACTCCAGATGAGTTCTGTAAATGAAACATAAATGTCAGAAACAGAAAACTTCACCATCTCATCAAGTATAGTTTAATCATTGAGAATCCACCATATAATTCACATTGAATGAGCTGTTTCTAAAGAAAGAATACCGGATTAGCTCAAGCGCATTAGTATCGATCATCAGTATAAAATCATAGTTTATGTTACAGCTGGAACTACTGTCAGAAAAGAAAACTTTTATAGAAAAAATTATTCTCCAAATATCAAAGATTTGTTTTCAAGGTTTTCTTTTGGCTCATTGGTCTGTCTAATGAGACCATCTAATGTCTGTGTAAGTACAGAAGTTTTGAAGCAGTACATGTGAACAAAAAATGAAGAGGCGATTATCTCAAAACAAAATAAATATTGCTCACACATATTTGCTCACCACATTACAACTGCTGAGCATGGTGTGGGTAATTGTGTGTTAATTATAAAAGAAGACACTAAGGGTTTATTTTTCATTCAGTCAAAGGTAAGTTATATACAGTTACCAATTACTGTTGTTCTTTTCATAACATTTCGTGTGTTCAGTATATGCTTATGTATTGTATGTATGGTTCTCTTTGAGTAGCCAGGTTTTCATAAGTTCTTATACTACGGATGCATAGCACAAGGTTTTTTTTCCGTCATCTATTTGTATCTGTGTCTGTTTTCTAGTTTATACACTGTAATGTATGTTTGTGACAGTTTGTATGCAGCAAGCATGCTTTTAACAGCTTTTGTAATTTGTGCATATGTATATAAAATATTCTTTACCAATTATTAACTTTTAGGTTCTGCTTTAATGCTATAACTGTGAGAAATCACATGAAGTAGCACAACCAAAATATTTGGATGTTTATGTATGAGGTTTATGGTTATTAGCGTATTATTTTATTTTATATGCTATTAATGATGTTCTTCCTGTTGGTCAGTTACCCAGTTCAATGTATTCTTCATATCAGTGTTATATTATAATATAATGTACTATAATGTAGTACTATATGATTTAGGATCCTATTCCTCTGCATATTAAATACATACACTTGGTCACGGCATTAAATACATGTTGCTTGTATTCTGATTTTTTTTGGTTTGTTTCTCTTGATGCAAACCACCAGGGGGAAGCAAGTGATTAGCTCATGGTAAAGATCCTTACCCATTTCCTGTTTTTTTTTTTTTTTTTTTTTTTTTTTGAGTCAGGTATAACATGCTAATATTTCAGTCTTTTATCTAGGACAAAACCCATTCAGGAAAAAAAATATATATATTACTTAGGACAGTACTTTACACTTTAAGCTAGCACCACTAACTATCCAATACAGCTACTCCAGAACTAAGTGTGTAAAAAATGTGTGAACTTGACAAGCATCCATGTGAAACTAACAGACTAGGAGCCTCTCCCTAAATCCATAATCCCCTCGTTATATCTCTGTGTGTGTGGATGTGTGACATGGGAGACAGAGAGGCAAACATGCATGAAGTATGTGCTGCTCTGTTACCCTGCTGTAGAGCTCTTACTAATGATCAATTGTCTATGAAGTTCCAGAGCATTTAGTTTGAAATTAATCTGAACAACTTTTACAACCGAATACCACAAATGGAAAATATTTCCATGAGATAGAACTTTTAGATGCAGCACTGTTCCTTAATTTTAATGTTCTGTTCATGGCTAAAAGACCCATTATATGTTTTTATATTAGAGTGGAACAGTACTAAATCCATGAATTAATTTTCCAACAGGAAACTTAATGTACCTGGCTAAATTTCTGGCTCACCCTACCCTATTTACACCAAACGGCCATAACATTAAAACCACCTGTCTAATATTGTGTAGGTCCCCATTGTGCTGCCAAAACACACTGACTGCCAGGACTCCACAAGACACAATCTGAAGGCGTGCTGTTGTATCTGACACCAAGACAGTTGCAAGTTGTGAGGTGTGCAGACTTGTTTGTCCAGCACATCCCACAGATGTGTGATCATATTAACATCTGGAGAATTTGGAGGCCAAGTCAGCACCTTTAACACTTTGTCATGTTCCTCAATCCATTCCCGAATATTTTTTGAAGTGTAGCAGGGTGCATTTTTTCTACTGAAAGAGGCCACTGCTATTACTGTTGGCACTGCTGGAGTGTACTTGATCTGCAGCAATGTTTAGGTAGGTTTTACATGTCAAAATAACATAAAAGAATGCCAGGACCTAAGGTTTCCTAGCAAATTATTGCTCCATGATTGCTCATTGTAGCAACTGTACACAGGCAGTACACAGGGGTCAGCATGGCAATAACACATACACAGCAAGCTGTGATACACTGTGTGTTCCGACACCTTTCTTATCAGAGCCAGCATTATCTCTTTTTTTTAGCAATTTTTCATGCATTAGCTCTTCTGTGGGATCGGACCAGATGGGCTAACTTTCTCTCAACATCAAGGTTGACTTGCTGCTTAATAAATCCCACTCTATGACAGATGCTATTGTAATGATATAATCAATGTTATTCACCTGTCAGTGGTTTTAATGATATGGCTGGTTGGTGTAAAGCCCATCTGTGGATTAAACATTGAATTGATTAGTATACTGTTAACTCCAGATAATGGGAATTTAAACAGAATTTAATGTATAAAATAAATATTTCCCTTAAAACTTTTTTACTGAGCCTCCTTATTTTTTTGCATCACAGTGGCACAGCAGGTAGCATTGCTGCCTCATAGCTCCAGGATAGTAGTTTGTTCACTTTTTATTAATTTTTCACTAACTTTTTATGTATTTAACTTTTTTTCCTCCTATTTGCTCCACTGCTTGGTCTTGCCTAATCCCACCCACTATCTCTGCCCTTGTCACTTAACAGCTAATTCATCTTTGCAAATCTGGTGTGGCATTGCGGCATTGGATTCTAACTCACGATCTTCCAGTAACAGGACAAATGCTGTTCTGTTGCACCAGCTGGGAGCCCCGAGTTCAATCCTAAGCTTATGGTATTGTCTGTGTATATTTTCTGTGCATGTGCATGTTTAGATGGATTGGTTATGCTCAGTAGCCACCAGGTTTGAATGTGTGTGTGCAGGATACTCTGTTATAGACTGGTGACCCATCCAAAATGTATTGCCACTTCAAGCTCACTTCAAGCATGAGTGTTTCTGGGATGGGCTCTGGATTCACTGCCATCCTGACAAGTGGTCACTGAGGAATGAATGAACTGATGAATGTTTATCTTAGTATTCAGTATTTTTCTCAGTTTTTTATTACTAGTTTTCTTAGTGTTTCAGGGGCTCTTGCAAAGATTCATTGTTTTATTAATTCCACAAAGTATCAGAAAACCTGGTTTGAGCCTTAAAGATTACATCCATGTCAACACTGAAATGGTTGTGGGACACAAAAAAAAACAATATTTTGCAATTGACCATCTCAGTGTCTGGATTTGAACCCTGTTAAAACATGTGGTCTGAATTGAAGCGAGAAGTCACATGCACAAACCTAAGAATATAAAAGAGCTCAAAATGTTCTGCAAGAACGAGTACAACAAGAGCCGTCATGTTCTATAAAACTTCTTTGATATGATTAAAAAGAAGGCAGGCCCAGAATTGCTGGCACTGTTGGTAAAGATGAGTAAAATAATTTAAATTGATCACAGTGGGAGATTTGCAGAAGATGATATCATTTTGGGGTAACCAAATTCAGATTTCTGTAAAGCTAAAGAATTCTGGTAAATAATTTCTATTGTTAAAATTGCCAAATAAAACTGGACTGTATTAAAGGGCCCAAAGCTACAATTAGATATCTCCATGGCAACAAACTATTCGATAGGTGTGCCAGAAGAAATCCTTTTCTTTCATCTAACCACAATTGTAAGCACCTGGAGTTTGTTAGACACTACACTAACTTTGACTGTGCACAAGATCTACGGACAAATGGAACAAAAATAGAGCTGTTTGTCAACAAACACTTAAAGTGAATTGGCATTAAAAGAAGGATAGTTGCACGGAATTAAATCACAATTAAATCGGCACTGTTTAGTTTGGTGGTGGATCTCTTATGGGTGGTTGTTTTTCCTCCAATGCCCTTGGAACTTGGCATGAACGACACCAAGAGATTAACATGAAAATCTGTCTGCCTTAGTCAAGAAGTTACAACTTGATTTTCCAACAGGACAATGATCAAAAACACATGTCCAAATCCAAACAAGGATGCTTTACTGACCACAGAAAAAGCTTTTTGGTGTGACCATCCAGGCCTTGCATTAAATCTCACTGAAAACCTGTGGGGAGAGCTGAAGAGTCCACAAAAGAGGACCTGGAGCATCAGAAGAGATTCCAAATAGAGGAGCAATCTCAGATGTTTCCTGCTCTGTATTTCTCTCATCAATGAGAAGACATTGTGCTACATCATTTTTTGTTTTTTATTAAGACATTTTCTCATCTTTTTTGACAATAATTCTGGAGCTTGCTGTATATATCTTTTAGAATATTGTAGAAAAATGTTGAGAAATGGCCTGCCCAATGATCAGCCACTGTTACTGTTAATTAGTGAACAAGGTTTAGATTTTCTCCATGTGGTCACCCCTCTGCTGGATATTACCAATTAACATTCCTGTTAAGCACATGAGTTTGGGGTTATCAGGCCAGCAGAGACATGTGCTTGGCCTCCAGAAATCCCTGCTTATGAACACCAGCTCTTGAGCATAAGAGAGGTAGATAACTTCATCACATCACATTCACAAAGCAAACAGAGAGCCCATGTGAATAGCTTGATGATGACCAGCTTGGACATGATAATTTTTTGTAACAACATCTGGAGGCGCTACCACTTCACTGTGGTTTAATGAGATGATTAAATCTAGTCTTGTCACAACTAGAGAAATGTTACCCGTTGCTTATATCCCACTGCAGTGCTGCTGCCTGTCCAGGCAATTTAATCGCCTGGAAATCAAAGTTACTAGACATGCAGAATGATACTAATTGCCATTTGGGGTTCCCTTTTCCCATATAATCTTTCTTTGGCTCACACGCACATATTCATCCAAAACAGTGAGGTTTCCAATGGGTTTATCAATCATCAAACCAAAATCTCACGGGACTCACCATTGATCCAGAGTAGCATTTTTGCAATGCTGCACTAATAACAAGACCACAGCCTCTATGGACAAGCATAGCAGTCATTATTCTGCAAATAATTTGAAACTGGTCCTAGCCACAAACCCCAGCTCTCCAATGAGCTTTTTGAAGAGAACAAGCCTGCCAGTCTGTTCGTTCCTGCCTCATCCCAGGAGAGAACAATTATACTAGTGTGATTACAAAGCCAAATAACTGAGTTCTATATTGTAATGGTGAAATCGTGTCTGGGCATGTTTAAAGGCAACAGCACAACCACATCAAAAGATTGAAATAAACTGGCCCTTCGGGCACAGCAAAGCAAAATGATAGAGGCTAGAATGCTTAATGCGGACATTTAAAAATATAGAAGGTAATTACATTTTAATTAGCAGCCAAAAATGTCTAAAACAGTTGTTTCTTCTGCAGCAGACACTCCACCATGGTTTTAATGGGTCACCATGTCCCAGTCCCGGTTACTGTCATGGAGATGTCACAATAAAATCTACAACCTAACATGCGGACAAACTAATAGTGGGTCACAAGCTAACAAGCATCCAGGAACTGAATCGTCAGATGTAACAAAGTCAAATCCTGAAATAAATGAGCAATGTCAACCATCTTCGGGAGAATGTGTTCATTGTGCTAAATATAGACTTCAATAAGCTGCTCTATGCTGCTACCTAGACAAACTGTACAACAGAAAAAGGTATTCGTGTCCCTGGTATAGATTATACAAGTCTCTAAAACTCAACATTTGATAAGTCCTTGTACCATGTGGAATGAAAAACTCGAAGAGGAAACTCTAATCAGGATACAAATCTTGTTCTTAAAGCAGTCACCTGTGTTTTCCTTTAATTTGTGAATGTAATTGTTTATCTATCAGAGGAGTAATGAAAGCCCTTCAGAACGCTATCTATCTATCTATCTATCTATCTATCTATCTATCTATCTATCTATCTATCTATCTATCTATCTATCTATCTATCTATCTTTTTTAAAATCAAGTATACCAGTTCATGTTATTTAGATTTAAGTAAGCACAAACGTGTAAAGACACACCTAATGTGTTTATATATGTTTTTTTTTTATTATACACAGATTTATGCAAATATATTGCAAACACATTTTTCGCATCTAAACAAAAGAACCATACGTTTGACAAAAAAGGCAAATAAACCACAATATTTCCATAAATATGTACAATATATTGCCAGTTTATTGCCAATAAGGTTTTGGGACACCCCTCCAAGTCAGGTGTTGTTTCTCAGGGGTTGGGCTTGGCCTCTTAGTTCCAGTGAAAGGAACTCTGAATGCTTCAGCACACCAAGACATTTTGGACAATTTCATGCTCCCAACTTTGTGGGAACAGTTTGGGGATGACCCCTTCCTGTTCCAACATGACTGTGCACCAGTGCACAAAGCAAGGTCCATAAAGACATGGATGGGAGAGTTTGGTGTGGAGGAACTTGACTGGCCTGCAGCATTAAGATTTCCTTTCACTGGAACTAGGGGGCCAAGCCCAACCCCCGAATTCAATGATTTGGAGGAGTGTCCCAAAACTTTTGGCAATATAGTGTATATATGTATACACACAGGTTTGTTTTTTTGTTTTTTTAATATTTTATTTCATTTTTGGGACTCAAAAAAGATTGATTGAATACAGTAGCAAAACAATTACAATAAATAGAATTCTGCTATATTAAAAATGAAAACAAAATTCATAATGATATTAATACTTATTTAATGTATTAATAAAAGGCTAAAATCACTGAGATTCATTTCTGACTGATTAGATAAGTGTGTGTGTGTGTGTGTGTGTGTGTGTGTGTGTACAGTTCCTAATAAAGTGCTCAGGGGGGATGACCCCTTCCTGTTCCAACATGACTGTACACCAGGGCACAAAGCAAGGTCCATAAAGACATGGATGAGTGAGTTTGGTGTGGAGGAACTTGACTGGCCTGCACAGAGTCCTGACCTCAACCTGACAGAACACCATTGGGATGAATTAGAGCGGAGACTGCAAGTCAGGCTATCTCGTCTAACATCAGTGCCTGACCTCACAAATGTGCTTCTAGAGGAATGGTCAAAAATTCCCATAAACACACTCCTAAATTGTGTGGAAAGCCTTGTGGAATCTGTTATAGCGGCAAAGGACGGGCCAACTCCATATTACATTCATGTGCATTTAAAGGCAGACGTCCCAAAACTTTTGGCAATATGGTGTATATGGGTGAAGTACAGGAAAAAAAAACTTTGGAATTCAGTAGTCATGTTTATTTATAAGAACTTAGTGAGAACTCTCTTCCAAGTTACTTTCACTTCATCTCCCACAGAACATTCCTTCTTCGATGCCTGCCTTCAGGTCTCCTTTTTTAAAAGCAAACAAATAAAAAAAAAAACCCTCATTCAGCTTTCAGCCTACATTAATAACACAGACACTTTATCTGTTTCTCTGTCTGCCTGTCTGCCTGTGCTGTTTGCTTATTTATGTTAAGTTGACATTAAAGTGCATGTTTAAGGGTCTACAAAAACTGTCAGTTGTTTAACCCCATAAACAAACAAAGCTTGCTTGTAATGTGAACTGTACTGTTACATACATACTGTATCTTTAGTGACCCCTAAACATTCAATTACTCTGAATAAGAATTTTGGAAACAAACTCTTATCTGTTATTATTTGCCACTTAGCTTTATAGACTAGCACGCGCGATTCTTTTGCTGTCCTCGTGAGGAGGATATTAATGCAGATAATTACTGTAAAGCTACACCTTATTATACAGTTCGGTTATTTTAGTTTTGTACACACACACACACTATCAGTATCGACACTAAACACCGATCCTGTCCAATGAGGGAGAGAGACGGAGCAGAAGCGACCTCTCCCACCGCCCACATCCACATTATTATCCCTGACAATCGGATGCTGCAGCAGATACACTGCATTGCTCTTACCCGAGCTGCTTCAACTTCCAGCAAATAAAAACAAAACAATATTAAAAACGGAGTTTGCGGTAACTACGAGGTTTGGATTTAAATCTACATTTTGAACTTTTACGGAGGGGAGTGCTTCATTCCCTCCCTTCCTAAAGAGTCATAAAGAATAGAGAACAGGTACAGCGCGCGCAGGATGGAAAAGCAGATATGTTAAAAGTACAACGCAGGACTGCTGAACTAGTGTTGTGTTAAGAGACAGAAGAAAACTATTTGCTTTTCCTGAGATGCTGAAGCTGCGTAAAGTCGCGAGGTCGGGAAGTAGCGGACCTGAGAGAGCGCAGGGGATCTGCCTGCCTTTCATTTTGCCGCTGCTCATGTTCACACCGACCGTGGACTCGTCCTGGTGGTGAGCGCTTTTTCATTTCCTCTTAACCAAATCTAGAGCCAGAGGTCAGTGCACTTGCTAACGGGCATTTTCTGTAGTGTGGAATTATTCAGTTGTTTTCATAGGAATACACAAGTTTCAAAACTGTGCCTTCCCTTGTCCTGTGCTGGTGTGGTTTCTTCAAATGTAGTTTTTTTTAATACACACCTTTAGTGTGTATCTTTTACATGGTGATACATTATTTAAAGACACATAACTGAACCTTAAAGATCACTCCTGTACCTTTATTGAGCTTTAAGATTCAAGATTCGAAGAAGTTTATTAATCCCAGGCATTAATTGCTGAGCCATGTTACTACAGTTGCTCTAATAAAAGTAGAAGAGAGAAAGAAATATATACTATATACAAGGAGAAAACTGAAGAAAAACAAACAAGTATAAAGAAAGCGTAAAACAGAATAATTAAGTACAGATACTGAGGATTAAGAGGGGTTTTTTTTTCAGGTGGTAGAAAAGAAGTATGTTCAACGCTAGTGAAAATGTAGTGTACATTTAAGTGCCCTATTTTTCTTGGAGAGAGTAAAGCTAGGAACATTTGGACAAATCATAAGACGTTTAAAAGTCAAAGTCAATCTTCAATGCTTAAGTATGTCTAAAATGGAATGGCAAAGTGAAAATACACAGTTAAAAACAGTATAGATAAATAGTTTATAATCTAGATATACTGTCAGAAATAGATTACCAAACTGTAGGCCAACGTTTCATGGTCTCCGGGGTGGTAACATTATTGGTATCGAAGGTTAAAAATTTTCTACCTATAGTATAGGTTGTTTGCTTGTGTACTTTTAATTATCGGTGGTCCTTAAGATTCACATAAATACCTTAAATTATTTTATATTTAATGGTAAGAGGTGTATTAATGATGTATGTTTGATAGTACTAACCAAATAACAAAGAAAAGAATGAAAATTAAAAGGAGTAGAAAATCTGGTACCTTTATGAAAATGTGAATATGTGAATATATGAACATCTACAGGATATATCCAATGTTCAAACTGTCACAAAAAATCACAGATCACATTGATGTAGATAAATCTCAATATTAATAAGTATCAGTAAGAAATCACTTAAATATGCAGCACTGGCGTAATTATGTGTCAGATACAAATATTCAAGAAGGATTTTTACATCGCGCAAGTGTGATTACTTTATCAAAGAAAATTTATGCTAAAATCTGATTAAATCTGAATCTGAAATCTGTATCTGAAATCTGATAAAAACTACAAAGATCTTTCAAAAAAAAAGTTGCTTACTTTCTAACAACCAAGTGAATAACCATGAGTTTAATATTAATCTAAACCCTTCACTGAATAGAATATAAACTTAATCTAACTGTGGTCTGTTAATCACACGTCTGCAGTGATGGCACAGAAAACAGGGAGTGTTGTGTTATAGAGTACTAAAGAAATAAATTTCTTATAGGTTTATATTGAATATGTCCTTTTTTTGCAAATAAAGTCCCACAAACACTATATAAATTGTTCTGGGTTTTTGCTACTATCAAGTTAGGAAAGGCGGTCAGATTACATGTCTTATGTATAATAAATCACAGTGGAAAAATACAAGGCAGGAGTCCTTGAAATTGAATTACTGTAATGTGTTAGGGTGGCAAAGTGGTGCAATGTTTAGTGGTTAGTGGTTATTGTTGCTGCCGCACAGGTTGAGGGTCTGCAGTTTGATCCTGAGCTCAGTCTGTGCAATGTGACACTTTTACATGTTTGGCTTATGTCTGTGTGGGTTTCCTCCTACCTACCTAAAAAAAACTTAATAGATTGATTGGCTATGTTTAATTGGCCCTAGAAGTGAATGAGTGTACAAATGTTTGTTGGACTGGTGTCCTATCAAGGGTGTATTCCTACCACTGACTCTGTGTTTCTGGGCTCCAGATCCACTAACGCTGACCAGTTACTGAATGAAGCATTTACTGAAAGAATGAATGAATGAATGAATGAGTGAATGAATGAATATATGTGTTAGCTAGTGAGACCAAGCTGGATATTTCAGCAGGGTGTAGTATTAGTATAAATATATATTTTTTTAAATTCCAGAAATCGGCATAGATCCATAATGTATATATCCCATAAAATATCCAATAAACTTAATTAATTGCTATTATTTTATTTTATTATTTTATTAGCTAATTAGGTTGCTAGCAAACTATTTAATAATATTTAACAACTTTTTAAAAAATCAAGCTTGCTTGTAGGCAAAGTATTTTGTTAAATAATGGAATAATGGAATAATTCGGTACGCTTCCTCTCAGCCAATTTTGTCAAAGCCCTACAGGAGGATAACCAATTAATTTAATTCTTCTGAAGCAGAGCTGCCTTTAGAGCTACACTGACTGGTGATATTGAACATGACCATTTGACAATTTTGTTCAGGGCCACAGACTTTGTTTCACAAAATAGATGTGATGAAACATTGGTAGATTCCTCAATTAAACGTTTCTCTCTGTCACTAATTGAGAGATCCATGGGCATTCCATCACATCTCAGTGGTAGCAATATCAACATAGCCCAACATCTCACCACGCTTTTGGCCGATTGCTTCGCGGCCTACAGCTGTGTCAACAACAGAAAGTCTCAGTAGTCTGCCCAATTTTAGATACTTGCCCCCAACCAATGTGAATGTCCCCTTTCTCAACCAAACAGACAACAACACTGTACCTGTATCTTTGTAGCTGTGCTGAAATTACTAGTTGGGTCCTGCTGCTTCATATAAGGTACTGGGGATCTGGCAGTATGAAGTTTAGCCAGTAAGACAGCTATGGCTGTGCGCCCACAGCCACAAAAACCATAGTGATAAATATCTCTCCTTTCCTACAGTAATTTATGCAGTTATGGGGATTGTTGTCATCATAGTAATCAATTCACACACAGTGCTTTTCTGGCTTGCAAGCATTAGTCTTTCCCAAACCCAGACACATGTGGCTGATAAGTCTTTTGCTGTGGAGAAACTGTGTGTGTGTGTGTCTGTGTCTGTGTCTGTGTGTGTGTGTGTGTGTGTGTGTGTGTGTGAAGGATAAATAGGGCAGCTCTGTAAAGCAAGGCCTCCCTGGTTGTTGGTGAGAAGGGTCTTGCGCAGCATGTGTATGTGTGTGAATAAAGAGAGGGACGTCCATAACAGGAGTGGAAACTAAACACTGTGTACATCTGAGCACTGTCGCACAAACTTGGTTACAATTGATTGGCTAATGAGATCCAGGAAGAACGGCATAAACCTTACAGTGTGTGTGTGTGTGTGCACGTGCGCGTGTGTGTGTGTGTGTGCATTAGATATGAATCAAAGAGGCCAGTCAGAGGATACTGTAATCCCCATTCTGCTGCCTATGGACTACATTAAAAAATATTAATAATCCAGACAGGACACAATGAAGTGTACTACAGCAGTATAATCTATTAGAAATGTACTGTGTTAGAAAAGTTTAATCTTTTAAAGCAAACTTGTACTCTAAAGTCTTGTCCCTCTGGAGCAATACTTAAATATATATATTTGTCGTAAATGTATATTTTTGTCTAAGCTGCTATAACAAAAGAATTTGCCTCATGGGACCAATAAAGTGTATGTGTCTATCTATCTATCTATCTATCTATCTATCTATCTATCTATCTATCTATCTATCTATCTATCTATCTATCTATCTATCTATCTATCTATCTATCTATCTATCTATCTATCTATCTATCTATCTATCTATCTATCTATCTATTTTAGCATCTATGATGATTTTTAGCTTTTGAATGATCAACTCTTTACTGTAACTGACTCAGCTGCTTATTAAATCCCCCATGTGCTTAATCCATTGTTACAGCATTATAACAATACAGTGGTTGATCATGTAGATCTCTAGATCCACATATCTTTTGTGATACTCTCCTTCCACAGGTACATTGGTGCACTTGGCACGCGAGTCATATGTGACAACATTCCTGGCCTGGTCAACGAGCAGCGGCAGTTGTGCCAGAGACACCCAGACTTAATGCAGTCAATTGGAGAGGGAGCTAAGGAATGGATTCGCGAGTGTCAACACCAGTTCCAGCACCATCGCTGGAACTGCAGCACACTGGAACGTGACCACACCGTCTTTGGCCGTGTCATGCTGCGAAGTGCGTCCAACATTTACATACAGTGCACTTACATAACACATTAATAACATTACACATTAATAAGACATTAATTACAGTGACATAAGTAATCTATTTAGGAATGTGTTCAATATTGCTTATAAGTAGGTCATACCAGAATAAGAAGGAGTAAAAAAAAGGCATCACGAAATCTCAGATTTCCAGAAAGGGCAGGAGTCTGAAAGAGAGTGGATATTCTCCAAATACAAGGGGGATCTGCACAGCCGATGTATAAACAGTAATAGGAGATGTAAATATTTGTGAAGATGACTCTGGCAGACAGACAAAACTGCTCACTTTGACATATCACCCTCTGTTTTGGCTAAGTGCATAAGCGGGAGGATGAAAAATGAGGGGAATAGGGGTCATCGTGTTCTCCACAGAATGAAAAAAACACACCTCAAGGCTATGAGTGCAGTCATCCAGACACTGAAGGTGAGGGAGCATTGGTCTGGATCAGTATGAGGGTAGGAAGCTCCAGGGTGGCCTTCCACACTTGAATAGGCCCAGCATGTCAAGAGCTAAAACCTGAGAGGATGATGTTAATGTGATGATCCATCACACCATCACACCTGTTTCAATGAAAGGAACTGTATCTATGCTGATACCTAGTTAAGTTTTAAAGTAATACTGAATGTTCTTTTTTATCTGATTCACAGCTGATAAGCTGATCATTTTGTTCTGATCTTGGCAGGTAGCCGTGAGGCAGCATTTGTATATGCAATCTCCTCTGCTGGAGTGGTGTATGCAATCACTCGAGCATGCAGCCAGGGGGAGCTCAGGAGCTGCAGTTGTGACACCCACAAGAGAAGAAGAGCGCATGATGAAATGGGAGACTTTGACTGGGGTGGCTGTAGCGATAACGTGAATTATGGTATCAAGTTCGCCAAAGCCTTTGTGGATGCCAGGGAGAGAATGGTAAAAGACGCCCGAGCACTGATGAACCTTCACAACAACCGCTGTGGTAGAATGGTGAGGATGCACCAGTAGGAATGAAAATTTTGCATAATTGTGGTTATTCAGGAGATGATTGGTTAATTGAGCACTGTCTGTTGGCAAACACACTAAAAGATGTGCTTCTTCTCTGCCCTACATTACAACAAACCCCATACACACTTCATTAGACTTCCCACAGGTTGTCTAAATGACTGAATAAAACTTACTTACACTACCAGTGTGATAATATGGTTAAAGATAAAGCCAGTTCTAGTTCTTTTTTTCTTATGGAGTTTCTCAACCATTATTCTTCTCAGGCAGTGAAGCGCTTCATGAAGCTGGAATGCAAGTGTCATGGCGTCAGTGGTTCATGCGCTCTTCGGACATGTTGGCTTGCTATGTCTGATTTCCGGCAAACAGGAGATTACTTGAGGAAAAAGTACAACACAGCGGTGGAGGTCACAATGAACCAGGATGGCACAGGGTTTATGGCTGCAGACAGGAACTTCAAAGGTACAACCAAAAACGAGTTGGTGTACGTGGAAAACTCTCCAGACTATTGCCTCATGGACCGAACAGCAGGTGGGTGAATAGTCACACTTGAAATTATGTGATTTAATGGAAAAAAGAGGAGATTATAAACATTGGATGATTGTAAAAGAATGTTAGAACATGGTGATCTTTCTCAAATATCTTATTTTTGGACATAAGTTTGGTTGAAAGGCCAAAAAGCAAACACAATCGCATTTTAATTATATACTCTTAAACACCCTGTCCATATCAGTGACATGAGTAATGACACTCACAAGCTGGTTGGAGAACAGTGGATGGTTCATTATCCTATATCTGTTTCTTCATGTTTGTTTCAGGTTCTCTGGGCACAGCAGGGAGGGTGTGCAATAAATCATCCAAGGGCATGGACGGCTGTGAAGTTATGTGCTGTGGTCGTGGATATGACACCACGCGGGTTAAACGGGTCACTAAGTGCGAGTGCAGATTCAAGTGGTGCTGCTCAGTGGAGTGCCAAGACTGTGAAGACACTGTGGATGTGCATACTTGCAAACCACATAAACGCCCAGATTGGCTAGATCTTACTTGACTTCTGTGGGTGTGGCCAATTCTTTTAAAATATTCTCTTCTCAGGACTCCCAAGTGGACCAAAGAATCATAGGATGCATGGTCCTGGCTTGCTGGTTTCTGTCTACAGAATGTTAATCCTTGTTTGACTTCCATGGCAACAGTGCAGAAGTAAAACTGTTCTTCATTCTGGAGCATTGCTAGTCTTTGGACAACAAAAGAAAAAAAGGATTTAATATTTGTTTTTTCTCTGATGTTGTCATGGTTTAATCACCTTGGATAAGAGCATAGAAACTGCTATACGCTGCTTTAAAAATGTACAGAAAAGAAACTATTTGACCATTTGTTTGACAAGAACTTCTTTTAGTATTTGCTGTGGACTCAGTGCACTCAGTGCATCATGAATATTATCTGCAACAACTGCCTAAAAACAGATGAGTTCTTACTCAAATTGAATTGTCTGAAAGCATACCCCTCTGTGAGATTTGCACAACAACAAAATCAAATCTACACAAGGAGGTCATACTGTTGTTGAACGTGGAAAGACGCGGCATTAAACATGGTACAATGCTATAGTTATGTTTCTTTAAAATTCTTTCCATTTTAATATATTTGACTTGGACAAAAAGAGAAAGATCAAATTCCTTCTAAACCCTATTGTCATTATGCATTATATAAGATGATGGTATTTTAAACTTTTGTTATTGAAACTGAATATCTTAGCACTTAAGCATAATTTTACATGTAAGCACTTTTTGTGAGGGTTTGGATACGACCGGGTTTGGATACGACTTTGGATACGATTCTCTCAAAAACTGAGTATTGTTTACAAGGAATGAAATAAAAAGAAAACCAAACAAACAAGCTTACGTACAATTAAAATATCATTTCATTTAATGTACGTGTACTATTACTGTAGAGATGGACCAATCTGACAGTCTGCACCGATCTGAGTTTCAGTTTTGGAGCTTAATACTGTCCTGAAACATTGGATTGATAATGCACTGGATTTGATACATTTTCCATTTCAAGTGGTGGATGTGTGCGGTGTTGACTGACATGACACAGAATCTGGAAGCGAATACAGGACACAGCTTATTCTAAAGCATGTTGCCATCAAGCCTCACATAACTTGGCAGCAGAATCTTGCAGATATACTCGGCTACTAAGAGGATATCAGTAATGGAGCAGCATTGAATATTGGACAATATTCAGTGCTCTGAATCATATCAGTATCATATCACAAATGGAAAAAGTGGGATCATTCCATCCTTTAGAGTAGAGTCTATCCTCCGATCCTCTGCTGTTTAAGCTTGTACAGCATGTTACATTTTAACTTTCACGTGTTAGTATGCTGTTTCCTAGCAACACTAGACATTAGGTGGCCAAGCAACACAGGCTATTAACTATACTACATAGCAGTTGTTGCTAAATCATGCGTATTTGTCTTAAAATCAAAGTGATTATTTACCCTCTGAAAAGTCTCACCGGTAATCTTTAGGTCCTCATGCTAAACTAAATGTGATACTAAATGTCAAATCATTACCATATAAAAATATAGCGTACCATGCTTGAGTAGTAAAAATAGCCAGGACAGCATGGCTAGCATTCATTTTGCTACGCCAAACCTTCTGTTTCTAAATTTGTTATTAAGATGGATGAGTGGAGACAGAGCTTTGGCATACTGCTGGGATAACGCATGTCCAAAATGCCACTTCCATTAATCTAAAGCAACCTGAACCTTTGTCATGTACAGAATAAGGAAATTTGTGCAGTTCTGGGTTTAAAAAAGAAAGAAAAGAAGATAAAGAAGAAAAAGAAAAAGATACAACAAAATTTTATGGTTCAGAAAATAGTCTTCCTAAGCTCGATTATATATAGCTTAATAATTTTGCTTTCAGGGTTTTATCCAAAGATGTCTTTTTTTCCATTCTCTGCTAAGACCCATGTCAGATTATGCTTTCTGGCATTCAACAGCGCTATCTTTCACCTTTTCTCACCAGAGGAAAAGATTATGTGTTGAGAAATACTTCTGGAAAACATGTCAGTGTGTTTACTTTAAAACATTGTTCAATAGCCCACATGATACTGTACGGGTAATGTTGAAATTTATACGTGTTCTTAAACAAAACGCTCTAGCATTTGAATTAGCATACTAATCTCAAAAAACTGGTTGAAAGCTTGGTTCTTGAATGTCATTTTAGTTTCCTGAGGCAAGTGGCATTAACAATGGTTGATTAAAGGGATAATAAACATAAACACTACATGACCATTTTCACACAGTGCCAAGTGTGTGTGGTCCCAGTAACTGCTTTTGTTTGGAGTCATGTGCTCTAGATAATGATCTTGTCAGGCTGAAAACATTCCAGCTGTTTTCATTTCAGCCAAATATAACATTCTGTTATTTATTTCTCTTTTTCATGACGAGTTTGAGGTAGTTCTTTCAGAGTTGGCTCATGAACACTTATGGAATAGTATGTATGCTACCATTTTATTAGTGCAGAAGATAAATGGCAAGTCAAAGTCTTACAAGGAGAATATCACTCTTGCTGTTAAAATTTATGTAACATTTGACTTTGGCTAAATTTAAGATGTTATTTAACTCGATATATTTACAAAATGTGGTACAGGAATCATAGTCATAGACCAAATATGTAAAGCAGTTTTTGCCCTTGTGTATGTACTCTGTACAGGTCATTTTTTTGCATGTTAGTCATATGCACACAGGTAGGACATTTGGGGGATTCTGTGTTTCTCTTTGCCCTGAGGCGAGATTTATAGTGGAGTTAAGTGTACATGACGTTTGTGTTAGGGGGTGCATAAATGAAGGGTTTGGAGGTTTAGCACTGTGGCAGGCCAAGCTTGCCAGACTCATGGTATGGGATTAACATAACATGACATAACATTAACCAGTGAGTCAGCTGGTAAAAATGAAGCTCTTCTTTCAGAGTTAATGACCATTTGGGTGCTACAGCCAGGGAGAATCAGAGATCTTTACTTTTCTTATTTATATGAAATGGCTTTGATTGTGTTTAAGGATTAAGAGTGGTCTGGTGATACATTTGATTGAATTGGCCACTGATCTGAAAGCAGTTTGAAGAGTTTAGGGCATGGGTATCCAATCCTATCCGTAAAGGGCCGGTATGGGTGCAGGTTTTCATTCCAACTAAGCAGAAGCTACACCTGAGTCTCCTGAACATCAAGATCAACTGAGTAAACAAGTGGCATCAGGTGGGACTTCTGCTTGATTGGTATGAAAACCTTTAGGAATAAGATTGGACACGCCCGATTCAGGGTTTTCATTTCTTGTCCTAAGTGTCCCACTGTCATGTAGGTTTATGTTTTGAAAGAATACTTTTTAATGGAACGCTTGATAACTACCAGCTCTATGACTGATGCCTGTGCTGGTGTGTAACACTTGCTGTGCGTCCTCACCAAAAACCACAGGTCATCCAGAAAACATCTGACCTTTTTGTCCACATTACAGTGTTCAGTCTCACTGTGACCTTAGAGAAGAACCAAAGTAGTTCATCATCAGCATGACTGCATGCGGACATGTGGATATTATTACTCTTGCCAGTCAGATTCAGGTGTCTGTTGAGATGCTAGGAATGATGATGGCATTCACATTGGTAATCCCACTAAGCTTGCTGTAGCTATGGGCCTTCCCCGAGAGAATGCACTCTCAAGGAAGCACATATGCCAGCTACTACATCCAGAGGTAGGACAAATTATAAATGGTTTGGAAAGGTGAATGTGGCTCTTTTCACCAGTGACAAATCAACACCTTAAATAGCCCGTTGTGGATCTCCACTAGGACAGGATACCTATTCCTTTCTTCCACTACTTCTGATTCTTCCCATATTGCTAGTGGTCTTGAAATGGCCAGGAAGACCTTGAATCCCATGGTTCCTTTCAGTAATAGTTGGATCACCTTAGTGGTTTCCTCCTTTAGCAGATCTGCCATCTTATATGGATGCTGAGAACTGGTACTCTCAGTGAAATCACCAGCTGTGGACAGCCATCTGGGACACAGGTCTTAATTGCCCAGCAATGGAAGCTGTTCTACAAATGATGCTCCCCTCATTAGCTGTTTTCTGCACATTGCTTCCTTCCAAGATTCTGACTTTCCTTCAAGTCCCCACCTGCTCTAAATGTATATGTGGCAGTCACTGAGTGCCCCACCAAAACGTGAATGGTGTCTATTTACACCGAGGAAATTCTAGGGACTGTGGGGACCTAAGGCAGGAAAAAGTGAGAGCCTACATGATTTTTATGAAGCTTCAATACAATAAGTCACCTACAGTATAACTTTCTGAATGTGTTGGTGTTACATTTTGTACACTAGATGTAGTGCTAGATCAACCTCCTCAATTAAACATTCATCATAAATCATTTCATCACAACAGAACTCTTTTATGACTTTTATAGTTTGTATGTAAAAAAATCTAAGACAATAATAAAGATCTAAATCATCCAACTCCTCGCTAGCTGCTTGTTCTAATTTTCCTTTCTGGCTTTCAGACAAGCATGTACTCTTCGCTTTGAAAAGTGTGATAATTCAAAATAACTTCCCACAAGTCACACACATTAGATAGTTGGGGCCCTGTTTAGGATGATTCCAAGTATAGAACTGTACGTTACACATCAGTGGATTTTGGGGAAGATTTAAGATTTAACATTTTTATAAACCAAATATATCAATCAGGCATAACATTTTGTCCACTGCCAGGTGAAGTGAATAACTCTGATTATCTCCTCATCATGGCACCTGTTAGTGGGTGGGATATATTAGGCAGCAGGTGAACATTTTGTCCTCAAAGTTGATGTGTTAGAAGCAGGAAAAATGGGCAAGCGTAAGGATTTGAGCGAGTTTGACAAGGGCCAAATTGTGACGGTTAGACCACTGGATCAGATCATCTCCAAAACTGCAGCTCTTGTGGATCAGTATCTATCAAAAAGTGGTCCAAGGAAGGAACAGTGGTGAACCGGCGACAGGGTCATGGACGGCCAAGGCTCACTGATGCACGTGGGGAGTGACGGCTGGCCCGTGTGATCCGAACCAACAGACGAGCTACTGTTGCTCAAATTGCTGAAGAAGTAAATGCTGGTTCTGATAGAAAGGTGTCAGAATACACAGTGCATGATGGGTCAGGGCTGTTTTGGGAGCAAAACTAACATTACCAACATAGGGTAGGGTTGGGTAAGGTTGGGACCAACATAACATTAGGCAGGTGGTCATAATGTTATGCCTGGTCAGTGTATTAGTCTTCTGGGGCTCTGTCAAAACTCAGTGCCAAAGCAATGCCTTTGTATTTACGGTAATTTAGGTATAGATATCCGATCCTCTAACCAGCTGTTCATTTGCTATGGAGGCTCCTTGTTCTAAGCTGGTTCTGGGTCATTGGGTGGTGGATGTTATCTTTTTGAACAGTAGATATAAGAGGAGACTAAACTACTGTGAGACATGAAAAAGGTGCAGACTGTAAGCTAATATCAGAAAGTTCAAAACACCTACACTACTGTGTCTCATTCCAGATTTAAATCAGTTGGCTTATCTAGTGTTTTACTGTAGGAAAAAGACAAAAGTTCTTTTTGTCGTTTGGGTGATAACTCATATCACCTTAGTCTAGTGTTAAAATTCAGAGGTCCTATGCAAAATGTGTAAAAGTTGGCAGAGTAACAACTTTGTACTGTTTTACTTTTAGAGTTTTAGAGATCTGTATTGTAGAATGTAGGCCATCAACTTGTCATAGATGGTTTTTGTTTATTTATTTATTTATTTTTGAATGCTGGTAAGGATTAAGGCATTAGTATGTTTCTCTCAAGCACACTTTGTAAATAGAAATACTGAGAGGAATTTTTCTGCCTTCAGCCATTATCTCCAAAATTTCTCGAGGCACTTCAAACTCTTAACACAGCATCACATATTCATACGATTTTGTATTCGGGGCCCTTTGAATATACCATCCATAATAATGGATAAACCTTACATATCCTATTAAGTTTGTGTATGTGGTTTTTCCACCAGTATGCACTTGTTCATAAGTGTCTGTGGTGAACATATAGTTTGTTTTAGTAATCCATGTGGTTGGATTCCACTTCTCCTTAACAAGGCTGCAGTAACGGCGTCCGAACCTCTTGTAAACCTCTCCGACTCTCGTGGATTAATCAAGTTGCCTGTTAAGCTTGTTTTTCTAGGAGAACAGCCTCTTGAATCAACATTTGTTTGTAAACAGACCACTGAAATAAACAGCACCCTGTATGAGATCCAGCATGCACATCCACTCACGTCTGCTATCTGCATACATTCTTTCTTGCTTCACAATATGTCTCTGTTTCCCCGTTATTCTAAAAGCTTACGATGGGGTTAGCGCTAATACTTAACAGCAACATGTCTGACCCTCTCTTATGGAGGATAGACAGAAATGTCATGCCTTTTCCTTCCTCTTGCCCTGTAAGTAATATATCCAGGGCATGCCTTAGTAACCAACACATGATTAAAGGAATATGTTCCACATACATGAATGAAATCTGAAAAAACAGCAAAGATAAATTGCAGTCATCATATCTGCTAGCAATTTACAATTACATAGCCAGTTTCTGTACTTTAACACAATGACTTTTCTTTATAATGATAATACTACTGCTAATAATAATAATAATACAAAAGGTCTTTTTTGTGTATTGATAGTCATTCAAAATTACTGGGACAATGACTAACCACAAAATCTCATCCAGCAGCTGGGTCAGTCTTTTTACCTCCACCCACATGACAAAAGGAGTAGTTTTCTTCCTGTAAGGTGTGGTGGTGTGTAAAGAACATGCTTGTGAGAGCTGCTAAAAACACTTTCATGATTTACTGCCTATGTCAATCTCCAACATATACAAGGCCAGCCAGTTCTGCCAGTTGTTGCTATGGCAGAATGCCTCGTCTCTATATATCACCATAACACTCCGTGCTTCTAAAGGAAGGGAAACGTATCTAGTATTATCGGCATGAAGAGTTGGGCATTCAAGATGGCGTGCTCCAAAAAGCGCATTTATAAAAAGCTATCTACACAATCAGAAAGCCAAGAAGAAGACAGGATTCGATCAAAAAAAAAAAACATCACTCAGAACATTTTATTACAATCAGCACGGATCACACAGAACTTCTTAGCACATTTAATGCTACACATCCAGTAGATTGACACCGGGATGTCTGCATGTATTTTTGTTGGTGAGAGAGGGTTGTGTTTTAGATTCTTGTCAGCTGGTACCAAAGGCAGGAAGGCATAAAGTTCTCCATCTTGTCTGCAAAAAAGCCCAATGGTGCAAAAAGGGTACTGAAGAACTGTGGAAAAAGAGAAGAAGAGAAAAAACATTTGTTGGTATCTTATCTGGATAAACAACATTATATTAATATGAAAGGTATAACAATACACTAAAAATAAAAATAAATAAAAGGTTCCAGTTCAGTGACAGCTGGTTCAACTCTTGACTCTTGTCCTGACTGTCCTTTTGAACAATGTCGGTCATTCTGGCATTTAAAAAGCCAAAAGGAGTGGCTTTACAGATTTGCACATTAAAGAGCGTCATTCTGTATGTGGATATTTTTGTGCTTCTAAGACAAAAGCATAAAAAAAAAAGCTTAAAAAAATGAAGTAGATTAAATTAGAGCAGCGAATACATCATTTTAAATCATCATATATTAAGTCTATGTTCTATATGTCTTAGATACTTCATAAAATAATTAAATCTGCCTGTATGGCTACTGCTCTTTGAGCCATAGCTCAAGAGGAGCACAGGCCAGACACAAACATTAGGGAAGTGTTTCTCCACACTTAAGCCAACACACAGCTACAAGTCTGCGAGTTAGCGTGAAAGCGCGCATCTGAACAGCATTTGAAGGCTTACAGCTCGACTGACCATAAACAAGCGCTTAATGTGTTTATGAAGCGATGCATTTCACAGATGAACAGGTGTTTATGACTGAACACGGCAAGTTTCAATTGCAGTGTGAACAACAAGGGAAGGAAAATACTAATGGTTGGAGACGGAGCATCATCTATTTAAGCGCAGATCCAGGGAACAGATACAAGCTAATGTAAATAAGTGCTGCATCATGACAAACGAGAATGATAAAAAGATAGAGGCTGGCGAAAGTTGGTGTCCTCATATCGCTTAGGTTTATTACTATGACAAATAAGGGTACTATTCCTCATGGCATGTTTACAACGGACATGTGTGTGCTCGATGGGGCGGACACTGAACTGTACATGCGTCATTGTGTGTAGGTCATGAAGGATATCCTGATTTGAACAATCTGTGTCAACGGCAAGCTCCATTGGTTATCCATTACAAAACACAAGAGGTTTTAAGTGCATGCAAAGCAAATCAAGATCCACATCATTTGTCAACAAAATGAGGGAAAGAAAAAAGGGGTGGGGGAGGGGGGGGGTGAGTGTCCAGTCACGCCATCTGAAGAACTGGGTTAACATTTGAACAGGAATCAGACCACAGCCATGGCTAATCTGGAGAAGATTTAGAAGGCCCGGCCTGAGAGCTCTGCTTTTTCTCACCTCTCTTCCTCTTGGCCGATTTCGTTCACTTGTTCTAACAGAGGGTTACATTAAGCAGGCTCTGGTTTGTACTGTAAACGCTTAGCGTATGTGGAGTCTTTCTCAAAACAAAAGCCTATAAAGCAAGTCTCCAGTGTTAGGTTTTATTTAAAGAGCGTAGACCAGACCAAGTGTAGACAAAGGTCTAATAAAAGATAGATGCTAGAGTTATAAGCTGCTATTTGAATATCCTGATATCCAAACTTATGTTATTTGTTTGCTTTTTCAGATATCCAAATAACACACATGCAATGTGAATAATAAAACAAACAGTAAATTATTGCAGAGAAATAGCATAGCGATGTTGATTTCTCATATCTGATTGGTCAGAACGTTGATTTACATTTCTATATCAGTACAGCTCTGAGAGTTGTGCTGGCTGTAATGCAAATCACAGTAAATAGTTTTGGATTTGCAATATTTGCCATCTATATAAGCTATAATATTAATAGAACAACAAGAGTAGTATTATTCTAGAGACGGATACCACATCCAGGTAAAAATGAATCTGTTAAATCGTATTATTAATTAATGACAGGATGCTATAAAATAATAATTAAAAAAGCCCTGACTCTTAAACTGTTGAAACAGCAAATAAAGCTGTGGTCTGCATCATAATGTATATGGTAGCGCTACCTCAAATAAGTGTACATCAGTGCTGCTACATGGACTTACAGCTTTGACAAAAACGCCCATGAGATCGGGGAACTGGTGTGTGAGCATAGCCAACATGGCAGTGAAGGAGCACAGGCCTGCTGTAAACAGGATGAAGAATGGCAGCTCCTTCTTAGGGTACACTGATACCTCATGAAAAGCTGAAACACAAGTAAAAACAGATAACACCTTAGGGGCATAAATTAAGTTTAAATTATTTGTATACCTTTAAAATGACGAAGTTAAAAAAAAAAATATATATATATATATATATATATATATATATATATATATATATATATATATATATATATATATATATATATATATATATATATATATATACACATATATACATACATACATGCATACATACACACACACACACACACACTCACAAGGCAGTAGTTCTCTGTCTGCTGTCTCTGTGCAGCCTGGATATGGGTAGAACAGATGACCTTTCTCCAGTGGGTAGGGAATAATCCGGAATGCTGGAAAGTGGATAGCAAAGTTAGATTAAGCTGTCATTTTACAGGTGTTTACCAAGGTTTTTATAGGGTATAGGATCAGCACAGGGATTTTATACCTTCCAAACTGCAGAAGAAATAATGGAAACGTATTTCACTTCTGCTTTCTGGGCTATTATTGCAAAGTCAAAGACATGAATTACTATGCATATTGTATATATACACAATGCATAACTACATTGTTCTTATTTATGTACAAATTAATTCATTATTCATTGCAATGATAAAACATAAGGCAGCTGTACATGATTTTCCAAACTGGCTTGATTAAACATAAATCAGCTTTTTATTTATTTAAGAGTTCAATCTCATCTGCAGAAAACTGAAACAATCCAGTTTAACCAAATCTAGTTTGGAGCTAAACTCAGGTTTCAAGTTTTAGTTTCAAGAAGACCAGGCAACTGTATCTAACCCAAATTCAGAAAAGAGCTTTCACACTTGACTAGCTTAATGCTTAGAGGCATGGCTGTAAAACAGTAATATGTGTTTTTTTAATTTGAAGTACTTGTGGCTCTAGTTTAACTATTATTGCTACAATGATCAAACCTGTGTGTGTGTGTGTGTATACTTACTTCCCTCCCAGGTGCAGTGCAGCAGGTTGAGCGCTCCCTCTGCTCGTTTCCAGTGCTGCAGGTGAAAGAAAGCGTATGCCACTGCTTCACTGTCACCTCTCTTCAGAATGTGTTCTGGTGGCAGGATCAGGCTCTTCATCTCTAAAAGATACTACACACACACACACGCAAGCAAGCAAATACATATTACATGAGGTTCTACGCAGCATAATGTGAATTTTGGCATGCATTTTACATGCATTTGATCTGTGTTGGACTCGTATACAAATGTGATTATGATACATTGTCTTTAAACTCCAGTAAACAGCAGCTACATTTTAGAACTCCTGTCCTGGGACACAGAACAGTTCCAGAGGACAGAAAGCTCATTCAGTCCGCTTGAAATAACAGACATCCATCAAAATGCCTCAATCAGAAGGCTAAATGACCGCTTTCACGGGCACACTGGAGTCATAAATGTGTCCATGTGCCATCAACAAGACAGACAGACATACATCTGCCCTTCCTGACTACCCCTGGCATTAGACTGGCATCTGTCCTTGGTGGCATCCCCTGGTGTGCGTGCACACACACACACACTCCTTTGATGTGGGGATAGAATGTCCGTGCCTTTTATGTGGCTGCCTCTCCTAAAACAGAGTTTCTCAGCTAAGCCTCTGTCTGCCTCACACTGATCATCATTCTTTCATTCTGCCAACAGGGACCAGCAAACGCACATACATTACACACACACACACACACACACACCAGACAATTGTGGTTTCCTAATCGTCAAGCAACTGGGAAACCATTTAATAATCATTTGTATATGCTACTCTCCAGAATCGCTGCCACTATTCAACAAAATGAGCTCAAACATACAAGTATTTTGATTGAAACAGATGTTTTTTCCCCAAACACAAACCACTTTTAGACATGTTTTTAGACCCTTTCAATTAATATTAATTTGTGACGCCCATACTGGAGAGAATAACAGTACACTATTAATAGTAAGCTGCTCATTTATATTCTTAGAATTGTGTACGTGAACTTCCTATTTCACTTTATCTAAGAATGAAATGGCCATTGCAAAACATCTACTATTCTTTACACATTTCTGCGATGATCTGGAAGTATGTAGGTTTGTCTCCTCTTGAAAATTGTACCTGTGGTCAAGTCTGTAGGTTCTGACAGAGACAATCAGCCCTTGTAGTTAGCAAATTTCATAATGCTATCACTCTTCACAAGAGCTCCTGACTCTGCAGTCACAAAACAAGCTGATCACTGATTCTACACCTACCATATTTTACTGAGTTTTCCTTTTACAAAGCGTGTCATGAACCAGAAGTCTGATTTTGGTCTAATCTGACCACAACTCATCATGCATAATGGCACTTTGGAAAAAAAATGCAGCATCTAGACTTCTCAAAGCTTCCTGGCAAATTTCAAACTATTGCGGATGTATCATTTACAGCCTTAATTGAGCTTCATTGTATTTTTAATTGGTTGTGTATTTTTTTTTATTTATTCCCATTACCTCATTTGTGCAATTCAACAACCATCTGTCTCCTTTTGTGGTGAAAGTTTTTAGGATTTTTTTCATGACATGGATGAAGGTCACAGAATTGCTGGACATAACAGGCAAATATTAATAATATTCTCTACACATGCCAATTTTATTTCTTTAAATTTTGCACATATATTTATTGAGAAAAAAATCAATATTCTATTGATTCTATTGGCCATATTCTAATGAGAAGTCTTCTAGTTAGAACAATGTAGGGTTTCTCTTACTGTGTGAATTGAAGTGTGAGCAACGTGCAATGGTTAAGACACTTCAACATACGTGACTAGTGTCTCCTATGATCTAGGACCATACAGGCACCATGGCACTTGAAAGTACAGGGGTGTGTGTGTTTGCATGTGTGTGATTCATCCTAAACAGGTGTGCTTTGTAGTCAGATCCAGTGTGTTTGAGGCTACATGATGTAGGTGTGTGAGTGGGTGTGTATGTACTGTGGCCTGGACAAGCTGTAACCAGGTACTGAGAAAAATGAAGCAGGAGGGCTTAAGAGTGTTTAACTTAACTTTAAGAACAGTGTAAATTAAAAACAAAAAACACACACAAGCTAAAAACACAAAGAGAAATAGATTCATATAGTAAACAATTAACAGGCTGTTGTTCAGCCAGCTGTTATATTTAAGATCGAAAACTCCATATGAATTTTAATGTAGAACTGGGGGGAGTTCTGTTGGAAACCAAACGGTCCATAGTAATCCAATAGCAGCACCTACTGGTCTGCTAAGGAAACTGGGTTATAGGCATCTTTGACAATTACACACCTCTCTCAGTGTTTCCAATAGTAGCTCATAGTTACTGTTAGTCAGTTATTTTTCAAGTTCATGAAGGTAAATTTAGCCTAGTGTTTTACATGATGGATGAAAATTATTTTGCGTTATAATTTACACTCATATCTGGGCACTCTGACAACCAAATTGCATTGCAAAGCCCTAGGCCATTCCCACCACTACAGAAAAAATGCTGCCAGCCTGAAAATTAGACAAGTGCTTATGCAAATATGGAACCGTGCAGAAAAGAAACGTAGTTTGTGTCAATTATAAAGGTGATGGAGTCTTACCTTTGGTACATGTGGGTTGAACTCTACTGCTCTGTGTATAGCCTCCACTGCATTCATCTCTGCAGTGCTAAGTCCTCGCCTAGAGGCTGTCTCCGGTGAAAATCTGGAGCGCACACACATACAGAAACTTAAGTTATTTCATGCTAATCCAATAAAGTACACTAGCAGTTAAAAGGTTGAACACACTAGAAACTAAACTGATCTTAACAAGTAGTTAGAAACTCTCGTTTCCCCAAGCAAGTACATTTAAGACACTCCTCCTAAAGCAAATATTTTTTACTTCAACTTTAAGTGCCTCCTTCTTTGTGAAACTGGGTAAGAAAATGCCAGAAGGCAAGATGCAAAGTGCCATCAAAAATACTGTTAGACATTTTACATGTAAAACACATTTGATTTGTTCAACACTAATTCTAAGGGCTATTTTATTATTTATTTTTCATAATAACAAAGCAGAAAATGGGGAGAAAATTAAGATAGATGAAAATAACATGAAATTATATAAATGGTTCTGTTAGGAGGTTTTATTCAAAGCTGAGAGGGATGTGTTTAAATGGAAATTTACATTACCCACCCAGCAGGTATACTGAACACTTACTACCCACCCAGCAGGTATACTGAACACTTACTACCCACCCAGCAGGTATACTGAACACTTACTTGTCTGACACTGCACGTGCTTTAAGTAAGGCAGATGTGTAGCATATAGTGGCCGATTTTGGCAAACTGATATCTAGAAAAACAAAACATTGACACAACAAGACTTAGGAGCATGTGACGAGTGATGTTATCCCAAATGGTGAATTAAATATCTATATAATTGCTATAAGATGCCAAATAACATTTCTTCAGCTCACCATCATATTTTGCTAAAACTGCTTGCACATCAGCATAGGCCTGTAGCTCCAATAACGCTTCTAGTAGGTTCTCGTGTATATTTAACATTCCAAGTAAGGGATATTCTTTTATTAACTACAGGAGAAAAGAAAGGCAAAAATCACAAGAAAGCCATTTAAATCAGCCTGAAGAAAAATAAACGATTCTGAGTGTACTGTGTAATAAAATTCATCTTGTTTGAACAGAAGAGTCTGAGTGATTGAATTATTATTCAAAACATTCAAACAAGAACAGTTTATCACTTCTTAGAATAGCTATCCTGTATGCAAATCTCCACCGCAAACCCTGCATGTAAAATATACACACTGGTCTTACATCTCTCATCATCTTCACAGCCTCTTTGATGCGTCCCAGTTTACGGGCACACATGGCCAGTCTGCGCTTGATGTACACCAGAAGATTTGTGTCTTTCCCTGCTAATGAATCAAAGACAATTAGCATTATTATTAGGAAAAGAAAAGAAAAAAAAAAAAAACGTGGGCTGAGCGTGCACAAGTGTGTGGATGTGTACTTCACGTACCGAACTTTAGCGCTTGTTTGAAGAGTCTCTCAGCTTCTATAATGGTAGTGGCTTCCTCTTCAGCCAGGAGCACATACGCTGCAGCACATCTGAACAAATTTAAATGTGAATTAAAGGCTGAAACTGCTGCATTTTTCCCTGACAGCCACTTCACCATCATCATTCCCATTGTCTGGTTTCTCCATTATAAATCCAGCTACAGTAAGGAAGATCATTTCCAAAGATATTAAAATATATGAAAAAAAAAATTAAGTAGACATACATAAATAAATAAATAAATAGATAGATAAAATTAAATAGAAATAAACTAACTATAATAATCAAATAGAATAATACTACAATTAATGAATTAATGAATAAATTTTTATATAAAAGATTTAATGAATACCTTTTTATATAACATTACAATTTATATATAAATAGAAAGGTTTTACAAAATTGATCATTTGTAACACTGTAATGTATTACAGTAAAGCGATGTTGACGTGTAAACTCAGGCCGAGCTTTCCTGTTATTCATGCTCATGCTCATTTGCAAGGTTACATTCCAACATAAATGCTTACATGTTTATTATGACTGAATGGCAGCTCACTTGGAATAAAATATATATATTATATATATATATATATATATTTCTGTCAATGTCAATATCAGAATAATAAGGGATGTAAACTGCTGGAAGAAAAAAAAAAATTCTACCTTCTATCATTCTATCATATCTGATGTCCTGGGTAACCGTTTAACTAGTGTGTTTAATAGAAGCATAATTATTATGTAAACCTCTGTATCTGATTAGCTTCATGACAGGAATCTCTGCACACTTCAAGAAGTCATGACACAGTCACCAACATGGTGTTTAAATGCACACAGCTGTGTTAAATGTCCATTTGGAGGGACAAGGAGTTTGTTTTTATTTACAATCAAACAGCATCTATGCTGAACGTCAAGCGCATTTCTGTGGCCAGTTACAGTGTACAGTACAGTACAGCTATTTAACTAGTGGAACATCATTCGCTGGCTGATACAGAAATAAATACACTGATGACTGGACGGCAGAGCAATTACGTAAAGATTGGACCTGGTGATCTCGTGTTTTAGAAAACGTGAGAAATGAAGAGAAAATTAAATGGCTTTTCTACATGTCCTCTGAATGACGGCCTGTCTGTCTGTCTAACTAGGAGCTCGGAGCGTTGCCGTGGCGACTGCTGACTGCATTGGCAACCCAACTGCTCATTGCATGATTGCTGTAGATGGCACATGAAGTGGGAGTGTCAAACATCCTCAACAATTCACTAAGCACTTTATGTTTGAAGGGTAAAAGTGAGTTTTAATTTAAAGCATACTTTAAAGCATACTAACTGACAGAAAGAAACATCTATCATGCGTGTTTTTTTTTATGCTCAGCAGTCACTGTATTAATATTTACATGTTCTTATACTAACCAGCGTATTTAACTATTATAATATATTTTCACATTGTCCAAAATATTGCTTCATATACTGGGTTTAAATTGTAAAATCAAAGATAAACAACTTGGGCTACAGCTAGAGGAGAAGGTGTCTTTAATATAGACATGCAAATATTCCACTACCTTTACTTTGAACGCAAACGCATAATATACAAAGCCTGAAATAAAGAATCAACTCTTAATAAAAATTGGAAGAGACAAGCATCATTTATTTAGAGAATAAAGTTACTCACTCATGGTTGAGCTCAATAGCCTGGTACGCAGCTCTGATACGAGCCTGAGGATTCCTCTCTCGCCAGGCCTTCTGCATCACTTTCACACATACATACACACACACTTTGACCAACTGCCATCTGTACAGACTGCGTACGACACACTAAGTAAATATGTTCTAAAGCTTTATAAGACTGAGGCACATGAAACTAACCCGTATCCTCTGGTTTGAGTTGTTGTGTGTCTGAGGTAAAGAAGGTCTGATGGTCTTGTGCTGACAGATTCATGTCGTAGTAAGTCAGCGGTTCTTTACCCGTCACCCACGTGTACCTGGAGGAAAGAGAGGAACCAGGAAAGGAAATGAGTGATAGCAATATTTATACACGACAAACAGGTTGCATGTGAAACACAGGGAACTAACGTGAGAGATAAAGAGAGCTTACCTGTTATACTCTGCACCTCGAAAAAGATTAAGAGGGTTCCTCCATACTTTGCACTCTGAGAACAGATGCATGACATTAATTAGCAATTTTAGTAAAAGCTTACTAACAGATAAAACAGGCATGTGTTCAGTGTGGGTATGACATCAACTACCTGTGACTGGTAATGATGAAATCATAGTAATGTTTGTATTTGTAACAAACTGATTAAGAAAATATACACTGATCAGGCATAACATTATGAGCACTGAGAGGTGAAGTGAATAACACTGATTATCTCCTCATCATGGCACCTGTTAGTGGGTGGGATATATTAGGCAGCAAGTGAACATTTTGTCCTCAAAGCTGATGTGTTAGAAGCAGGAAAAATGGGCAAGAGTAAGGATTTGAGTGAGTTTGACAAGGGCCATATTGTGATGGCTAGACGACTGGATCAGAGCGTCTCCAAAACTGCAGCTCTTGTGGGGTGTTCCCGGTCTGCAGTGGTCAGTATCTATCCAAAGTGATCCACTGACACCAGCGACAGGGTCATGGATGGCCAAAGCTTAGTGATGCACATGGGAAGCAAAGGCTGGCCCGTGTGATCCGATCCAACAGATGAACTACTGTTGCTCAAATTGCTGAAGAAGTTAATGCTGGTTCTGATAGAAAGATGCAAGAATACACAGTGCATCACAGTTTGTTGTGTGTGGGGCTGCATAGCCAGCCAGGGTGCCCATGTGGTCATAATGTTATGCCTGGTTGGTGTATCTCTTAATGCATGCATTAAAAAACAAATCTCTACAACAGTTCCCATTCTACACTTGATATTTTTCCTGGCACACCCGAGATGTGTAACTCAGCTCACACATATCTTCAGCTCTGGACATGAGATGTTTCCCCACAGTATTAGACTAACTGTGTAGTGGGAAGGTGAAAGTCTCTTAGAGACGTGTTCATGTCTACCTGAGACGCTGGGCCGCTGCTCCACTTCTCCATTAGCTGAGGAGAAGAGACTGGCCGAGCTGTTGGTCTCCACACCGCCGAGGAGGGGACGCAAGTGACTGACAGACACCTGCTCAATGAAGGACGTGCCGTACTTTCTGAAGTACCACCACTCGAAGATCTGAGCCCAAAGACACAAATTAATCAGAAAGAAAAAAAGAGAGTTAGAGATAATGAAACAAAGAAGGATTTTACTTCATGCTTCTCTTTAAGTTCAAAGGGCTGATTCTTTACCTGCGATCTCTGGATTCCTCCCAAAACATGTCAGGACATTAACTTTCACCTGTGTGTACTGTGATGGACTGGTGGACTATATAAGATGCCTCACAACCAGTGTACAACCCTGACCATGATAAAGATGAACAAGTGTGTGAGTGAGTGAATGCATGAGTGAACGCGTGAGTGAACGAGTGAGTGAACAAGTGAGTGAGTGGACGAGTGAGTGAGTGAGTAAACGAGTGAGTAAACGAGGGAGTGAGTGAGTAAACGAGGGAGTGAGTGAGTGAGTGAGTGAGTGAGTGAGTAAACGAGGGAGTGAGCGAGTGAGTAAATGAGGGAGTGAGTGAACGAGTGAGTGAGTGAGTGAGTGAGCGAGTGAACGAGTGAGTGAACGAGCGAGTGAGTGAACGAGTGAGTGAGTGAGTGAGCGAGTGAACAAGTGAGTGAGTGAGCGAGTGAACAAGTGAGTGAGTGAGCGAGTGAACAAGTGAGTGAGTGAGCGAGTGAACAAGTGAGTGAGTGAGCGAGTGAACAAGTGAGTGAGTGAGCGAGTGAACAAGTGAGTGAGTGAGCGAGTAAACGAGTGAGTGAGTGAACGAGTGAGTGAGTAAACGAGTGAGTGAGTGAGTAAACGAGTGAGTGAACGAGTGAGTGAGTGAGTGAACGAGTGAGTGAGTGAGTGAGTGAACGAGTGAGTGAGTGAGTGAACGAGTGAGTGAGTGAGTAAACGAGTGCATGAGTGAACGAGTGAGTGAGTGAGTGAGTAAACGAGTGCATGAGTGAACGAGTGAGTGAGTGAGTGAAAGAGTGAGTGAGTGAACGAGTGAGTGAGTAAACGAGTGAGTGAGCGAGTAAACGAGTGAGTGAGTGAGTGAGTAAACGAGTGAGTGAGTAAACGAGTGAGTGAGCGAGTAAACGAGTGAGCGAGCGAGTGAGTAAACGAGTGAGCGAAAGAGTGAGTGAGTGAACGAGTGAGTGAGTAAACGAGTGAGTGAGCGAGTGAAAGAGTGAGCGAGTGAACGAGTGAGCGAGTGAACGAGTGAGCGAGTAAACGAGTGAAAAGACAATTTTATTACCAAAACTGTTTCCATCAATATGTATCACTCACTCCAACAGCCAAGAGATCAGAAATATATTTTTGGGAAGAAGGAATTCATTTCATTCATTCATTCATGTACAGGAAGAGCTTTATCCTGGTCAGGGTTGCAGTGTCTCCAAGAAACACTGGGTACGAGGCAGGAATGTAATGCTAGTCCTTCACGTGGCTCCATGTACACACATGCCCTCATTTACACTTAGGGGCAATTTTACCTAGCCATTCCACATAAGTGCATGTTTCAGGAGGGGGGAGAAAAGCAGAGGAACTAACTTGAGCTAAAGATCAACCTCCAGCTGTGAAGCAGTGAGATTACACACAGCAGCGGCGTGCTGCTCTCTCCCACTGAATAATGTCCACCAGTACATAGGGAATATAACTCTTACCAGTATAAGCCCGGAGATGAGAGAGGAGGTTCCTGTGAGTGCAACATAAAACTTGGGTGTAAGAGTGTTCAGAAACATGGATGCTGCAGGGAAAAAAAGGGGAAGAATAATGTGTTAGTTGAGTGTGATAACTCCAGGTGACAGTCACTGTTTCTACAACCTGAAGAGAAATGCTCTGCACACAGGGACATGGGTCTAAACTTCAGACAAGACGCTGATATTGACAGAATGCACTGTAATTATAGTGAAGGGCTTCAAGCCTCGGTTCAGTCTCGGTTCCTCCAATAACACAGTTAGCATTAGCAAGCGAGCACGAGCTCCGAGTCTTCATTAGAGTCTTTATTAAAACCCGATCCTTTAAACAAAAACAGACGAACCCTAACTAGGCTGATGTGCGCGAGACCACACAGCGATATATATAAGCTAGCTCGGCTGCATGAACATTAGCTGTCTGAGCGACTAGCATCATCAGCAGCAGCTTGTTGTTTTTAACATTACCGGCAGCGACGGACTCCTGAAGCTTCAGCGGACTCCGCAGCACATAAATCATAGTTAACACCATGGCGAACCAAACTGCACACACGTACGTCCACGAGCAGGACAGCCACGACTTCAGTTTCTCCGCAAAGCCATGGGCTTGAGGAGTACTGCTATTCTCGTCCGCCATTTTTCACCGTATGACAATAAACATGAGAATGACGGGATACCGGAGAAGGTTGTAATATGGGCAAACCTCCATAGGACGGCGCCGGTGCCCCGTTACTATTCCCACCCGTTTTCCGACAAAGCCCCGCCTCCCTGCGCAAGGATTGTGTCGTTAGTCGTACAATTTACTTGTGCAGCCTTCACATGCTCCCTAAAATGATCGTTTTCCATCGGCTTCTGAATGTTTTAATTTAAATGTTCGGGTTACGTTAGTTGGCTATCCTGACATATTGCAGTATATTGCTCGCCATTTAAAACCACATATAATAAGCTATATATAGAAATGCCTGAGGTCAGTCCATACTATAACCATTTTTTAACCTCTGGTCCTTTGTTACACCATGAAACAATAAACGATAAAGGCGAATAAGTCGGGAAATCTGGTTATGTGGTCAAGCTCTTATTTTATTACAGCAAAAAAAGGCTGTCATTACACACTAGGATTTGAAAGGTCTTGGAAAACATAAAGCAATCTGAGCTAAATATGCTAAGTAAGGTAAACTAGTTTAAATAGAAAACTTAATTGATTTTATTGAACAAGTAATTATCAAATGTTTGGCCAAAATATAGCGAGCGGTATGGATGTACTACTGCACTTCATGGTCCTAAAGCCGCTTGTGTATCGCCACCTACCGCCTATTCGAAGAACTGCAGGCTCGCGTGTGTTCGCACAGCTGCAGAAAGCCCTTATCAGGACAGCTACAAGTACACCAGTGGCAGAGGCTAAATATATACGAAACTTGCAAATAGACAGAACAATATCCTCTCAGCTCACTTTGAGGAATGTTTCTGTATATGGATCCTATTTTCAGCACGAGCCGGGTAGAGAAGTATGATGTAATTTTCTTTATTCTATATGAGATGATCTTTATTGTATAATTTAACATTAGAGAACATATCGCACAAATTTGGAATAGATGTCATATGTATTATCTCGCAGAATGTGACTAGTAATAATATGCAAAGACAGCTGATATCGCACAATGTACACCGACTGAACTGGCCTAGAGGTCGGTAACGCGCATTGTCAATAACTCAGAGAGCACATGAAGGCAGCATGTATGTAGCCGACTGCTCAGGCGCTGAACTATCCAATCAGAATGCTGCTGAAGGCCAGAGAGGCGGGGTTTTGCCGTAATACAGGTGGAAAGTTAATCCATACACACCACCCGTTTCCGAAACGTTTCAAGCTGTACATCTGAATGAACGCATATACAGTCATTGTTCTGATTCACATAGACTCCGAAACATTCAATAAATACACATGTCCAGTATCAGGTCCAGTTTGTACCTACACTCAATGTCCTGGAGAAGGTAATGCTAGCATGTACTGTAGAGGTACAGGTCAGTGTTCAGTGACTGTAGTTCTGCAGCTAAAAGCACGAGCTGTCAATCTTCTACCACCGAGCGTCTTAAAGGGCAGTTCCGTCATCATGATAATTATCTCAGCCGCAACATTATTAAAGTTAATTAGCTGTACTACTGACGTCATAGTTATTAGCCCGTTTGACTGGTCACATGAATGGAATGAGATTCATCCAAAACACCTAGGTGGTATTTCACTCCCTGAGCACTTTATTAGGAACTGTACACACACACACACACACACACTTATCTAATCAGTCAGAAATGAATCTCAGTGATTTTAGCCTTTTATTAATACATTAAATAAGTATTAATATCATTATGAATTTTGTTTTCATTTTTAATCTAGCAGAATTCTATTTATTGTAATTGTTTTGCTACTGTATTCAATCAATCTTTTTTGAGTCCCAAAAATGAAATAAAATATTAAAAAAAACAAACCTGTGTGTATACATATATACACTATATTGCCAAAAGTTTTGGGACACTCCTCCAAATCATTGAATTCGGGGGTTGGGCTTGGCCCCCTAGTTCCAGTGAAAGGAAATCTTAATGCTGCAGGCCAGTCAAGTTCCTCCACACCAAACTCTCCCATCCATGTCTTTATGGACCTTGCTTTGTGCACTGGTGTACAGTCATGTTGGAACAGGAAGGGATCATCCCCAAACTGTTCCCACAAAGTTGGGAGCATGAAATTGTTCAAAATGTCTTGGTATGCTGAAGCATTCAGAGTTCCTTTCACTGGAACTAAGAGGCCAAGCCCAACCCCTGAGAAACAACACCTGAATTCAATGATTTGGAGGGGTGTCCCAAAACTTTTACCTTTTGCCAATATAATATCTATCTATCTATCTATCTATCTATCTATCTATCTATCTATCTATCTATCTATCTATCTATCTATCTATCTATCTATCTATCTATCTCTCTCTCTCTCTCTCTCTATATATATATATATATATATATATATATACACATATACATATACACACACACACACTACCGCTCAGAAGTTTGGGATCATTCAAAAATTTTATTTTTTTCCAAGGAAACACACAAAATTAGTCTGAATAGAAAATAAGAGCAAAAGAACAGGACATGCTGAGATGTCAGAGTTACAAATAATGATTTTGATGGAAATGATGAATGTTTTCTTCAAACTTTGCCTTCATCATAAAAAAAACACCTTTTGCAGCAATTACAGCCTGGGCATTCTAGCTGTCAATTTTTCAAGATAATCTGATGAGATTTTACTCCATGCTTCCTGGAGCATCTCCCACAAGATGGATTGGCTGATGGAGTCTTCCTCCGTAGCTGAAATCAAGCTGAAATATGCGAGTGATCCCAAACTTTTGAGCGGTAGTGTATATATATACAGTCAAGCCTGAAATTATTCATACCCCTGGCAAATTCTGACTTAAAGTTACTTTTATTCAACCAGCAAATTTTTTTTTTGACCGGAAATGACACAGGCTCCTCCCAAAAGATAATAAGACGATTTACAAGAGGCATCATTGTGGAAAAAAATATTTCTCAGCTTTTATTTACATTTGAACAAAAAGTGGCATGTCCAAAATTATTCACACCCTTTGCAAACTGTCACAGTCTATGGGAAAATCCAAAGTTCTATACCATTCCAAATAGTCCAAGCTGTTCTAAAGCATCCTGATTACCCTGATTCATTGGGAACAGCTGTTTTGATCAACTCAACAGGTGAAAAACAGAAGCTCTCGGCTGTTGGTTTGTGGACAGTCATGGCTAAGACAAAGGAGCTCACTGATGACCTGCGGCTGCGCATTGTGGCTGCTCACAAGTCAGGAAAGGGCTATAAGACCATATCTAAATGTTTTGAAGTTCCAGTGGCTACAGTGCAAAGTATTATTAAAAAAAGACGTTAAAAACAAGACGTTCCGCACTGAGAAAAATCTCAGAGGACGTGGTCGGAAGCCAAAAGTGACACCTGTGCTGGCCAGGAGGATAGTGAGAGAGATAAAAAAGAATCCAAGGATCACCACCAAGGCCATCCTGATGAATCTGGGCTCTGCTGGTGGCAACATCTCAAGGCAGACAGTCCAACGGACACTGCACACCGCTGGGTTCCACGGACGCAGACCAAGGAGGACACCACTTCTCCAGATAAGGCACACAAAAGCCCGCTTGGCCTTTGCAAATGCTCATCTGGACAAAGAAGACGACTTCTGGTCTTCTGTTTTATGGTCAGATGAAACAAAAATTGAATTGTTTGGCCACAATGATGTAGCCTACATTTGGCGTAAAAAAGGAGAAGCCTTCAACCCTAAGAACACCATCCCCACTGTCAAACATGGTGGTGGGAACCTAATGTTTTGGGGGTGTTTTTCAGCCGGTGGACCAGGGAACCTAATCACAGTAAACGGCACCATGAAAAAGGAGCAATACATCAAAATTCTCAACAACAACATCAGGCAGTCTGCAGAGGGCCTTGGGCACCAGTGGACATTTCAGCATGACAATGACCCAAAACACACAGCAAAAGTGGTGAAGAAATTGTTAGCAGACAAAAACATTAACGTTTTGCAGTGGCCCAGCCAGAGTCATGACTTAAATCCAACTGAGAATCTGTGGAGGGAGCTAAAGATCAGGGTGATAGCAAGGAGACCCTCCAACCTGAAAGAGTTGGAGCTCATCGCTAAAGATGAATGGGCAAAAATACCAGTGGAGACATGCAAAACACTGGTCAGCAATTATAGGAAGCATTTGATTGCTGTAATAGCCAATAAAGGCTTTTCTATTGATTATTGAGAAGGGTATGAATAATTTGACATGCCACTTTTTGTTCAAATGTAAATAAAAGATGAGTAATAATTTTTTCCACAATGATGCCTCTTGTACATCGTCTTATCTTCTGGGAGACGCCTGTGTCATTTCTAATCAAGAAAAAACTCGCTGGTTGATTAAAAGTAACTTTAAGTCAGAATTTGCCAGGGGTATGTATAATTTCGGGCTTGATAGAGAGAGATATATATATATATATATATATATTTTTTTTTTTTTTTTTTTTTTTTCATATTTATTTATTTAATCACTTTAGTGCTTTCAAACCGTTTTTAATTCACCTTTTAAAATATACTCCATAATAAAAGACACAACTTGGTGCAAATACTTTATTTTTCTGGAATCCTATTTGTTCATACACTTTGTAAAAAATAGCAATAACTGCTCGGGAAGGAAGCAGAAAACTGAGGCGAAAACCCTGGAAATGCATACAGTAATGCTACCAGTTGGAGACACCAGAGGGCGATATTGCGACCATTTCCAATCCGAGGGAGAGGCATTACAACCTCCATCTGTACACTGAAACTGTGGACCATAAGAATACAGTGCTGTTTTTTCCCTTTCTTTCTTTCTTTTTTTTTTTTTTTGGCAAATCTGGTCAACAAATAACAGTACGTTTAAGAAGTACCACCGATAAACACTGCTTCCAGAGAAGAAATTATCGTGATGATCAAACAGTGGCACAGAACAGGCATCAAATTCAGACAGAGACGAGAACAAAGAAACCATCTGGAGGTTTGTCAGGTGAATTAGAACAAAACACATCACATATGATGTCCAGAGTAGTTAGACATTCTACATAATATATTCCAATAGCAGTGATTTTGTTAGTGGAGCATTAACCGTGTACATGTGCTTCTTATCTCTGAGGTTCTGAGGAGTTCAGGATCAGGCTAATATTAAGAGAGATCTAACACTGCCGAAAATGAAGACATATACCTGAACATATAACTTTAAATCATTTTTGTCCGGACTGCAGATTTAGTTTAAGCTCATCAAGAAAATTTAAATGAGGACAATAATGTGGACGTTACTAAAAATACAAAATAATGGATATATAGTAGTACTGAGGGGGAAAAAAAAAAAAAAAAGGCTTTAAGCTAAGCAGTAATCACCCTACAGCTTCTTCATACAAAGAACCTCTTCAAGCTTTATTTCCATCTGCTCAAAATAGAAAATGTATGGAAAAAAAACCCCTCTGGAATCTTGGATTAAAATCAATATCATTCAAGAATGGTTATAAAATTAAACTCTATTCCAAAGTATATTTTAAAAAAAGCGTTTTCATTAGCGAGATTAAACATTTGGTCAAAGACATGGCTAAATCGGTGTCCAGAAACCCCTCTCGGAGTGGTGCGTATTAATCGGGCAGGTGGGCATAAAATGTGTAAAAGTGGGGTATAACATTTCTGACCCTGTGCACTGGTGTTGCAGGAGGTATTGGTTCAACAGCAAGGACCATTGCTACACCCAACAGAACAATTTCACAGCCTTCCGACAATACAGAAAAAGAGGCAGTCTCTTCAGCTGAGGTTAAACCTTGGCTATTAGGGGGAAAAAAAGGAAAGAAAAAGAAAACAAGGACATTTCTTAGCACATTTGTCCGAAGTGCCCAAGCCTGGCCCCGGTCTCACACTCGAGCCCAGACCCCCCGCAGCTCACGTCTTGGCTTGTACTGCGAGCAGAGGGAAAGGCAAGCCGGGTCAGCTCTAAGCGTTCTGCATCTCTTTGCCGATCTTATAGCTGAGGATCTTGTTCCAGTCGATCTTGGTGCGGGTGACAGGAAGCGGTCGACGTAAGGCTTTGAAGGTGGTGTCCGACATATTCTGGTAGTTCTCATTGATTGCCGTCTGAGAGACACAGAAAAGACCCAAAAAAAAAAAAATCTCTTGGTTTCATTGTTTAATGCACGACAGAAGACGTCTTTCAGACAGTGAAGTATAACAGCAGAAGTGCACAGTCACCAAAGTAATATAAATGAATAAGAACAAATTATATAAGGACATGTTCCTACCTGGTATTCAGTCTCTGCATTGTTAATAACTTTAACAAACTCTTCAGCAGTCTGCTTCGGATTCTGTTAAGAGATATGGACAAGCACAACTTAAGCATGAAGAAACTTTAATGAACTTGACTGGTGTGAAGTGAAATGCTACCAAATGCAAATTCCTTTTTCTCATTTCCCATGTCAAAAATATGTGAACTGAAAGCGCCCGGCACCCAAGCCTCTTCTACTGACATAGGGTCCTGACACCTCTAAGGCTCTTGTGGCTGAATGAGCACAAATCTCCACAGCCATGCTGGAAAATCTAGTGGAAAACCTTCCCAGAAAACTAAAGGATATTATAACAAAGGGGGACTAACTATATAAAACACATACAACTATTGCTCATATAGAATTTTCTTTGCCAGACAAGTGATATTCACTGTCTAACCACTTATGCATTGGTACAGTCAAAACGTGACTGGTCTTAAATACTGCAGTTGAAAATGCTCAGCCTCGAAGCAAAGCTTAAAATACTCATTTATATGTTGGGGAACTGAATCCACCAAGTTGTCAAAAATACTGACAACTTGTCAACCAGCATTTTGTACCAGCATACAGAACATCTGCGAGATCAGGAGTGCATTTAAAGTGGGATTTTAAATAATTCAGTTCTCTCTCCCAGCTTTCTGATGCTTTTCTGTTTTCCTCTATTACAAGGTTTCTTATATAAAACAGACAAACATCATATGGCTCTGTGGGGTCCCACGATAAAGTAAACTGTGACTGAACAACAGGACAGTTCATTGTGGAATTAATAGTCATGTTAGTTGGGCTTTAAATAGCTAGGTAGAAGTAATGCTTCAGTGACAGAAAAATAGTTACTGTATATTCCTTATTGTAAAATAATTATGTTCCAGTGTTGTGCCTGTGCAGACCACTAACATGAGACACATGGAGGCTTACAGCATGAAGCATAAGCTGGTGTTGATGCTTCTACCACAAAGTTCCCTCTCATTGTTGCTTTGATTTCCCTGACAATTATGGTACTTAACTATAATTCTCTCTCTGTAGTTTTTATCCACAGCCAAATTATAGTGTCATGTAAAGGAAAACATTTGAATGACACTATAATTTGGCTGTGGATAAAAACTACAGAGATAGAATTATAGTTAAGTACCATAATGTACTTAACTATTACTATTTGAATTATCCATAAGGTCCAGGGAGATCATTTGCAGTTTTCCTTTTGAGGTCCACTTTAACAGGACAGAGTATGGTACATTTAAATAGAACTGTATGTAAGAACAATCTGTAAAAAAATATGTGGTAAAACATACGACTTGGACACCCAGGTATACACATCTGTGGGTTACTCTGCTTCCACTACAGTATGAGAGTTAAGAAAAACTTACACTGAGTGTAAATATTACAATCAAATATACCACATTAGTGCAACAGATTTTCAAAGTGAAGTTTTTAAACTGTAATATCCAACAAAATAAAAACACACCATTTCAAGTTCATTAAGTCTGGGTGTGCAACATGTTCCATATGCTTAATATTTTGTGACTATTTCTCACAGGCAGTGACTCACAGAAATGTTGAGAGACTCTTGAATGTCCTTGTGGCTGACAAGTTGCACATTGCCATCTTCATAATAATGCACCTGGACCTTGAGGACGCCCACCAGCGGAGTCACGCCCTGAGACAAGGTGAACTTCCACTCGGACCGACAGCGGCCGTTCCTGCACACACACAGACGCAAGCACGGGACAACACCTCAGGGATTTCCTCAGACGGTTTGTTAGGCAAAACATAGGCAGTGACACAAAGAATGAATGCTGCCTTACCAGAAGTTTTTGGGTTGAAACTGATGTCCTTCAATGCAGGCAATGATTGTTTGGTTGCCATCAATGGTTTTCCCATACACCTACAGGAAACGAGAGGATTGTGGAAGTGCACAAACACTGAACACTTTAAACATTTCAGGAAAAATGTTAACATTGCCCAAGGGAAAAAAATGAATAATATAACCAAACTGAGACAGGGAAAAGTCAGAATGCTCAAAAAACTGGTACTAAGCTCTAGTACTAAGAGAAAAATGAAGCATGGCTAGGAATCAGGGAGAGATTTGAGACTGGTCCCAAGGCTCCTAGATAAGGATGCAGGTCACTCACAGTGCACACTCCAGTAGGGTAATGATCTTTGATGTAGGCCCTGATAGCAGTGTCACACGCATCCCTCCATGGCTCCAGAGCTGCTTCACCCTCGTAGGCCTTCAGATCGCTTGCCTCTTTCTTCAGGTGGTCAAACTTAAATGACAGCTTGTTTCGCGGGTCAAAGAAGCGCCCGTTTCCCAGGTCTCCATGTTCCGTGATCAACACCTGCATTTTAATAGGGGTTTCATGTTACTCCATTTAATGATTCAAAACAATAAAAAAAAAATTAAACTGACTGTTATTTATGTCAAGACAGGTGTGTTTAAACAAATTTGTGAGAAACGGTGACAAAGCCAACAAATGATTATGTTAATTAACAGTAAGCTAATGGAAAAGTGCAAAGTACCTGATCTTCTTTAAGTTTGGCGGGTGTAAACTGATCCATGTTATACTGCGCAAAAGCACTGTTTTATTCAGAGAGAAAAAATGAAAACATTTCAGTCAAAGCATTAAAATCTGATACAGTTTAGTACAGTTAATCTCACTCCTAAATTGAGTGGGAGTGAAATTGCCTTTGAGAGAACCATCAAAGCAAAAGAGTTGAACTCTACTGTATTTTATCTTTATTGGCCAGTACGGAAACATAAGAGAGACATTTTCTTATAATAACAGGACTTTGAAAGCAAGCCAAATCAGTGTACAAAATGATGGGAACTGCTATGTGGGAAGATGTGTTTTTATGAATTCAATAAAACCCAAGCTTCCTTGAAAGAGCTGATATTTAGCCAACAATTTCAAAATAAGGGGCTAAGTTCTGGACTGAGATTAGTTGTAGATCACAGGTTAAGAACAGAATTAAAGACAGTACAGTCCTACTGAATTTGTGACAAAAATCAACACTCACTTCGCCGCCCGTTCCCTGAGCAGGCTGTCATTGTTGAGCAGTAGCCGGACATCTATAATCACACAACAGCATTCTCAGTAAGTTTTGGTTGGGACACAAAAATATGTAACATCGTACAGAGCTGCTTTTCAATTCTAGCCTGACAAGTATAACCCTAATGAGATACTGCTGTAACATGAAGATTAATCTAATTGGCTAATTATTATGTCTTTCATGAGCAGAGAGTCATCACATCATTAGTTTCTGTGGGAAATGATTCCTAGTTGATTTAATCCTCTCTCACCATTGAAAACTTCATTGAATTCTCCAGGTGGCGCATGGACAACAAAATTGGAAGCAATGCGGACCTGTTGCGAAAAAAACAAAAACAAAATCAAAAATCTAAACTGACAGGCGATAGAAATAATATATTGTTTGAATTTAGCAAATTATATTAGGACAAAATGAACAAAACACAATCATGCATTTTAACACAAGTTACACCGTTAGCCTTTATAACTTCCTCTCAACTTTTTCAAGGCGTCTGTTATTATTTTGTTGCTTTTGATGTATGATGTAGATTAAGAAGTTTGAACTGGGACCCAATAAAAAAAAAATCCAGTCAGATATAATGCAATATTAACATGAAAGCATATGTGGTGTTTGCATTGTGGTGTGTGACCCGTTTACACCTTAAATCCATTAATAATCATTTCCTGCTTTGTCCTGGTTAGGTTCATTTTAGGATACTTTACTATCTTGTTTATACTTAACCAATAATAATTTCATTGAAAAATATTACAGGCAGGTACAAACAATATTAACTGTGGGAACGGAAAGGATTGGTAAACATTCTCAGGACCAGGATTGGTTAAGAGTCTGTGTGAGCATGTGACCCAAAAAAAAAAAAAAAAAAAAAAGCCATACAGACCCCAAGTTTGGTTTATTGCCCACTACATGTCAACAACACAGGAACCTTGCAACCTTTGCATGCAACCTTTCTTAGTGTAAATTCTAGCATGTTTTTTTTCTTCTTAGAAGAGATAAAGCGTCTCATGATTTTCTATTTCAATTAGACCATAGTGACTTCCAGACGTTGTTCTCTGGTCTCAGCTCTATAGGCCGCTCCTTAAAAGGGTGAGGGCTTTTCTTAGCAATGCTCATATAAGCTGAGGCCTCGTCACAATTCCCTCCCCTCTGGCACCACAGCAGCAAGAGTAAAACACAGTACACACAGACTCACAATACTTCCCCTTTATGAAAAGCCTGAAGGAGCTGCCCGCTCTCTCTCACCTTACTTTCTGAGACTCTCTATGATTCAGTTTTCAGATCTTTTACATGAAAAGCATCTCAGGTCAGTAAAGACGAGCAAACAGTGCTAAAATCCCTCTCTAGCACTAATCGTTTCCTTTTGCATGCTCAGCATATATAACGAGACAAATGGATAAACACAGGAATGAACGAAAACACAAGCACAGTTACTTCAGAAAAGTTGTATTTTACATCCTAACAGTGAAGACTGAGCACACTGTGATTCAGCACTTGTGATGGAAGTATATTCATTGTCTATATAAATTTTTCAGTGAGCTACCAGTACTACTGCCAGGTCCTGCTATGAAGAGTCATTTCCCTTTACACAGATGTAGAATGTACACATATATATGTTAATCAACTGCTGTTGTTTTTGCAGTGTGTTCAAGCACAACGTTTTGCAGAAGTTGTGAGATGACAGGAAGTGATCTGCCAACAGCCTTGCTTTTTGTCATACACTTTATGTGTCAAGAACATTTGGCACGTTTCTGAATGACTGCACAGACACAGCAGCAACAACACAAACTCACATGAAAAACGCTGCAAGATGCTAAATTATATAAATTTCTGAACATAAATATATAGAGGTACGATAGCAAACATATAGCAAAAAAAAAAAAGTTATAACCAATCAGGAAGGGGTTTGTAAAGCTAAGTACTACAGGTTGGGTACAGGAGAACCCTGCAAAATATTTGCACTGACACTATGTGACAACAGCTGTGTGATGCACACTGCTACATAAAATGTTAAACAGGAAGTTGTGATAACCTGAATTAAAAACAAGATTATGAGGCAACTGGAAAAGTGCCTCAACCCTACACAAATCTAAAAATACTATTTCTTAGAAATAAATAGGCAAGTTTGACCAAAAGGACTCGATAGACATTGTGGCAAAGTGGTTGGGGAATTTTCCTGAAGCTTTTATTTGGAAGGGCCAGACGTCTGCCAGTTGGATGATGATGGATTTCCCCTCCATGTCTATTTAATGCTATCATTTGGAAAAGAAGTTTTTAGTCACCATGAAAAGTCAGGAGGCCTAAAACACTCACACACCTTCCTAATGTGAAATGCCAGGAGGACAAGATAGAAATGCAATGACTATAAGAAATGAATATCTGCTTATCTGCTACGTCAATCTCGCTTTCATCTATTTGTCCAGGTAAAATAAAATGTAATTAAACATGGACATGAATCAACAAGCACCAACTGTTCCAGAGGCTACAACAACCAAATAAAGCCGGGTGAGCTCACAGCATGGGTACTAGTCTAATTACTATTAATCTATGATAAATATTCCAACCACAATCCAAGTAATATTTAATGTGGAATGACTCAGGGTGAAAAGAGACACTAAACTAAAGCCAAACCTAAAGATGTAAACTACCTCTCAAATCTAAGACAAGCAAATTTGTGACCTTAGTGACATTTGCAAGGTTTCCTATTTGTATATATATTTAAACGTAATGACCTTCATGCAGGTGCAATCCATTTTGATACTTAACTACTGCACACATCGGCCACAACCATAATTCCACAGGAATGAGGAAACGGACAAAACCGATCATAACTCTCCTGATAGCACTTACACCACCTTTAGACACTACCTAGACTCAAATAACGTCTTTGCCATGGAATGTGAAGACAAACCCCACAGCTCTTTACTTAAACACTACCACACAATGTAATGTTTTATTGATGGGGCAAAAATACAATGTGTTACTCAACCATATACTCATTCGCTTGCCTTCTACTTCACTAGCAAACTACTTTAGCATACATCATGTTAGTTTGCACTGTTTAGCTTAGTCACCTGGGTTTCTGAGCATCCATAACAAAGCTTTTAAGCTTTCAGCTACACAGTGGGTTAGCTAATCAATCTATTATTAATTCTCAACCCTTGGTAAGGCTAAATTAATATAACATTTATTATGTAAAACTGTTCCACTGGTTACAAATGTTAACTCGACTGATTTGGCCTGTTCCAACACAAAGTCTGTGGTATTCAGCCCAGGTCATGAGCATTTTATTTTCATGATGTCATAAAACCTGCTGGTTATAAAGTAGTTTGCTAACTGAATTACACCGAGTTGCAATACAGAAAAAAAACAACACTTTTTCACAAATACACTATTAACATGCATCAAAGTTTAGGACTCAACAATCAGGGAACAGCTAAGGCCACAGGCTCCAAACGTCAGAGCATAACTGAAATACCCCAAGCCTGCTTCTGCCGGTCTCTACATGAATCTAACCACATAACCGTCTCAAAAACTTGCAGGGAAGCAGCACCACTAAGCAGCGGAAGAGATAATGCGTTTGCAGCAGATTGCAGACACACAGAGGGATGGTGGAAGGAGGAAGGCATGTAGCAGCATGCACACACAGGGCTGGGTCTGTGAGACTCAGCTGAGGATCTAAACAAAGGCACAAAATCAGACAGATCAAATGAAAACACAATCAAAACACGATTTGGGGTCATGCACAGGAGTCTAGTGATCTTGTTTAAACATCAACGTTCATCAGTAAATTATCAGCTTCATAGAAACACATACTGGACTTCAACAAAAAATGAAAAATTGTGCTTAGCCCCAAAGCAGGAACAGAAAACTGAATTTCGCCTCCCTATTGTTAAGCAGATGGAGACAAAATGCAGATGTAATTACTTTTACATGCAAGTTGAGGAAAGGCTTGGTGACATTTTGCAGACGCAAATACAAAGTGTTGGAGCTTACTCGTCGGCTTTTTCTTAGCACTTCTCTAAGAGGAGTGTTGAGAAATGCTGTAACTAGCGAACTAGTTCACCGCACCTACACAAAAATAGCACAAATATACCGGATTTCGATAAAGTACCAAGGTAGCTCTTAGACCAAAAATACAATTGAATGATTGTAAATTAGGACAGTGCAGTCAAGTGCTTGATCCTACAGACTATTACAATAAACTTCAAAACAACTGAACACTGAAATCAAGGAGTCAGTCTTTCTGTCTCATACAATCATGCAGCTTGATGAAACATCTACATCAAACTTGCCTTAATACAAACCCTTTACATCACATTCACGTTTTCAAAAAGCTCAATAATATTAGTAATAATAAAAATCAAAACTGACAAATCCTTTTTTTTTTAAATTGTGAGGATACACCCAAACCACTCACAACTAATTCATTTAGATAAAGTTAGTTATGAATCACGCTATCAGCTGCAATATAAGGCTATGATTACAAATCGTACTAGTTTTCTAAAACTATTAAACTGCATTGGCCAGTTAAACTCCACAGCGGTCGAGTTTGATTACTAGCCACCCCAAAAACTAGCCAGGATACGTTCCAAATACCTTCCCATTTCTCCAAACAAGAGCACTTCATGGAGTGTAGAATAATGCCGTCCACACCCCATTTAGTGCACTAGACAGCCAACAGGAAGCGATTTGAACTCCAGCCGTCGGTTGATACGGTACTCTTCTCATATTACGGTGCAGAGTGCTAGCGAGCTCGCTAAGTGAGATTTATTCTGCACATTCCTGAATCCCGCAACTACAACAATCCGGGAACGCAAATAAAAATAAAAACCACTCATCTGAGAAAACGGCGAGAGAGAAGAAGAAGTTCAAAAGTTTTTTAATCAATTGTATCATACCCTCTCCTCATCAGTGAGCTGTTCGTCCGCCATCTTGGCTCAGCTGGACCAACCCTGTCAAAATGCATCACGGGAATTCGACGAAACGAATTGTGAAAGAAAAAAAGAAAAAAAACCCACACACACACAATCCTAATAAAAATGTAATTAATTTTGTTTCTTTTTGCCATAATATATACATATAAAAACACTTTATAAAAATTTCACGTATGTGTCACATTTTAGGTAACTCTATTAGCACACTCTTAAAGCTATAGCGATGCTTGAAATGTTTGTGGAAACATTACTGTACTGTACATAACAGTACTGTGCTGCTGTGATTGGGACAGTTGTGAATCCTCTGAGTGTGATATGATGGCAGGAAATGAACTACCTTTACACATCCCAATCTTGGGCAATATCTGATATCGTTTTATTTATTGCACATATAAAGGGGTAATAGCCTTTTCCTCTTAATTATAGTCATACTCATACATGAACAACAGTGTTTCCTTCATACTGTTGCTTTTTTTTTAATAACTTGGATAATGCTGCCTGTCTGTTAGCTTCTAGTTTTTGCTGTATTGCATCAAACTTGACTTAACACCTTAGCACTTAATCACAGAAGTCCATATATAAAACTCTATTATTATTTTTTGCCAGAATAAGAAATGTATGTGTGTGTGTGTGTGAGTGTGACCTTTGTGTCTTTGTTTACTCTGTTTAATGGTCAATTTCTTATTCTGGCAAAAAAAAAAAAAAATTAATTGAATAAATTTGAACATAAATTTAAGAGCAGTAAACAAACAATTGAAAACAATTGAAAAATAATTGAAAAAGAGCTGTATAAAGGCAAAGAGTTGAATATATGTTTTGAGTCTTCAACAGTAACACCTATAATATTTTTTATAAACAAAAACTCTATAGAGACAGTGGAATTATTAGGGAGAAGGGAGTTTTTTAGGGAGTTTTTGGAGGGGTGTGATTTCTAAGTGGTGTGGAGATTGCGGAAAAAGAAATGATTATACCCTCTGAATAATCATTTCTTTTTCCGCAATCTCCACACCACTTAGAAATCACACCCCTCCAGAGCTGACCTTGGACCTACCAGTACTATCACCATGTATTTTCAGGTAGGCACAGTCCACATTGATTTTGGCATTTGGGCACTTGACTGCTAGACCAAAGGACACTCAGGCAGTTTAAATACAGCACAATCAGTTAGGGGGCATCTGGGTGAATGATAAATACACAGAACAAAAGTTAATAATGCTTAATATGGCTGTAGTCCTGAAAGGCAACAACCTCCAATATCACTCACTAATTCATTGCCTGATACGTTCATTTTCACGGTACATTTTCTGGTGTGTCCTTTCATATTCTGGTGTACTCTGACCACAGACATAACAAACCTTTCTACAAGTCTAAAGAATCTTTTTGAATCTTGCCCCTCTAACAACACAATCCTTAAGTTCCCTTCAAGTAACTTCTACTTTTCTACCCTAATTGAAGCTTTAGAAAACCTTTACTGTTTGATTGAACAGATGAGAAGGTGAGAGAACTGAACTACAGACCTATGTGCTACTGCATTAGTCATTTTAGGTAGAGATGAATTTCCACTTGTGGCACCTTTATTGGGCATTCAACCAACATTGTGTGTGATGCTGGAAAGTCAAATTGCAAATAGACCAACCTGTGAATGAAACCAAAAAAGTCATAAAATGAATAATTTAAAACAAATAATTAATTAATAAATAAATAAAATTAAATAAAATTAAATAAAACACAAATGGCATATTGATTAATAATATTGACATGCAAGTCATTCAGGGTGGATTTCAGTCCTGGATGTTTTTTAGGTCATACCTTTGAAAGATAAAAATGATTATTAATGTAGTGACAACTATATTGATGCATGATCCTAAAAATCCAAACAAATAAAATAAATAAATAAATAAATAAATAAATACGTGGAGAGTTGCTTAGTCAAATAGTTTTGTATAATTATAAATTATGTAATTATGAATATTTCAAATTATTATTTTTTTCTCCTTACAGGTTTCCTACATAACATTGTACAGGCAATTGCTGTAGGGAGAGTGTGATAGATATTACTGCAGGACATGTGACAAAATCCTGCAGGTACATCCTTAACGCAACCTGAATGAGACTCTCTCTGTATCATCTAAAAGTTCTACACGACATTTTTACAATCCCTTGACAATGGATTAAAATCCTACAGGACTTTTTTCCCTTTATTGACTGATGTTAAGCCGCACCACTCTTTACGCAACCAGCCAATAAGAGCACATACATAGACCATCTTTTTAATTATTATAATTATAATTTATGTTAACACTTACTTCCTTTTCGGAAGCAAACAAGCACAAATAAATAAATTATAAAGTTATTTAACATCTATAAATGTTCGTTATCAAATATCAACGGATATAACGTCAAGGGTTTCTAAGGAAACGTCTAAAAATTCTGATCTAACAATTTCTTTATCTTAAAAAAATGCAGTTTAACACGCTCTCTCTGTTGGTCTTAGATGATATAAATATTTAATAATCATAAATGCGTCAAACAGCGCATACACTTTTCTGTAATTTCTGGTCTGTGTTATGATTTGTCTTCGTTTTTTATCTGGTCATGTCATTGCTCCACTCCGACGAGCCCTTGGCTTGTTCCGTCCTGTGATGCAGTAACTGTCATGCAGCTGACTCGGAATCGAAACAGAAGCACCTGGTTAGCGGAGCAATGCCTTCACTCAGAGAAGTTTATGAAGATGGCTTGGATTTCATCGAGTTCTTGGGGGAAAGAAAATCCAAAACGGACAAAAACGAGCTTCGAAACATTTACAACTTAGAGTTCAAAAGGTTATACTGCATACAGCATTCTGTTTATTCTGCAGGCTTGTTTGTAATAGATAGGTTTAAAAGTGTATAGGGTATAATTGTAATTTCTAAACCTAAAGTATAATGATACACATAGTTTGTGTTATATGTATAACAGAAGTACAGCAAATGTCATTATAGTTTTGTGTTTAGTGTTTGTGAAGCTCCTCTAGGCAACAGTATATGACTAATGCTGGTATGATTGTGACTTTATTATGTCGGTTTCGTGTGTTTGTTTTTAATAGGGAAGGAGGACCTAATTTTTCTAGGTTGGTCTATGCCTTGTGGTTTTTCAACCAAGCCAGTAAAAGGCAAGGAAAAGTTATCTTACATGCAAGACCTCAGGTAAGACCAGCTTTCTCTTCTCTCAGTCTCTCTTTCTCTCTCTCTCACTCACCCATATACACGCTACCTCTCCTGAATTGTCTTACATAGGTACGTCTGTACTACTGTGACCAGTGGAAGTCCAGGGCACACTCAAAGCCTACTGAAAGTGCGAGACCTGATAATGAAGACAGCACAGTTCCAGACTTTAGGCAAGGTGTCCCACACCCATCACCCAGCGTCAACCCCGTCCTCACGCCAAAGAGACGGCTGGCTCAGGAAATCCTTCAAAAACTCAAAACAAACAGGTAAAATTGGTTTCTGTATTCAGCAGCGATGAAGCTCTGCCAAGTTAGCTTTTCTAGCAGAATGTAATTACTTGAACAAAGAGTTAACCAGCAAAACCATAGATTTTGTACGGATGCTCAGTTAAGTGCCTTATAAACATTTCTGTCATCTCCATGTGCGAGTTTTAGACTTTTTTTTTTTTTTTTTCGATTTTGCAGACCACAGCTTATCTCTGACAAGAGAGGCATCGAGATTATATCTTCCCCTGGGAGCAGAAATGGAAAAGTTGTGCTCAATATTGATCTTCTAGATACAGTGTATGTGGTGAAGTTCCAAATCGTAAATAAGGGGCAGAAGTGCATTTACTTTACCTTCTACACAGCGCTGCACAGGATATGCTGCTTCACTTTAGACTGTGAGAGGAGAGTGAGCAGGGTTTCCCCTCTGCTCCTTTGTCCAGGTGAGAAAAGCAACTATGAATCATCTCATATTACAACTGCTACTGTATATATATTCAGAATGAAAATGGAATATCAAGCAATATGTTAACATGATATTTCATTTCCATTCTACATTACATAAGTAATAATACATGATGATGTGTACTATTAGAGGAAAATTATAATAACAGGGTGGTGTCATGTGTTTCATTCCACAGTCATTTGCCAGCACTTTGTTATATTTAATGTTGTTGAACTGCTGTAAAACAATTACGTTCCTGTTATAATTTTAAACCGCTGTTCATTATACATCTTCTCATCTCTTGGTAATCTTAGCAAGGTAATAAGCCAAACAATGTAGGAAGGTCCTCCCAAAAGAACAATATGTGATTTTGCAGATAACATGCCAATCCATGTTATCTACAAACCACAAAGCTCTCTCTCTTGTGATTACTTTCCAGTGGTTGAAAATTAAAGAAACAGTTTTACCCCTGAATGTTCAGACTCTCGAGACCCTTTCCAAAAATGCTAAAATTAACATCTATAAAAAAATGTATTAGAACAAGCACTTTAATTTAAGCCTGATATTTGCCTTGCAGCTGAAAAATCAATGAACCCCTAGCCAATCAGAAATGAGAATTTCACAGTGCTGTGGTATAAACACACATTAATAATGCATGGTTTAGTTGTTCGAATACAGTAGCGGAATCTAGGGATGAACTCATCCAATACTGACTATTCGTATTAGGGTTTATCCTGAATGAGGGATCGGTCTTGGATTTGGCTTATGTTCCGACATGCATTTTATGCGTAGAAAGCAGATCTTGATTGAGAAAATATTTTTTTAAAATAAATGTTTAGAATACAACATGACTTTTCTTAAAGCTATTGCTTGTGATGAATTTACTATTGATTGAAATAGAAAGAACAATGTTGGTCAGCAGAGGAATTATTGAATTTCCTTGGGTATTAGGTAATTTTCTTTTTGCTTAATGTGGCAACAGAAGGTCAAAGAGTGCTTCAGAGAGTTTGCTTGCATAGTATGTTCACTATCAAATATTGGCTAATGCTCTGTGCTCAAATGTAAATATTGTTATAATAACAAATAAGGAATTGGTGCAAGGTAAAAAAAAAAAAGTATAAATATATTTTTTAAACTTAAAATCTGTTAATGTCTGCCAGGTGAGAGCTGTGCAGTTGAGGTGAAGTACCAAGCTCGCCACTATGGCTACTTCCCAGCCACTATGTACTTTGAGTTCTGTCGCGAGTCCGAGTCCTCAGACCCTCCCAAACCTTTCTGCATTGTGCGGGAAATCGAGGCAGTGGTTCACACTCAGGTGGGCACTGACCTGGGCCCAACGAGTCCATATAGAGCCAAAAAGAAAGGGCAGAAACGCCCTAAGGACAGAGTGGTGGAGGAGGGTGTGCCTCCTGAGAGGTAAGCTTATTGGAATGTTGACTACATCTTCACAGAACATAGGGAAAATAAAGTGTGGATTACAAACACTAGTTCAACTAGTGGAAAGTACAGTTCCTTCGCCAAGTAATAAGTGTTCTTTTTTACCACTATTTAATGACATGATTTTATTTTTGGTAGGTTATATTTTAAAAGGCAGAATCTACTTTCTATTCTGACACGCCCTATATGAAATGTCACACCACTCAAAGCCTTTCGCAATACTAAAACTCACCACAATAGCCTTTAGATAATTTGTGTGCAACATGCATTATATGTAATGGATTTACCTGGATTAAGTGCAATTATTCTTTCATTTTTTCCATTCTCTGCAGCCGCGTGACACATGCTTTGAAACAGAATGTGAAACTATCAGACTACAGGTATTCAGCTTACCTGAAGAACTTGGTCCAGCACTGGGGCAATGATACTGAGAAACTTTCCCCTACAGCCAGGCAGCAGCTTCTCAGAGTGAGGTGAGCTGCCAATCAGAAATTTTTATCACCCGGGTCTGTCTACTTAGCAATTGATGATCCAAATATTCAGGCCAACTCTGAAATGAAACATAGTATAATCAGTATAATCTCTCTTAAAAGCATTGTAAGCTGCATTTAGGGAAAGTCACACAAAACTTTTGCAGGCTTATATCTTCTTTATTGTAGGTGTAAATGAACATAATTCTAATTTTAGAGTGTGCTTTGTCCTACTTGTAGTACAAGATGAATGCGGATCATTATAAACTAAAACTGAAGGAATAATCATCAATGTTCCATGGACTTTCATAATGTCTTAAAGCTAATAGACACATGTTCATGTCCATAGAAGTGTACATTTTGAATATTTTTTTTGACGTATTACCATTGCTTATTGTGTTCCTGTTCTCAGAGGTGTGTTGGAGTCACCCCTGTCTATAAAGCAGTACGCCGAACGTTTTCATCTTGTTCTACACCTAGAGGAGATTCAAATGGAAGAGGATATAACGAAATATGATATGTATGGCCAGACCATGAAACAGGACAAAACTCACAAAAACCTGCTTGTACTGCATGTGAGTGCCAACTTTTTCATGTAAACAGATAAAAAGTATTTCAGACTACTCTTAGTATAACCAGATTTCATGTAGTAGTTTCTGAGTGAACCTAAAAACTTAATTTGTAACCCTTAGAATATAGGTTAGTGGGTTTTTAAAAAATAGTTATTTATACATTCATTTTATCTAGTGCCAAGGTTATTTAACACTGTTTGCTGTTTGCTTGTGTTTTTTTTTGTCTCTTTGTCTCAGGTACCTGGAGTGGCAGAGAACAGGCCATCTGTGCTAAGAGGAGATAGCTTGAATGTGTATTTGTCTGAAAATAAGACACAACCTATCACCATGTATAAAGGCTATGTTCATCGTGTAGAGCTGGAAAGTGTAAAGCTGGGCTTTTCTAAAAAGTAGGAAAGTTAGCAATCCCTGAGAATTTTATTATACCATGGATTTGTGTGCTATAGTTAGAACCATTTTTTGTTCTTTTTTTTAAAGCCTTGTACAGAAGTTCATTGCCAATATGAAGTTCAATGTGGAGTTCAGCTTCAATCGTTTCCCAATTAAACTCCAACATCGAGCTGTGCAGCTGGCTGATAAACACAAGCTGGGAGACGTGCTGTTTCCCACTCACAATGGAGTCAAGCAGGCAGAATTGCCAAAGCTAAGGTCACTCAGATACAGTCTTTTACACCATTATCGTTAACACCATGTAATAATAAAAATTTTATTTGTTGAATACAATGCAAATTATCATGATCTCCTATTTTATACAGGATGTACAACCGAGATCTGGAGACCAACCCTGAGCAGAAGGCGGCTGTGCAGCACATATTGTCTGGCCAGTATAAACCAGCCCCCTACCTGGTCTTTGGCCCACCTGGCACAGGAAAAACTGTTACTCTGGTGGAGGCCATAAAACAGGTCAATCATTACATATTTCCTAATTGCTGACTATTCATCATTAAGAATCAGAAATTAGATTGCACCATGTACTGGACCTTTGAACTAAATTCATTGTGTAAATTTGCTGAATTTTGGCTATGTATCAGTCTAGCCATTCATCAAGTATAATATCACATGGATCCAATAGGTGCTGTGAAATATATGAAGACTGGTGATTGAAAAAGTCTGATGGAATTTGATAGTACTCAGAGTAAAAGGACAGTCATAATGAAGTGTTTCACTGTTCAAAACTAATGGTGTGCTTTCATGTCTGTGTGTTTTAGGTGAATAAATCTGGTGCTGGTGTCCATGTTCTGGCCTGCGCTCCTTCTAATAGTGCATGCGATTTGCTGTGTGAGAGGTTGCTGGGATTCGTGGATGGCCATCGTCTGTTTCGTCTCTATGCCACCAGCAGAGACCCCCGTGCTGTTCCTCCGAAACTACTGGTATGCATTTGTGCTACATAATCGATCCTGTAAAATGGTTTGTTTTGAAATTTAAAGTTCATAATTTATCTCTGGTTTATTTATCTGTTTACAGAAACACAGTAACTGGGTTGAAAGACAGGACGCATTCGTTTTGCCTTCTGAAGACAGTCTGATGGACTACACTGTCATTGTGGTCACGCTCATCACTGCTGGAAGGTAAAAGCTTCTCTGTCCTAAAAGTATTTTAGTATAACCAGATTTTATAGAAGTTGCTAAGTGATGCTAGAGACTTAATTTCTTTATGTCTATGAAGAATTTACACATATGAATGTGACACAAAATATTCAAGAAGATGTTTTGCTGATCGTCTTACCTCTAAGAATGACCTTCATTCAGCATAATGCATAATAGTGTTCCTGAGACACTGCTGTACTGTGTTCAGGCTTGTGTCTGGGGGCATCCCAATGGGTCACTTCACACACATCTTCATAGATGAGGCAGGACAAGCTGTGGAACCTGAATGTGTTGTCGGAATTGCAGGTAAGTCAGTCTGATATAAGTGTGTTTGAAAGTGTAAGATGATTTCTCATTCTCATAATTTTTCTTCAGGTCTTCTTCATCCCGAAAAGGGCCAACTGGTTTTGGCTGGAGACCCTAAGCAGCTTGGCCCTATCCTTAGATCTCCACTGGCACAACAACACGGACTGGGTAACTCATACTGTTGTATGACTAAATAATTAGACACGTGAAGTAAGGCTCTGCACTCAGCAGCATAATGACGTAGGGTTAACCCTAACCCCTAACCCTAACCCTAACCCTAACCCAAAATTTGCAGAGTTAAACATATATATTTTTTTCTGGAATATACATTGGCGTGAAACAGGGCTTTCACTGTTGGAGAGACTGATGACCCAAAACTCCCTCTATCAGAAGATCCAAGATGACCACCAGGGTTATAACAATCACTTTGTCACCAAGTTACTACGTAACTATAGGTGCCCTTTTAATTCCCCCTTTGACTTTGTTTCCATGGTTATTTAAACTTAAACTGAAACTAATTAATTTTCATATGACTAATATTTTTTTGCAGGTCTCATCCTGCCATTCTAAAAATCCCTAATGAACTTTTCTATGAAAATGAGCTGCAAGTATTTGCAAATCAGATGGAGCGAGAGGCCTTTTGCCAGTGGGAGCACCTTCCGAAACAGGTATTTCAATCTAATGTTTTGTTGCTGTTCCTATGAGATATTTTAGCACCTCTTGGCTATTTACAAGGTAATGTTATGAGTACTCAAGTGGAGGATGTAGTTTGTTATGGTTACTCTGTGCTGAGTGTTCAATTTGGCAACGTTGTATTGTTGACCAGGGTTTCCCAGTGATATTCCATGGGGTGATGGGAAAGGATGAGAGAGAAGCAAACAGTCCATCCTTTTTCAATGTGAGTGAAATAGAGGTCCTCATCAGTTACCTCAAAAAGCTCCAGACAAGTCAGGGGAAGAAGGGTCTGCCCAAACTCAGTGCCAATGATATTGGCATCATTGCTCCCTACAGGAAGCAAGTAAGAACACTTATTATTTTAGGAAATTTAGTTTCTATGTTGATGGATTTTCGATTCACTAAAATGAAAATACATTTTCTCAGGTGGAGAAAATGCAGAAAGCTCTCAAAACAGTAAGAGAACTACATCAGTGGAAAGACATTAAGGTTTGTCAGCTTTTCCCTTGGAACTTGCCCATATTTGGTGACATGAAAATGGTTTTCGTAAACATTAGTTATTTCTATGTTGCTTATTATGTGAGAAAATTTACACCTAAATATTACAAAAAATATATATTCGATATGTTGTATTTGCTTAGACCTTTTTGTGTAAACATGGTGAGGTTTACTGTGAAGTCAGTGAGGCATGCTGTGTGTATTTGGTGCTATAGGTGGGCTCAGTGGAGGAGTTCCAGGGGCAGGAGAAAATGGTGATCATGGTGTCTGCTGTCAGAAGCAGCAACAGCTATGTTAAGATGGACCAAGACTTTAACATTGGATTCCTCACAAATGAGAAGGTATACCCATGTCTGTCCTGTTGGTGGGGCTCATTCAATAAAAAAATGTATTACTTTTAGGACAGTATTAGATCAGTACTCGTTAATTCTGGGGAAACAGTACTATAGTAGCGGTCTGAAAGCCGTACTTTTTCTGTATTCTTTTCCTTTATAAAGATGAAATAGTTGGATGGGTATATGTAGCACTTAGAGGAGTATTTACTTCAGTGTCTGAACCCTTACTCGTCTTCCACAGAGGTTTAATGTAGCCATGACCAGAGCCAAAGCCTTGCTGATTGTGGTAGGAAACCCTGTCATCCTGAGCAAGAATCCCACTTGGCAGAGGTAGGACACCATGTTAAAAATCTTAAACTTGTAGGACACATTTAGAAATTCCAAATTAGTTCATTATTTTTCTATCTCAAAATGTTATAGAATTATTCAGTAGTTCACTCAGTGTGCTGAGACTAGTGAATACCAACCATCAAGCTTTTTATAAGTATTCACTTGCTTTAGCTTTTCCACATTTTGTAGTATTTCAAACTGGATGTGGTTCTTTTGTGAACAATTCATTGCATGAAAACCCAAGTAATCCCATTTCAGTTTTGTAGCACTACAAAATGTGGAAAATTACAAAATGTGTGAATACTTATGCAAGCCACTGCAGGTGCAGTTTGTAGATATATTATTATGGTGCTGCACAATTTGTTATACACACTACATACCAGTAACCAGCCAACTAATGTGGTCAGTGGTGGTTCTTATGGCGATCCCTTTCCAATAATGCATGGTTTGGCCTGACAATTTACATAGCAACAGTGTGGGCTGTAGTTAATAATAATATGTATACAAAGTGCCCCTGTTGGGTATATCTGAAAAAGTGAACACTGAGTCTCTAGAGGTATTGATGACCAGACAGAACTCTGTGTGCTTGTTAGGTTTCTTCAGTACTGTGAGCAAGAGCAGGGCTACACTGGATTTGACTACAGGGATTTTGAGGGGGAGGATGATGTCGTGACTCGGCTGGCATCTTTAAAAATCCACACCTCCGCTGATGGTATGTATCTTGCTCAGAAATATTTCCATTGTTTTGCTTTCTGTATTTTTTTTAATAACTGATAGTTATTAAGAAATAATGAAGTCAAAATTCATTATAATAATTTTGGAAGCTTTCAGGTTGTGCATAGTGCTCATTATCACAGATTTCTTGAGTCTCATTATGTGATGTATAGCAAATCCCTTGTGAAGTCTACACATATATTTTGTCATATACTGACATCTAAAATGAAAGAAATTTGGGAATGTTCAAAACCACAGTTTTGTCACTGTTTTAACATGACTGAAGTCCAGAATGTACAAACTAATGGAAGTATGATAAACTAATAATAACTTTTTATCTATTTAATCAGTGTGTAGTAATACAGTGAATATAAAAGTCTATACACTCCTGTTAGAATGGCAAATCTTTATGAAACCAAGATAAATCATGTCAGATCTTGTTCACCTTTAATGTGTTAAAGCAACCAACAAAATACAAATAAAAACAAGAGAAAGAAAAGAAACTCTTACAATAAATATTACATTGTTAAAGCACATTTTGCTTGTAATACAGCTTTTTAATGCAGGTCCTTCTTTTTGGGTAAGAGTCTACCAACATAGCATACCTTGACTGGGTAATTTTATTCAACTTTTCTTTTCAAAAATGCTGTGAAATTGTGAGTAGAGCTTGTGCAGAACCCTATTCAAGTAATTCCACAGTTTTTCAATAGGATTTAGATCTGGGCTCTGGTTGGGCTATTCTAAAAAAAATTGATCTTCCTCTGAAGCCATTTCATTGTGTATTTGGATTTGGGTCATTTTCATGCTGGAAGGTAAATATTATTCTTCATCTTCAACTGTCTAACAGAGACTTGCCGGTTTTGTGCAAATATAGATTGGTATTTAGAGCTATACGTAATTCCCTCTATCTTGACTAGAGCTCCAGTACCAGCGGGATAGAAGCAGCCCTATACCATGATGTTGCTTCCATCACCATGGGTATAGTGTTATACCACCATGGGTTTAGGAGACCAGGTGTCTTGTTTTTGTGCCAATCATATCTTTTAGAATTGTCTCTGAAAAGATCTACCTTGGTCTTATTAGATCATAACATATTTTACCACATTTTTTTGTGAGAAAGATCTTCTGTCTCATTGATGTAACCTACATGAAAGATTATGGCCACATGCAGTTCTGACCAGAATTTTCCAGATATTCCTGCTGTAGGACTCAGCCTCCCTGATAAGTTTTCACAGTGTTCCAAGTTACATCTAATGTTTTGGAATTTTTTGTACCCCTGTTCTAATTGATAACTTTCCACATTGAGATCCTGTTCATGCTTTGTGGACCATGACTTCATCAATTTGCTGAAACCAAGGAGATGTAGAAGTCGTCTCTACAGCAATATCATTATTTGGGGTTAATCAGAATCACTATATTGATGAAAGATGTATGATAACCATGTCTGAACATGTGATTTATTGAGTAAAATTCCCAATTATAAAAATGGTGTGTACACTTGTGTACTATTTCTAGTTTTTCATCTGAATTTTTTTTGGTTACTGTATCTCATTCATGATGGAATATGATCTGACATGATTTATCTTGGTTACTTTATTTATATCACAAAACCATGCATTTTTTGTGGTGTGTACACATATATGTAGGGCGAAGTTAGTATGAAGACTATAGAAGTTTCCTTCATCAGAAAGCAGGTATTAAGTCTGAAGTGTCCATTCCACAAAGCTAGGACTGTTACTTCTAAAACAGGAACAAATGTTTATTATTTTGTCAGTTAGCCTGAATGTAGCTCAGAATTAAACCTCACACCCACAGTGCAATAAATCATAACCACTAGACCACTGTATTATTTATTAAGCAGATCCACCAGATTCTTTCTCAATCTCTATATATGGCTCCTGAACATGACAGTGACATGTTCAGGAGCCTGAAACAAAAAATGTGATCATGACAAAGTTTTCCACATATTCCCAGATCTCCTCACGGACATTTTATAGAAAATGCAGTGGCGGGCCATGAATTTCACACCTAGGCCTTCACTGGTGTCCTTCCTGAATTAATCCACCTCTATGCCATCATTATGACGCCACGGCAATAGATACTAATCAACCATTAAATAGCAAAGTAAAAAAGAAATTAGGCTACAGTATTTCACACCTCACAAGGAATAGTCAATTTTATTACAGTCCACCTTGAAAATGCATTTGTAAGGATGTCTGCGACCAAATCGATTTCTTCTCCTCTGTCAGCCACTGTGAGTTAAAATATATATATATATTATTTAGTTTGTGCGGTTCGCTGCCTCTGACTACTCTAATTATCCAAAGGGTGGGAAATTGCTGACGTAATCGTATGCCTGCTACATGGCCCCAGTGATGCCAACTCAAAATCTGATTGGTTAAAGTAACAATTTCATTGCCACTTATTTTAAGCTACCGGCGCCTGCACTATTGATTCTGAAGGCCTTAAGGCAGATTTCTTTTCCCTGGAAACACATGATGTCAGCCACTGGCTGAAATATGATTGGATAAATACTCATCATAAATATACACTACTAGAAGCAGCGCAACCAAGCTATGAAATGTAGAGAATAAACTTTTGGGAATAATTTAATACACATTCATGGAAAAATATATTAAATATATTAAAATGCAAGTCAGTGATTCAGATCACTGTTGTTTAGGCCAGCATAGAAGGCCTTGCTGGCTCTGACGGCCCACCACTGAGAAAATGACATTTCATTTTCATGTACAATTCAGGTATCATGCTAAAAAAAAAAAAGACCTGTGGATGTTAAGATTTACACATTTATATTTGCAGATCATTAAAACTGTATGTGATTCTATTTAGATATAGAAGAGAGTGCAGTGCAACAGCATGTGCATCCAGAGTGGAGGAGTGAACAGTAAAAATTTCTACAGATCAACAGTCAGCCATGTGGTCAATGAGAAACTGAACGCCGGCCGTTGCAGCACCTTCCACAACTGCCGTGACAATAAATTGAGGAGAGAAACTTTCAATTGTTTTATAACAGTACTACTGGAAACATTTCTTCATGCTTTTATGTGAAATACTTTCACATTATTTTCCTATTAGATTACACCTTTCCTATTTCAACTAAGATACCATGAATTTAAAATAGTCACAGATCACGTTCCAAGTTTAAACAGTAAATTGAACAAGCACTTAGTAAAATCATTTCTATGCTTCTTGCTTCCTGAACAATATCTTTATATGGCTCTAGCCTGTTAACTGTTCTTTTTTGGTCAATGTTAGCTTGAATTTTTTTTAGCCGAGAGCAGTTTGTTTGTCTAGTTGAAAGAATATGTGAGCTGCTATGTTTTAATCTGTTAATTAAAGAGACTACTTACATTTTCGAGGAAAAAAAACAATGATCCAGAATGGGGGAAATTTATTTTAATGAAATTTTTGACTGTTCTGTTCATACATCATATTCTTACTGGAGTTGGGTGATAAATGCAATAAAACACTTTTATATAAAACATTTCTACATTCAATGCTTCTTTCACACTGCTGTCTAAGATCCTGAAAAGGCAACACACTATACAGAATCAGCTCACTCCAAAAACTGTTCATTGACATGGCTTTGCTTCATTCAAATATTTTATACTGTAATACTACTGTTCCTTACTAAGACATATTAGTGTTTGCACATATGTAGTTTCGAACTGATTCCATATTCCAGACCTTCAGATAGAAAGGAAGATACTTTAACATTTTAACTCTCATGCAGCTTTAAACAAAGGATCAAACACACAAATGAAGTGTAGATATTGTGCTCTTTTATTTTTTTGTGCTGTATTAATTGTATGATGTCTTAATTACTGAGCGAGACATCGAGCTATCTTACACCTCCGGCAAGTTCTTACTTCAGAACTTTACCACACATTATATACTTGGTTTGTACTTTTTATATTCTTTAGCCAACTAAAACTAGATACTACAAATGAAGAGCAGTTTCCTATTTTAGTTAATAAAGTTGTTATTTTGAATATCTACTATACAGTACATACATGTTACTGTAAGAGTGCAGGAACACAAACAGCAGTGAGTTGAAACTTTAGCATTAAGACAGTGCTGTGATATTTGACAGATTTTTAATAACTCATCACCTGAAGGGGGCAGTAGTGTAAACTATTGATATGGGATCTTGGTGCAAGCAAGAAAAAACAAACAAACAAAAATGGACGACAGTACAGAGGATTCAGACCAACACCAATGTGACCGGCATGCAAGACTATATAATAACACCACTTCTAATAATATAACACCGATTCCAATAATACATTCAGTGCTTTACCCACGGTGAAAACTCAAAAAGCAACTGAAGGCACAGAGGTCAATAGGAAGTGTGTAGATGTGTGTAAGACACACTCAAAACAAACAGAAAAACCATTTATCTTATGCGTATATGTTTGGATGCTTTGAAATTTCAAAGTGTGCCCAAAGAGACCGTTTTAATCTGATTAAATATTTATGGCAGCCTTTGGGTTCTCCTGTTTGTTTGACTGGTTACACACTGCCTCTTTGCATACTGATCTGAGTACAGTAGAATGCAATCTTGGCTACTGCTTCGCAGATCAGAGCAGCAGCTATGGTATACGTCAGTCTATATCCAGTGTAGGTACATCAGTGGCACCATGATGGAAATTTGTGCATCCTGTACCTGTCTGACTGACTGACTGGGGAATACCAATGTCACATGCTATAATAGCACCAATCACTGAATGTTATTTAGGTGTATAGTTTGGCCAACATACCCATTAGCAGGAAAAAAAGGTCAATTAACATTTCAGAGAAGCTCAAATAAACTATGTAAATTACATTCAAATCACTGCATGAACACACAATGCTTTGTTAATTAATCACTTCTAACAAGTCTGTGAGCAGTTCAAATAAAACGTTCAGATGTCACATCTAGAAATAACAGCTACGATCAGGGCAGTGTTGAAACATGAACAAATAATACAGCATAGTTAGATCTTATTCAGGTGCAAATCTCACTCTGTAACAAGTGTTACAGGCAAATAAAACTAAATATATCATCTTGCACCAGCCTATATTACTGTCAGTCTTGGTCCTTTTGATGCATATGCGATATTCAGTACAGTACACAGATGCTGTTTGGTTACAAATCAAATGTTCTTTCATGGGCCGTTGAATTCCATATATTTCTAGACATCGGCAGATGCTTCTGCTGGACTCCACAAATCCCCTCACAAGATCAAGCAGCCACTCCTCTTTTTCCTCTTCCGCACTTGCAGCGCTGCCCTTGTGGCCATTTCAAACACTTCCCTCACCCCGTCCTTGGTCTTGGCTGAGCACTCCAGGTAACCAAAGGCACTAATGCGGTTGGCCATGTCCCGTCCTTCCTCTGGTTTAACGGGCTCCTGCGTTCAAATAAGGACAGATACAGTAGAGATGTTAAGAGTACATTTTACTCTTCAACAATTATTTATAATTATTAACAATTATATAATTATATAACAATTAATTATAGTATGTTTTGAGCATGGGATGATTTTGTAAATGAATACATTGGCTTAAAATACATATAAACTTAACATACTAAGGATCTTATCTGAGACTGACCTCAGGTTTAGCTTAAATAACTACAAATAACCAGAATTATGTTTAATCATTTTTGTTCTAAGGAAATTACAGTTAATTAAGTTGTTCCTTATTAGATGACTATTTGTTCCTTATCAGTTGACTAATACTGTATATTGACTGGTCACCACTTTAGAAAGTTGACCAGTCTGGACAGTAGCAGGAAAATGCAACAAGGCACATAATGAAAGCAAGCAAGAATGCACTTAAAGCAAAATAAATAAATAAAAAAAAAATAAAATAAATAAATAAATAATTTCTCTAAGAAAGAGATCACACTGTATGTAGTGTAGTGGAATGTAGTGTAGCTAACTTGTCAAACCCCACTCCCACTTGCCCCTGAAGGAATTCAAGTTTTCTTTAGTGCCAGTTAAAATCTAAATATATTCATAGTGAATTCTCTCGTGAACAGCACTGTGCAAAAGACTGCATTCGATTATCACTATCCAGTCCCATTCAATGAGTTGTGCCACCCCACCTGTAAAAAAAAAAAATAAATAAATAAATAAATAAATAAATAAAAAAAATAATTCAGTGGTGTAGACGCTTACAGCATCACTGACTCCTAGTTTTGGCAGGCAGCCACTAGTTCTAGTGCAATGTGTGCTTGAAAGATGCTGAGGATTTTCATGCAGCACAAAGTGGCAGTAATACCACCACATAAGTGCTTTTTAATGGGGCTGTTTTAAGCAATGCTGTGGACCACAAGAAGGGAAGCTACCTGTTTCATCTTAGCCAACTCTCTCCGAGTGTGCTCATCATTCCGTAGGTCCTTCTTATTCCCCACCAAAATAATGGGAACGTTGGGGCAGAAGTGTTTCACCTCTGGTGTCCACTTCTCTGGAATATTCTCTAATAAATTAAAAACATACATACATAATTAATTACATTAATAAAATGGATATTAAATAATAATTATACCACTATTAAGGTTTTTCATGTCTATCAAAGCAACAGGCCACATAGTTAAACCTTCTGTGAGTTACACTAATTATGAATATTTATAACACTAAACATTTCCATTTTAGCAAGGGAAAATATTCTGAATAAAAGTTATATGCATCTTCTATAGCCTATTATAAGATTATAAAACCAAATAGATGATTATTACAACTATTTATAGACAGTTTTACTCATTTCAAGAAAGTCTTTTTCCAAAAATTAAGCCAAATTATCTGCTCATAGAAGAGCCTGTAATGACCAAAGAAATGGATGTACAAGACAAAATCACCTTACGTTTGATGCACCATCAACTGATAAGAAATATTACAGAAATCTGCCCATATTCAAACTATTTCTGCATTGAGGGTCTTACTATGAAGCTAATAATTGTGATACAGAAACATTAATCTTGAGTGATACACTAAGTATTTCCGAGAAGTATAACCAGCGTCACCCACGACAGATTTGATAAACTGACTTTTCTTTTTGTTTTCAGAAAAGTCATTAGGGCTACAGTGACTCACTAAGACAAACCAGAGCTCAGACATCCTGCTATTCAAACACTCAGAGAGAATCTGCCCAAGATGTCTCAGCACTGATAAGAGGGAGAAATTGCCTTTTAAGATGATCCATGAGACCATTTATACAATTAACATGTTTATCTGTTCACCATAAATCTAGTACAGCATCAACACACAGCTGGAACTGCCATGATCCTGCACATGACTCAGTCATGAGGAAAAGTCAGCTGATGTACATGTACATTAACTGTAACTAAAAGGAGGGAGTAAAAAAAAAACCCAACTCGACATATATGCCCAAAGCAGAAAATAAGAATCGTATGACTTGGGTATGAGAAAAACATTTATGGATAAATATACCTAAACTGTCAGGACTGTCGATGGAGAAGCACATAAGGATGACATCTGTGTCTGGGTATGAAAGTGGTCTCAGGCGGTCATAGTCCTCTTGACCTGCTGTGTCCCACAGTGCCAGCTCCACCTGTCAGTCAAAAAACAAAGGAATCATGGTGAAGTCCAACAACATAGCAGAGTGAAACTTTCATTGCCAAAGGCTATCTGGATTCCATTCATCATTATCACAGGACGCTTTTATAGAGACAGTATATTTTGCCATTCTGATAAACACTAACACACACATTTTGTAAGACATGGGAACGCTTTGACATTTGTAATGGCTACATCCAACCAAAAGTAGCAAAATCGACATATTTCCCATGCTCTGTGCTTGGCTCACTCTAGCAAAAATCTTGATGCATTTCACTTTTTTCACTATATTATTTCCTTTGATACTATTATAGTATATTATTGTATTTTATACACACACATTACATAGGATGGATGTATGGAAACTCCTAGGGTTGGTTTAAACTTCTATATCTGTGTGTGGTCGTGTAGGTGTCTGCCATCACACTTGCACATAGTGAACAGGTCCACTAGAGGGCAAAAAATGAATAACAGATGAAACAAGAATGTCAGCTAGGCAAGCTTGCTTCTGAAGCTGTAGGAAATGAAACTAGTTGATATACCAAAATATTTATAGATGCTGACAGGCTGAGCTCTCGTCCCTTCTCTCTTCCTTCCTCTTTCCCATCATGCACATCAGCACTTTCTGCTTGCTTAGTGCTCGTTATAATTCCACATCAGATTTATGCTAGACCTGCAGTAAGAATAATGAATAGTATTGGACAGAAAAGCAGTCTTTACTCTCTATTTACGCTGGGCAGGACCATGGGATACACAGTGTATGTGACTTATGAGATGGTCAATTTCAAATTCTTAAAGGAGTGGGGGAAAAAAACTCTGCTTTAATATTACATCATTTAGGGATGCTCCCTGTTCGGAATCGCCACAGTGCATCATCAGATCCGCATATTGAATTTGGCACAGGATTTGGCCGGATGCCCTCCTGATGCCACGGTGGTGAGAGCACGGGATCCTGCCGCTCACCACCAGAGATTAGTGCTACGTCATTTCAATTGTATTAAAATACAGGTGAGTAATGTGGTGCCTTTACCTAAACACAACCAATACACAGCAATGCACTTTGCATTTGGTCTAATTTTCTCACTGAGAAAGAGAAAGAATAATTTTAGGGATGCAAAATATAATAAATAAGTAAATAAGTAAGTAAGTAAGTAAGTAAGTAAGAAAGTAAGTAAATAAATAAAATGGCTAAACCATAGGTGGAACCTCTGGCTCTATCTATGGCTGAGTCTCAGACTGAGGCTGCTATGTTGTGGACTGTTGTGTCCTGGGGCTTAGCAGAGTCAATGACACCATCATTGTTCACAAGTGCACTTGAACAAGCAGTCACAAAGCACAAAAACATTATACAATTGACTAACAATTAATTCTCAAACTTGCCAACCACAAGAACTGAATAAAATGTGTCATTTGAGGTTTTTCCTCCTTGCGTGGAGGTACAATGTGGTCATTGGGCCAATCCATGGAAAATTACCAGCTGTCGCAGACGCGTGAAACTTTTTTTTTTTTTAGCTCTTATTGTGCTTAACGGTATTGTTAACTACTCATCCATATTTATATCCCACTTAAAAGCTCTTTGTTTTGTTTTGTTTTTCCCCCCACATGATAATCGTAACAAAATGGACTTTACATTTGTGTAAGTTTATATTTTCACCCTAGGGAAACAATACATAGTTAAAGGCAACAGATGTTCTAGGGAAAATAGGTTTTCACAAATGGAAGATTAGAAGAATCAAACTGCTCCCTTGTGGTTATGTATGCATGTTTGTAACTTAACAGCATGCCAGATACCATGGCTGTTTTCACGCAGAGAAACAGGTTCAATTGTAGCAAAATATGAAGAAAATAAATAAATAAACAAAACAAAAAATACCATAAAAAGTTTATTTTATGTAAAAATAAACTAAATATGTAATATAAATAATCCAAACTAAATATGACCTCAAGCCATACTTTTTATATCAATCAGCAAATTAATAATAAAAAGAAACATCCTAAGAGAAGCTGAAACCATCACAGTTCATTAAAATATGCCTAAAAGATACTGGACTTTGGCATGAGGGGCATAAAATAAAGGAGGATGTTCTCCCTTGTGGCTGAGAGCTTAGTAAGAGCACCGACAGACTTTGCAAAGCTGAGTCATCCTTTGGGAGGAAACTGCTGGGCCTGACACAGGAGCAGCTTCAGTCATCCATATCCTAATCTCATTCTTGATATGGACATTACCACACGCTGTGGATGAGCTTATCTAAAACATTGTGTATTCAAGCAGAGATTGTAAGAAGGTTACTGAAACACACAGATATAGGACACCTCTTTTTCTCCTCACTCAAGCTTCAGCAACAAACATTTAAAAAAAAAAAGGCAGAGGCAGGAAAAAGGAGCTATATTTAGAGACAGAGAGTGGAGGAAGAGTATAGAATGCTTGGCTTTGGCCGGAGGGATTTAGGGTTTGCTGGGGTTGGCGACGGTTCTAAATCTCATGCAAGCTTGCTCTCAAGCAGGGTAGATTCTGTGGAGCTTAACCCCACACAGAGAAAGAAAGAGGCAAAAGGAGACTCCAGAGTATGTAACACTCCTTAATGTTCAGACAAAATCCTATGCCGAAGAAGCAGCACTTCCCACCCCAGCTCTCCCACACACACTCACAGGAAATGAACTGACCTGTTTATCAACCCATGAGGGCCACTGGGAGGGGGGAATATCCAGACATCCATGTTCCCAAATCAGGCCAGGAAACAAGCAAGTACAGCCATTTCCTGTTATGGCCGTTCTTTGCTTGGCCATAGCACTAGCCAGAGGAAGACTGGCATTATCGGTGTCCATTAAATGTCGGGACATGACTAATGACCAACCACTGACCAATACCACAAGTTCGATGGTTGCCTTCATATAGGGATCTCTTGAAAATCACAAACTCTGCTCTCAGAAGGAGGACATTTCAGAATTCTACCAATATGTAAAAGAAAGATTTTCAGTATTTTATTGCCTATGTAAATCAGATCCACTATTCTTATAATACTCATACCCCTCATATTGTGCTGCTTTAACAGGTACATCTGTGGCAATCCCTGAAATATATGAACATAAATTCATATTTATATATAAAATTGAGACATAAGTCAACCCCAGAATCATCAATTTATCATCATCATCGATTTCAGTAGAGGCCGCCAATTACACATACATAGCAAACATTTTCATCTAAATTTTTGATTCAGTACATATCAGTACATTCAGTAACATAACTTTTCTAGGCTTACAGGGCCAGATCTCTAAAAAGAATACATGTCCTAGTTAATCACCCATTTAAAAGACTGGAGCTGACTTACCTCCCCGGATGTTAAAAAGTGCACAGACTATAGGAAATCAGGGTGGGGAAGCCTGTGGGTGTAGTTCGTTTTTGCCACAATTCACTGCCTGGTTTTCCCGAAAAGATCGTGTCCAGATGTGTACTGTTGTTAGAGATCCTGTCTAGTCCTGCAGTAGCCCTAATTAATTGCCAAAACTCACCACATCCTTTTACAAAAGTTTTAAAACAAACGAACAAAAACCAAACCACCAACCTGTTTGCCATCCACCTCAATGTCAGCAATGTAGTTCTCAAACACAGTGGGCACATAGACTTCTGGGAACTGATCTTTACTGAACACTATTAGTAGACAGGTCTTTCCACATGCTCCATCTCCCACGATCACCAGCTTTTTCCTTATGGCTGCCATGCCTAGAAGAACAAGAGCAACATTTTTTACATGTTCATATAAGCAGATTTCAACAGGTACAACCAGAAAAACAAAGTTTTTAACACTTTCTTTTTCCCTTCCTTGTTGGAGTTCAGATATATACCAAAATAAAACAGAAAGATGATACCAAGTTGGTCAAAATATTATGAGGATAATGCAAATCACTCCTATTATAGACTATACAGTATAATATGCAAGTGTCCTGCCATTCGAAACTAAAGACCATTCTCAAATGCCCTCAGCTTTTGCTGACGAGGCCAGAAATCAGTGCGCTATGCAACATTTGCACCGTTTCTGGCCTTTTTACACATTGAAACCCACAGTGTGTATTTGTGTGTGTTTTTTTTAATGAAGCATTTTAACAACCACCTTGCCAATGCGATTGACAGCAGCTTTTCATAAGCACTGATGTGTGTGGGAGGAACATGCACATCCACAATAATGAGCACCAGTAAAGAAACGCAGCATACTTTTGATCACCCACTCCCTACCTCCTTCTAAGATCTGAACACTTTCTCACACACACACACAAAATACATCACTGGCCACTTGTTATATTGTGCCGAGAGCAGTAAAGTAACTATTTTTAAAGCTTGGTCCAAAATGCATTGCATACAATGCTTCATCCACCCACAACTGCAGGTTTTGTTTCCGTCCAACAGCAAGAGAGCAAGCAATGAAACCCTTCCACTCTGCACTGGGAATAAACCGAGTGAGGAGGCTGTACTATTGGTTATCTGTGCACAGATTGCACTCCCACAGATTTGCATTTACAGCATAATTGGATTCAGTTTAAATCAATCAGCTCCAAAATGTGCATTTCCTAATAGCCTAGTAGAGCAAATGTTGCACAGACATTTTTTTGTGATACTCAGTAAAATGGATGTTCTTCACAATTCACACACCTAACAGATAAAGCACAAGGTTATCAAGATAACCCCTATAGCAGAAGCTTCAAATTGAGACTGAGTATCAGTGTGCATCACGGCAAAACACTGGCCAGATGAAGAGACCGAACCACTTTAGAGTTGGAAAAACAACTTTAGTGAATACACAAATGCATACCTGAGCAATGACAAAGTCACTGACAAAACCACTTTGAAGGCTTCAACACTGTTTTACCTGAACACACCCTACGTATGGTTCAAGCCAGCTATTTTTATGAAATGGGAAAACAAAATGTGTATCTCAGTTTTGGAAACTGTATACAAAACAAACTCACAAATTGTATATAAATTGCAATTTTGTTTCTGTAAAAGACTGTCCAGGTGTCATATAATACTGGTTTCACACAACACTGAAGATGTGTGAAAATCCTATATTTGGTTTTTATCACATAACTACTTTGGGTTTGTAACTAGGCTAAAAATAGTCTTGAACTGATGTTTTAATGCCCCATGGAATAGTCAGATTTAAAATATTACATTAGATAGATTTATTTCTGAAATGCATCATGCACGAAACGAAACACTCACACAGACCTGGGAGTTCCCTATCATTTCCCTGAATCTGTCAAATGACAGTGTAACTGGAAATACACTCCACACGTTTGACAGACTTTCGTTTGAGTCATTCCAAATATTTCACTTCTGTTTGACAAAACAAACCTGTAAGAGTTTCAGATCAAGCCAGTTATTCTGGTTTGATGGTACAACACAAGGGATGTTTCAGTATGGTGGAAACCACACGCTTTCTTAAAAGTGTGCGCAGTAGGACATGTTCAAGGTCCTTCCCATGTTTTGTTCAACATATCATAATAATGTTACACATGATGTTATGTGTACCGACTTATTTTTTCAGAATTGGGCTAGACAGACATAACAGTAGGAAAGACGAATTCCCTGAAGTCACATGAGGCTCCAGAGAAACCCATCCTCTTCTGGGTGACACTAGAGAGAGGGAGTATAAATCATATTAAGGTAACAGTGTTGAAAGGATGTACAGTATAAGCACATTATCAATAAAAGTCTTGGGATGAGCATAGGATAGTCTTCATGATTACAGCAGTAGTTCTTAAGTACGAGTCTTCAAATCCCCAGGTGAGATTATCCACTGAACTAAGAGGGTGTTCTTCGCCATAAATGTTTTTGGGGAGTGAACACGTGTATCCTCATGGAACAAGACAGATATTGTGTTTATTGCTTACTTCCAGCTGCAGGCAGCATGTTGGAATTGCACTTATATGAATTTCTAAGATTCTCATTACAATCTAATGTGACAACTCATTGTGTGAAGGTCTTTGCTTTCATGTTTTTCGGGAATTAAAGAAGGATACAACACAGCATTATGAGCTTAGTTTCCCTACAACGTCATAGAATCAATAATCTTTATTACATAGTGAGGTTTTGAACTTTGAACACTCCCTTGTATCAAGGAACAATGACTGTAAACTGTAAAGCTTTTCTTAAACACAGACTTGGGCTGAGGGATGGAGGCAAACTCTAATAATCCATTCTGATTACTTTAATTCGTCAAATGAGTTCTTATTGGACACGTGCTAGTTTAAAATCAGAGCAACGATATATAGTTGTGTCTAAAAACTTTGTAGACAAGTATTACAAGTAACAGACGTGGTCAAAAGGTGCGTGACAAACATATATATATATATATATATATATATATATATATATATATATATATATATATATATATATAAAAAATATATATAACATATATATATATATATATATATATATATATATATATATATATATATATATATATATATATAAAAAAGGGGATCTTCTAACATTTTCCACTGTGATGTTTTCATGGCTGTTTCTCTTTTTCTGAAGCAAACCAATCTAATATCACACGTTGATGTAATTTTGTACCCCTCCCTAGCTGTGTGAAAGGTCAATATTTTCTGTCTTGTGATTGTTGCTTCCTGATCTCATTGCCTTTCTGCTCTACTCACAGCAAACAGTTTCGTCTATAGAGTCTAGTCGATCAAATGTAAAACTACTCAAACTCAAAAAAAAAAAAAAATTATTAACCGTTTTAAAGTATTATACATTTGAACGGGCCACAAAACATTTTTCAGCTTACTATTAAAATATGCCCTCGGACTTGAAATTAAAAACAAAATACCTATAAAATGAACACGGACTAATATTTTACATGTAAACTATAAAACAGAGGTACATTGTTTTCAGCTATAATTGCTAGAAATGACTTCACATGCTGTACAAAGGCCACAATAACCAGGAGTAGAGAATCCACTCACTCTGGATGCTGTATACAATTGTTCTATTGTTTTTGCCCAGACTGACCAACTATCTATTTATCTCAGCTGGTGAGGGTGTGTGCATTAGATCACTGAATCCCAGCTCCAGTCCGGGAATGCATCTTTTTTTTTTTTCCTGTTACATTTAACCTGATCCTACTTTCAACAAATTAACAATGTCTTCCTGATTCAACATAAGGCAGGAAAAACACAAACAGGGCGATTGAACAAATCAGCTCACAGCTTCGGTACAGATGCGAACCCAGAGTCATGGTAGTGTAATCTGGGCTTCAATCTAGCCCTCAGATAAAATACTGTTCAATCTTCAAATAAATGAAATGAAACCAGAATATCTCATTTGATGTTACAATGTCACACTTCTCTCTCAGTAAAACACAGCAATATTTCAATATTTAAGTGAAAATAAAGTAAAGCAAACTTTTACTTGATGGCTGCAATGCACACAAACACAGGAGTGTCAATACTTTAATCATTAGTATAAATACACAAGCACTTAAGTGAAAACTTGAAGGTGAGGTCGTGTATTTTCTTTTGCAGAATCTCAAATGCCTTTCATTGCAGCAGTAGATAGGGCACATAGCTTCATTTTTGTGCCAGTGAAGAAGCCAGTTTGTGCCAATACCAGCCAGAGGCATTAAACAGGACGTCTCTGTTGCTGTGTTTGAATTGTCAACAGTCAGGGATGTAGGGCAGGAGCACACTGTGAATTAGAACTTCCCAGTTTCTTTACTAGGTACTGTGTAGTGTTTGATTACATCACCCCTACAGAGAGCCCAGAGACAGGCCAAGAGTCAGGCACAAGACTTGTGGTGTGGAGGAACAGACCCTGTGGTGGAAAATATGTACAGCAAAGTCTGGACTTAATAATGACACACAGCTCAATTAAAGGCCAAATGAATGGTTCAAATATTTTAGTAACATTTGTATGTTTGGTTTAATGGCCTTTTGAGAATTAATAAGAAGCTAATCATTTGACAAAAGCAGGCTTTCAATTACAACTGCATGACAGTGCATGATGGTCAATATGACGCATGTGTAAAAGATCCCATCTAGCAAACCACTGTGTTATCTGGAGCAACAGACTCACTTTAAGAAACCTACTTATATGCACTTTTTGTGATGTGCTTATCAACATACATTTGGAGTCACACACCAAAGGAATAAGTGAAACAGTATCTGAGAACTGTACAGTAAAAACTAACAAAACACATCATCATCTCTATTAATAAATAGGGAGTTATCTTGAAGGGGGTTTTCAAACTTTTTTTTATTTTTTTTTAAAATAGAGATTAGAACTCATCGAAATCCCCAAATATCCCCAAATGTTGGAGTCTATCTTTCTCTCTCTCTCAGGCTAAAGATCTTTAGTAGAAGGCTACCAATTATTTAGGTATGCAAAAGTATTGGTAGAGAGAGTCTAAAAGACTTTAGAGTCAATAATAATTACATTTAATTCATTATGTCATTAAAATTCATTACATTTTAATTGCATGTCTCTTGCTTACAATAAATGCATCCTGCCTGCTGTGACATCACCAAACTGTTGCATTCTCTTTCTGACATTTTTCCAGGCTTGTACTGTAGCATCTTTCAGTTGTGGTTTGTTTTGATGGGTGTCTCCCTTCAGTCTCCTCTTCAAGAGATGAAATGCTGCTCAATTTGGTTAAAATCTGGAGATTAACTTGGCCAGTCTAAAACCTTCCACTTTTTTTCCCTCTAGATGAAGTTGTTCGTTGATGTGTTGAATGTGTTTAGGGTCAATTTCTTGCTTCATGCTGACATTCCTCCAAATTAGATAGGATGCGTTTCTGTAGACTTCTCATTCTGCTGCTACCATCATAACTAAAGTTTAGTGAGCCTGGTTCCAAAAGCAGCCATGCAAGCCCATGACACACTAACTTGACCAATATGCTTATGTTTTGGAGAGCTTCAAGGGTATTTTCAGGTTAATTGTGCCCAAATTAGCTGAAGGATGAAAGAGTTACTGCACTTTTTAAATATGTGGTCCCTGTAATTGTAGGGGACCAAAAGTAATTAAATAAACAAACAATATAAATCAACTTGTCGTTTTTAATACTTGGTTGCGAAAACACTTTAAGACTCTAAACCTTCACATAAGGTTTTTCGTTCTCAATGGTTTCTAGCTCTGGTGACATGGCCCCTCATCACTGTTAGTTTTGTACTTTTTGTCCATAGCACTGACTAAATTTCATTCTGTAAATTCATTTGCAGGTGTAGCATAAGAGGGGAAAAAAAGCTCTTGCATTTTAGCCAGCTGTGTTAACACAGATTACTGCCGTGATCATAGACATCAGGCTGCCCATCATATGTACAGAGAAGTCTTAGACCAGTTAACATCTCTTCTAAGGATGCATTTGGTCCTGGGAGCAGACTTCAGGCACCCTCATAAGCGAACAACACTAATTGAAAGTGTTGAGGCCAAAAAAATAGTACTGCTTAAAGAGAACTTATTTTATTCGCCATTTTCATCCAAGCTCAACAGGTCCTTGTGTGTTCCTAATATGTGCCCAGTACAAACACAGGTCTATTTCGGCTCCAAGTGAAAAGTTACATAATAACCCTACAGTCCAGGGCCTCGAGGACAGCTCAAGGGAAATAAACTGTTCTGAGCCCAGGAGTGTTAATGAAACTTAGGACTGCAAAATAGTACAGCTAAACTGAATTTAACAACTTGAGACTGTTAGGGCAACAGTAATTAAGAGCTGTTATCAGCTTGTCGCGTTCCCAGGTCACTAGTTTGGAAGTTGACCTAGTTCTTGCTCTTCCTCGTGGCTTAGGGAACTAGCGGGATGTTTTCCACTGTGGCCGTGGCCTACACCTCTAATACGACAAAGCATTGAATTCAGCGTTTTCTTTGACCGCCCTTGTTTCAAACTGATCCATAACACATCATCATTCCCAAATCTTTGCTTTATTTCAGTGGGGAGCTACCGTCTTCTCGAGTACTTGTGTGACTCGACGTAAGTTAGTTGTTAGAGGCAGTCCAAACAACGCCCTGTGACTGCGACAGGTTACACCACGTTTGCAATAAACAAATCCTCTCTCCTAACTGTACACTGTGTCGGAAGGACATCTACTAAAGGCGTATGATTTTTTTTAACGACAACAGCACAATCGACAGCAATGGCATTGAAAATGATTACATTTACTAGGTTAAGATCAAGCAGGCAGATCGTTGTTTACTGCATCGGGACGAGACGGTAAACGTTCAAATCCCGAACTATCGCTCCAAGCTGGGATTTTAGGTGAAGTTGTTTTCGAGCTATCTTTACTTACCTCACCCAGAAAAATTAGCTGCCAATGTAATGGACTACTAAAATGAACAGGTGGTCTTCAGATCAGGTTAACAGGACATCGCCCAACTATTCTCATTACCGAAGACTAATTACAGAGAAAGGGCAGTTAACGGACCAACCACCCAATAAGAAAGCTTTCAGATGACCAAAGAACACTTTCAGATAAGCGCGCGACCACATAGCTACTTTCACACACCAACAAAAAAAAAACTTGCCAACCAACATTCCCAAGTTCCTTAGATATTTTAAACCTGGTTCCTCACCTCCACGACTGTAAAAAATCAGTACCTTCTATCCGCTGTTTCCCGATGTTCCAGTACACGATTACACACTTCTTCGTTCCCAAGTTTCACTGCAGCGGACCACTGGATATCTGGACTCTGCTCTATTGCTAAGAAACCAAGCTGACAAACAATAGCCCCGCCCACATTATGAAAAAAAATCACTTGGCGATAGAGGACGTAAAATTCCTATTGGCTGAGGAAGGCGTTCGGCCGTTAGGAATTTTTCAGTCCCGCCTCCTCCGCCGCCGATAATAATGACATCATTCCTTACCGATGGCAAGATGAGGCTTCCTGGAGTAATGTGGCTTCCCTCCCAACTGTTTCGGAAAGCTTTTCAACACAGAGCACAGTGCTAGTGGCATCTGCTGGACAAAAAAATTAAGTGCAGTTAATTTCCCGCATGATAGTGGAGGCTTCTTACTAAATAAATCTACTGGCAACACTGAGTAATGCTGTTGAATAAAACACACAAATGTATTCATTTACATTTAACCCAGCCCTAGCATTACTGCTAATGACTTCATGCAATGCAACAAAGCCGACTCACAGCTAACAATCTGCAAATTTCTTTCTTTCTTTCTTTCTTAAAAAAAATCTTTTTTTTGTTTGTTTGTTTGTTTTGCATGCTATGGCAGACACTACTAATTTTGTAGACCTGATTTTGGAAAAGTCTTTTGATGCTCTCATTACTGACTGAGAATGGAACAGGAGCAAAAACCAACATATAAAACAGAATGCACACAAAAACTAAACAAAACAAACACCAATCCTAACTATTTTTAGGAGCTAGATAAGCAGATTAAGAAAAAAGGGTAGTGTTCATTTTCCCAAATGAGTAGGATTTAAAAAAAAGTTTGCCAAAGAAGGCTATGCTGTCACTGTTAGCCATTGTGTCAGAACTTGTCACTGGACTTGGTTGATGAGTTTGTGAGGAGCGTGATAGAAGCCAGTGATATTGATGATACATTTATTCTGTGTTCAAAAAAAGCTACTCATTAACAGGAGTTTTATTTTAATTTGTTTGCATACATGCTGCATGTTCATGGGAAGCTTTGGGGTGTGAATGATAAATGCTGATTTATAATTGGGTTGCTTTCAAAGTATACCTTGAATCACTGTTCATCTGCACAGTGAAGCACGTTCTAGTAAGATTTTGGTCAATTTTTTTGGCTGAATCTCAGCAGATAATATAGCCTTAAACACTTAAGAATAATTTGTGCTACTTTGTCAGCAGTTTCTTCAGCAGTAAATGCAAGAGAGCAACCTGCTACATTGACAGCCCCAGATGTGTAACATGAGTTGGAGTGTTTTGAATCCCTTGTTGGTGTTGGAGAGTTGGAGTTCCTTCCCTTTTCCATACTTATCTCTTGAGATCTACTCTAAAACTTTTAGCTGCTTGCTTGTATGTGAAATAATGAGGGAATAAACCACACACACTTGTCCATGAAACAGCTGAGTAGCCAATTGTCCAGTAACTTCTCGTCCATTAAAAGGGAGGTGGGGAGATAGGGTTTGGGGGAACGACAACTATATAATTCTTATATAGTTCACCCTATGTATATGGAGATACATTCAGATCTTACACTATGCTATTGGGGCTAATATGCATTGTGTAATTCAACTCCTTTAAACTCCTTCAATGTTAGAAGCCTAGAGGCCCTGCAACCCAACACACGCACAATAAAATGCATACAGTACACGTTCATTATGAGCATTTGAGTAGCCCTAATTCTGTGCAGAAGTTTTGTTTTAGGTGACTGAATTCTTTCTTGATTTTCCCATCATGACTCAATGACCAGCAGTGATAGCATGTTGATTGTTTGTTGGCCATTCTTTGATCTATTAATGAAATTTAACATTCTCTGGCTTCTCTTTCCTCTTATGTTTTCTTTTTATTCAGACACTTCAGTAAACCATCTGGGCCAGTTCAGTAAACCTATCTTTAAATAGATTAGTCAGAAAATGAAAAGAACTATTCTTAGAAATGCATGGTAACACCAGGACTGAAAGCACTCATGGAAAGAGACCACACTTCCCATGTTTGCAAGCATAATAGTAACTCCAGACACTGCAGCTTTAGCTATACAGCACAGAAATGATGAAAGATCTGCTGCCTGACTGTGGGTATAACTCATCAAATGATGTATTTTAGAAGCATAATCAGAGCATTTAAATGACACACCCTATCACTATGAGGTTCATGACTGAAGCTCTGCTTCTTGTTGCACTTTTTCAAATTGGACATGTTAGACAATTAACCTTAGTCTCCTGGAAAGGAAACAATAAATACTTTTTTGTCAGATTGAAATGATGAATAAAATGAATTGAAATGTTTGATCACATGGGTTTATTTAAGTCACATGACACATGAATTCCAACATTGTATAGCATGGTGTAATACAGCACAGTAGTAGTAATCCTTATCAACTTGATTATTCTTTGAATTGCTATAAACAGTCATTAATATACTTAGAAATGATATGGGCTTATAGAGGAGAATGTTCTGTATTGTTCACTACAAGAGTGTACAGTAATTACACTGTGTCTGATTACTGTACAGTAATTACACCTGAATGTACCTAAAGTACATTGAACAACTTTTCCTAGTGCAGAAACTTCAATATTGAATACATTTGACAATGTTAGCATCAAATGGAATATAATTCATAGCAAAGAGACAGAAAATTATTTATTCAAAGATGGGAGATTTATTTCGAATGAATCACAGTTGCTTAGGTGTTACAGCTTAACAAACGATAAAAAAGTCTGCAGGAATGGCAATTCAACTAAACATGGAATAGCAAAAAAAGTTTGTTAGTAGTCAGCCATCAATGTTCAGATTTATTTTCACAATAGGTTCTTCACCTCAAGATCATTTAAGCATGGTGCATTGAAATAAAGTTTAGGTGATGATGATCAGGTTCTAATGCTGAAATGTGTTCACATTAAAACATCATTGGTGGTAATTTAGCTGCCACCTAAAACCCTTTTTAACCCATTTTTACAAATATGGTACCTGGGGTGAAAGTTACAGTTATAATAATACATTACAATAATAAATTCATCATGAATGATAAGATTCTAGGTTCCATATGTGTTGATTTTATCCTAAAAGCTGCTTTAATAGGGATTCTCAATATATAATAGGCTTCTAAACTTTGCTCAGAAAAAGCTAACCCATTAGCTACAGTTTAGCTGAAAATTAATGTGCACAATTAATACATGGGTTTGATTATAATCAAAAATCCACCTCCTTGCAGGTTTTTAGGTTCATTGTGAACATGGCTTTGTGGAGAGGTAGGGAACCCGGGTTTAGTCAAATGTACAAGAGGTGAAATGATGGCCTCTATTTTTAAGAAAATTTGTCATGATGTAGGATTACAGTAGTATTTCTCATTTACATTTTTGGCATTTGGCAGACACTAGAAAGACTTACAATTTATCTAATTTATACAAAAAGACTAAAAATAGCAGTTGAGGGTTAAGGGCCTTGTCCATTGGCCCAACAGTGGCAGCTTGGCAGTCAGCTAGGTCAGTATCTTAACTACTGAGCTACCACTGCCCACAAATGCCATAATGCAAGTCTACACAATTGCCTCAATTACAATATTAAGGAGCCGTATTAGACTCTTTCATTATCAGGACTAACGAGAAAATTGTGCTTCTTTCTTTCCTTGGTGATAATTTGTTTCTAAATAAAGCTGCTGCAAAGTCACTAAAACCCATGTGTTTAATTAGATTCATTCTTTGGAGACATTTAAGGGAGCTGAGGGAGATTTGCTAAGTTTTAATTACAGGTTGATGAGTTTATGTCTAAAGATAAAGTGCTTACATCTATACATCCTTAATCATCAAGATTTCATTTCATATCACCAGTGCTCCATTCCTCTGTTTTCTACAGGTCATGTATTAAAGACCCTGTTTATTTTGATTATCACAAATCTCTCTTCTTATAGCTGCTCGCTCCCCAATAGACTTCTGGAGTATTTATATCACAGCGGCTTTGCGTGTTCTGAAGTCTTTCACAGTAAATCTGTGAGAAATGTTGAGTGAGAAGAGTGGCACTTAATGATGATGTCATCCCAGGCTTGATAATAAGAGGTAAGAGTCGAGATGATTCCTCTGAAAAGTTGGAGGAAGAGGAGCAATGCATACATCATTCTGTTCAGCTCAGGTGAGAATGGATTTTTTTGGTATTGCACCCCTTCCTCAGCCGGCGCGAATTAGCGCCGTGTCCTGATTTGCTTGCCAGAGAATAACTGATCTGCCTTGTCATGTCTCTAACTCTGCCCCGGCCAATGGGATGACAAACACTGTTATGTCATCGCCTGATCCCAGTCTGTCATTAGGCAGCCTCCATCCCCGCTCTTTCAGAACACCACGTGACCTCATTAGGAGATCCTGAGCAGCCAAAGTATACCTTCAACAAAAAGAAAATCAAAATATATAAAGTAAGTATATATAAATATATATATACATTTTTCCCCTCACATTTCTCTTGTCATAAACACTATCTACTGCAAAGACAATGACACTGTAATCCAAGCGGAAAGACAAAATTTTATGTGGCTTTATGTATTACCACAGATATATTAAAAGATCACATTTTGCTCATAATCTGAATGCATGAAGACATAATCATAAATGAAACTTTTTGCCTGTATATATTATGCATAATAAATAATGTGTATACTGAATTTGACCTTTTAAGGTCACTTTTTAAATACATTATGTCATGTGAAGTTTTCTACGGGAGCACAACTCTTAAAATCTGCGTGTTGTGTTCATGTTCTGGGTTTATCTTCTTTTCTAACATCTACTCTAATGAGCACAAATTCCCACAGACACACTCCACACCTGTCCATACTTGTGAAATGGGTTGCCCAACAAGCTCATATGTGTGTGAATGTTTGTAGTATATTTTTCAAGGTTATTTCTGGCATACAAATTAGTGACAACATTGACTAAACTTGCTTGTCGTGGAGGCATGTCAAATGCTGGTTGGTTTGAGATGTTTAACTGCAATTTAATGTTTAATATTTAATGTTAAAGTATTTACTCACTTACAAATCCAGCAATAAGCTAAACCTACACCAATTACAATAGACAGAACAATCCTATACTAATCCCAGACTCTACTTAAAATACCAGAACACCCCTTTGCCATAATGTCATAATTTCAGTCTGAAAAGTATATTACTTGCCTAAAGAAGTATATCATTTTGTAAATTTTTATTTTTTACATAACTCTTGCAGGTTCTGTAAGTTAATTCATATGGCAGTTTTACATTTTATTCACAAGCACTGGGTATCTATTGAAATCAAGCTTAAAGAAAAATATTTAAACATTTACCCTGCTTGCACAAATATATATGAGTTTATGAAAAAGAAGTGAAAGTTAAAAGTACCTCATTGGGTCATTATGCTCACAGCTGGACAGAAATTTTTTCACAGCATCTGCTACTTCTCTGTCAGAAGTCACATCCCACAATCCATCAGTACCCATAATGAGGACGTCATCATTACCATGCTTATGCTCTGAAATATTGTATACTTTCACCTGAACATACAAGAGAGCGAAATAAGGAATCAGTATAAAGCTCAAGACACATTCTCTGCCTTGACTGAGCATGTTTTTTGGTATTACAAACCAAAAAAAAAAAAAATCACAAAACCTTTGATTTAGATCATTCAGATTCAGTATATGGATTGGTGACTTAGAAAATGAATGAACCTACCTCTGGACAGCAGGATAGGAAAGGTTTGATATGAATGTTTGAACTGTACACTTTCAGGTCATGATCTCCTAAACCACGTGTTACTCCAATCGTGGCCATAACTCTGGCCTATGAACACACACATGCACACACAAAACCCTTATATTAAAAACACAATAAAAGTAAAAAGTACAATAAAAATGCCACTGCTGAGAAAAAACTTCCTTGCTTAGAATAAGCAACACAGCAGAAAGTATCCATGTACTCTATATCATTTCCTTTAGTTAGTGATCTCATATGAAATAAGGCACATCAACCTAATTAAGGTTATTACAGATTGTGTTTATAGCTACTTTTGGCTGATTACCTTTTTCCCCTCTCCATAAATGAGGGGGAACTTGAGGTCATCTTCAACAATTGTCTTATATGCCCTGTAATCAAGAAATTGCAATACATCATCACTAAGACAAATGTAGAAAACATGGCCATAATCTCACTTACTGATTTAGTAAAAACATCTGGATTTGTTTTTTCTTTGTTTTACAGATGTTAGGATTTTCTACAGATAACAATGTGCAACCTCACACACTCAGACATACTCACCATCCCGTCATAGTGTGGTCTCTAAATAACATCTTCTTGCCTAGCTCATTGTGCTGAATGCGCCGGGGAAACTCAATGTGTGTGAACTCGTTCCCAAGCAGTTCTGGTTTAAGGAATCCCTGTAAACACCGTAAAGAGGATGAAGGAGTTTTGCAGAGAAAATATATCTCCAAGAAAACTTTAGTCTGTTTATCATTACACTCTTGATCAGCATTTTACAGACATAAGTCTGAGGTAATTCATTACTTTCTAAAAGTTATAATTCCTCATTCCTAAACTATTCACTGATTATCAAAACAAGAGTATAAATCATGATGGTCTTTGGTTTGGGTTTGGTTAAAAAGAAAGGCATATGAGAGTATGGTTCAATTCATGATTGTGATGCATGCATGTATGGCACTGCAGCTGAGAAACTCACCAGGTACTGTAGCCGCTGTCTCTCACTCTCCGGTGTGAACTCATTAGACATGGGAATAATCTCATCATTGCGAACAATTATGGCTCTGAAATACAAATAGTAGATCCTTAATGTTTAGAAATGTATAGTTCTCTCTACATATAATATAGCAACAGGACTGTGCATTTTTTTAATAGCATCCCAAGTATCTATAAAAATATCATTAATTAGATGACTATATTAAAAACTGTATATATTTGTAATATTTTAATGTATTCATTCTTCATTACCTGCTGTCTCCTGCATTTGCTACGTAGAGTTTCCCTAGCAAATGCACAGCAGTCAAGGCACAACATCCTCCAGAAATGCTGTAAGATGCCTTCTCCTTCTCTATGAGGTCATCCTGCATAAAAGAGACACCAGAATATTACATATTACAATATTTCATGTCAAGACTGTCACACTATTCTCTAAAGAAGTACGAAATAATGACAAAAGGCACAGGGTTTGAGATTTAATTGGAGGACAGGTATTACAGGCTTTTTTTTAATCACGGTGCTTCCATTTTAGATAGAAGAAATAATCATAAAAGACTATGAGCTGCTGTATCCTTAAAGAAAATCAGAGCTAAGAAAATGCCTGAAATGATGTGGCATTTTCATCCGAACTCTACAGCTGTCTCTCAGTGTGGCAACCAAATAATTGTCACTAACTCTAAAGCAGAGCATCATGGCGCTGCTTTAATTAATCACATTCACTGCGCAAAAAAACCCTGCCAAAAATAGTAAGTGAAAATGAGGTTTTTTCCCCACAGTACTGCAATATAACAAGTGCGGATGTAGATATGGGCTTAGCAATAGTAAAAACTCTGGTGATCACAAATGACCACGGAATCAGTCTTGAAGAAAAGAAGAACTATCCAAAATCGAGCAGAAGATATGTTTACAGTGTAATAAAATATAGATCAAATACCTGTATAATTTGGTAGAATGAACAGACAGGACCGACATTAACATTTTATCGACTTTAGTGTACCCCTGAATGGGTTAAACTGATTAAGCTCTCTAATTCAGTACTGGGTACATATTTGTGATCAATATTTGGCTGTGTCAAATATTTTAAAGACTGGAACACCATGGTCTCACCATTTGTTTAAAGGCATTCTCTATGATTCCCATCACCAAGCTTTCCATACTGACAACCTTCTCCATGTGAAACCGAGCGATGGGATCTACAGGCCCATCCTGGTCTTCTGCATCCATGCAAGATCCCTTCTTTTGCTCAGCTTGATAGGGACTCCCATTCTTAGCTAGGCAAATGGGTGGTGGGTTGCTCTGATTCTCCAAAAGATGAGCTACTTCACACAAACGGTCTCGGATGAGCCGATGGAGGAGTTTGGAGGCCATGAGAGCGGCTCCAGAGCCGGCGTGACCATCAAATACACCCCAGAAGTGCAAGGGGATACCTGTGGTGTCCTGTAGAAAGTAAGAGAAAGATGGCTGGTGGTGTGAAAGGACAGGAGTATAGGTACAGAGTCAGAATAAAGGTGTGATTTTTATGGTGAGAGTGATTGTCGCTGGATTTCTCACAGGGTTCAAGAGTTCTCCTGCTAGTAATAAGAAAGTGAATTGCAGAAAAGCATAAATAAGGTTAATAATTGGACCTTAAAAAGCAGTACTGCACCTCTGAGTGAACATTTAAGTTTGTACTTTAGGAAACAAAAATGCACTGCTATAGTTCCTGTTTCTCAGTAGAGAAAGGGTGAAGATGAAAGAGACAATTCACACATTTGTTCTTCCAAAGAACATATTCACATAATCTAACTTAATATAGAACGCATTAAGAATTCAATTCAAGAATGCAAAAGAATGAGTTTAACTGCACTGCCCCTTCTTATATAGTGGCAAACACGCTATTGATTATAAAACTCAATTTAATTGCACTTCCTTGTGCAACTTGCACGAATTACCTCAGAAGATTAAATAGTTTGTCATTTTTGCTTGAGTTTGGAAACACAGACATGAAGCTTGTAGTAAAACCCAAAAATACAAACCCGCAAATCAGTGGCTATCACTGCAATGGAAAAAAACTGTATGTGGACTGGGCTGGTCTAAGTGTTCAGGTTTTATATGATAAATCATATTGTCTTATATCTTACTGTCCACTTTATTAAAGGACACCTGTACACCTGAACATTCATGCAATTATCAGTTCAGTCAATCATGACCGAATCATGCAGATATAAGTCAAACCTTCAGTTAATGTTCAAGCATCAGAATGAAGAACAAGTATAAGCCTGCTCTGTGTTTCTGATCATGACATGCATGTTCAGCCTCAGCCATGTCTTCTGCTGTTGTAGTCCATCCACCTCAAGGCTTGATGTTTTTTGTGATTTCTGGTCTGTCTGGTCATTCTCCTCTGATCTCTCTCACCAACAAGGCTTTCTACCCGCAATAATACAGTATATATGTAATAATCTCACCCGGACAGTGCTCAGAGTGACAGCAGACAGGAGCTTTTTTAATTTGCTCATTTGTGCTTTAATTTAAATATATAGTCAAATAACATTTCATCGTTTTAGATGCAGAGAAATATCTAGACCTAAACCACACACACACACACACACAGATACAATTGGCTTTCATTTCTTTACTCCTTGAATGACTGATAAGTCATCCAGCACCTCATCCTGTACCCTCCAGGCTATATGCACGAATTGTCCACTTTAATTGGAACACTTGTACAACAACTTGCATCATGTGAGCTAAAACGATGAAATGTTATTTGACTATATACTCAAATAAAAGCACAAATGAACAAATAAAAAAACTCTTTGAGCACTGTCCTGACAAGATTATTACAAATATACTCTAGTATTGTTTACAAACTATTTTGGAAGTTGAACCATAAGATAAGACAGTCCAAAATGGGAGAACCTGAATGAGGAACCTGAAACTGAAACTGAGATGAATTTGCTTTCTGTGACTGAACTGTATTAGTCTGAGAGCTAGTACATCTCACCCCACTGTCTTCCAGCAGCACAGAGGCACGCTGTTGTTTGCTAGTGAGCTTCTTCACGTATAGCACGTCACACGAGGCCTGGTCCTCATTCAGCATGCTCTTTCCTGCATTTATGACCCTAAAATAAAGAGAAAGAGGAAGTTAATCACTGTAGTTAAATTCATCACATCATCATAATGTGTTTTCATCTAGTAACCTTGCTAAAACTTAAAAGATGTTAAAAGATCCAAGGACTTGACTCTGACTAAGATCAGATAAGACTAAAATCAGACTAAGATCACAATAAAGTCAAGTAAAAAATTGCATTATGGCATTAAAATATTCAGAAACTACATGCTGAATGATTGCTTAAAGCAACAAAATTGACCACACTGAGAATAGGTAATCTTAACCACATGAGCACAGACAGACTGCATTTAAATGCCTGATCCATGCCTAAAAGTCACCAGATTTGATCGTGAATAAAAATATTCATCAATCATATTGAAAAAGAATTTTAAATAGGCTGTATATAAACATTTTTAAACCTACATTAAATAGCAAATTCCCTGCATGTGGCTACGGATCCCTGGATTAATACTTATTGATATGAATATTCATTTAGACTCTTCCTTCAATGCTGCATTCATCAACAATTTGCAGATCTTCATCTATTATTATTTGAGCATAAGAACGTTTTTATCTAAGTCTTACTTCTTTTTATGAGTAAACAGACACACCAAATGCTCCTAGTATCAAAAAGCTCTCAGTTTTCAGGAAATAGCATCTTTGAACTCAATGCCTGGGAAAACCCTTCAGACGGTGAAATGTTATACTATATATAGTTCTGAAAAGTACAGACTTTTCTGAAATGACATGTGCTTCTCTTTTTCAAGTATTTTGAACACAAGTGATCACAAATGCTGTGAGGAAGTCAAGACATTTTAGCCTGTCATTTTAACTAAAACCTGATTTAACCTGATCTCTTCTCTGGATGTTCAGCCAAGGCAACTTTTCTGGCAAGTTTTCCCTGCACTGTGTACTAAACTGGCTCCAAAATACTACTCACTACTCTCTAAAATACTCACATTCAAAACCTCATACACTCATAATATACATTTTTTTCACAGTGCACAGTGAGAACAAAACCACCACAATGAATTTATTTACAAATCAATAAAAAAGCAAAAAATGTCTAACACACATTTTTATGGCAACCAGTAAATGAATATAATCCTAAATTAAGCTGAAGTCTGTTTATTCTCAGCAATTACAGTGGTCTTTTTGGCTAAATTCTATAACAGACTGTGCAATAACATATACTCTCTATTTCAGAGTATATGAGGACAAAGAAAGAAAATTTCTATGCTTTGTTTATTCATTAATCAGTATGATCATACAAAAAAATTGGACTGCATAAACAGAAACATTCTTCGAAGAGTTTGAGATAATACAGATATTTTTTCTAGCTTAGACTTATTTCCTCCTGTAATAATCAAAATTCCTGTAATTATACAACTATCACTGCCATATCATAAAGTCATGTGTCTCGGCCATCCATGTTTTTTATGTCATACTTTAATGCTTGGTAGGTAGCCAAAAAGGAAATGAAAGCCACTGCTTATAAATTGCAGAACACACTCAAAACAACTATAAATAAATGTTATTAGTTATTAATAAAGTTAAAGCAGTCAGTTGAATTCAAATAACATGATACATTAGGACACATGACACAGAGACATTACCTGTGACATGGCAGTCATTATTATCATAAGGTACACTATGTGAGGATTACATTATCAGGAATTTCAGATTCCAGTAAATTTGGTCTTTAGTTAGCCTTAAGTGAGCTGCTCTAGAATGGGGAAGTAGGGACTTTGTCTACAAGTTCCTCTTCTGAGGTTGCAAGAAATAACAACACTATTACTTAAAGCTTAAACTTTCCGTTTTAACATCATTTTTTTTGTTAGACAACAGACCTGTCCATGGGCTCAGTTTTTATCTGCATAATACAGGCAGGACATCTGGGGGCTTCAAATGTTGTATATTATACTCTAAAGGAAGATAAGTCCAGATAACCGCTCCAAAAATAAAAGTAAAGCATTATAAATAATATAATATAAATAAAACATTATAAGTCCACAAATATGTAGTCTGCAAAAAAAGTGTTTCATCTTTTAAGGGGTGACAAAACTTGCAGAATAACTATCAAAATAACTTCCTGTCTTAGATGCAAGTTGCAAATGCAAGCAGTCAGTGGTTTCTTAAGAAAAGTGTAAATACTGTATTTAAGGAAACTAGAAACTAAAAAGCCTCGAATCAAATGGCTTTAAAGAATTGTTTTTTAGTGTAGGATGCTCAGCGATGACATCAAGCACCACTCCTGATGCTGTAAGGCTGGCAGTAAGTGGAGATAAGGAGAACTGGAGATAATGTGGTATAGAAGCCTTCTGAGCTAGACAATAGACTACTAATTAATGGATCATATTTCAGATCAATGATTTAACTCTCGACAGGACAAACACTAAGTGCTCCATTAACACGATGTGATAGCTACAGAGTCACATCATTTCAGCTACTATAAGAAAGCCTTTGCAATGCTTTTCAGCTACTCGTCCGAAACATGTAGAGTGTTCTGTAGGTCTTTGCTTTGGGTCAGAAAATATTTGGAACCGAATACTGGGTGAAATTGAACTACACTGTAACTTGATAGAACATGATACTGAGTGCTTGGACCACTCACAATGTTTTAGCAATATAGCACAAAGAAAAATCAACAATGGATTTACAGTGATGCTTTTGAAGTGTTCATAGATTTTGCCTTTTGTAAATGCCTGCTCAGGGTCACAGTGGTTTAAAATAGGGTACTAGTTTGTTTAGGTCTACATTTTTGGGAATATAAGCAACTAAATTTATTAGAAAATGTCATGGGGAGGGTAAATAAAATTGTCCTAGCAGAATTTTAAAAATAGTCTTGTGCACTTCTGTATTTCACAAACCAAAACCAAAATGCAATACACTTTTGTTTTCATCTAAAACAGATAGGTTACTCTGTCTGGGTGGAGATTTGAATATTCTCACCATTCTTGCATGGATTTTCTCTGCTAGGTGTGAATATATGTGTGTGTGTGATATCCAATGATGTAAAAATAGTTTTTCTTTATAACCATGCAAGCTCAGACATCTGTTCATGGGCTTCACACATAATTAGATAGTGATAGAGGGATCAGCCAATAGGTGCTATCATCATTTCGAAGGTAACTGATTTACCTTGAGAATGTCCTACCTGTGTTGATTATGCTATCCATGAGTTTCAGAAACTAGTGGCGCTTCTCATTTCTCTATTGCTCTTCCCCATTTTCCTTCCTTGCTTCCCTAAATACTCCTTGCTCCCCCACAATAAGGATTCAGACATTACAGCTGTTTTTTTTTGTTTTTTTTTTACAGCAGTAATGTCTATTCCTCGACATAGGATTTACATGTACACCACATGCTGTGATTACAAACTTTATTAACAAAAAAATGTCAATTCAAGTATTAGGAACTAGCTAGTTAATGACAAGTATAAATTAAAGTGGTGCAATGGCAGAGAGAGGACAGCCAGATTTGATTTGGATTTCGGGAAAACAAGGATATAATTTAGAATGCAGGTCAGTGCCACTGTTAGCCTTGAGTCTTCTTTTTTTTTTAGATTCCTACAGAGTCTCATATAGAGCTTCTTAGAGCTTAATAACTTAATATGGGTTTTATTTTACCTGACTATGGTTATGATTAGCATAATAAAAAAGGTGCTTCCTTTCGATTCCCTTTAGAACTCTTAACATTCTATACATTTCCCACAGTCAATTCAGTTCCAAGAACTGTGCTGTCATAAGATGAAACTCAACTCTAGGTCTGGTCCCTCAAGCCAGTGATGCCATTCTTCCAGGGCCAAATTTACTGTTAACAGCTTCCTGTTTCCAAAACCATAGTTGTGTTCAGCTAGTAAGGTTTACAGGGGAGGAAAAATACTGGGTAGGTGCATCAACCTCAACAATGGGAGTGAAGGTTCAGGATCAGGTATGGAGCAGTGGTAAAAGCTTCTTTGAGTTGCTGAAACTCTTATCTTCAGAATTCAAGGAGAGTGTGTACCTCAGGAGTTTGCAAATCATAGAAATTTCCAAGTGTCATTAATAGTTGTCAATCTCCAAAACCAATACAAGCAACATGCTGTCCTTCAGTGTTTTCAAAGTTTTCAGTGAGTAGCAGTTCTGCAGGTTGAAACACCTCATCATGGTTTAAACTGACTGGAAGGCTACACTAACTCAAATGCAATTCTTTAAATTCATGGTGTGCAACAGAGCAACTCAGAGCAACTCAGAATGCACAACACATCAAACGTTGAGGCAGATGACCACATTGGGTTCCTGTCACTCCTATCAGCCAAGATCAGGAAACTGTCAGCGCAGACCTACCCAAAACACATAGCTGAAAATGAAGATCAGGCAACATATTTTCAGTCTTCAAATTCAACACAAATTTACTTGACATTCAAGAGTTCTATACCAGGTTAAACATGGGCATGTATTTGGGAGGAACTTTGAAGAGAGGGGCTAAGTTTTTTGCATGTTGGATGATATAACCTGGGGTGGGTTGAGTGGGTTGAGAAACACTGTTGCATTTGTGGCATACAGTGATTTAAGACTACACAAAGAGTCACCTGATAAAACCTACTGTAACATTATCGGACATCATGATACATCATAAAATTTTGCAACTGGCATAATCATGGCTAATGTTGCACAAAATAACATTGTGTAAAATGAATAAAAAGGTCCATTGTGTTCTACATGCATTTTGTGTTGTGCAAGTCCATGTTTTCTGGCTTTAAAATGTTTAAAATCTGGCTTTTAAAATGACTTATTTTCTTATGATATAGTATATCATACTCTTATACATGATACATTTGCACTTATATACACTTCATACACTGTGTATCCTATGTGGACATTAGGAATTTCACATAAATGAATGGTACTATTAATGAACAGGCTACAGTTCCAGTGGTGGCCTTGTCTCATCACAGAATCATCACTTAATCTAAATATATCTTCTCATACAATACATCTCTATGTGTAATCCCCATAATTTAACCCCTGCCAGCAGGACTACTGTTCTTAAACAGTTTGCAAAATATCTGTTTAAGTGAAATTGAATGATATTGTAACAGGTGTCAAAGGCATTCATTCACCATCAATAAAAGGGAAAAAAATAGCTTGCTTTGCTTTGCTTTGCAATTGGTTCCGAATGAACAGCTTAGCTTTTCAGTCTGCACCCTGATCACGTGACTCGATTCTGCCTCACACTTGGGTTTTCATGTTTTGAGTTTAAGCAAAGCGGATGTGGTGTGAGTACGCTTACTGGTAAATAGGGCATAGCCAGGACGTGTAAGAAGTCTGCATATACCGCAGTTTAGTTTCGGCTCCTGAATGCTTCAAATCACCATGCAGACAAGCCTGCTGTCGATCGCAACTTACGTCATCATTACACACTAAGAGATGGCGCATGGGGCTTAGAGTATGACGTTCGCTATAAAAAAAGCGTTGAATGAACACTTACGGTGGTTATATGGGCCCAGATCTGTTTAAATGAACCTCGTAGAAGTTAATTAAACAGTATACCAAACACACTTTTAGCTGCGCAGTGGTGTTCTACCGCATTGAGCTGAGGTTTGCCCTTGGGTGTATGTGTCTCGCAGCATCACTGAACCGAGCGTTTAAAGCAAATTCAGTCATCTCGCACTGACTGAGCGACCCATAACAGAAGGTGCATGCGCAAGAACCATAAATGACCTGCGACTCACTCTGCATATCCTGTGCGCCAGGGCATCTTGGTGTCTCTCCGGGGTGTAATGACGGGCCGGGATGCGTGCTCGGCCGCGTACTGCACCAACTCAGCGCTCAGCTCCAGAAAGTCGGGCCGCGCGTATGGGAAGCGCGGGGGCAAAGAGTCCGCTCCGCTCTGCTGCTGCTGCTGAGGATGATGATGATGGTGGTGGTGGCCGTGCGGTACTATGCCGCCCACCAGCGAGGACATGGCATTTTTCACTTTGCTAATCATTGCGGTGCGGTGTTATACAGCGCGCGGAAGTCAACGCGCGAAAGCTAAAAGAGAAAACGCAGCGGCGCAGGGGGCGAGGCGCGGAGCAGGAAGCCAGCGCTCCTGAAATCGTGTGACGTTCTAACACACGATGGTCTCCTCATAGCGGAAAAAAAAATCCTCGAGTGTGGATCATCCGAGAGGCTTTGAGGAAGCACTGAAGTTCTGCATGTCGCTCTGGCAGCTGGAAAGGGGATGTCTTTACAGCGTGTGCAAAATCAAGGGAGGGTGGACCAGGAGAATGAGGCAGTGACGACGCGACGTATCTACAACGACACTGATACTAAAACTAACTATTATTTTTCCTAAGAATCATGACAACAACAATATCACACTCAGTTCAAAGTATATTAACTAGCTCCTAGATTACCACAGCCTGCCTAACTAACACGTAATAACACATGTTTAAACCCCCAACTATTGAGTAGTTTGACAGACAAAATTGTGAGATGGTCATTGTAGAGTGTAGCTATGAGTAGCTATAAGTACCTAATAAACTGGTAACTGAATTTTTTCAGCATGCACTGAGTAGGGCATTATAATTTATATAATATAATAATACATTGAGTTGAATGTATTAGCTACCTGAGAATGATACCTAATTAACTGTCAACTCATATGTATATACTGTAGATCCTATACAGCATTTTAAAACCCCAGCCACACACACACACACTATCCATTGCCATTGCAATGCCAGTGTCACTGCTGTGCTGAGTGTGGTTCACCACTCGAATGGTCGGTGATGGTCCTATACAGAGTGTCTAGAGAAGCTACAATATATGGTAATTGAACAAATTGCCAATATGTGTAACTACAAGATACAAGGAATACCTAATAAATAGGTAACTTAATATATGGCAAGTGTGTCTCCAGTCTTCAAAGAACCTCAAAGGACTGCTGTGACTGCATATTTTCATTCCAAAAAGGAGCCACACCTGATAGCTCTTTTGAGACAGATGTACTGATTAAACAAGAAGAATCAGGTGTGGTTCCTGCTGGGTAGACCTTTGCAGATAAGGTCGGCACTAGACCTTTGCAGATAAGGTCGGCTCCTGCTATATAGCATATATGGAGTTGTCCAGCAAACCTAGATATGTAGTAAACAACAATAATTAACATACTACTACTACTATTACCACTAATAATAATTATAAGAAGATTTTAAAATCAAACTATTAATCAAATTTGACTGAGCCAGTTACTTTTTACCTTAAGAAAACATAATGTCTTATCTTCACAAGTGACAATGTCCCCATGTAAGGACTCCTAATGAATCCTTCGAGAGAAAAACAACTCCCTGCATTAGAACAGGTTGTTTCACACAATCTGCCTGAAGGGGAACATTTTCAAAAGGAAATGATGACAGCAATATTCAGTAAGTGATGCATTTCTAATGACTGTAATAACTTATTTTTTATCCCAACAGTTTGGCAGTCAGAATTGCACAAATATGCACATTATGCACCTAAGTCTCTAAAGCATTTCTTCAAAAGTAGGATATTTCTCTGCTTTCTTGATCAAATGGTGACATATTCACAGACAATTGTGATGCTCACTTCCTGTTTGCTCAATATTGCAAAATAAATACGACATTAAAAGACAGATATTCCATGACTGTAGCAAGCTACATGTTCTGAATTCTTCTGCTGTCCTTGAGAAATGGCATTCACTAATGGCTGAGTCCAGAATACCTCTTTCAGAAAGGACCCTGGAAAGTTGGTGGCTATGAAAAAGTACTGTGTTTGCAATTTCATAGATACATATACATGTAGAGGGGCATTGGTGGCTCAGTGGTAGGTTTCTCGCCTACCATGTGGAAGGCCTGGGTTTGATTCCCAGCCAATGCCCAAACACCAGCCACTGGATGCAGTGCCGGTTCCAAGCCCAGATAAAATGGGAGGGTTACTACTGCTGTATTCCACCATTCAGGGGGGCTTAGTGGTTGGCGCGTCTTGCTCCCTGTGTGTGTGGAGTTTGCATGTTCTCCTTGTGCTTGGTGGATTTCCTCCCACAGTCCAAAGGCATGCTTCTAATTGGAGTCTCTAAATTGCCCGTAGTGTGTGATTGCGTGAGTGAATGAGTGTGTGTGTGCCCTGCGATGGGTTGGCACTCCGTCCAGGGTGTATCCTGCCTTGATACCCGATGACGCTCCCAGTGATAGATCGGATAAGCGGTACAGACAATGAAATGAAATATACATGTATCTGCTGAATGTTGTTATATTGACTACATGTATATGCTGAATATATGATTCTGAATACTGGCACATTCTACATTAAATGCTAGTTTATCATCTCACTATTTCTTACATGAGTCTGCGTATTCTGTCCTTGATATTGTTTCAGCCATGCAGGCAAGTCTTTATGTTTAAATGTTGTAATATAGATGCTATTAAATACTCCTTCATACTGTAGATGCTTCTACTCATGAAAAATCTGTCAAACTAACTGCAGAATGGACTTCAGGAGGTCCATAACCTTATTTCAGAATACACACTGATTTCTCCATATAAATATAGACAGAACTTATTTTGCCAACTCCTTTTTTTTTCTTTATCACCCCAGGAAGAAGACACCAATCTGTCATTTTCATTGGCTTTATTAGTCTCCCCTGAAACTAAAGGTGTCATTTCCTTTTGCTTCATATTTTTATACCTGAAATGTGTCCTTTCAACCTAGAGTTTATAATGATAGCAAATGTCCAAATGGTATTGGATTATATTTCAGTAAAATATAAATGAAAAAACATTCTGTGTACAGTTGAGTAAAATTGTAGGGCACTAAATACCTTCCTCATCACATTATTGTATTTCTTGTTAGTATGGCTGCCTTTCAGCATTTTTTAGACATTAGATTAGAATATTATATATAATATATAACACGAGGTTATCAGCACTAATGTAGTAATCTAATGAGTGAGAGAATACACGATAAAAGAACAGGAAGAGAAAACAATAATTGAATCACTTAAGGTCCTAGTGATTTTGATAGTGGATTTATCTCCAGAATTCAGCATACTTTTCTGTCCAAGACAGGCCATTAATTGCCCAATACCAACCCCATTCAAGAACTGATGTATCAGTGTCAATGTTACTCCAGACCTAAATATGTGAGATGTTTCCCTTTAGTGTATACATGACTGCTGCTTTGCTTGGAAATGCAGGAGTAAAAGTGGCACACCAACTCTAGTGATTCTTGAGCCTATGTTTATACACAAGCGCTAGATTATTGGTTGAAAGATATACAGTTATATGCGAAAATTTGCACACACATTTTGGCAATATACATAAGTAAATTGAAGTAAACACAACTGCTGTAGTTAACCTTGATAATGTATTGTTACCTTATATTTGATGAGCTTAGTAAAAGTAGTAATTGTGGCCTGGGCAAATGTTTAGTCACCTTTCTATTTGTAAATTCACAGAACTTAATTAACTATACAGGCCTTAATTGAATCATTAGGCAGCCAATTGTCATTAGGTCTAACAATTCCAGAGTGCAATAAATTCCTGACTCCTTGTTCTAACATTCAACTGTATGATTGAGGATCTGATAATGAAGCTAATTGATGCTTATAATGCAGAGGAAGACCATAAAATATACCATCAGCACATTCAGCTCACAATTTCCACTGTCTGAAATGTCATTAAAAATAGCAGTTAAGGGGAACTGTGGAAATCAAGGAAAATCTTGGAGACCCAGAAAACTCTTACTGCCAAAATCCCCATATGAGGTCAAACATAATCTCCATGGAAGGGAAGGGAACTTTATATGATATCTAAAAAAGCCAGGGGCATTCTGGGGAAAAAAAATGTTGTGGACTGATCAAATAAAAAAAATGAACTCTTTCAAAGCTTTAGACAAGCAGAATTTGATTAAAAAAAAGGACACCTTGCCAGAGATTCAACATAAGGGTGAATTTATTACACTTTGGGGTTGTGTATTATAGACGTTGGGTTTAGGGAAAGACTCAGTAGCATCTCCAAACACATGCCAGAGTTACTATTTTTTCTGTTTTCTCGTCCACTATATTAACAGTAAAAAAAGTTAATACTTAGTGCTGAAGTGCAAGAAGTGTTTACTTCACCTCCAAAATCAACAAATCTCAATGTTGGTCAGTAATTTTTGATGTCAGGTCATCAAAAGGTATGCTGCTTTTGATAATAATGTAACATTTCCATGTCTCTATGCCATATATAACACACATTTAGATAACATTTAGTTAGATAGTATTTCCTTTACATAGAGCAAAGGAACAGAACCTGCCTGCATTTTATAGAGAGTCAGTTAGTGATATATGAAACGTGATAATGGTATGATACAACCCCTGGCAAAAAGTATGGAATCACCACTCTTGGAAGATGTTCATTAAATTGTTTAACTGTGTAGACAAAAAACCAATCACAGACATGCCACAAAACTATTTCCATTTAATATTCTAACCTTCTGGCTTTATGAAACACTTACAAAAATAAAAAAGAAAGAAAATTGTAGTCAGTTGCAACTGTTTTTACAGATCAAACAGAGGAAAAAAATATGGAATCACTCAATTCTGAGGAAAATATTATGGAATCACCATGTACATGCAGTTCTAAACACCTGTATCCGATTAATTAGTCTGCAGTTAAAAAGAGTGCTTGCACACCTTAGTGAGCTGTTGAACCAAGCTGATTGACATAAATCATGGCTCCAACATGAGAGATGTCAGTTGAAACAAAGGAGAGGATTATAAAACTTCTTGAAAAAGGTAAAACTTCACGGAATATTGCAAAAGATGTTGGTTGTTCCCAGTCAGCTGTGTCTAAAATCTGGACCAAATACATAATGGGAAGGTTGTAAAAGGGAAATGTACTGGTAGACCAAGGAAGACATCAAAGCGTCAAGATAGAAAACTTAAAGCAATATGCCTTGAAAACAGAAAATGCACAACAAAACAAATGAGTAACAAATGGGCATAAAGTGGAGTCAATGTCTGTGACCAAACTATAAGAAATCGCCTAAAAGAAATGGGATTTACATACAGAAAAGCCAAACGAAAACCATCATTAACATCTAAACAGAAAAAAACAAGGTTTCAGTAGGCTAAAGAAAAGCAATCATGGACTGTGGATGACTGGATGAGAGTGATATTCAATGATGAATCATGAATCTGCATTGGACAGCGTGATGATGCTGGATATTTTGTTTGGTGCCGTTCCAATGAAATTTATAAAGACAACTGCCTGAAGAATACATGCAAATTTCCACAATCATTAATGATATGGGGCTGTATGTCAGGTAAAGGTATGGGAGAGATGACAGTCATTACATCCTTAATAAATGCACAAGTTTATATTGAGATTTTGGACGCTTTTCTTATTCCATCAATTGAAAGGATGTTTGGTGATGATGACATCATTTTTCAGGATGATAATGCATTGTGCCATAGGGCAAAAGCTGTGAAAACTTTCCTTCAAGAAAGACATATAATGTCAATGGCATGGCCTACAAATAGTCTAGACCTCAATACAATTGAAAATCTATGACAGAAATGAAAGAAAATGGTCCACGACACGGCTCCAACCTGCAAAGCTGATCTGGCAACTGCAATAAGAGAAAGTTGGAGCTGGATTGATGAAGAATACTGTTTGTCGATAGTTAAATCCATGCCTCAGAGAATTCAAGCTGTTATAAAAGCCAGAGGTGGTGCAACAAAGTACTAGTGGTGTTTTTCTTTGGTGATTCCATAATATTTTCCTCAGAATTGAGTGATTCCATATTAGTTCCTTTGTTTGATCTGTAAAAACAGTTGCAATTAACTACAATTTTCTTTCTTTTTTATTTTTGTGTTTCATAAAGCCAGAAGGTTGGAAAGTCATTGTCTCTTTGCGCTTTACACCTAATGCAACATGCTGTTTTCCACTTCTGGTTACATGCTATTTCACTGGCTTTGTACTGTGCAGTTTTACAAAGAACACTCTTATTGACTCTCTTATTGACACTCATTTTGTTGTTTTAAGTTGTCAGATTTGTATAGATTTGTATACTGGCAAGTCAGTCTATATAGAGTATTACATACAGCATACACTGTATTACACATGACTAGTAAATATCTAGTGTTATATTTAGTAGCACACAAAATATAAATAATACAATAAATATCCTTGATTCTAAACTGATTCTAAACTTGATTCTAAACGTGTATATATATATATATATATATATATATATATATATATATATATATATATATATATATACATATATTTTGTTCACCAGAAGAGGGAAGCAGTGTACAACAGATGAAAGTTAAAATTTTAAAATTAAACTAAGTAAATGAAACTGAGTCTTTCTCTCTCTCTCTCTCGCTCTCTCTCTCGCTCTCTCTCTCTTTGACAGCTACTTGAAAACAATAGCCCATGAGTGTGATGATTGTAATATTAATTATTTCATTTATACTCCATGTAGTTGCTTAGCAAACACTCCAGCACAGACCATATCTATTGATTCAGTAATGTGTAGTGCACACTGAAACCTTGCCCTTAGAACAAGTACTTTACTCAGGCTTTAGTAAATAGAGCTCAATATTAAAAACATATCAAATATATAGTACTGTGCAAAAGTCCTTATAATAACCCTAGTTGTTTTAAATATAAATTTTGTCTTAATTTTTTATTAAAAAAATTCTGTATTGCACATATTCAATATTATAAATTATTAATATAATATGGAAGGTAATGCACATACAGTCCAAGGATATTCAGAGACAGAGTCTGATATCAGTACAGTACACTAAGTGATATGGTAAGTAATAATGATAAAGTGAAGTAAAGTGAGGTGTGAACTGTGGCAGATCCAAGATGTTCAGAAAAACTTTCTAGCAAATTTTCTTATAAAACTACACAAAGTGTACCTGAGGTCACTGATGCTTTTTTAAACAACAAATGGGTTGCTACACTTAATACTGACTAATTTTACTGTTTACTACTCTTAATAGTGGATTTGCTTATATAAAATTTAATTTCATTATTTTTGAAGGCACCTTAAGACTTTTGCACTCATGCTCAGTACAGTGTATTTGATTGAAGAAATGGATTCCTGACAGTCTAACACACAGCACAATGTATACTGGTAGTATATTTTTTTGTAGTTATGGTGAACACCTAAAAAGCAACGCATTTCATTTCAAAATATGCTTATACAGCTGAACTCTTAACTTACTTCTTTTAAAATTGTTTATTGCAGAGGCACTTTGTGTAACATCATTGTTTTATAATCTCATTGTTTTTTTAAAAATGTTTTCTAAAACCCTTAATTTTTCATTCTTCATTTTTCACACCATTTAGACATTTCACTTGCTCTTTCTGGGCAGTCTACTTCATTGTCTGTTTGCACTTACACCTAATGCAATTACACCTAATGTGCTGTGTTCCACTTCTGGTTACATGCTATTTCATTGACTTTGTACTGTGCTCTGCTCATTGACAACAAAGTTATACAAAGTAAAATCTAATAAATATATAGTTATTTACACTCATTTTTCCCCTTCAGTTTGTTATACTTCTATAGGAATAGTCATGTAGGTTTGCTCTCTCAGAAAAACTGCCATCTCATGGTTATACCACCTCATGAACAATGAGATATATTTCAGGAAGAAGCCTTTATTACCATGCATACATTACAGCACAGTGGTATACATTTCTTTGCGTACCCCAGCTTAGGAAGTTGGGGTCAGTGCACAGGGGCAGCTATGATGCAGCATCCCTGAAGCAGAAAGGGTTAAAGGCCTTGCTCAAGGACCCAACAGTGGCAGCCAGGCAGTGCTGGGTCTTGAACCCTGACCTTATGATCAACAATCCAGAGCTTTAACCACTTGAGCCACCACTATCCAAAAATACTAAACAACATAATATCAAGTCTTATCTTAAGATATCTTTTCTTCTTTTTTGGGGTACTACTTTTAAAAAAAAAAAAAACTTTCACCATTATTGGTAGTCGTGTCAATATTGTGACTATATTGTCATTATTTGTTGTATAATATTGTTTTATTATACAACAATCATCATCATGATCATCATCATCATCATCATATTCATCCCAACATTATGTGTCTGTTGAGATGACATTATGTGTCAGAGAGAGAGAGAGAGAGAGAGAGAGATTTTTCCAGCACACATTATATTTGTGTAAAGGACCATTTTATTTAAGTAACACATGGCTTTGTTCTTTAATCAAGCATGTTCTATAATGTTATATTTTTAATATTTAATGTGATTTTCATTGGTGATTTTAATTTGAACTGGCACTAAAGCCTGGAGAATTATGACCTTTACATTACCTCATTTCTCGTGTAATTATACATAATTTCTCTTGCAAGCTCCATATGCTACTGTGAATGCTTTAGTACACAGTATATCCTCACCAGCCTACTGACTATACGTCATCTACATTCATTTATTCAGCCCTGACATTTCTCCTGACATTGTTGCTTCATACCTCTGTAAGAAACCATCTATGCCTCTCCATCAGGCCTTAATCTTCAGCAAATCTCGAATGGAGTTGAGCGATTAACCACCTGACCCTGAAACGGATGCATCCTTGAAAATCACTGGAAGCTTATTGAAAATTGTTCCACAATCACTCCGGCTCTATCTGTCCTGTCCAGGATTGCTATGCCTTCTAAGATATGTGTCTGTGCAAGGCCATCCATTTTTTGCCACTCAAAAGTGTGACAAGTAGACAAGAAGCCCCTTTAGAGCAAGGGTTACATAATGTAACCACACAGACAGTCATCTGTCATTGGGAAATCAGGACAGATATATAAGAACTTCCTCCGCTCATTCATCATTCTATATTGTCCTACAGCTCCAGAAAGAGGTAAACAATCATCATGCTAATATATACATGTTACAAGAATAGACCATTATAGGGGTTATAAGGAGTTCCTTAGAGGTCAACACATTTTTTTTAAATTATGGAGTCAACAATAAACATATTTTACATTCATTCATACTTGAGACAGAAATATATAGGGGTGATGGGTGTTAAGGTTTGTCATAACACATCTTAACATATGCCATGTATTATAGTAGAGTGCAATCTTGATAAATTGAAAACTTGAATGTTTGAAATTTGAATGTGGTGTTGGCTGTGGAGAAAGAATGGAATGCCAGAGGAAAGATAGAAGAATTTATAATGCCAGAGTATTAATTTCCACTGATCATTAAAGATGACCACTTTTGTGTACTATCAGTGAGCAGAGGCAATCTCAGGCACTATTGATTGTTCCCCTTTGCCTCATGGAGGCAAGAAGGCAGAGGCTAAGAGATGGTCTAATGATATTACCAGAATGGAAACGTTTTTACAGTGCAAGTTAATGGCCTGTGCCTAGGTGAAGAGAAGAGCTTGGCAACAAGGAAAATAACAGCACTCTCTGCATTCATGTTGCAGCTGAGATGCAGCAAAAATGCCAGGACATTATTCTTTAATGATAATGGCAAATGCACTGCAAGCTCAGGTTCTACAAAAACCCTATCAAAAACATGAAAATCTGAAATATGATGCCAGCTCTACATTTAATCGTTTATAAAGATCTCTCTCTCTCTCTCTCTCTCTCTCTCTCTCTCTCTCTCATCTGTATCTATATCTAAAGAATGGTGTTGCCTGTCTGTCTGTCAATCTGTGTATAAACACACACACACACACACACACATATATATATATATATATATATATATATATATATATATATATATATATATGTGTGTGTTTGTGTTTGTGTGTGTGTGTGTGTGTGTGTGTTTATACACAGATTGACAGACAGACAGGCAACACCATTCTTTCTTCCTAATTAAAAAAAATGTGTTTCAAGTCAGCATTCATGCCGTGTTTTGAATAGCAAGCATGGTAAAGAGAACAGCTGTCCTTGCCATTAACCAGATCTCTTGGTTAAACCAGGGGGGAAAAGGAACAGGGTCCTTTTGTGTAATGTGTACTTTGACTGAATGATGTGTGCTTAATCTACTTATTTCTAGTGTCTCCAAAGGCATTTTGAAAAATAAAACCAAAAAAAAATCTTGAGGTATTTTACTCTCTGCAGATGTTTGATATGATGCTCAATACTGGCAGCATTGGTTGTGGAAATCTATAGCCTGAGCTAGGAAAAAATCAGCCTAGGTCTACTTTATTATGATTGATTTTTCTCTCCACCAAAAGTAAAAACCACATGTTAACATCAAATAAGACAATGTAAATAGTAAAATTTTTATTTACATTTTTTTTTAGCCTATTTTGTTTATTTATATATTTTTTGGTTTTCTTGACAGAGACCATGTAGGACCATTAGCCCTTTCTGCCCATGTATACCAGCGAACCCTGGTGTACAATTTGACTAGTAGAGAGCAATTGTCATTTGTATATTTTTAGGTTTGCAACTTGGCTCTAAATTGTGAATACTTTGTGTGAATTGTGATACTGCTGGCTATATCAGCAGTCTTAGTGGTCTAGTTTTGTATTTACTGTTTCCTTTCAAACCTCAAAGCTTTTTAATATCTGAATGCTGTTTTTCTGCTTGCATAAAGGACTATTTGTTTGCATATGATACAGCAGAAGATAAGGAAAGTTTATATTTTACTCATTCAACAGATGTTTTTATACAAAGTGACTTACAAACTGAACCTTCTGAACAATAGAGTCTCCACTGCCTAGGGGAGATCTTACTTCTTTTTTAATCTATGACAAACTGCAAACTCATAACTACAACAACAAAGAGGTGCAGCAGGTAACGTTGTGGTCTCACAGCTTCAGAGTCCCAGGTTCAGTCTTGAACGTGGGTTGCAGTCTATGTGGCGTTTGCTCTCTCTCTGTCAGTGTTGTTTTCTTACACATTCTCTAGTTTCCTCCCACATCCCAAATTCATGACAGTAGGTGAAATCCCTACGATGGACTGGTTTTCCATCTAAGCTGTGTGTCTGCTTTATGTCCAGTATTTCCAGGAAATGATCTTGAAGGAGATAGAAATGGACCCTGACCAGGATTAATGAAGATAAATTAACGAATGCCTACAGCTGTCACACAATTTTCAAGCCCTGCATGGGACTAAAGAAAAGTTCCAACTGTACAGTACAGTGGGCATCCTGCTCTGCACAATTAACCAACAGAAACTTGCAATCAGTAGGCCAAAGTAAAGCAGGGTATTGGCCATTTATATTTAAATCTTTTGGCTGATTTTTTTATCCAAAGTGACTTTCAGCAGAGAGAGAGAGTACAACAGATCGTTCAGTAGATCATGGCTCAACAGTGGCAGCTTAGTGGTGTTGGAATTGAACACATCAAGTCAAGTCAAATGGGCTTTTATTGTTATTCCTCTGTAAAGCTAGAATACATTGGTACGAAATACTATTTCTCCTGGATCATGGTGCAAGACATAATAATACAGATAAGTCTTTTACAGTAGATAAGACTACATACAGTGCATGTAGGAGACAATAAGAACACAACAATAAATAGACAGAACAGTGAATATACAGTACAACAGTTAACACAGTGCAGTGAACAGTGCTGTGTGGGGAAAATATTGCAATGATGGGCTGTAAACTGAGTAGTGTGCCAGCAATAAATGTAGCAGCAATATTGGCAGCAATGTAGCAGCAAAAACGTCTACACACATCAGCAACTCATTGCTTTAACCACTGAGCTATCATCACCCTCTGGCCATATCACTAAAGCAACACATAATATGGAAAATGCTAAATCTTAAGTGTTAAGCACGTATATTGCTAACTGAATATTAGAAAGTGTACGCTTTAGTGTCCGACTCCACCAGACACGATGCTATAAAGTGAACCGCAGGGTGGCGCCATTTTGCTGCACATGATCTGAAGCGTCGCGCTCATTCCTCTCGGGGCTCCGCGCGCGCCTCAACTCTACACAGCACTTCAGAGACGAGAAGTCGAGCCGCATCCCCCTTGTTCCGGACGGAACTCCGGCCTCTGCGCTTTCCCCGCGCATCGTTTCCGCAAACTGAACCCGGTACCGGATGAAAGGACGAAAATGGATGGAGGGATTTTTTTTATACAGTTGAAGCCTCCACGTAATTGGGACTGAACAGCTCTGCGTAATTGGCCAGCGGAAGTTTGTGAGGCAGCGCGCGCAGTCCAAGCAACTTTGCCAAGGCTCAGCGCGGGAGGTCTATTTTTAGAAGCGTTTAGTTTTCTTTTCTTTTTTTTCTTTTTATCGCTGTTGAAATACAGGTACAGAAAAAGAAAGTAAATTAGACATACGTCCTATTATTTATCCGTAGGTGATGCTTTTTCTCGGGAACGTTTCAGCGCAAAGCAAAAGATCCGCCTTTGACGCCGGGTTTTTTAATTCTGTCAATGGAGAGCAAATGAGACGGTTATTTCCACTGTTTGATTGACAGCTCGACGACAGGTAAACAAATTCACTGGTGTATTGGTTTATGCATTGTTTCAGATGAAATGTGTAAAAAATATTATCCGCCAATTTGTGAATATTTGGGGGGGGGTACATATTGCTTATTCCGTTTCATAATTGTGTGCCTTTTACAAAACACTCCTTATGTTGGGGGCATTTGTAATTTCCATGTATAATACAGGCATGTTGTGCTCAGTCGTGTTAAAAGAACTGATTGCAGTTTATCAGAAGAGCAGGCAGCATTGACTTTCAATTCAGAAAACACTGAATGGAGGTCTGATATCACACAGCAGGTGCAAAGGAACAAATTATTAATGCAGCTGCGTTAGACAAAATCCAAAATGCTGTGTGAACTGATAACGGCAGAAAAGTGAGTATAGAGGTTAGGAGAGTGGTGAAGGTGAAGGTTGTGTTAATGGGAGGATGCTTATGGTATTGACTGTAAGTGCAGTGCTCTAGTGATGAAAGCATTGCCTGTATAGTATAGTAGGAGTGGGTGAGCTATTAGCTTGTCCATGCCACCCTCTATGCCCCACTGACTATCTTTGGGGGCAGTAACACCCTAACCTAAGAAAAATAATGTATTTATTTTAAGTACACAATAAACCTGGTCTTTCAATGTTTTCATGCATTTATATTCCAGGTGTACTAGGTATACTAGTAGATTAGATATAATAATGAATATACCGGACAGTCATTGTAATTGTACTATGGTGTAAGGTTTGTGAGTAATGATTTGGTGATTTGAAGTCAGCTTTTGAAGTTTTGTATGTGCAGTAATGAAGAGTCAATTCAACACTGATACATTTATGTGTATTTTCAGTTAATCTCTGTATATGTGTTGCTTGCCCTCACAGAAAAAAAAGTGAAACAAATTGGATCCATGGTATGAGAAAATTGTATTTAAGAGAAAAAAGGAAAGAAAATAGCCTACTGTTGAGTAGGGGAACTATGCTCGATCTTGTTAGAGGGTTTAGTCATGGTTTCACCTTGGCATTTCATGCTCCTTCTCTTCCTCTAGCACCACTCTGTCTGTTCTTGCTCTATCTGTTCTACTCCTTACTCTGCCCTCCCCTTCCAGCTTTAAGGGTGTCGCGGCCACTCAGCTCTAGTCCACAATTAGCGCCATCATGGTGCTCTGTCCGGCTTCACTAATAAAACCTTCCTTAGCTCTTGTTGCTCGCCGTGATTAATTGCCAGCCCAAGAGGAGCGCTACATCTTCCCTTTCACACCCTAGTGACGTGCAGTGTTGCAGTGTTTTATAGATCACCGTCAGCAGCACTGAAACCTGCCGGTGGGCCCTCTGGCTGATCAGCTTTATTGTGCACCGTGTTATTTGTCGCAATTGCTGACGGGGTTGGGCAGAGAGTACCACCATAGCATTCTGCTTTAGTCTTAGAGGAGCACATTAAGAGGATGTTCCAAAATCAAACGCTCGAATTCTGCTTTGTAGACAGAGTTCCCAGGGTCATGCTTTGAATAATGATTCAGGTTATGGAATGAGCTTGATAATAATCAGACTGTATGGTTTATTTATTGCATTTTCTGCATAATTACAGTGAGTTATCTGTGTGACTGACTTTAGGGCATGATTTGTCTTATGCATTTCAATACATAACTTCTATGAATAATGTGTATAAATGATGTGTCTTATGCATTTTAATACTTTCAATGAATAATAGACATAGAAATAGAAAGCCTTCATTTTCATGGTCTAACTCTGCATACAACAAAATTTGGGGTGCTGCTTCTGTTAATGTCAAAGTAACAGACATATAATAACAGCAAGAATACAATAAAGCAAATAAAGTATTAAGAAGTAAAAAAAAATATACATAAAGTGTGATGGATTAGAGTGTAAGCACTCCCCTGAGATAAACTACAATATTACACAGTCCTTGCTTTTGTCTGAGCAAAATAGAGGTAACAACTTTCAAACAGATTGAAATGGAATAAAGTGATAAAGTGACTGCAGTAATAAAGTCATCTATTATTGATATTGCACATTACAGTGTAGTGTATTTAAATAGAGTTTAAATACAAGTAACAAGTTATATATATATATATATATATATATATATATATATATATATATATATATATATATATATATATACTGTACATACTATATATATATATATATATATATATGTGTGCATGGTGCCCTACGACGGACATTTGTCTATAGGTCACAGTGTTATCCCAACTCATGCTCAGTGTTTCAGATCCACTTTGACCTGACCAGGTTCAAGCAGCAAGTGAAGATGAATTCATGAATTAAAATAATACAGATTCTGTCTGTCAGTGTATGATGTTTCATCTTGGATGGGTCAATCTCTGTGGTGCTGGTGCATAATTGCTTAAAATCTAAATATGTATACATTTGAATAATTTGTTTAATGAGAGATTAATTTAAATATGCATGCGTCTGTATATTTATCCAAGTTTAGGAGTTGTGTATGATAAAGAGACTGCAGAATAAGTAGGCTAAACACTAGATGTATGGCTGTGTAGTATGCGGGAGATTCACTTCTGTCAGCCTGCCAAGCCAGGTCATTAATGCTAATGAGTAGAGAAGTGATTTTTACAGGCATTTACACTGGTAATGATACAAGACTTAACATTTTGCTTTTAGGATCAGTGTATCAGTCTAGGGACTAGGGAATAGTGTATCTGCAGATGGAGCGCTTCCACACATTTGATTTTGTGTGTGTGTGTGTGTGTGTGTGAATGTGGTAGTTTTTTAGACCATATGACACAACTGGCATTAGAGAATGACATGAGGAATGGAGCAGGTGTTGATAGAGTTTGTGTCTAGTTGCTTAGCAGTTGTTCTGCTTTTCTCATAAAAGACTTACTTGCGCTTTCATTGCACAGGTAGAATTTTGGATCAAAGCTCAAGGCAACGTTAGCTTGCAGCGAGTGTCGTCTAGAATTACTTTACGTGCATGAGATGGCAGATGATTTATTGCAGAGGTGAGAGGAGATGAAGCCAAGGTGCGAGAGCCTTGTTTTGTTTCCAGCGGAACAACACGGCACTGGCGTCTTTAGCCTCTAGACCACTACTGAATTTGAGAGGGAGTAATTCGGGAATATTGCTTTGCATGCTCGTGTCAGTATGTGAGACCAAAACTAGATGGGTTTGCCATTATCTCTGAACCTCAAAACTGTAGCTCAGCTGTTTTCAATTTGGGCCAGCACTGTGTCAAATTTAAATTAGAGCAGTCTGTGCAAAAAGACAGAAAGAAAACTCTCTGTTTCAGATTGCCTGCGTTGAGATGCACACAAAGCTCGGTTACTCCTGAATAATGAGATGGGATCACCTTTTTTTCATTCAATTTCTTATTTTTTTTTTTTAACAGACACTCAAATTGTTCTCATTGTACAGTATTAAAAATGTCTGATATAAGGTCTTAGAATATTATCTAGGAAACAGTAAAATGATGGTTTATTAGTTACTAATATAATTCAGCAGAAGCATGAAGCAGCAACTTTAAGCACCATGTAACTCAGCATTTGCAAATATGTAAATAGCATCCATGGTGTTGTTCTACTCTTAGAAAAGGAAATATCACACCATAAATAATGTGCCCAGACCTCTCGGCTGTAGCGGCTGCCAATTGCGCGAGCCGTGACAGCTCATAAGAGTGGAGGCTTATCCTTTTCTCAGTGTGGAACAAACAACAACAGCGGCTCCCCCACATCACAATATGATGTTGAATACAGCAGCAAGAGCCATCTGGATGAGAGCAGTGGAGTGAAGCGACAGACTAGCTCATGCCTTTCAGGCAGATGAAGGTTTATGGCACCAAAGCAGTTTTGGGTTCGCTTGAATTGCTGATGAAGGATGACCGACACATGGGTCTGAGAATAGGGTTTTTAAATTAATGTTGAATGTAAGAGATATTTTTATTACATATGTGGGACTTTCAGGGAGATGCAAACAGCTCACCTTTTGCCTTGTGAGAAGGCGATTTCATTATACACTCAAGCAGAAATTCAGTTTGGACAGATAGAGTTACTGAATGCTTTTCACCTTTCCAGGCTCTCTAAAGCAGAAGCAGATGATGACTAAAACTGGGTAATTTTAGCCCTTGTCAAAGCAGATCGTGTAAATAGGAAAACTTTCTTGAAAATATTTGTCATAGTGATGGGATTTAACTGTGTTGTGTTAGACTGTAATTACTGCAATGACAAATTTATCTGCAGGGTGTCATGTTAGGTTGTGAAAAAGTTAGACGCCTCAAATTGTCTTAAACGTAGATTTTAAATGGTCTTACAATTTAGGCGACAAAACACTGTTAACCCAGTGTCATGAAATATCATCTCTCTTTTAAAAACCCTGAACACTGGAATAAATTAAGTAATTTGCTCAAAAACAGAGCACCTTTTAAACTGAGTCTAATGTGAGTTACCTGCTTTCAAGCTGGTGCACTTAGAGATGTGAGAGAATCAAATAAAGAAAGGTTTCTTATGTGTAGATTGTTTTGAAGAGTTGTGTTTATTTGCGATATCAAAACTGCAAATTGGTCTTAAATTACATTCGACAAAACATTCAGTTTAACTTAAGGATAATGGCAGGCATGCTGTTTGCAGCATTCTTATAAATTGTAATGTGACAGGAAGAGTGTCTGTGTTATCAGTGCCCACAGTGTTTGTTTATTACACACTGTTATACAGCAGTAATATGAAATAGTTGGAAATATGGAAAGTTAGTTCCCTGTAAAGAAGCAGCATGAAGTCTATAACAGAAAACTTTCCTTTTATCATGCACAAAATATGGTCCAAACTTTAGAAAGAAATTATCAGGCTTATTGTTAGACTGAATTTCTTAGTGAGCAGGATGGCACTGTTAGCAGAGAGATCATGAGTAAAAGCTTTGGCTTCAAGGCGTAATTCCAGCAAGATGTGAAAAGAGAGAGAGAGAGGGGTGGGGGGTGCCATGTTTTATAGGTGTCATTTAACAAAGCTTGCCTGAGTAGAGGGAGTCTTGCAATGAACTGTAACCGCAACAAAACGTGAAGACAATAAACAAGCAAATCGGCTGCTTGGAAGACTTCAGTGAACATCGTCTTTCTCTGTTGGGAGAAAGAGAGCATTCACTTTAATGTGGATCTCAGAAATCAGATAAGCAAATCATGCTTCTGTCAAATGTTCCTCTCCTTCTTTCCTCCTTGTACAGGGAACTGGATTTTATACTTGGGTTGTGTTACAATTTGACCATCACCCTGTTGTCCACCCCAGTGCCCTTGCTGCTCTTCTCCTGGCCTCACAATGCTTTCGAGCCTATCACACTGAGACTTTGAGGCACTGTTGTGAATCGCTTTGCAAACACACAGTAAAATTCCTCAGGGGTGGATATCTCTTACTACTCAATTTCGCTCCTGCTGGACCTATTTTCAGTGTGCCACTCAAAAGAGCCAGCCATATTACAATGCGCCTTCTTCATTCAGCGTGGCTATGCAGGAATTGATTGCTTTCACTCTTCCCACATATCCTCCAGCTTTCATATTTCATACAAAGATGCTATTTGTGCCAACTGGAGTGATAGAGATGTTTTCTTACACAGCTAAATCCCAAACGTTGAATGAGCGCTTCCTGTGTCCGTGTCCAGATGGACTTATACAAATACATTCAGCAGTGTGCTGTTTGCTGCACAGAATTAGAATACCTATTATTCACCAATACAGTGCTTCCCACGGGTCTGGAGGAAACCAGGAGGGAGGACAGAGTGTGAGGAGCGAGTGGTTGAATTATGGTTTGTAATGTGAATGGTGGAGGTGGTTGGGGTGATTCTGTGAGATTTCATTAAAATCATTCCTTCAAGGTCAAAGTCATGATGGACACAAGGATGCCAGTCCTTTGTAGACACACGCATTCTTAAAATCACACTTAAAGGTAATTTAACAGCCAGCCTACCAGCATGTTTTTGTGATTAAACAAAAAGAGCCCAGAAGAAACCCACTGAAACATACAGTTGGTTACCTGAGTTTAGGATTGAACCAGATCTCTGATAGTGCCAAGGTTACCTGCTTTACTGCCTCGTGATCTAGTTTTTTGTGTTTTTTTTTACCACTAGCTACTGACCAAACTCTAAAAGTACTTAACGTCAAATCATTAGCACTGAAGCATGAGCTTTACCAGGTCCGTCAGGTTCATTTCTCATTTCATTGAGTTCTGTTCCATTAAGCAACTCTGCTCCCTGCACTGCACTCGCCCCTATTTCTCCCTCCACCGGCTTTGAGCTTGAGCTTTGCAACCAAAATGCAAAACATTTTGAAGTGGGACAAAATATTCCTTTGTGGCTGAAATCATACTTGGCCTCAATGTGTGACCTGTGTTACAGGAAGCACAACATATAACAGAATAAGAGAATATCCACATTGTTTTTGTACTTCTACAAAAGTACAGTAAGAATTGAGTATAACACATACGTTATACATTGAAGCCATGTAGGAAATACATTACAGGAATACAAAGAATTTCATATTTTTCGTAATTTATTTACGTGACCATACACAATATTTTATTATTTTCTCATATTTTGTAATAAACTGGCAACACAGAGTACGTTACACCTTTGTCAATGCTGATTGGATATACCGATCTAGTAAATATTAATAAATGCCAACTGATTGTATAGTCACACATTATTTAGTTGTAAAAGGCATTTTGCCGGCAGTACTGAATACAATTTGATCATATAAAAAATGTAACAGGAGCAATGCACATTAGATTATTCCATACTAATTTATATAAAGGTCACGATCCATAATGGAGCTGTTTCTTGGTAGACCTTTTTTTTTTATAATATATATTTTATATACATATATTTCAGTCACAGGTTAAGCTTTAAGCTTGGTGCTTGACTCCATGGCAAAAATCCTTGTATTAGCTATCCTTTATTCTATAGTTAAGACAGTCTAATAGCAAAGATTAGCCACTTAATGTAGCTCACTGAAGTGTGCAATCCCAGATTTTCAATTTGAAGGAGCATATAATGGACTATTCACTAAGAAAAATCATGTGCAAAATTAAGCCTCCGTTTAAATCCACATAAATTATCCTTTTTTTTTTTTACAGAGACAAAGTGCTGTCAGAGCAAAAAGAGCACAAAAACACTGCACTTCTTCACCTCAGAGTATCAAAAAGCATGAATTTTAGCTACTCCTTATAATCAGGTCTCAGGAGCAGAGGAAAGGAGTGGAGCTACTTTTGGACATGATTCATTGTAGCATGCTGCCGTTTTGTTTAGTTAGTGTTGCTCCTGCTGCTGAATGACAGTGTGGTTGTAGACCCTGCTCTCTTTTGCACAGATCTTTCATTCTCACTCTCTATTTCTTGTAAGGCTCAAGGCTGTACAAGTTTCTAAAGGCTTCCCCCCCTTACCATTCACACTCTACACCACAGGATTATGGCCTTTCCATTCTTTCTGAAAGTGGGTGTCACTTGTTCTCTGACAGAAAAAGGAGAGTAGTCATTGCAATGTTCTTTCTCTATGCCCTTGTCTTTTTTTGTATCATATTTGCTCAATGTCTCATTCACTCGTGTCAGTCTCCACCTCGTGCAATCACGAGGCCACAATTTGAGGCTGAAAATTACAATTACAGGCTGCAGCAGTTTTTTTTAAATTTTTTTTATTTTGCTGCCGGTTATCCTTTGTGAGCAAGGCATGGCAACAGATCGCCTCTGCCCTGATTGTAATTAGGGGACTAAGAGGCAATAACGCGCACAATTATGCTAAAGGTTCTGCATCCGTGTTTGACAGCGAGTGCTGGCCTCCACGGTCTGCAGGGGAATATGAGAGGTAAAAAAATGGATCAAAAAGAGCGCCCATGGCAATTTTTGACCCTCTCATGTCTAATAAATAGGCTGGCAGGGGAAAAGGGAAGCGCTCCCCCACCACCCTACACGCAAGGGCTCTTTTTCTGACCTAACAGAAAAAGTCTTCAGCTTGCTCATTGTGAGATGATTCTTTGAAAGGGCTGCAAGTACTTCAAAGCGAGCATGTCATCAAAAGAAGAGAGACCCTGTGCATCGATAAATTCATTGTACAGAGGCTGTTCTAATCCCTGGATCTATGCTACAGAACTGGAATATGAAACGGATATGAAGATACATGCTATCAATGTGTGCGCTGCATTAGAGATTGGCTACAGGCCAACTTTTTTTGCACTTTGCCGTTTGATCTTTTCATGCTAGTTAGACATGAAGATAAGAGTAGATGTACTGTAGATGAAGTGTAATCAGCAGGCAAAATACACAATATGGAGAAAGCCTAAAAAAAACAAAACAGAAATGACAAATTGAACTATAGACAAACCAACTGTCGTTTGAAGGATACAAATGTGCTGTAGTCCCCAAAGCCAATCAGTTACAACAGACGACTGTGTTCATTTTCCTTTAGCCACATTGCCTTTGTGATGAGGATTTACAGCTGAACCATCATGCATAGACAGAAACTCAAAAGCAGCCTTGAAACTTTTAAATTCCATCTGTCAACTATTCACACCTTTTTCCCCCCTCATCATGACAAACAGAAATGTGAAAATGAGTTTGAAGACTACACAGACAGCATATGCACAGTCTAATCTGTCTTTTACCTCTTAAAGAGCCAGGCATCATATTTCTGAACACAAAAATTATTGTTTTTTGTTATAAACCGCAGGGGTGGCTGCTTTCGGAGGCACCATCAATTCTCAGAGCTTGTGTAGAATCATAAGTCAGGAGGGAGAAAAGGAGCATGGCATCGGATCCGACTCTCTGCATAAGTGGATGGGACTAATTTCTCCTGGGCTTTGGTGCTGTGCTGAGGGTGTGAGAGGAAAAATGGGGGAGAGGAAATGACAAGAAGACAGAGAAAGGGGGAGATGAGCTTTGCGGAAATTCTCCCAGGAATGGTGGAAGCTGTCCACATCACTAAAACTTACAATGCTCTATTCTCTCCTCCCTCTCTCTCTCTCTCTCTCTCTCTCTCTCTCTCTCTGTCTCTCTCTCTCTCTTTCTCCCTGTGGCCTGCTGTCTGGCAGGTTGATCTGTGTTTACTTCTTCGCTTCAGGAAGTACTGACAAATCATGAACGCCTACAAATGTGTCCGCCTCTTTGCCCTCTCTCTCTCTCTCTCTCTCTCTCACTTGCTCTCTCTCTCTCTCTCTCTCTCTCTCTCTCTCTCTCTTACTTGCTCTCTCACTCCCCTTCCCCAAAACATATTCTGTAAGAAAGTCTACCCTGATGTTTTCTCTTTCGCCTGTATTTCCACTTTTTCAGTTATGTGTCAAGGGGCCAGAAAAGACCTGTCAGTCACCTCTGGAACTCACACGTCCATACAAGCTGGAGAGCATGCGCTTGCATTTCTAGCTACGAGTCTACGCACCACATATTCAACTGTCACTGATCGGCCGCGTCTGCAGACAGGCAACTGGCAGTCGTGGTAGAGCTGGTCATTTTAGATTGATTGCAAAGTCTCACAGGCCTGTCTCTCAAACAGCCTTGTAGTTTCAGTCTCAGTCAAACACACTGGGGTCAGAACTGCATTCAGTTTCCACTCCAGCTTACAATCGTGCTTAATCCGGCATGTGTGGCAGCCACTTTATTCCAGATGCATGACTTTCTACACTAACATCTAATCAGCTATCTTCACAACAGGAGAAGAATTGATTCAGATGAATGTGATGAAGAGCTGCACTCCTATCATACACGACATCTTGCTTTAGCTGCTGTTTGGAGAAGTTTCAGACAAATATTAGGCTATGAAGCATATTAAATAGGCAATTAAATGACATTGAGTGGACAGTTTTCTTCTGCATTATTTAAGCTTTTATTCTGCAGGGTGTCGGACTGCGACATGTTCATTTCTATTCATACGATGCTCAATGACATAATGACCTCATTTTAGGGGCGCTTTCCTCACTGTATAGATCCACATAAATCTTATATTTCTTCTCTCTTTTTCTTTATTTCTTTCTGTGGCTCACCGGTCCACACACACTCTTCTTCATTTATTTAATAAAAGCCTCGATCTTCTTTTTCTTACACACCCTCCCTCTGTGTAAGAATGAAGCAGACAGTGGAAGCATCTAGTGATGACAGCAAGTAAGTGTGTGTGGACAGACAGCCTGTTTTTGGCCTCTCATTAATGGTAGCCGGAGTGCACACGAATGCACTAATGCACACTCTTACCTTGTTCTCTCCCCTCCGAGTGCCTCGTCTCCCCCTCCATGACAGGAAAACCCTTGCTCTTTGCTCAAGAATGATGTCCAATGGCTGATATCTTGGTCAGTTTTTTTTATTTCTTCAGGCTCTTACTGCCTTTCTGCCTGGAACTTTTGCTTTTGCATCCATTGCTCTTGTTAGGATCCAAAATAGTAGTAACCTTGTGAGGGAAAAGGTTAAAAGTGTACTGCACAGAGTCAACAGATGAATGTCAAAAATGGCTACTCTTCATGATTCATTTTCCACTTATCTTCATCCTCTTTATGATTTTCTCCTTTTACTCTTCACTCAAGCAGCTTTTTCAGCAGCCGTCCTGGTTTCTGGCTCTCCAGAGTCAGGGCCTATATTCAGTCTCCCTCTCTCACTTGGCTTAATCACTAGCCAGCAGGGTGGTGAACCAGCAGCGAGCTGATGAAATGGGACAGAGGGAGGAATTCACAATACACGCTTAATGCACAGGCGCATCACATTGACCAGTTGGGACTCAGAGGGGGTTAGTTGCTGTAAATTATGGATGTCATAAGTTCCTCCAAGCGAATACACAAAAGTTATAGCAGCATCTGGGCTTCCCCATGCTGTTTCTTTCCCAAACTGCATAATTATAAAGATAAAAGTAAAATAAACTTTTATCTTTGGGGGGGCTTCTATGGTAGCTTAGCATGTTTGCCTCCCACCTTGTGGGGTTGGGGTTTTTTATTTCTGCCTCTACCCTCACTGTGCAGAGGTCGCATTTTCTTCCTGTGCTTTTTTTCTCCCATTTCATAAACATGTGTTGTGGGCTGATTGGCGTCTCTAAATTGTCCAGGGTGTGTGTTTGTGGTCTGCGTTGGGATGCCGCCCTGCCCAGAGGTTTCTCCTACCTTGTGCATTGAGTCCCCTGGGATAGGCTCCAGGTTCCCCATGAACCTGTGTAGGATAAGTAAAATAGACAGATGTAGCCTCAAAGAAACAGCCAAATGAACATGTAATAATATTAAAAGATTATAACAGTGAACAAATGCGGGTGCCTAGCCAGAAATGCCGCTAACATAAATAAACCCATGCATGTATTTCAAATCCACGTTTTCATGATTCATTGGCTTTATTGCAAGTCTTGATATAGACAGAAATCTCTCAAACGCAGGTTAAAGATGTGGGGCAAGGATGAGGGCATACCAGTACCATAATGCCGGTTATTCACAAAGGATGAGTATGAACACGAACAATAAACACTGCAGTGCAACAACCACACGCAATCTGTGTCATGTTTCATTGATTTAAGCCAGTGGCCACCAATTCCTAGTGAATCAATGCAAAAGTGCTCACAAAATTGATATAAATAAGCATTTATTAAATGTGTTTGCACACTAAACACATCCAGTAATGAGACTTAGAATGAACTGAGCTTATTTTCCTCCCATTGTTAGAAGATAGAAGAAAACAAAGGCCAACTGCCTCTGCACTGAGCACTGTATTATTTTGCACACCAAAATCAATTTGAAAAATATTGAGGCAATTATTTAGTTCTCGACACAGCCTGACAAAATAACTGTCAAGTGAAGCTAGGGGGAGAAATAAATAATGAAAGACACAGAATAAGAGGAAGCAGTGTGTAGGATCAAGTCGGAAATAGAGAAACCCACATCCACACAAAAACATACATAAACACACAGATGGCAAAAACATTGCGGATGCAAGCACACACACACACACAGACACACACACACACACAGGCAACAAACTCCACACAGAGAGTTATTAAGCCTGGACCATTTTGTTCTCATACATAATGCAGTTAGGGCAGCCATCATCGACCAGTTGGGGATCAGCAGATGTCAACTGTACATTATTTCATAATTAAATTTGTTGACTTGCTAAAGCTTGTTCAGCAGCATGTGTGTGTGTATATATATATATATATATATATATATGTGTGTGTGTTGGGATTTCTGTGAGTGTGAGTTAGGGTATCTGTGTATTGACAGAATAATTTTTTTAGTAGTCTTATTTTAGTTCTTATATTTCAGGTCTTCATCAGCCATGATAAAGTGCCTTATTCATTCATTGTTCTTCAGCAGCTGTATTATCCTGGTTATGTTCACAGTGAATCTACACCCAGTCATGATGATGCAGATAAAAACAAAAGGGGCAATGAAAGAACATGTGAAAACTTCAACTTGCATACATAGTTACAAGCAAGAGTGCAGTTATACTGTAGGTAGAGTATCCAAAATCTGCACTCAAGTAAAAGTACAAGTACTTATGGAAATATTTACTCAAGTAAAAGTAACAATCTTAATAGTAACTTGAGTAAGAGTAAAAAAATATCCAATGAAAAAACTACTCAAGTTACTAGTTACTTCTGATCTGATTGATATGAAGCGAAAACCCAGAATTTCAAACTTCTTGGAGAGCTTTCACACACCTCTCCTTGAAAGTCTCTTTGTTCTGCTTATATAAAACATAGGTTGAATAAAGTAGCCTATCTCAGTGTAGTGATGGGCACATTAACATTACATAACCTGTCATTTGCAATAAAATCTCAAACACACCCAGATGTTTTTCTAACAGTTAACTCTGTCTTTATTTTCACATTCACAACACAAACCTGTCAGCATCTGCATTTAAACAAGCTAACAGAGAACAAAAGAGAAGGTGTGTGTGCAGAGTCTGTGTTTGTTATCATGTTTGTGTATGAACTTGTTTATGTGTGTTTGCCCTTCAGTATGTGAATGTTTATTTTGTCATATGTTCTTTCTTGAACAATCAGTTTTACAGAATTTGATCCTTGTTTTCTTGACTTGATTAGTTCTGCATAAACCTTAAGCTTGTTTGGTGAATCCTCTGAGGAAATAATAATATATGCATGTGCATTTTATAAGTACATGCATTCTTAAGGTAGGAATAAAATAAAATACAATCCCATTTTTATTTTGTATGTATGTTCTTCACTTTAGTGAGGTGTCCATATTTGTGTATAAATGCAAGACGGCACACTATGATGTTCAATATATTTAGTTTTTTGGAAAATGGATATGAAAATATGCAGACATTTAGAATGAACGTTTGTTCATGAACGTGTGTTGTTTGTAGGGTTTACAAGATATTTGTCATTGCTTGCACAAGAGCGCATATGAAGAAAAACATTTGGACAGTGTGTGAAATGTGGTATTAAAATAAGGTCAGTGTGCCCAAATGACCATAGTTACCAAATGACCCTTAATAGGGTTCATATAGGCATAACTTTGACACTTACTGCTACGTGTTTTTTCAGGTTGGAGCTAGAATTCTTGTACGCTGCAATGTCAGTTCGTTTTGGTGCACACAGCATGCATCGCATTATGAAGCTATTATTTTTGACATCTTGGAGTGAAAACATAGACTGAACTTGAGACCACGGGAGAAAAACGTAAACGTAAGCGGGAGATACGAGGCAGCCTCTCGTGAAGCAGCCTCTCCAAGATTCAAGAGTCTCTCGAGATTTGCGAACAAGTCATATAAACTAATTAGTTTAAAAATCTCATATTTATTATTATTTATTTTATTTATTGACAGTAAAGGAGGAACACCGCCAAATGTAGCGAAGTAAAAGTAAAGTTTTTTCACGAAAAATGTACTTGAGTAAGAGTAAAAGTACACATCTTTACATAAACTCTAAAAGTACACTTTACCCAAATAAATTTACTCAAGTAAATGTAATTTGTTACTACCCACCTCTGACCGCACCAGCTAGATGAAATCTATTTGTACATTCCTGATAAATGTTCCAGTGGAAATTTATTCTTCATCTGACAAAAAAATAACAAGTCAAATGCTATGTTCCTGCAAAGTATCATTTGCCATGCAGCCTGATGATATCACTAACACTGCTATAGTAATGGTTTCATACTAGGAAGTGAAAATTTATGTGGCAAACACAGACAAGTGGAGTGATTCACAGTGAAATGTCCCAGTGCCGTTATATTAAATTCAAGAACTTGTGGAACACTGCTCACCTGGAACTAACTGTTGGAGATTGAAGGAAAAACCAACATAAGTGTCGAAGTGAGTAATTGTGCTATCATAAGCTGCTAGGACAGATTCAATGCACCGTGCCAGCATGGCGGATCAGTTGGTGTATTGATGATGGTGATGGAGTGCTGTTTGAGATCTGGTGATTGTAAAGGTAATAAAGTATTATTTACATCACTTTCATTCTCATCAAACCATTCAGTGTCTCACCATGCCCTTTGTGCCTTGTGGATGTGGACGTTGTCAGCCTGGTGAGACCACTCCTATTAGAGTAAAAATGTTTCATGATAGGATATCAGTCAGATTTGCTTTGTACTGCAATGATAATTTCTTCAAAGTGGCCAAGGGATGTATGTTAGAACAATGGCCTATAGAGGGGTTGCGCACCCAGCCCCTAATGTGACATCCTATGCAACAAGATATGCCTCTTCCTCATGGGCATTATTTACTGGTGTTATAAGTCAATGTCCGCAGATGTGTTGCAGATGTTTGCATGAGTTAACCAACATTTATATCAAGTACAAGGTAATATATCCTGCAATTTCTGTTTTTCCCATGGGAGCACTGTCTCCAAGCCTCTTTGTTCTGTCTCTACACTTTCCCATCTAAACAATAAAGGTATGTAACCATGCATAGTTTTATTGTTTCACTATTGCCATAATAAACCTGTAATCCATTTACTATGTGCAGGCCACCCTGATTAGTGCCTAGATCAAATTAGGTTTAAAAATCTATATTTAGTATGGTTTCACTAACTTTAAATGTCACAGCAAAACAGAGGTGGACGAAGTACACAACTTCCTTACTTGAGTGAAAGTACAAATACTACTGGTCAAACATTACTCCATTACAAGTAAAAGTTGTAAAGACAGATTTTTACTTAAGTAAAAGTACAGAAGTTCTTGTTTTTAAAAGTACTTAAGTATCAAAAGTAAATGTCAACGCATTGTTTTATTATTGTTGCATTGTTGTATGCAATACTTACAGTACCTTTTGTAGCAACCTAGTAACCTTATTTCTTGAAATTGTGATTATGGCTTACAGATAAGGAAAACCCAAAATTCTGTATCTCAGAAAATTAGAATATTACATAAGATCAATAAAAAAGGATATTTCAAAGAGAAATGTCTGACTTCTGAAAAGTATGTTCGTTTCTATGCACTCAATACTTGGTTGGGCCTTTTGCATGAATTATTGCATCAATGCGGTGTGGCATGGAGGCAATCAGCCTGTGGCACTGCTCAGGTGAAATGGAAGCCCAGGTCGCTTTGATAGCGGCCTTCAGGTCATCTGCATTGTTGGGTCTGGTGTCTCTCATCTTCCTCTTGACAATACCCCATAGATTCTCTATGGGGTTCAGGTCAGGCAAGTTTGCTGGCCAATCAAGCACAGTAACACCATGGTCATTGAACCAGCTTATGGTACCTTTAGCAGTGTGGGCAGGTGCCAAGTCCTGCTGGAAAATGAAATCAGCATCTCCATAAAGCTTGTCAGCAGAAGGAAGCATGAAGTGCTCTAAGATTTCCTGGTAGATGGCTGCGTTGACTGTGGACTTCAGAAAACACATTGGACCAACACCAGCAGATGACATGGCAGCCCAAATCATCACTGACTGTGGAAACTTCATACTGGACTTCAAGCAACATGGATTCTGTGCCTCTCCACTCTTACTCCAGACTCTGGGACCTTGATTTCCAAATGAAATGCAAAACTTACTTTCATCTGAAAAGAGGACTTTGGACCACTGAGCAACAGTCCAGTTCTTTTTCTCCACAGCCCAGGTAAGACGCTTCTGACGTTGTCTCTGGTTCAGGAGTGGCTTGACACGAGGAATGCGACATTTGTAGGCCATATCTAGGATTCGTCTGAAGCTCCCCCAAATTCTTGAATGGATTTTGCCTGACAATCCTCTCAAGGCTGCGGTTATCCCTTTTGCTGGTGCACCTTCTCCTACCACACTTTTTCCTTCCACTCAACTTTCTATGAATATGCTTGGATACAGCACTCTGTGAACAACCAGCTTCTTTAGCAATTACCTTTTGTGGCTTACCCTCCTTGTGGAGGGTGTCAATGACTGTCTTCTGGACAACTGTCAAGTCAGCAGTCTTCCCCATGAATGTGTAGCCTACTGACCCAGACTGAGAGACCATTTAAAAGCTCAGGAAACCTTTGCAGGTGTTTTGAGGTAATTAGCTGATTAGGGTGCGACACCATGACTTTCCAATATTTAACTTTTCACAATATTCTAATTCTCTGAGACACAGAATTTTGGAATTTTCCTTATCTGTAAGCCATAATCATCACAATTTCAAGAAATAAAGGCTTGAAATATTTCACTCTATGTGTAATGAATCTATATAATATATGGGTTTCACTTTCTGAACTGAGTGACAAAAAATATTGACCTTTTTCATGATATTCTAAATTTTGAGATGTACCTGTACACATCTATGTGTATCCACTCATGCACATTTCAATCTAATGGTCTATAAATGAAGACTGGTCAGGAAAAAAAAATCTAATCTGCTTTAAAACCCAGCTACACAACTGTAGCTGTCCAACCACCCAACAGCAACACTGCTTTAACAAAGAGTTATATATATTTCCACAATTCATTTACACCGTTTTAATATGCATTTACACCATTGTCCAGGCTCCTCCCTCCTGTGTGCAATGCGTTGTGGGCAATATTACCCGTTAGAGTGTGCATTGTTCTGCACTTTGAATTTCTACCGGAAGTAGTAGACCATCCAGGAATTTTTGGAATACTCTTTTCAGTATACTACGATTTGGGGCATACTAATTCTATTTTTGAATACTATTTAGGACACATAGTATGAGGATTTGGACACAGCGTACGTTTTTGTGTGTTAACTAACATCATTACCAATGCGTTGGTGGTGTATAATATACAAAGCATATCTTCGTCCATTTTGTCAGCAATTGATCAATTGAGTTCAAAAAATTATGGAAAACCACTGAACTTTACAACACGTGATGCTACAAGAGTGAAAAAAATCATCCTATGATTAATGTAACTACTTTCTACTCAATGACCTGGACAGAAATGTAGTGGAGTAAAAAGTAGAGTATTTGTCTTTAAAATGTAGTGAAGTTAAAGTAAAAAGTATCCAGAAAAAATAATACTCAAGTAAAGTACAGATACTCAAAAAGTGTACTTAAGTACAGTACTCAAGTAAATATACTTCTTTACTGTCCACCTCTGCAGCAAAATAGTATGTAAGGGTTAGGAGAACAAGATTGCTGTATTTTAGCAGCTGTCAGCTTAAACAAGTGGTGGAGTGTGCAGTTAGTTCTAGGGCTTCAGTACTCTCTTTGTTCTTAAGAAGTCAGTGGATGTATTCTGATAAATATTTGTTGCTGTGGTTAGTTTATCTTAATTCTGAACATCTTGTTCATCAGTGAACAGAAGATACTCAAAGCACTATGGACTCTTTTGGAATGCGCAGACCATGCTATTCAAACACCTTATCTCAATGACACCAGCAGACATTGCCAAACTCTTGTGTACACCTGACCATAACACCCATATTTTGCTTTTCCCAAAGTTGCTGCCCAAAAGGTGAAAGCACACAATTGTGTAGAATGTCTGTGCATGATTTACCTTCACTGGAACTAAGAAGCCCAAACATGTTCATTATGTCCCTGTGCAAAAAAGTGAGCTTCATAAAGACATGATTTCTCAAGGCTGGAGTGAAAGAACTCGAGTGTCCTGCACAGAGGCTTGACCTCAACCCCACTGATAACCTTTGGGATGAGTTGAAACACTGACTGCATCCCCAAACTCCTCAACTGACATCAGTGACTGATCTCACTAATGCTTTTGTGTAACTGCATACATGTGTGAATGTTCAGAGGTCCTGAAATATTTGCTTGGAAATATCTTACCACTAAATCAAACTTGCTAAAATGTATTCTGCTTACACTCTTGGTTTTACTGACTAAGGTTTCATAGAGAAATAGAATAGAAAGTCAGATGCGGAATATACATACACATAGTAATTTAAACATAAATTTGTACATTTTATCTTTATATAGATCATTTTTAGGCTAGCAGAGAATCATTTTATGGCCCTATGAGAAAGCCAGTGGTATAAATAGCTCAGATTTAATGAGAATAAATTATAAGTATGTTAAGTGGATGTTTTGCATGGCTATGCACGTAGGGTAAATCAGATATGATACAAAATCAGAGTAATCACATATTAAATTATAGAATATGAACTGCAGAAATAGGTTTTTTAAAATTACAATCTGTCTACCAGTGATCCACATAAGATTCTTGCATCCATCCCTGTTCTTATAGAAAGGATATTTGATTGTCCCAATGCATACCCCCTAAAACACACAAACACACACGAGACACACATGCGAAAACCACATATTCTCACACATCACTTAGATGAACAGATAGGCTGTTAAGAAGCATGACTCGATCTACTTTAATGAACTTGTGCCCCACAGTGGGGTGATGAATGAACACAATGTGTGACTTGGCTCAAGGATCTGCTGCCCAAGGCAGTCCTGTTTGCACTGCTTCTTTCTTACGCCCCCTTTCATTCTGTCTCTCACTTTCTCCTGGATAAGCTGATGTAACCGCACGACACAATCGTGCAAATCGAAGAAAGGAGCCCAACTGGATGGAGTGATGAATCAGTCGGAGGAAGAGTGGGCGGCTGGTAGAACGAGTAGACAGCTTGTGGGAAGGTCACTATTTCACGTGTAGGGAGCAGATCATGAGGGACAAACCTCCTGTGCCCATTACACTTATGCCTGGTACAGCTTTCTTGTTGCAGATGAGCATATTTACATTCTGGATGTCACCGCTGGTCAGATTTGGGGTGCATTTCTCTTTCGAACATGTGCAATAAGAGTATAGTTAAAGCACAAACAATTTTGAGTGGGAAAATGGACGTTCTGATGAGGCCTATTAGTTTAAGAGGCAACATGTTTTGGAATGTTCATGTTTAGTATAATGACAGGTTAAAGAGGTGGAGTGGGAGCATGTGTATCTTTGTGACAGCTCAGAAAGAAAAAGTCAGGAAAAGAATACAGTTGATGTGCTTTTTCTTAACAGACTACAGATGGTGTTAAAAGCATAGCTATTTTAAAATTGTGATCAAAATGTAATGTTTGTATGGCTAGGAACATCTGCTATATATTTTAATGAAGTGACAAGACAACAGTGTATGTTGCATGTTTGTCTAATTGCATAAGCATGTGTGTGCTTCCTGCATGTCTTTGTGCTTTCTGCATACATCCCTGGGCATGTAGGAGTGTGTGTGTGTGCACCAAAGAGCAATGGACCCTCTGTTTTTGGGGAACTCTGCTTTGGCTGTGTCCCTGTGAACAGGAAGGTGCCATTCGGAGAAGAATGAGGGACTGTGAGAGTAGAACCTCACACAGAATATAATTTAATATAATGAATGGCCTCCTTTAATAACCGACCAGCAGCTTACTGTAATCATGACTCAGTGTCACTATTCAATGGAATAACCACATGGGCACGTAGTATTCAGAGCTGAGTTAAGCATACAAAGATGTGTGTGAGATGTGGAGAGAGCATGTATTAATTTATTCTTGTATTAGGCCTTGAAGTTTAAGTGCATTTTTGTCGCACAATGTGCTAAATTAAGTCCACTATTTTTTGTAACAACAGTATTCAATCCTGAAATAATATGCTTTAGCAACTGTAAAACACATCTGAAATGACATTCAAGTAGTTTTAGAATCATTAATAGGACATTTTGAAATAAATTATTGTGTGACATTTTCACACAAATGCTGAAGAATGACAGATTGATGATTGTTAAAGTCACAAATTTCAGCTAGCTTCAACTGAACTGGTTCTACAAAAACACAGCAAGGTTTTTTGATAGGATGCCTCACTCTGCTGATGTATGTTTATCAGGACCACTGGAAACAGGATCACCGGATCCGATAGGTTATATTCATGTTGGTCATCACTGGACATGGAGGGAGACCATCCTATCCTGCTGACAGTGCCAGGAACTGTTGTAATTCTTTTTGGATGATCAAAACACTGTAGTGTCACCAGAAGCAAGAAGACTGAAGAATCAGGAGACTAAGAGCTAAGGTGTAATCAAAGAGAAATTTTATTGTATGCTTAAAGACACTCCTAACTAAGCTAAATTTTGTGGTGTATATGTAAAGGAAACACTGCAGGAACATAAAAGCTTAAGATTAAAATAAAAGAAAAACAGAAAAACATGAACAATGGCAAAATCATGTATACGTGTATACACTTTATGAATAGAAAAAATCATGCTGATTTGATTTTAAATAATTAAATTACGTATATTTCATCTTTCTTGGAAAAAACCCCATAATATATAGCATATACATCAACTGACCATTTTATGCCAGTATTTCATCAGTATATTGCTAATGAATAAAAACTGACATATTTTCTGATTCACTTGTGTTCTGACTCACACTGTGAATATGTGTTATGATGACACATACAACACAGATCTTGAACAGGAACACAGGATACAAATATTCATAAAGCCTGCCACTATACCACAACTGATGTCTTGTCGAACGTGTAAATAGAAGCTTGTAGAGTCTCTTAGTTACTTTAATATTCGTCAAAAACGTTTGTTATTTAATTGTCTATGACTGTTGTGTATCATAATGCAATTAACAGCAAAAAATGTGAGTTGCTTTGTTAGCACATTTTCAGTGTCCTGGTTGTTTGGGCTTAATAGCAAATTTGGTTTTAAAAGGGGCTGTCTAGATGAAATTAAAACACTTCAGGGCATTACACAAGAAAAATCTGGCAACCTTGGAGAGGACACTTCAATAATATAAATGGATATACCTTTAGGACTGACTTGACAGTTGAAGCCAAGTGTTTACATACACATAGGCTAAAGCTATAATAATGATATACATAATTACTTAGATATAAAAACATATATATATAATATTACATATATATATATATATATATATATATATATATATATATATATATATTTTACAATATTTTACAATTTTATATATATATATATATATATATATATATATATATATATATATATAGATATATATATCTATATATATATATATATCTATATATATATATATAAAATTGTAATAATAATAATTCCACACATTTCTTGTCCCCGTACATTTCTTTTGCCAAGTCAATTAGAGCTACTTTGTTAACATCAGGAAAAATTCGAACAATAAACAATCAATTGTTAAAAGATTTATTTCAACTTTAATTTACTTTATCATAATTCTAGTGGGTCAAAGTTTATGCCAGGTTTCCTCTGTCTAGAAGATTCCAGGAATTAATGTAATGATGTTTAGAACCTTCCCATTGGGCAATGGCATCATTTAGAGTTAACTGGGAGAGTTAACTGCCTTTAGAGCCAGTGTCTTTTTGTCTTGGTTTCCTTTTCATAAAATGTCAGCAACTCAGCCAAGACCTTAGGAGCAATTTTCTGATGACTGAAGGTACTTCTGTGAACATTTGAATACAAATTCAAAAATCTTCGGAACACACAGACACTGCACCATTTAAGGAGGCACAAATGAACCCTAAGACAAAAACAAAGGAACTAGTAAAGTAGTCATAGGCATCAAGTAGTAAAGTTTGTATAGCCCTTAAGAGAGTCGTACAAGGAAGAAGCTCCTACTATAAGATCAGCATAATAAAGCCAGACTGATGTTGGCAGGTGATCAGCTGCATATTAGATTAGAGTGTTTTCTGGGCAAATAAAAAAAATTTGGTCATAATGGCCCGAGCTATGTATAGAGGAAAAAAACTTTTTAACCCAAAGACAAATATGAATATGATATTTGGAGGAGGATTATCTAGCAACAGAATAATATAAGATTATCTAGAAGTCAAGTCATCAGTCAGAAAGTTAAAACCTGGCTGTCATGACTGATCCTAAGCATACCTCCTAAAAAGTTGTAACAAAATGACTTAAAGACAACAAAGTGAAAGCATTGAAGTGGCCACCTCAAAGCCCTGACCTGAATCCTACAGAAGATTTCTGGATTGAACTAAAAAAAGCATGTCTGAGCAAGAAGGCACCCAAACCGTTCTGTCAGGAGGAATGAGCAGAACAGAATTCAAAATTCTGTCCTTCATTCTAGGCCTCATTCATTAAGGCATTATTCCAGCCTACATGATACTACATTATTATTAAATTCAGTCATGTGTCAAAACAGAGGTGCAAAGGCAGTTGGTTATTTGGGGTTGTTAATCTTGTGATAACCTTGCTCTGCTGCTTTCCCCCATCATAGTTCCATTCTTCATACGGTTGCCTTAATGGGTGGCTTGATTTAATGATAATAAGGTTTGCCATTTGATTTTATAATGATGTTCTGTTTTCGTGGAGCCCCTTGCTTGTTTTTTTTTCTTTTGAAGGATAGCATTTGAGAGGCCAGCTGGTAAACAGGGCTAAAAATAATGACTCCTATGCAGGGCTTGAGTTGACCGGCTCTTTCCGCTTCCCCCCTAGGAATTATTCTCTAAATGCACTTTGCAAAAAATTTCAACATTTATTTTTTCCTCTTTGTCCTTCTGCTGACACATCTAACCAGAAGAAGAGGAAGATGGGCTAAAAAATATGTCCTATTAGTTTGGAATATTCATACAAAGAATATACAGGAAATATTGTGCATACATTGATCTATACTACCAGTCATGGTAGTATAGATCAAAAATTCGATGTAATTTCTCATTATTATTTTAGAATATCCAAATGCAAACAACCCCCCCCCCACACACACACATTCCACCTCTAATCCTTTTCAGTGTACTAACTAATAGTTATGCTCAACAAATGTTGCAAATCTCATCACCAGTATTGATCAAAAATATGTATTTTGTGGTAAGTGTGAAAAATTTTGAGCCGCACTTCTGTCTTGTTTTCTTTGGGCTCAAAAGATTAAGGTTTGTGAACTCACAGGTCAGAGTTCACCGAGTCAGTGCAGCATGGAAGTATCCCCTACCTGAAACAAATGTGCATTTTTCAGGTCCGTCTTTATTTCCCCTTCAGTTCATTGTTTTTTTTTATGTCAGGTGGATTTTATTCACATTTAATCTGACTTCTGCTTTACCTGAATGAGCAGAAAAGCAAATTTTTTAAAAAGCGAGGTCACAAATGTTAGAGCTACATTGTAAATGGTGGCACGTATATATACATGGGAATTAATGAATAAACCTTAAACCATAAATAATAAATAAATATGCCTGGGAAATCTGTTTCCATCCTCTATGATACATCTTCCTCTCTCATATTATCTAAATATATAATATCTAAATATATATATATATATATATATATATATATATATATATATATATATATATATATATATATATATATATATATATATATATAATTGTGAACTGAAATGAGACAAGAGAAAGGGATAACTCAGATTTAGTTTTTTTAATCACTTGTATGCATAATACTTGTTTGTCTCTTTAACAACAAATAGTACAAACGTTACATTGGAGTGAAATGTGAAACTGGTCTCTGAGGATGCTCCTTCCTTGTCATTAAAGCTGTAATAGACCGAGAGAATGTGATTAACAAATCAAAGTAATTTTATATTTTAAGCTCTTCCAGTATCCCTGATAAAAATTAAACACTAATTGATGATGCTTCACACAGGATATTTCTTTTATTAAATGAGTTGATCTCTGCTCAGCTACTTCTTTTTCATTTCAAATTATTTAAAAAGAATTATATTTAAAAAATATTTTAAAGAAAATAAATACTTCAGAGTTTGTTAAAATAATTTAAAAAAATGTGGCTGTTCACTCTACATTTGTTCGAAACAATTTCTAATCCTTGATCAAATTGTCTTAGAGACAATAAAAATGTCTACTTAATTTAACTGTCTTTGAATTCCCCCTGCTAATAGCGTATATAGTGTAAGGAATAAAAACCTGAAACAATTTTTAAAGAATAATTCAGTGACTGTCATTAGTAAGTAATTACACTGCATGCTAATGAACCTAATTCCGTCTGTGCTATCAAAAATATATAAATATTCTTTTTTTTCACTTATACTTATGTGTTGTAATAATGAAGCAATTTGGCCATGTGAGTGCAAGACGTTGCAGTGTGAATGTACTGTGTAATATCTATGTAATTGGAGGAACCTTTACTTTGATCTGGGTTTATAGTTTTACTGTTTCAAGTTGAGGCAAGGATGCTTTCAATGAATAAGCAGCTCTAGGAAATAATGTGATATCTACAGGCTAAATAAACACACCTCTCATGAGATACTCTATAGATACTAAGATTCACGAATGGCAAACTAGTGCAGAAGTCAGGATGAAGTACTTCCTGTGATGTAAACTGAAGCTGAGACCTTGCATCCTGTTAAACGTTCACCTTAGACGACAATACAAAACGGCTTGCTCTTTCCACTAAACCTTTGATATAAGTAGATCAAGCTTCTCTCTCTCTATTCCTCTCTGCCTCTCCCTACCTGTGCCAGGCCCTCTGACAGCTCCAACTCTAGACTCGACAAAAAAGGAGTTCATGTCTGCGTGCTAGCACCTCATCAGAGTATAAATACATTGCTCAGTTGTGTGAATACAGGTCACAGTGTGATCCACACTCCATTTTCTGCCTTTCTGCACAGGCATCTGGAGTGTCTCCTGATATAATGAATAGCCTTTAGGCAATTACAAACATAGTGTTTGATGATGAATAAATAAAAGAGAAGGAAAACAAAAGGGAAAATGGGGTCTACTGGATTAGGGAACAGATGCTGGGGGTTCTCGTGTTGAATGACACTTCCCTGCATGCTTGGCAGAGGATCGAGGGAGATCAGCGCCAGACATTTAGTGCTATCGTTTGGCAGATCCATTGTTTTTTTTTCTTTTTTTTCACTTTTGGATGATGTGTGAAAGAAGAAGCATAACATCACAGCCTGCAGCAAGCCCATCAGGAACAATGTGTATTTTCCAACTTCATAATGTTTTCAGGATATTTGTAGAGGGGGTGAAGTGGGGGTGAAGATTATTTATCATAAAGAGTGTTAACAACACAACCAAAGACATGAAAACAAGGACCATAAACATGGTGGTTATGAAACTACATATAACCTATATGCAATACTGGGGCCCACATGACAACACAATACAATACAACAAAAGCTTGACAATGAGAGGCTGAAAAACAGGAACTTCCTTACTGTATTGGTGCTGATCAAGGTGACGCAAGAGACAGGTGAGAGTGCTTGTGACATGTGACATGCTGGGGCTGATGGGTAGTGTAGTTTTGTGCCTGTTGACAGAACTGTCCCTTTAACACATGGTTCCTGAAGTGTGAAACACTTCCAAGAGGGAGTTCTGGACGTTCATAAGAGATGTCTCTATACTGATAATGGCCCTTAGGCTGACAAGGTTCCTGGGGAGTGATGCCGTTAGCGTATCCGGCAGGAGACGTGACATCTTCCACAAGGTGGTGGTGGGGTTCTGTGCCTCTTAAACACTACCTTGACAGATCATTTCATTTCTGAACTTCCTGAAACTAAGAAATACTGTATGTGATTGCAGTGGGTTTAAGACAAGCTTTAACAGAATTACAGAAAATGTAAGACTCACAGTCTTATGACAATTACTACAATCCAGTCCAGGAAACTGATTTTCTTTTCTTACACACACAATCCATGCCTTCTTAGAAAGAGATATTCTTATTCTTGTATTCTTACATCTGTGGCATCTTATATAACATGCAACAGAATTGATAAGTGTATTTAGAACTACAGGCCCAACCTTCACACCCGGTCCATTCAACTTTCTCACTACTACACATCCCAACTTTTGAACATCCTGAGAACTTCTAGTTGACACACATCACGCTGTCATTTCAGGTCTGTATCCTGACAGGCTGTTGCTGAGCACAGTATTATTGATTGTGTTTCCTTTTCAAGGTCCGAGCAATGCACCTGAACGTCCTTTTGTCAAGGTAATGAGACTTGCTTTGGGAGATTCTTACTCTGCAGCAACTTGCCCCAAGAGAGCTTTTCTGAAGATGCTGACACTCTATTACCAGTGGTGCGAGCACTGATGAGCTGCTGTTGTTGGCATGCTTATCACAGGGTCAAAAAAATGAACTGCTTCTGGGGACAACACATCTGTGTTCCTGTACTAGCTGAGGAATGAACTGAGGAGTGCTTGGTACAAAGTAATTTTGGCTGTAAACTTGCTTATTCCCCCCTGCACAGTTTTTTTTTTCACTAGAGTAGAGTTTATTTGGCTTTGAGTATTTCAGGCATTGATACGGTTGAAGAGAGACAGAGAGAGAGAGAGAGAGAGAGAGAGAGAAACTTTCTGTACAGTCAGCATTCTGCAGTGACCTTGTGTCTAAGCAGAGTCAAGTATATTTTTTTCAGTCCTTTTTCTCATGCAAAAATATGTCTTTGGGTTTTGAACTGATCAACTAACCATTCAAGTTTTCCAAAGAACAGTTATCCTGGACACAAAACCAAGTGACATCTAGGAGTAAACCTGAATTTGTCCTAAAACTCATAGTAGGCTTTCTCTCTAAACTAGAACCATGATAGATAATGAACATTGCACTTGAGTTCAATAGTCACTGTTGAAGACTTTGTAAGAAATAAAGAAAAAGCCTTTGTTGTTTTTTTAAAAAAAAATATTCAGTTGGTGCCAAAGCTTTTTGTAACACAAAAGAACAAATTCTCCTGAAAACAAACCCATCACGCTGAAACTGTTCACAGCAGGAGCATGCTAAATTTGCTTCTGTCTTCTTCTCTTTATTTATTCCTGCAGCTTCCCCTGTTGTTTCCAGATGCACTTGCAAAATAAAAAAATAAAAAAAAAGCAGCAGCCTTCAGAACAGCACCATATCTTGCTGCATAGAATAGATATATAACATTCTGTTTTAGCTCTGCTTCCTTAAAGCTTCACACTATGTCTGATCCATGCTAATTCTACTATGCTAAAACGTTTTTTTAAGCTGTCAGTAAAATGAAAAAGGTCAGACACAACAAACCGTTTTCTTCTGCTTTATCTCTCTGCCTGACCACAATGCAGTAATGAAAACTGCTGACTTTCAGAGTCGTATTTATGGGAGTGATAAGGTAATGTGCATCTGTGAGAGGCTAATGCATGGATAAGGATGTCCAACAGGTTCATTCTGTCAGGTTGCCATAAATCCACAGGTATATCCTTAATCTGTTAATGTGTCATAAGCCATTAAGAGACAAATCTTCTATAAATGACAATACATTCATAGACAAATATATATTTTTAATATTGAATTAATCTGAGACTAAATCCAGACTAATGTGTTTATTGTAATAAATGGCTGTTCAGTTGCAGAGGGTATGTTGATATGACTTGTTGATAATAACAGCGGTCTTTATTTCCTACAGTATTAGTTCCTAGAGAACATCTGTGCAATTTTGTTGCCTTATAAATGTGGAACTGCTGCATAGTGTACCCTGACCTGTAAACCACATGCTGCTGATGTGGAGCCCGTTATACTGAAGGCACACTGCAAAAGATAACAGATACACATGCAAATGAAAACCTTCCTAGATTTATACATGGCAGTTACGAGAAACAGACAGACAGAGAGAGAGAGAGAGAGAGAGAGAGAGAAACTGGCAGAAATATATAAAAAATGGATTGCAGAATTTATTTTTTATTTTGACCTCCATTCCATATGGCTGGTTAAAAAATAGTTTGCCTGTGTTTTTCTTTTTTTTAGGGAAATTATTCATCCTTGTGTTAATGCTGATTTGTGTAACAAAAAACAAACAACAACCAGAGTATTTAGTTAGAGGCAATTATTTGAGATAATTTTTGTTATCAAGGTTTTCATTAATTACTTGCAATTTGACAGTTTAGCTCTGTAAGAATACTGAGAGAAAAAGAATGATTGAAAATGAGATTTAATGAGTTAACACAATTTCAGAGCTAATGGGGCTTTCCTCATTACTTCAAAATTCTCTGTAAGCATCATTTCCACTCTGGTGAATTTGCATTCTTGGGTCATTTAGAGAGCATGACTCTTGACTCATCAGTCTGGCATCAGTCTTCCTGTGACTTCTAAGGTCACTTCTAACAGATGTCGAATTCTGCACTGTTTAGCACTGAAAGCATCTTCAACTTTTCCCACTAACACTAACTTCTCAACTAGTCTCTCAGTTAGACTTTTACACAACCTAACAGTTTTACATTAGGAGCAAATAAGCAAACTGTATAGTGCTATTCTTATATATACTACTCTGAAAGCAGGGTTAAACATAGCTTAAAAAGAAAAATACAAGAATTCACGTCTGGACCATGGAGAATACTTGTCAGAAAGCTTTACAGCACCATGGAAAAAACAGCAGTTTTACTTATGTGTAGTGATGGATAATTACAGAAAAAATAGTTCTCTTAAACCCCAGAGATTTATGTCGTATATGACTCACACTGTTTGATCTGGTATACATTTCCTCTGGTCACAGGACACGAGCTGAACCCTGTAATAAGCCTCGCTTGGCTGGGCAATGCAGCCAGACTAATGGAGCATAGGATAGATATGACCGGCTGCTCTCATTAACTGTGGTCCCAGCAGACACTAACACTGGACATTACATCAAATAGTTGTGACCTGAAAACACGAGTAGGGATCACTCTGGGCTTACATGGGTCAAAGAAAATAGCTATAACTATCAGGATGTTTTTTATAAAGCATCTCAGAGCAAAATAATCATTTACAGCACCTTAAAAAAATCTTCCAGACAGCTTCCTGAAAATACCCAGTGTAAAGATTTTTTGGATTTTTTTCTTTAAAAGACTTTTCAGCATGATTTATATATGACAGCTGAAAAGGCTGCAGCTTAGACAGATTTACTGTTATAAGCCTGTTGCTTTTTTGTTACTATTTAGACAACAGAACACATGATAAAGCACCCTAAGCACAACATTGGTGTGTACATCCTGAAAATGTCTTAGACCAGACCTGTCAGGTGGCAAGCTGTTTCTTTTTGTTTCATTTAAGTTCAAATAGAGATGGATCAATTTGTGGCGATTTTCTTATAGACAAAGTGAATCCCAGTGAGCTCTATGTCAATACAAGTGTTGAGGAAAACCAGTTGCGCTTCAGCTGATCAATCAAGTGTGCTCCCTGTTCAGTTCAGTTTGTAATTCATTTGATCATATTTGGTAGCTTGGAAATATTTCAGTAATATGAACACTGTATACTAAAAATATATTTTTTTCTGAAACAGAGATTTCATTAATTGATTTCATTAATGGATTTCCTGGGCAGGGTTGCTCTGGATCCATTGCCTTTTCTATACTGAAAAAGGAATACATGGTCAGTGAGATTTAAGGAAAAAAATATTACATACAGTTTACATAAAAATATTTCTCAGCAAAACATTTCATAGCTTATACTAAACTTATCTAAACATGTTTCTTATGACTAGATTGAATGATGAGCATGATCACCTCACAAAGTATTAACACGAACCAGTTATACTGTGAAATCTCATGAGGATCTTGGCACTGATGGGAAATGTAACTGTAGTATTTAGGAAGATAATTTGGTCAATTAAACCACGTGTGGTAGAATAGCACAGCAGTGATGGGTCCAGTGCAATTCACCAGCGGTGTGGGATCTGTGTTTTATTTTATTCAGGGTTTTGAAAATACATCCTCAAATCATGTTGCCAACTCAATTCACTCAAGTTGAACCGATGTACGCATTTGAAGTAAGTAAATTCAATGAGGATTTTTTCAGTGTGGGAACACCAGGCATCAGAGGGTACCACACACACAACTCTAACACACACCTGAGGGCAATGTAGTGTAATCAAATCCACCTACCGACATAGCTAGCTAGTCTCGTAGGGCCAAATATGATCTCTAAAATGAATAAATTTCTGGGTACAGTCTGTCAGAACCTTGCAGAGCAGTGAAAATGAGCAGTGCGAGGCTATGACTACAGTCTTTCCCTTAAAACCTGTCTTAATTTCTGTAGTCCTGCACTTTTAACATCTGTAGAAGTAACCTTTCTAAGTGAGTTAAATCTTCATAATGGATTTTACTGCATGTGTACAGAACCATGCTTAAGTGGTATCTCATCTGAAGACTTTATATCTTCATATCAACCCTGGGCTCAATCTCCGTGTCTACCATCTACTGGTACACTTTCAGGGGTTTTGGTTTGGTTAAGAAATTTAAAACCAGCTCCCAAGTAGGCAGCAGAAAAGCTTAAACCCTGTTATCCAGAGATTGCACATTGCCACAGCCATTAAATGACCACAAGTCTCTTGTAAGAGATCATATCTGACCATGTGAGAGGATAAGGTACATACAAATGTTTATACAGCAATGCACCAGAGCTTAGATTATAGCCCTGAATACTGGATATGTGAGAAACCAACATTACCTGCTGCACCACTATACCCTGCTGGAAAATTGAAATTTTTCATATGAAGTTTCTTGTGGACATAAATCCAGTTCCTAATAGGCCCCTTTCCTATATATCACATATGTCAGTTAGCAAAGATGAGGCATGGAAGTGTATTCTGAATGAATGCAGCCTGCTGCCTTTTCACGCTGTGAGAACAATACCCACTTGCTTGGCCAAGTCACTTTGGCTTACTGCACTGCATGTGGTCACAGGCCATAAGCCACCATCCACAGAGACCCTACCGAGACATGTCTGCCGAACAGCATTTCACTGAACAGAGTACACCTTCAGGGACCTATGGTGTCTGCAGTGCAAGGATATTCATTATCAGCATTTTATTTTGTGTTTAATTTGGTACTTTTGAAAAGATCATGTAAGAGTGGGGCAGAGATGAGAGACAGAGATTTTAAAAGAGTGTTGAATGAAAAAAATAAAAATATCTATATAATAATAATAATAATAATAATAATAAAAGTGACTTCTGTACTGTTCCTCTGAACTCGATATTGTATATCAAACAGTAAAGTGCAGAGGAACACAAACCTGCCTTAGGAAATCTGCAAGGGGTTAACTAGCAATTATTTCTGTTTAATGTAATATCAGGAGCATCAGATCCTCCTGATAACACCACTGGGTTTTCTTCCTCACTTCTGCAACTCCCACACAACCATGCACAGGTGAATGCAGATGGCATGCAGATGAGAGATTATTTTCACAGAATTTGTCTTTTTTTAAGTGCACTAAAGGGGGTATTAGTGCTTTCATCATGGGTTATACTTTTCATCCTAGTGCTGGATTTTAGAGTAAACAAGATGAACAAGAAAAAGGTGGACTTCATGAAAAGGTGGTTTGTAATGAAATTCTCCATCACTTAAAGGATATCTTTCAACATATTAGACTCTAAAATTAAGCTCCTCTGCTGTGTAGCTTGGATTTTAGGGTTAAGTTACAGGCTCTATGGACAGACGAGATTCTTCTTCCTCACGATGTTTATGTATAAGAGTAGAGCATTTTGCTATTTTGTCAACCGCATCTACTGCATATCTCAATAAGCTTATGATCTTGTTCAGAAACATTTAGCAGTCTTTTACGCAACTATTGGTTTGAATGAATAAATGTTTTTTTGTACGCACACCAAAAAGTAGCCGAACCATACAGACATTTTTACTCTAAACGAGCTGGTGGAAATATGCTGAGGCAAACTGCAAATGCAGAAACAACGACAGATTCTTTGTGAATACACAAGGGAGTCCCACACAACAGGATCTCTTGAAGGAACTTAAAAAAAAGTGAAATAAGCAGGGCTGTCAGAAATTTGAAAAGGCTTTTGAATAGAGAAATGATTCTTTAATGCTTCAATCTGTCTCTTTCTTTTCTCCTTTTTTTGTTGACTGCCTCTTCTTCTCGACTTTCATGCTCTTTCTTGATCTCTTTTTCCCTCTCCAGTTTTGTTTTTCTTCTGAAAATGTATGAGGAAGGTTCTACATCTTTACTATTGAAACCTAGAGCTACCCTTCACCCCAGTACCAGCACCACTGTCTGGATATGTTAAAAGCAGTCATGTATAAGTCTCTCTGTAACAGCTCATGTTCAGGTAATATAAATTCGGACAGTCGTTTGCTGTAAAACTGCAAATTTCAATCGCATGGCCATAATATTAGTTTCAAAAGTTTTAGTCAACACACAATAATTTTGCACACTTCCACCTAGAGAACCAGAAGTGAGGTCAGGCAACATCTCCTTCCTGCCTAAAGCAGATGGGAATTAAGAGTCTAACTGATTGGAGCAATGCTTTAGCTAGATAGAAGTAAACAGTTTGTCCTAGTACTTACTCATTCCTGACACTTTGGGTGTCTGCCTGCCTTTAGTTATTTATTTGAACATCTGGATCATGCAGATGCTGGGGCTGTGTGGCATTTTACCATCCTGCCTGTCTCAAGCTGTCAGCATGCCAACTAACTGACAGTACCATTTTCTATATGTTCTGTAATTTTATTGCTCCATTCAATATTAAAAGCTTCTTTTGTATTACAGAAAGTTGGTAGTTATATCCTGGCTACCATTTGTCTGTCGGATTACTTAGCAGCTGTTAACTGAAACCATTTAGGCCATAATTAAGATGTGAACAGTCTAGTGTATAAGCCTTATGAAAGCATTCTAAATAGTTAAAGGGAATTAAATTAAAGAAAATATAGCATTTTTATTTTCCTCAAAATTATTGACTAAAACAGGGGTTCTTAACGCCAGTCCTGTGGTCCCTTTTGCCATGGATAGTTAGATTTTTGCCTACTGTTGCACACCTCAATCACCTGATCAAGTAGTTGTAAACCCCATAATAAGGAGGGCCGGTGGTGTTGTGGGTGGGAGAAATTCACACTGTGCAGGGAAAGAAATCACCAGGATGAAAATGATCTAAAATCATACCTCAAGAAGCAGATATAATACAATACCACAGCACAGCCCAGCTAACAATCCATTTGAGGCTGTTGGTAAGCCATTAATCAGTGAACCTGCTTATAAATTGGTAGATATTTTGACTTTGATCCTTACTAGCTTCTAATACCCTGTTATCTACCAGACTTACACATGATCAACACTCCTGGAAATCTGTCCCTGCATTATACATTTGGCAAAAGTGTCAGCTAAATTACATGGCAACTATACAAAATCCTGCGAAGGGTTTATTAGCCTTAATAAGCAATGCAGGTTTTGCAGCTCTGTTGGCAGGAGCAATTCCACTACTTCAGTATTACCGCAAAAATTCCAATTACAGACAAGGATTAAGTTCTTGAGAAGGTGGAGGGAATGCGAGACAAAGAGACTGAATCTCTCTTCTTATTTTTTCAACCTTTTGGTTGCATGTTGAATTTTAAATGAGTTTATTAGAAACAGATAGTCTGCTTCAATGTTTAGCAGGACTTGATAGCTGTGTCCTACACAAAACAATGCTTGGTTTTCTTTATAAGAGAAGCTTCATTTCCATTAAACTGTGAATTGTAGGGTGGCGCTGACTATTGTCTATTTTATAGCACTCTCATTAAGCATGAGTGTGCCAATATTATAGTGAAAATAGTATGTATATGTAATACTAATCCATGTCTGCTTGCTGAATAACAAATGTGTGCTGTATGGGTTCCACATTGGCATTTTTTACATGGATTTTATTAAAAAGATATACAAGATATACAAGTTTGAGATAAAGATTTACTTGTTTTTAAAAGCAAAACAACTTTCACATTTTGTAATTTATGTGATATAAACATACCATCTTTTTTTTCTTTTTAGAGTGGATACAAAGCTTTTCTACTGCACTACTGCTGTTCAGTGTGTATTTTAAATATTAAGTAGTTGATTACTAGAGGGTTTAGTTTGGCAAAATGCCTATATGGAGGTTATGGATTTGTTTCTACATCGATTCCTTTATTCCATCACCCAGAAATATGGCAGAAGATGGATTGGCTATAATAAGCGGAAATAAACGTTCTTTGCATGGTGCCCTACTATGTACTATATACCCCATCTTCTCTGATAAGGATAAAGAGATTACTGACGATAATATATCCCTCATTGTAATGTGTATTTTGTTCTTGCCTACCCAATTAATTGAAATTCCCACCACCTACTACTAAATAATGCCGCTTATACTGATTTATCATTTATTATTTTTAGACAGGATCTGATTACCAGCAAGAAATCTAATTAGACAGGATATTATTAGGAAGAAATAATCTTCTCAGATAAGATCACAGATGTTTTGTTTTACATGTAGAGATATCAAAATACAAATGAAATTATTAAAAATGTATGTGTATAAATGAAAATATTCTTCATCCAGTGAACATATAAGTCAAAATATCTGTGAACGGTTTTCAGATGAGGAGAAATGGAAAACAAAAAAGGAGAAATTTTCAAGATAAGTAGTGTTTTGGTATAGACTATGTTATACCCATGATTAAAAGGCCTAAGTAATTACAGTCATACTAATATTCCCAGTTATGCAGTAACATTTTGTTTGTTTGCCTAGAATTTTTATTTTTTTATTGCTTTGAGTAAGGCAAATTGTAAAAAAAAAAGTGCATCTGCATAAATGGAAGATTAATTTGCTATTTTTTGGCTGTGTGCCTCCGCTTGACTCACAGTTTGGTAATTTGGAGAGTGTGTTTCTCTGAGCTGTAAGTGGATTAGTGTTTGTAGTCAAACTTCAGAAGCACCCATGGACTCGTGTGCTAAAAGGAGGCTTTACTGCTTTGGAATTCAAGATTCTGGAATTGTAATGACTGAAATTAAGGCCCAAAATTGCTTGGAAAATTAGCTTGTCCAAACATGCAGAGAAACTCAATTACATATCCAATTAACGTCGGCCGCATCTCACCAGAGCAAGAGCTGTAACAATTTTCATTAGCCGATCTCCAAAAGGAATATTATGTTTGAATAATCAGCCAGGTTGGCCAGGCATGGAGTGTAAACGAGGGTCCCTTGAAAGACTTTCTAAATGGGTGAAAAGCATCTTATCTCAACTTGCTTGCTGTACTAGATAGACTGCTGTTTTGGACAGTGCTAGACTGGTTGACATAATGACAGTGGTATTTGTAGACAGGCGGTGCCATGTAGCTCGTCTTTCTGCAGGCACACAGTCTAATTCATGAAACTGTAAAAAGAAAACAAGTACAAAGTCATGAAAAAAAATCCTCCTGCAGTGAGCCGGGCATATGTGTGCTGTGACTTGCTGATCCCGATAGTCCAATCATTTCTAGTGGCAGTTTGCCCAAATGTTGTGGCTGTGGTAACCATTTTCCCTTTCCCCCAGTATGTGCTTATTCATCATTTGGCCTTTCTTCTGCATTGTCAGGTGTAAAACACTGTCAGTTGAAAGCACACTGGATTTGGTTAACTCTTTCATTCTTTTAGTTGGCTAGAGGATTAAGCATTTCACTCTTTCCTTCTCTTTCTCTCTCAATGTTCCCCCTCTCTATGAGGTGCTGCTGCTGGTCAATAATGGATGAGAGTGTGCTCACTGCCCCTGACAGCAGGGCAGCAAACGGAGCAGGGAACCCTGTCTGCCTGTACTGTGAATAATACAGAAGGCCAAGGGCCGTGCTCACTACCAAGTGATGTTCCAAGAGCAGGTTAGCTCTTTAGTGCCTGCTTGCTAGGACGGATACAGACAAACGGAATCCTGACTCAAGACCAGCATTTCTCCTTCAGAGACACATGTTGAATTCAGCCATCTTCAAGGCCTTACATCATAAGCCGAATGTAGGATCTATAAAGCATGAAGGATATATAATGCATTTAAGAGCAATCTAGATGATCATAGAGACGCTGGCAAGGTCAGGTTTCTGACGATTACAATGTCACCAGGACTTATGCTGATATCATGAAGGCAGGTTGGTCGCACATTTGCACTATTTCTTGTACTATCTCTCCATTCTTGTGCAGTGTATGCAGATTATTTTCACGGCTCATATATTGGTAGGTTGAAATTATTGCATGAAACAAGGACATGTCTTCAAAGAGGATTGATTGTACTTTACTATAGCTCTGATCTGTGTCAGCAGTTTTAAGGCTTCATGACAGGCTTCTATTAATTAAAAATACACACCAATTTTGAGGCATATGAAGGCTGTGATTATTTTTTTTTTCAGTATCATTAGAAGGCATTTTGTCTCAGACAATGCTAAACTGCACAGCTGAGCTGTGAAAGCATGCAGACCAGCTGTGTAGTACATGGCATATTGATGTTAAAAACTAAGAATCCTTGCCATCCTTAGCTTCCAGTAACAGTACGTCCTTGGGGACTGACAGCTACTGACAGTGTATGGCACAGCTGGAGCTAAAATCCTTAAGGGATTCCATAAGGGTTTGACAGCCAGTGTGTGGAAGTTAATTTAATGCCAACATAACCATAAAAACCCACAAGCCTTTGTGTTTAAATATTATGAGCTTTTCATGTGTTTACTAAGATATTTTCAGAGAAAAAAGAAAAAAAAGAAAAAGATGAAGTAAAAAATAGCAAGCAGTGGTTTTTTATTACTAAACCTTGTGTGGATTTGTGGTAAATGTATTAGCTGGTCTACTTTGGAGTTTCGACACTGGAGACAATACTATTTTGGTTTGATTGAACGAGTCTTTCAGCTCTTGGAAAGCTCAATTAATCACTAAAGACTGTTTTCCCACAAGCCACTGTTAATGCATAGACTATGTGACTCAGAGAAACAGCTCTGAGCAGCTGACATGTGTAAAGGTGGAACAGCATGCATATTCTGCCCTGATGCTATTTTCTCACTTCCGAGACTAACTCAAACCATAGCATAAATTTTTCCAATAAAGGTTAAGGTCACAGGAAAAGGGTTTTTAGCAGTCTTATTTGTTTCTGGCATTAACACACAAGCAGATTTATCTAAGTTATTTAATTTAAGTGTAAGCAGCTGTCTGGCTCACCTCTAAAGCATTTAGCATAAGGATCGTGACTCTGAATGACAGCCAACTATTTCTCTGCTCTGAACAGCACTTTCCTGTTGCTCCTATGATCGCAAAAAAGACCTGTAGCAGAAGTAACTTTGGCTGCTCGAGGCTTCCATAGCATGTGTTTGAAGTGAGGGAAGACATTCATCTGGCTTAAAAGGAGTTGGTTTGAAGCAATGTTGAAGGTTATTCTTTCATGATGTGATGGGGGAATATAGTGTGCCTGTGCTTTCTGGATGTGCTATAGACATACAGTCTTTTGTTGTTTTTTAAAACAATGACAATACATATCTATTCTATTCTGTTAAGCGGGGCAGTTTGTCCGGGACAATTAATAAAAGAAAAAAAATAATATAATATGATATAATATAATATAATATAATATAATATAATATAATATAATATAATATAATATAATATAATATAATATAATATTTCAAACCCATTGTTAGATAGTAGCTTTAGTCTACATAGAAAAGACAAAACAAAACAAAAAATCCCAATTTATTTTAATTGTTTAAAATATTGTATGTGTGATGAGGAGAAGTGTGCAGGAATGGGAAATACTTGAGTTATTAGACTTTAGATTGTACTTTATTTTAAGTTATTTCCACTTTACTGCTATTAAGGGTTATTGAAGCTAAATACAGGTACACTTAATTTAATTACATTTCCAGAAAAAAAACATACTTTTATGCTTTTAAGTACTCATTACAGCATTACAATTTGCAAAGGTCTCCTTTCTTCTCCAGCCAATGACTGTATGCCTGCACTGAAAAAACCTGATTGAATTTACTTAACTTAAGTGTGTACATTGGTACAACATAATTAAATTCAGTAACATTAACACAATTAATTTTCCTTCATCCAACTTGATTTGATCTTGTATTTTCGAAGCCCAGAATAAAACTGAACACAGAGCTCACACCTGAGCTGAGAATCTAACTCACACCGCTGGTGTATTGCAACGTACACATCACTGCTGTGCTATTTAATTGCCTAAATCTAATACTACAGTTATATTTCCCATCAGTGCCAACATTCTTGTGAGATTTCACAGTGTAATTGGTTTGCGTTAATACTACAAGTTGATCATGCTCACACTGCAACATTCAGTCTAGTCATTAGAAACATGTTTAAATGAAGTTTAGTATGAGCAATGAAATCATGTTTTGTTGAGAAACATCTTTGTTTGTTTCTTAAATTTGAATGACCTCATATTCTTTTCTTTCACTGTGTGCATTTCAGTTACATTTCAGTTTATAGCATCCGATCATCCAAAGTTGTGTAGAAACTCAAGAGATATGCCTTTTTGCCATCTGCTTTGACCTTCACATGCTACACAATGTAGTAAGTGCTACAGCTTCTTTCCATGTGTTTTTCTGTGGGAAAGCCACAAGACTGCAGTGTTTAACTTCAGCACGAACACCCCTATTCCTACCTAAATAAGATGTTTTAATATGCTGAATTAAGTGAAGAACTTTATACACTGTAAAGTATCTCCTTTGCCTTAAAGGTGTGAACTCCAGTTGCTAATATAATTGATAATTGATTCCTGTTGCTAATATAATTGATAATTGATTCCTGTTGCTAATATAATTGCCTAGACAGCAAGTCAAATTTGATTCTTTCCCTTTTAACTAAGTAAGACTGAAATGTGACATGTGACATATTTGTAAATTAGCATATATTGTGCTATAAAGCGACAATCTATCTGGTCCTCTAATTTGATTGATTGAGCAGCATTCCAAAAATGCTTTGGAACCGTTACTACAGTAGTGTTAATGATATCATCAGCAGACATGGCAAATACTTTATATAACTTAAAATATGAACGCTCCTCAGATGAATATGAAAAGAAAGAAGGGATGCCAGTTTTGCCAGAAGCGCCTTTAACAGGAATGTACAAATTGTGAGGTAGCTAGCTTATTTGGGATCTATTTTCACTAGTGGAGCATAAATATGCAGTTTGGCTATATTATGTGTGAGATGTCACATACTCTATATCAATTTGTTGTTTATAGAACCGAAACAATATTGCACTCATAATTGGGTGGTTATTCTAAATATTGGCATCACTGTGATTAACTAAGGCACTTGTTCTGCAGGGTTTTGCTTACTGACAAATCAGAGCCTTGGAAATATTCAGTACAAACTCACACTTTCTCATGCGGTGTTTCTCAACTATACCAGTATACTATATAAACAAACAACCAGAAGACTCACTAGAAAAATTGGAAAAAAAAGTGATATAGGAATAGATTTGAGTTGTCTGTCCCTTCAATTATTGACTTTTTTCAAGCTGCAGAAAGAAACCATCTTGTAAAAAAATACATCACAACAAATAACAGTGTTTCATTAGGAAAAAGATTGTGCCATTTGTTTTGGATCGCTGCAGATGTTATCAGTCTGTAAAACGGTTTTGGACAGAAGAGTTGATAGTGCGGAGCAGCATTGCCTGATCAGAGCTTTAGATCAATCTAGACTTGATTTATCCAATCCCATTCCTATTGATTTCTCTGAGTTCTGAATTTTAGCGTGAGCTGTTCAACATTAAGAGAGAGAGTGTATTTTTAAAAAGGCAAAAACAGCTGCATAATTTTGGGCCAAGCCAGACACTGAGAAGCCAGAGTAAGGCTTGAAGATCCACTTAGGGTGTCTTTGATTATATTAGAGCTTCCTGAGTACTCTCATCCTTTCAATTTAAGTTAGACTTTCTGCTCATTCCTCAGTGTATTCCTCTAAATGAGAGAAATCTCAGGCCCAGACTGGCTTTACAGATGAGCCATTGTGCTGCTGAGAATGAAGAACTGCCATTGTATCGAACAACAATCATAAATTTTTAAGAACAAATTACAAGCAGCATTTGTGCAGGGCAGCTGTTGTGCACTGAATGCTTTTCAGCAACTGACCATGCCTTTTTGAGAGGGTTCAGAAAATGGAATGAAATTGCAAGTTGAGTTTATTTTGAACCTGTGATACTTGCTTACGCCTGGATCTCTGCATACATTTTTATCCAATACTTGTATCGCTGTACAATAGCATGTTTTCTGATGTTGTGTGTTGTAGGTGAGCAAACTCTGATTTTCTTTTTTGACATTTCATTAGTCTAGACTAACTCTGCTCTTTTCCTTGTGCTTATGTTCGAACCCAAACCACTGCTTAAGCTTTATCCCTCTAGACAAACACTGATGGCGAGGATCGAGTCTGCATAAAATACACACCTGGTGAGAACGAAGTGAGCCGTGAAGTGTGTGTCTGCATGTGTATGGGTCGGTGTGCAATGTGTGTAGGTGGTGTGTGATGGCTCTGGATGAGATATACTCTGACAGGTCTGGCTGTGTAATTTTGGTTCATGCTGATGAGTTGGCAAAACCAGGGTCTCCTTCGAGTTACTTCCAGCATTTATAGAAACATGAACCAATAACTCTGGATGTGTTGCTGCAGGCTTCCCAAGGTTCATCTCACAGCTTAATCTGCGTTTAGTGGGGATGAACCCACCTCTGCCTGTCTTTTTTAGGGAAAGATAATGAATTAAACCAGCAATATCCCTGTTGACGATGTATGCCATTTTTATTGCAGACCTTTTCGAGATTCCTTGAAGTTTCATCGTTGCAACTGCATGTAAACTTCCTAAAAGTAGACCTAAGGTGCAATTCTGCAGATTTAAAGCTTTCTGTTTTGCATATTAGGCCCCTGGCAACCAAATGCAATCTTGCAGAATTCAAATGAGCACTTAGTGAAGCTGTCACTTAAGTTATTTTTGTAACATTTCTCTTATTGCAAATGCTGAATGTAGCATATGTCTGTCACTGATGCAAGCAATAGCAAATATGTGTCTTCTGAGTCCAGCTCAAATGAAATTTGAACTGCTTGCCAAAACCTTCACTAGACAAGGGATTGATGAAAAGTCATTTAGTGTGATACTGGACAGTATTGGACAAACGTTTTCTTTGAAGTGTTCAACATTGTCACTGTCACATAGACAGGTCTTTTGTAAGTCTGACAGGCTGACCATATGCTGCATTATTGATTCCTTGAAAACCCTGGCGTTCTTATGTTGCACTTAGGATGACGTTATTGAGTGACAGATTTGTGTAGCTCCATGGAAGTTGCATCAAAAAGTCTGATTGCTTCATTTTTGAAAGCATCAGCCCAAAGACAAAATTCTTTGTATTCAAAAATGCCAAGCCTGTCTTGCATAAATGCTGTGAAGTCTGTGTATAAAAGAGCTAGCTGAAAAAAAACCCTCCTTTCTTCTACTCCAAGCTTTTGCTTGTCAGTGTCAATCAACACTCATGCTGTGGACTTTAAGGTCTACCTCAGGCATGTATGTGTTTGAATGGCCTCTGTTCTTCTTCTGTCACACCATTTATCCATCCTACTTCATTCCCTCCCTCAACCCCTCCCCCCCTCCTCCCTCCCACTGTCTATACTTCCATCTCTCTCTTTTTTGCTCTTTCTCTATAGCTTTTTTTTTTTAGTTTTTTACTTTAATCTCTTCTTTCACCCCCAAGCTTTATTCCCTACTTTATGGAACAGATGTCTGGATCTGAATTTGCACTGGCACACTTACATGTCCGGTTCCTCCGAGAGCTTGAGGGAGGCAAATCTTTACACACCTCTCTTCTTCTGCTTCACCCACTCAAACACATCCACACACACATACACATCCACAGGAAATCAAACAGTGCTGGACAGCCTCTGTGATGCCACATCTTTGAGATTGAAAACACCAGAGAGCTGCCTCCATTCTCAGGGGCAGGGAAAGAGAGAGAGAGAGAGAGAGAAAGAGAGAGGGAGGATGAACGTGAAAAAGGAAGAAAGAGGAGTGAGGTTTGATGAGAGGAACAGAAATAAATATGTCAGACATCTTGCCATCTGTACTGGGGGCACTCCAATGGGACTAATTAGGCGGCTGAGGCAGGTTGAGGAGCTCGTTTGAAAATGGTGCACTCTTCCGGGGAAACCGGGAGGTGCAAAAGGAGTCTCCACTCATCACTGACTCACTCCTACATGTTTAGGCGGTTTGAATCCCCTTTTGCTCCTAACGCCTGCTTGTCGGCTGTGAAGCCTCTCGATTTGATATTTTTGTCCGAGGCAGATAGATCCATGATATTCTTTTAATATCTGTTATTTTAAATACTGAAACACAAACGGTTCAAAAGTTATATTATATCTGTGGTCCGTGATAACCGCCTTCTGTCTTGTGCAGTGTACAAAATAACATAATGTGAGCTTAATTGATTTTTAAATTATTGATGCATTTTATCCTTGTCTCACCATCAGCAAATGATGTGATTTATACCACTCACTTTTTTTCTGAAAGGTATTTCAAGTAGATTTATTGAGATATGAGACGACTACTTAAAAAAACGAAATGTCCTTCATGAACTCTTCTTTTTTAAAAAGAAGTAAAAAGGAATAAAAAGAAAGGCCCAGGATGCACTTTTAGATTTATTTTAATACAAATCTACCTTATTAACCAGAACACTGTGTACTTGAAATGTCTCTATTGGCCACTCTTTGTATGTGGCATTTCCTTTCATAACCCTGTCCACTCATTGCAGCAATTCAGACGAGCGAATGCACAGTAGAGATGCATGGCCTGGCCTCAGGGATATGTCAAACGCTACATAACGAGCTGCTTAACATGGAAACACTAAAACATCATGACTGGTTTGTTTTGCCCTTAAACCAAAATATGGCAATAATGCTACTGTGTGTTATTCCTCAGACTGCTGGAAAATGGCTTTCTGGCTCAACTTTACTTACATCTTTAATAAACAGGTGCAGGTCAGTTGGGTAGTGGTTGGACCACATATTACATCCACATGTTGAGTGGACAACATTTTATATCTGTAGATATATTTGTTGTTGAGTGAAGTTAGAAGGAAAGCAACAAAAAATTAATATTTAAATGATTTATCAGACCTGCCAACCTTTATGCACATGAGCTCTGCATTTCAACATCAGAAGGAAACATGGCGAAAGAAAAAAGCCCTGAAAAAAAAGTCAGATGAGCCAGTCGATATATAAACGATTGACATGATTGAGAGTTGAGTTTGTGTTTCTCCACCTTATGTGGTAGCCTTGTTTTGTGTCACTGTACAGTGTTATATTCCCCCCTTCATGTGGTTTTATTTTATTTTATTTTATTTTATTTTATTTTATTTTATTTTATTTGGCATTTAAGTATAGGCAGTTCATTTCTTCCCCAATTCTAACCCACAGTCAGTTCTTCTTCATAGAACGTGTACTAACCCAAAAGACTGAAGCCTAATGTGCTTCCTTTGAGACGCATGAAATCAGCAATTGAATCTTTCCTTAACTGTTTCTCATGCTGCATCACAGGGCAGCATACCACACTCAGAGGAAAGTGTTATCAGCCCTCTTAAGCATACATAAACCCACAGATTGCCCAGAATTGGATAGTGTCACTGTAATTTTCATTGAAGAGAGAGTAGGCTATCCCAGCCACTCAGAGAGTATCCAGGATTTCACAGTATTTATTTATTTATTTATTTATTTATTTATTTATTTATTTATTTATTTATTTATTGTTGCAGCCAGAAATGCTTTTTTTTTTGTTTCTTGTATTTTTTTGTTGTTGTTGCAGAAAAGTACTTGAATTGATAAACTTCTTTTAAAGAATCCACTGAAGAATCCAGTATTTCTTCTAGTGAAGACATATGTTTACTTTCTATAATAGCTGTACGCATGCTCAAGTCTAGGGATGCCACAATACTCAAGATAATATTGAACCATTCGGTACGACCTCCATGGTTCAATACCCGGATGTGAACCGCGGTTTTTCGTTTTTTCCTTAAAACAATAAAAACCATGTGTTTTATTACTCTCTGAACCGCCTGTGTGTTTGCCTGTACTGTATGTCTACATGCTGAGACAGACACGCCTCCCCACAAGTAAATATCCAATCAGTGAGCGCTAAAGTTAGGGGCGATAACCATGCTTGCGATGCTGGTGTCAGATTTCAATCTAACCCTGGAGAGCGGTGAAGTGAGACAGAAACACGAGGAAGCAGCGCTGTTTTTCAAATCTGTGATATGGGGACATTTCGGATTTGTTTTTGACTATGATGCCGATGAAACAAAAATGCTAACCAAAAAACATGACTGTGCTTAAGCACTGTTACACACGAGTTACCTACTCAAAAGGAAATACTTCCAACATGACCGCACATCTGCAGCTTCATCACCCTGCGGTATCACTGTGTGGAAGCAGGATGGCAGAGCAGGTAACACAGGAACCCAAAAAGCAACAGTCCCTATCTGATTCCATCCAGCATTCAGACCCAACTGGTTCCAAGAGACACAAAAAATAATTATAATATAATAATTGCTAAAGATTTGCAGCTGTTTTCTGTGATGTGGGCTTTCGGCACACCACCACGTTACACACTAGCGACACGGCCTTTTTTCCTGACCCGTACGAAAACGCACAAAAAAATCGAAACCAAATTGGCTAAAGCACAAGGCCTTGCTCTAATAACAGATAGTTGGACCTCGGGTATAACAGAGAGTTATCTCACCCTCACTGTTCATTACATAACGGATTGGGGAAAAAAGAGCGCCAGCCAAACCCATCTCCTGTAATAAAGTCATACAAGCGGTAATTTTTATATCTCACTATTTTCAGTACACTATTATTGTGTACAAGTTGGTTTTTGCATTTAAGTAAAATCAAGAGAATTGCAACTAAAACCAGTTTTTTTTCTTCTTGACATACTTACTGTTCCTGTCACCTAATCAAAGAATAATGGAAAAAAAACTTTAATTTGCCAAGCCAACCGAACCGAACCGAAAACTGTGGTTAAAAACCACGGTACGTATTGAACCGTGGGTTAACTGTATTGTTGCATCCCTACTAGAGTCATATAAATAGAAGAGGCCTTTGGCTGAGTGTATGTTGTGATGACGTCACATGACATGTCTTGGTGAGAGTCCGCAGAATTGTCTGCAGAATCGTCCTCAGAAGGTGAGAGTCCACAGAAATGTAAAAAAAAATTCAACTTTTGAATACTACAGAGCTTGCTTGATTCTGTATTAATTGATTGGCAAGTTTTGCCACCACAGATGACTGAGGTATCAAACATGCAAGCTAATGACTATACTAAGCACACTTTTCTATGCAATGACAGTGTTTTTGTGAGTAAAGTTTATGAATGTTTTTGTAACGTGGAATGTGGATTGTAATGAACCAAACACACACATTATAGTACTTTTTGAAATTTGTTCGAAAGCTGACTGAAACACATACATAAACTTGCCTTAAATGTCAAACTGTTTGTGAGTTTGTAATAAACAGACACAAAAACCGGAGCTAATTTTTAAACGCTGCAGTCAGACTTTAAAAACAACTCTATTAATTAATTCAGTTTTCATTAATGATTGAGTATTTTAAGGTTTTGTCAGAGCTGGAAGTAATAGAAATGTAAGATGAGAATCAAATGATATTGTAAATTGAGTAATAAAAAGAAAAGTGATTTAATTTAATCCAGAGACCATTTGATTAAAGCAAGCTGAACTAAATTGAACACTTTATCATGCACGCTCTGTTTATTGATTTTTTTTAGACTTGCCATTCATCTCATGAATTTGTAATTATATTTCAGAAGCAATACTTAATATCATTTGATGCACATTAATCCACAGATGGGAGAATCAATTAGATGGTGTCATATACTAGACTCAAAAAAGGAGGCCATAGCATAAAGTGTGTTAGCCATACAGCTCAAAATGTACTTTAGAAATGGTATATGCGATAAAAATGTTTTATTTTTCTACGGGTTTGTAAATATCATTAATTGTGTTACATGTTATTAATACACAATATGATTAGAAGTTTGCTGTAGTTATTCTGTTATCTTCTTTTAAATGATGCGCTGAGAAACAGGTTTCAGTCTGGCTGTTCACTTTTAAAAACTCTGAGATATTTATTTACCTGTTCTTCTAAAAAACATGAATTAAGGACTTAAGCAGAAAACATCACTCTTTTGTGCTGTAACAAGCTGTGGATTTATACAGAAATTTAAAAATTGCCTTTAGATTGAAAAAGAGAGTAAAGAAGTACAAACTGGTAGCGCAGATGTGGAAAAGACTAAGGTTATCATCATCATCATCATCATCATCGTCATCATCATCACCACCACCATTACACCCTTTATCTTCACTGACCTTGAAAAACCCTTTAAATTTGAGAACTTGAAAGATTAGAGATGCTTTGGTGAAACACATAATGACTACAGTCTAGAAAAGACAGCCTCTTGACACTGCAGGATCACAGCTCACAGCCTGTTCACACCTGGGGTGGTTGGATGATATTAGTTTAGAATTAAAAAGATTTCCACTTATGATGTATGAGAACGTGTTTTATTGCCTATGACTTGAAAAAGGCCGCTGAAACCATAGAGTAGAATTTATTGTCCTTTCAATTACATTATATTACAGAGAGGTGGCTTTATCAAATGCTGTTCTTTTATGAACTGTAACACTGAAGATAGGAACTGAGCGCAAAGAACAGATTCCATAACTGAATAAGTGTTTGCTCAAATTGGGAAGGGGAATCTGCGCTTTGAAGCAACAAAAGACTCAACCATGAGAAGCGGTGAGGAAAAAATCTGTACTTACTGCTTAGGAATTTTTTTTATGACTATGAATTTGTTTGAGGAATAGCCTGGTGTGGCTACTGACAATGAAAGGTTTAGTTTGAGATTTATTTATGCTTTTAACTGAGAAAAACCTGATTAACAATGACAATTATTATGTGTTCTATTTTTAGGAAATTTTCTAGATTTGAATGTCTACCCAATATTTAGAAAAATAATTGAATATACTACTACTACTACTACTACTACTACTACTACTAATAATAATAATAATAATAAAGTATTTACTTTATATATAGTCTGCAACAGTCAATTCTGAAAATATTAGCAATTTTTTGTGCTATAAAAATGTAATTTCATTAATTAATTAATCTAATTTAATATTTAATCTACTACTACTTTTTTATTTTTAAATAATGCCTGTTGTGTAGTGTTTTATTTATTTATTTATTTATTTATTTATTTATTTATTTATTTATTTATTGTGTGTCAGAAAGAACCCTCTAAAATTGCTCTTGTACAGTTACAAACGAAAGGAAACCAGGTGAAGCTCTGTGACAATTTTTCTACTTAAAGTTTAATCTCACAGAACAGCCAGTCGTTTGTGCTGAGTGGGAAAATTGTAAAACAGATCTATTAAAGGGCATGATCTATGAACACCAAAAAACAACAACCTTTTTTTGTCTTTGTTTTTATTAGGGCTGCCTATCAACAAGAAAAAAAATGTAATCATGATTAATCACTTTTTTCATCTTAAGTTTGATTCTTGTTATAATGAATATTTAAAAGTATTTTAATATATACACACAGATTTAATGTAGAATCAACACAAAAGAAGTATAATGAAATTCAAATACTATTGTAAAATAGCATTTTTTTTTAAAAATCTCTCCTATTTCCAGTATAACCACTAAGCCCATGAAACTGACTGTCAGCTTTCTCCTATGTTTCTTGTATATTTCTTGTATGTTACATGAGTGGCAGGTTTAAACTATCCAATTAAACAAAGCATTAGTTACCTTCTCACTAACAGGTTTTGTTATTCGCCCATGTGCACCACACTCCTGTAATATAGATTGGTGAGGTCCCGTAGAGATAGTTTCGGTAGGGTGTTTTGCTTTGAGGTGATTTGTCAAAGACGAATTACGTCTGTGGTAATTACATTCGGCTTTGCAAACTGTGCAGATTACTTTAGTTTTCTCCAAAGATCCATCAAGCGATCTTTTAAAGTGAAACATTCCTCCTAAAACTCCTTCATTGTTCTTATTCATCTTTAGCCAGGATGGTTCGGTTTGGTGGCACACACGTCATGTCAAGCCATAGGAAATAGGTCAGCTGTCACAGAGAGTAAACAAAATGCAACTGTGTTAATTGTGTTCATTTTTCAACACATGAAATAATTTTAAATTACATTGGAACCTCGGCATATGAATTTAATTCGTTCTTAAGGCGAAATTTGTATTGAGAAACCAATTTTCCCATCAGAAATATGTATATTGTAATATAATGTAAATGCAGATAATCTGTTCCAGCCACCCAAAAAAATGACCAATATTACCAGTACGAAGCATATATAAACTGTGTGGCTGCTTACAAAGAACTGACCCAAGCCAAGCATTCCATATCAAGGGTCCTCACAGGAAGTCATGCCACCAAGGGAATTGGACACGTGACAGAGGAATACGGATTGGGGATTGGACAAGTGACAGAGGAATACGTGCCAGCATGTCCATATAAGGGCATCTACATCACATTCATTCAGCTTGCCTTTGTCTGAAGGAAGTGCGAAAGGATGTTTGGGGTGTGCCCAGGGAACCAGGTTACATATGTAACCTGTTGTAGTTCCCTTTTGAGGGAACTCAACGCTGCATCATGACTGACGCTATGGGAACGTCAATACCCACACCGCCACACACTGGTCGATGTCTGTCCCAGGGGCTGTGAAACAGCATGAGCGGACCAGGAACAGAACACCCATTAGCCCGGGAGTGGGGTCCAGGTCCAGGTTATAAAACCTGATAAAGGTGTGCAGAGAGGACCAGCCTGTTGCAGCACAAATCTTCTGGAGGGGAACACTTCTAGCCAGGGTACTGGATGAGGCAGCACCCCTAGTGGAGTGAGCCCTGACCCCTAGAGACGAAGCAATACCACGCACCTCATAGGCCTGGGTAATGGCCTCTACTACCCAGTGTGCCAAGCGCTGCTTGGAGACAGGATTACCCTTGTTCCAGCTCCCAAAGCAGACTAACAAGGAGGGGGACTTAGGCCACAAGCTGGAGCGGTGGACATAAGTCTTAAGGGCTCTGACTGGGCAGAGCAAGTGCAGCCTCTCCTGTTCTGCCCACTCATAGGCAGAAGGCCTGCAGGATGACAGGATGACCGGCCATCCTAGGCACCTTTGGGACATATACAGCCATGGGGTGCAAAATAGCCTTGGACATGCCAGGGGCAAACTCCAGGCAGGCGGGGGCGACCGTTAGATCCCCTGCCCATCTAAGGGAGGCCAAGGCTAAGAGCAGAGCCATCTTAAGGGTCAGAGACTTCTCCGAGGCTGACTGCATGGGCTCAAAGGGGGATTCCAACAACCCGTCCAGGACCACCGAGAGGTTCCAGAAGGGGGGGCATGGTCAAGGGTGTGGTTTGCAGCAATGGCAGCCACGTACACCTTTAAGGTAGAGGGGGACAGGCCCTGAGAAAAGCGAGACTGTAGGAAACCCAGCACTGTACCAATCGGGTAGTGTACTGGGTCCTGCTTGCGCCGAGCGCACCAGAGACTAAAAAGCCTCCACTTAAGAGCATACAGCTTCTTAGTGGAGGGAGCCCTAGCATTCAGTAGAGTCTCCACAACCTCTGATGAGAGGTCTGCCTCTAGGAACTGGCCCCCCTCAGGGGAGCTTCTACACCTCTGGGTGGGGGAGGAGAATCGCCCCTCGCACCTGAGAGAGGAGCTCTTTCCTGGCGGGAATCTCCCAAGGAGCACTGTCTAGGAGGGAGACAAGGTCCACAAATTCGAGCGGGCCAGCGGGAAGCCACTAGAAGAAGGTGGACCCCGTCATGGTGCACTCTGGCTAGGACTTGTGGGAGCAGAGATTCCAAGGGAAAAGGCGTACAGACGCATCTTCGGCCACGTCTGCACCAGAACATCCAGGCCCAGAGGGGCTGGATGGGAGAGGGAGTACCACAGTGGAAAGTGTGTTGACTCCTTGGAGGTGAGCAGATCCACTTTCTTGCCGTAAATCTGCCAGACAGTTTCCACCACTTGAGGGTGAAGCCGCCACTCCCCTGGCCTCAGCACCTGTCTCAACAGGAAGTCTGCCTCCCGATTTATGCGCCCTGGAATGAAAAACGCTCTCAGCAAAATAAAACTGGTCTCTGCCCAGAGCAGGATCTGCTGCACCAACTTGAACAGAGGGCATGGACGCAGAATGCCCTGATGGTTCATATAAGCAACCACTGTGGTGCTGTCTGTGCGCACCAGCACGTGGAAGCCCCTGAGGTGTGGGAGAAAGTGTTTCAGTGCTAGAAACACAGCCCTCATCTCCAGGCAATCCAGCCCTCATCTCCACCCCAACCCAAAGTCCTGCGATGGTGACGCCCCTAGAGTGGGACTGAAGGCCAGAAACCAGGGTCTTGTCCACATAAGTAGGGTGCGAAGCCCGCAGCGCGTAACCCTGATGGTATCGAGGGGATGTCTGTGGGGATGGAAGCCCGTGCCTCTGAGCCAGAACTGGAATGGCCTCATGTGAAACAGACCCAAAGGAATCACGTTGGCTGCTGCCGCCATGAGGCGAAGGACTCTCTGTGCCTCAGTGACAGAGAGGCTCTGGTCTAGCTGAATAGCATTTACTGCTGACAGTATGGAAGCCACCTGAGCAGAATCCCAAATTACCCCCCAAGAAGGTGGGCACACACTTCTCTGGGTTGATCCTGAGGCCTAGAGACCTCATATGAGCAAGCACCACATCCTGATGACTGGCTGCCATGGTCTTGGAGTGGGCCAGGATAAGCCAGTTGTCCAGGTAATTGAGTACACAGATGGCATGGAGACGCAACATCACCAGGGCAGCATCCATGCACTTTGTGAAGGTGTGCGGCAACAGAGCTAGACTGAACAGAAGAACCTGGTACTGGTAAGCTTCGCCCCCGAAAGCAAACCTGAGGAACTTCCTGTGTTCTGGCCGGATGCCTATGTGAAAATAGGCATCCTTGAGGTCCGAGGACTGGTTTGTGACGTAATCAGTTTTGTAGTGAACATCTTGAACTTGAACTTCTTTAGGGCAGAGTTAAGAGCTTGGAGGTCCAGAACTGGATGCAGCCTCCCTGTCTCTTTTTGGTACAACAAAATACCCGCTGTAAAAGTCAGAATCCCGATCTGGAAGGGGAACATGCTCTATGGACCCTTTTTTCAGAAGGGAGAAAAGTTCTTCTTGGAGGAATGAAGTTTGGTGTGTGCCGACGATAGTGGGCAGCACTCCCTGAAATTGAGGGGGACAGATGGCAAACTGGATCCTGTACCCTTTCTTTACGGTATCTAGGACCCACTGCGAGACACTGACAGAAGTTTCCATGCTGCCAGGTTGTCTGAGAGAGGTGTCAAACTCATGTTCTCCCCCCGGTGTCCTGAAACAGCATATTGGTAGGTACAGACTGGGGGATAGATCTATAAAGGAAACGGGACAGAGGGTGGGTCCAACCAACCCCCAAAACGCCAGAGGCTAGAGGGTAGGGAAAGCCCCATTGAGGAGGGTTCTCCCAGGAACCCTAGCCCTTGGGCGTCAGGATTCGTTCATGGCCCGCCTGGCCAAGATGACTGATCTCAGGTCAGGTTTTGCCTCAGAAGGTCAGCCTGGTAGGCCTGCAAAACTGCCATGGTGTGTAGCCCGCTGCTGTGTAGGCCTTCCACCACAAGGGCTGAAGTGGCCCTACATGGTTTAGAAGGTAGCGCCGGATTCCTCCATTCTGCCGATGTAGAGGAGAGGTCACAAGCGTCTCTTCCACCTTAGGCATGGCAGCATAACCATGCTCATCCAGCCCCATAATGGCTGAACAGGCCGAGGAAGCCGGAGAAAAAAGGCATGTCAAATATGGATTTTTCCAGGATCTCGATACCTCAGCATGGAGGTCTGGAAAAAAAGGCAGCTATCTGCTTGGGTGGGCGTGCGGGCCGAAGTCAGGAAGCAGTCGTCTAGCTTTGAACGCACGATGCAGCTTCCTGCTCTGGCCGCTCTAAATTTAATTTTCCCACAGCATGCGTGATGACGTTGAAAAGCTCCTCGAATCGACGCCCGCGTCAAATTCCTCAGAACCTGATGCGGACAGAGTAATATCCACTCCCTGGTTGGGAGAAATCGGAGAGTGAGCTCCCAAAGCTGAATTGTGAACATCAGGGGAGAGGACAAGAGAAAGGGAAGAACCCGTCTCCTGTTTTGCTTCCGCTAACTCCATCTGCGAACCCCATGATCTGAACCATGAGGCGCAGACGTGTGGCTGGTAAACAATGCCAAAGGGGATTGGAGCTTGTGAGGGGGAAGTCTCCCACTCCCACTTCCTCGACAAAGTGTTCCCATAGCGTCAGTCATGACGCAGTGTCGAGTTCCCTCGAAAGGGAACTACTTTTTTCAACTTTGTAACATTTTCCTTCCTTGTGATAAAGAGAAATAAAACAGACAAGCTAATAGATTTGAATTTGTAGCTCTGCAGTTGTAAAACCATGAAGTACAGCTGCCATCACTATAGAAACAAATTATTCTGTCTTAAAATATATGCAGTACAACATTTCCTTATATGTGTTGTGCTCCATCTTTCTCCACTGTGTGGATTAATCTGACAGCTGCAAGTAATAAACAATCGATAAGAATTCAGAGCAGCATCCCAGACCACACTTTATGCTATCGATTGACTGGAGTTTTTAAATGTAACAACTACACATATCTCATTAAACACACCCTGTTTGGACATAAACCCCTACATAAACCCTGAAACAGTTTAACCACTGGCTAATGATACTAATGTCCCTGTAAGAATAAATCACCTAACCATCATTCACTCACTTTATACTTTAAAGTACAGAACAAATAAATGCCTTTCATCTTTAGCTAGAGAAAAGTCAAAACTCTGATGCCTGAATCTGGTAACAGTATAGACTTCTTTCACTGGGGTGTGATGATGTTTGATGTGTCTGAGCTGGTGTATGGCATATACGTACAAAAGTCTGACCCGAGAGTCTTGACACACCACTGACTTCGAATAACTGTTTTAAGGGTTGTCAGGATGAAGGAACGTCCGAATATGCAGCATTTTTTCTTCAGTGACTAACTAATCATGGACACTTTTTTGGTTCATTTTTAAAATAAAAATGTACTGTATTTTTACAGCTAAAATATTCTGTAGCAAAAAGGCACTCTTCTTTTAGAAATTGCTTACTGCAAAAATCCCTTTATATACTGAGGACTCTTTATTGTCCTTGCAAATAAACAACTACTGTGAGGCCTCGCTCTTATTAAAAGAACAACATATCTCGTTCAGTGGCTCAGGGAGTTCTTAATCACAACCTTTTATTGCTTTAATTATTTAGACACCAAAACATCCACAGACAAGAGCCAGTGAAACTTCAGAGCCTGCATTACTGCTAAGCATATGCAGCAAATCCTCACAGGTCTCTGCCAAGAGAGGAGGCAGAGAGCTCTGTGCAAGAAATGTATCTATGTGCTAATTTGATAAGATATGCTAACAAATTGCCTGAAAGGATGGCTGTGATTTTCAGATTATTTTTTCCCCTTATGGGTAGAACACAGGTTTGGCCAGGCAGTGAGATGAGCCTCTGATTGTTTCTTAGTCTCTCAGGTCCTATCACGAAGATAGAGCAGGAATTACTGTCCAGCACTGTGTGATATTGTATCAAGACCGCTGTGTTTGCCAGCCAAGAAGAGCCCATCAAAACAGGGAGGGATTGTGTCACTGACTCCAACATTGAAGAGTGGCTTACTGAGAGGTTGATATTTGAGAACATTCAGTAAATGATTGATGGAATACTGTCAACACTGAAGCAGACGATCCTATGTTTCTCAAATATCCTAGCAATGCTCTGTATTCGTTAACAGTGCATGCATATGTATGTATTTGACCAATACTTTGCAATGAACCATCTGTGTGTTTTTCTGTAACAGATTTAACTCCTTCTATATGTTTGCTTATGTGTGTTTGTGTGTCTGTGTGTGTAGGATGCGGGAGAGGGAGCTGCGGTGCGTGGGCAAGAGAGTGCTACTGCTTGGCGTCTGCCTGCTGTCTCTATGGGGGCAGCTGAGCCTGGCCTCCTCACACCGCAGCCACATCGGTGAGTCACACACATACTGATAATTCTCAATAACAGAAACACCACTTAATAATTCCAAGCTTAGTGATGAACTACTGAGCCACAGCTGAAGGGATGCTGGTTCTGGACCTGGCCATCATGTACTTGGAATGTCTTTTTACTACTACAAACTCACTCATTTAACCTCCACTTAACCTCTGTTTGCTCTCAGACCTACAAAGAATGAACAAAAGTGCTCACATCTCAGCATGGTGAGTCAGATAAAGTGATACAGCACTGGCTAATGCTAGCTAGAGTCACACTAGTGAACATTAACACTAGACACACACACACACTATGTGCAAATACGTCATATTAGCATGCTGTTTTTCCAAGATATTTAACTGAATTTTTTTGAGAAAGGTAATTTAAACAGGTTGGACTATACCTGCAAGCAATATAATTCAGGAGTGCAAATCTACTAAGTTTTAATATAACAGTTTGAAAAAAAACCCCCACATTTTTCCATTCTAATTAATTTTCAATCTTGAGTTTCTATTCAATAATCTTGGCTTATTGGCCCCAACTGTACATGTTTTGTTTGCTGGAGAATAGTAGCCAAATAGTAGCCAAAGTCATCAGTGAGATCCCACTGAATGAACGTAAGAGGAAGAAAGAGAGAGAGAGAGAGAGAGAGCAAGGGGGGAGGAGGGAGGGGGAGACCCCAGGCTAAAGGTGGAAGCTGTGACTTCACATCACAATAATGAGCCACATCCACAGGGGCAAACAGTGGCAGCGCAGAAGCCTGAAGTGGGAATATTATGAGGAATTCAACCAAGGCCAACAAAGACTTAGTGACAGCTTAACAATATACACAAATCCTCCATTGATTGGCTACATGAATTTTAGTGAGGACATGTTTTGTGATCACATGCCAGGAGCCTTTGCAAAGAGCCATCGGGGACAATGTGAAGAGGCAGCAGCAATTAATCTTGCCTTCCTGAGCCAAAGGGCAGCTCTAAATAAAATCACACAGCATTTCAGGAGCTGTGACAAAGATAGCAACAAGTTAAAGGGACCCCATCTTTCTCCCGGCACTGCTATATGTGTGGTGTTGGCAGTAAAGTCGGTGATTGATTATGGTGAGGACGCCCAATCACTCAGCCCTCAGTGGGCAGAAGGAGCTGCTTTCCAAGCTGCCAGAGCTCCAGCGCTCCTGGCTAACACTGATCTAATCACATATTTAGTCCCAGTGGTGTTTTGAGGTCACGCCAAGGTGTACCAGTAAACAGACCTCTTTAGCCCCACTGCCTATGATATCTTGGGACCTGCTGCCATTTGGGCACTTCATACTCTCCCTGTAACCTTAAAAGATCACATACTAACTTACTACCACTGTAGCAGTGCCAGAACTTGTTATCCAGTCATGACAGGAAAAAGGAGATATGGAGAGATGTGGAATGTAGAAACAGTAGAAGAGAACTTTTGGGCATGGAGGTAAAAAGAAAGTGTCACGCACATATTTATATATACATTTCCTGGCCACTTAAGAGGAACACCTACACACCTGGTCCTGTATGCATGTACATATCAAGTGCTTTAGGTAATGTTCACGTCAAAAAGTGAGATCTCAGTGGCTTTGACTGTGGTGTACAGTAGTTGCCCACAACATTACTTGGTATGCAGAACTCTGTTTACACAGAATGGTGCAAAAAACAAAAAACATCCAGTGAGCATCAATTCTAAGGGGGATGAGAGAGATGAGAGGAGAATGGTTAAAGCTGACAGGAAGGCTATAATAACTCAAATACACACTCCACGGTGAACAGAAAAGCATCTAAGAATGCACACTACTTCAAGCCTCACAGAAACTGACCAGATGAGGATCTTTCTTAAGCCTTGGATAAGCTATCATTTCAGGGAGCAGTGGAAGAAGAAGAAGAAGAAGAAGAAGAAGAAGAAGAAGAAGAAAAATGGGGGAACCATTAACAGTCCATAAGTTGATAAGAGATAAACTGGTTGAGGAGTCATTCCCAAGCCTAGAAAGACAGGTTTGTCATTGACTATGACTGAACAGGCACAAGATGGATCTCCTAATGCAAACTGAAAACTTGGTGTGCTTTTTTTTTTCCTTTATAGACCATATTAATTTTTGCTAGTCAGGCCTTGATAAAAAACCTTCTGGTCTCTGATATATTTGTCTTCTTACTTTGGTGCACCAAAGAGCACAGTATCCAACAGAAGCAGGCAGCAAAATAAAAGGAGTATTTCATTTTGCTAAATAACAACATCCAGAACCCTGTCAAGAATCCTTCTGGGACTAATTAATTATGTTTATTTGGAACATAAGCTATAATAATTTTAGTATTTCTCGCAGATAACAACAGACTTGATATGATCTATATGCTGCCTATTTTTTGCTTGAATGATTAAAATTCCAGGTTATTACATTTACATTTATTGCATTTGACAGATGCCCATATTCAGAACGATTGGCTTGGTGGTCCTGGGAGCGCACAACCTTCCAATCAGTAGTCCAACATCTTAACAGTTGAGCTACCACTTCCCCTTCTACCACCTATAATATAGTAATCAAGCATTTTCTGAGGGTGGGCCACTGGCTTGTATGGTGAAATAAAACAGGCATGAAAAACACTGTAGACAAGCATCTGAAAAAACCTGACAGCTGCTGTCTTTACTGGAGACACAAAGCTACAGCAGATGCCCTTCTTTAATTTTGTACATAAAGATATTTGTACCACTGGTACTAGGGACAGACAATGACATAATTTGGCATTGGACTAAACTTAACTGCCAATGTAGCAAGTATTTCTAACACATTATTGTATTACTGTTATGATGTATTCCCAACTCTAAGCCCAGTAATTTCTCAGTTCAATGCATGTCATATGAATTCGTTCATGGTCACATTATTGCTGGTCTAGCACCCATGCCTTCAGGGATATACAGCATGCCTGGTTTGTGTTTTCTGTGTTCATTAGAAGGAATGCACAGTTGGAGAAAGAGTGAGCAAAAAAGGGGTTAGGAAGGGGACAGAAAAAGATATTTTATCGAAACCTCAGCATTTTGAATCAGCATTTGCCATATCTGTGCTCACAGTAGATGACCAGAGCATCTGCATGGCATTTGCCTCAATCAGAGCTGATTTTGGGTGAAGTGATATATACCATTGAGAAAATGTCCATTGTTAAAAGCGGTATACAAATATATATATATATATATTACATAGCTATGCTGCCTGTTGAATGCTATAAGCTGATTCAAACTTAAAAGCACAAAAGGCTGTATGTTGTTTATTGTATGAATTCCTCACTACTCAGTTGTTCATTTTCCACATAATAATCAAAATAACTGCAAACGGGAGAGGTACTTTAAATATAGATGGCAGTAACAGCTGCAGTGCTGTAATTATCAGTCCTTTATTTCGAGTATCAGCCTTCCTCTTTCTCTGTTTTTAATCACATTGCTATCTCTACGGGCAGCTCTTGTCTGGCTAACTCATCTGGCTTGTGTGCGGTCTAATCATTCATCTGACCTACAGCTATTTCTCATTACTAACCTCTCATTATCACCCATTGAGACGTGTGGCTGGATGGCCTGTGACTCAAAGCAGTGTTGTATTTCCTGTTTTGGATGTGAATTAATAGGGAACATAATGATTTTATGGATGGAAACTATATGTAGCAAATGACAGTGACATGGTGTCTACTACTGGGAGGAATGAATCAGTTTGCCTTCAGCAGGCCTTTATAGTGCCTTAATACAACTTTTTACAGGGCTCAAATACACAGTCAGGGGGCACAATGCTTAAGCTAAATCCATTCATTCTCTTGTACTTCTCTTATAATGATAATATTGCACTGAAAGAGCGTTCAGAGGAATGACTTTAGAGAAGATGAAAAAGCTATTGAAGGTGGCATGTAAAAAGCCTATTAATTTGGCTATTGCAAACCTTGTTTAATATTTGAAACCAGCTATAATTGTGCCAAGGCTAGATTAATAGGGGACATTTATTCTCTCCTGGAGAGTACATTACACTGTTTGATTAATAATTCTGGCATATAGTAGATATGATATTTGTAGTGGCTATGATGTAATATAGTATATAATATACAGCCTAAAAATGCCTATTCTTAAAAGCCTGCAATAGGCTCACTGCTGTGTCCTTCTTGTTCTCTTTTTTCTCCCTGTTTTAATGTGATGGTAAGATGCTCCCAGCTAGTCGTTTGAGCTCAGTGAAACAGAATGTTCTTGAAGTCGAGTGAAATAGAACGTTCTAAAATGAGGTCTATCAATCGTCTCTGTAGTCACTTCATTACATTCCCCAGTCTGATTCACTGCCGGAATGAACTGCTCAACATGGTATCCTGAGCACGCCTTAAAAGAAGAGGCAAGCAAGGCTGGACCATCTTGGTCATGAAATTTAACAGTACTGAAACTGCTCATCTGCTGTCTACATTGCCCAAAATAGAGAGTTCTGCTGTCCAATTTGGAGGGAATGTTATTGAAACATACACCTGTCTGGTGGCTCAAAATGACAGATGGCTAAATTGCTGTGGAATAATGTAATGAAAATAATGAAAAATGAAATAGTCTGTGCTTGAAAGCAGTGCAGTGCTAACCTGAAGTGTGCAGTTATAATGACTATTAGAGAGGCTGCAGTATGTTAATGACTCTTGAACTGGGCTTTGTTAATGTAATTTAGACATTTAAAATTCACAGTTTATCAAATAATACTTTACCTTAGTCACAAGGTCTTTCTCTACCTTTCTCAATGATTAGTTCAGCTTTGACAATTACTGTGACATATATACATGACGAATAATGACATTTAATTCATGATAAAAAAATAACCCCTATGCCAGTCAGTTTTTTACTGATCAGGGTCTAAATAGCAAATGTGTGGACCTCACCAACTTTTATAAACTAAGAAATAACCTCAGATGACCATAAAACACCATAACAGAAGAAAACAGGTGGGGGAAAAAATAAGCATTCACTATAATTACATATAATTATTATTTAGTAGAATGTTGACCCACCTTTAGTATGATTCACTTGAAGTAAGCATTTTCTGTAGGGGTCACATGGAGAAATTTTGGCCCACTGTTCTGTACAACATTGCTTTGAGGGCATTTGTTTATGCACAGCTTGCTTAACATCTTACCACAGAATCTCAATAGGGTTGAGGTCTGGCCATTCCAACACCCTGACATTTTTCTTCTTTATCCAGTCAGAAATTGATTTGCTAGGGTTCTTGGTATCATTTTCCTGTTGCATGACCCAATTTCAGCCATGCTTAAGCTGCTTGAGTGATGACCTCACATTTATCTCAAGAATATTCTGATATAAAGTGATCATCATTGTCTCAGTGACTGCAAGTTTCCCAGGTTTTGTGGCTGCAAAACAATCCCAGATCATCACGCCTCCGCCACCATGCTTGACAGTTGGTTTGAGGTGTTCGAGGTGATTATGTTGTGTTTGGTTTTTGCCAGACCCGGTGCTGTGCAAGATGACCAAATAACTCCACCTTGGACTCATCAGTCCAAATATGTTTTTTTTCCCTGGAACTTTTGTGGTTTGTTCAGATGCAATTTTGCAAACCTAAATCATGCTGTTATATCCGTTTGAAGAGAAGGGGCTTTTTCCTAGCCACCCTTCCATGCAAGCCATATTTGTTCTGTCTTTTTCTGATTGTGAACATAAACATTTAATGTGCTTACAGTCACCTGTAGGTCACATGATGTAGCTCTTATATTTGTGAGAATTCCTCATGGCTATAAGAATTATAGTGTTTCCTGTGGTGCTGGTAAATAGCAAGTCATGGCTTGAGGTTCTCCAATATGAATGAGTATGCAAATATGCATGTGCTTTGTGTCCTGCGATGGACTGATGAGCCATTCAGGGTGTATTCCTGCCTCACACTTAATGTTCACAAGATAGGCTCCGGATCTACCATGACCCTGAGCAGGATAAAATGATTACTGAAGATGAATGAAAGAGTGAATGAAAGCTCCAGTGGTGAAGCAACCCAAATGTTACTATTAATAAATAATATATTAAGGCCATGGGTGGCATCAAAAATTCCTTTGCCAGCTTGGCTTAATTTCAGTATTCCTGATGTTGAGCTAGTGCCTTAATCTGTAGTGTTTTTTCTTTGTTACTTTTTGACTCCTCACCTCACCGCCCACTGCACCAATTCTTACAAGATCATCTGACCTGATTACCACACTACCCGCATCCGATTTGAGATGTAACTGGCATGTTAGGAATAAGTTGGCAAGGGAAGCTCATAGGTGTTGTTTTTTTTTACAGACTTAGTATGCCTGGTGACATCTCAGCTGTCAGTCATGCTAGGAAGAGGCTTGGAGGACTGGGTGTGTATATGTGTATATATGTGTGTGTGTGTGTGTGTGTGTATGAGAGATGTAAAACACTACTGACACTTCGAGGGTGGGAACGGCTTGCTATTTAGAGCAAACATGACTGGCATCTCAACTCAGGCAGCGTGCATATGTGTGAGGGGTGGCAGCGTGTGATGGGAGTGCAGAACTCTCCATTCCCCCAGCTTTATTTTGCTCTCTGCCTGATGGTGAACATTTACCTAAACATATGCTCTATTAGCTGAAATAAGTAGTTAGATATCAAGCAAAATACCATTGTGTATATGATTTCAAATACATTTGTACATGTTATATTTAATTTCTAAGTCTGATTTTCAGAAGCATCCTTAAGCATGGCTAGAGCAATGACCTTACGGTTGGACATTAATATTGATCATGTTAATTTAAAGGCAAACTTGATAGCATGGTCACATTGGATGGATAGGTTCTTACCTAATTTAGATCATACTTGACCGACTGATTTAGAGTCAAATGATACTTTTTAGACCCACTAAGAATGCAAAATAGTGCAATAAGGTTCTGTTTCAGGTCTCCAATTTGAAACTAAAATCACAGTCACTGTAATATAACCCCCACCGGTCTTACTTGACAAAGAGCTGCTTGAACATGTAGATTCCAAACACAGTATTGGCTTCAACACCCAATTATATCTAGCTGTTTGGTCTGATTCAGCAGTAAAATGGAAAGACATGAAAGACATAAGGCTTGGATGAATAGAAACATTTTATTCCTGAAGGACTGATGGTGGGTATGGAATACTGTTGCTGAATTTAGATAGATCTTTGTAGCGCTTCATGAATATTCTGTAAAATGAAAAGAATTTATTTTCATAAGGACTTTGGTCTTTGCCCCTGATTCTGGTCTATCATCTGATTTCCATATAATTAACATCTCTAAAGCTGCTAATTATTAGCAGAACTAAAACATATACTAACCCTGTATGAAGCTGATAAACCAGTACACACTTTCATAATTTATAGATGGGATCTATGTAGCATTTTCTTAGATAGCTTGTTATGCCTTTATACTAGGTTCAGCTAGTTCTTGCTGAACTTTTGAAGCAGTTTAGCCAGTCTCAAACACTTCAATCAGCTGAGACAGGCCTACTATTATACTGGAGGATCACTCAAACTCAAGAAACATAAGACACTTTATATTATGTTGAACCAAACTTTTATTATTTGAGAGAACATTGGGAGCACAATGTCTATAGGTTTTTAAATCCAGACTATATACATTTAACATACACATATACATTTAACCAGATTTGATTATTAATAACAATTATCGTTATTGGCATAATTCTTTATAGGTTTTGATACATCACAAATGTTTTTTTTTTTTTTTTCATTTATACTTTGTTTAATCTGCTAGTTATGTTCTCAGTGTGCAATTTAAAAAATATTGCATGTTGGTAGCTGAGGAAATGAAATGTGATGCTATGTTAAATGAGGCTTTTCCAGATCAGATGGTGTTGTTTTAGCTGAAGCCTGGAGTGATTCTCTTCAGCTTCACTTCCTCTCACCAATTGCAAGGCATGATAGCTGGGCAGTGATCAAATACTTGTGTGCTCTCCATTAGTTTCAGGGTGCTGCTTTTTTTTCCTGGAAGTGAAATGTAATAACATTCAGAGCACTGACTGAGATGGGTGTGTGATTCCTCAGGGAAAGGCCATTGATCAGAAGTAGCCTCTGAAGGTGCGATGTGAAAATGAATGGTCCAGAAGTTCACTGGTTCCCTGAGTGGTATGCTATAGTATTTCAGTTCTAGTGTGGTTTGCTTCCTCTTTTTTATCTTCATCTCTGCTAATTTACTTTTAACGCCAAGCCTGCCGTGCCTCAAACTCCAAAAGTGTCAAAGTAACAAGAAGCTGACAGCATGTGTCACGCCTGCCATAGAAATCCTGCCTTCAAACGTGTTGCTCTATCATTTATTCATGCTTGCTTCTTTTGTGTGTCTTCCTGTTGTGTTGATTTTAGGCTTTTTTATAGAGTAGTTTGGAACTCTGCTTGGATGCAGGCTTGATTTGGAAGCGCTGACTGGACTCCACATTAGCTCTCCCTAACCACAGACTGTTAACTAGGTGGAACCTAAACCCTTATATCACACTGGCAAAGGATTCCAGCCCAAGCCTCCATGCCTCAGTGGGATAGAAGACAAAGACACAGCCCAGTAAAGAGTATTTGATGTGACATCTATTCATTTGGGTTTTTTTAGAGCCAGGCTCAATGACTGCATTTCCTTCTCTTCCTCATCCCCTTTGCTCTAATTGTGTAACTGGAGCTGCAAAGAGCCCGGCTGTTTGATCTCCCTACTCCATGTACCACAGATGGCCAACTCCTTCATCGCTTCATAACAATTTCATAAGTGACTTGCTGTAAATTGCCACGCCAATGCCTGTGGTAATTGGGTTGCCACTCTGCTCCTCTCACTCGCACGCTTTGCTAGGAAAAAAAAGAGAGAAAAAAAGAAAAGCGCTTTTTCTTGTTCACTGCCGCCACACTGAGTAATAAGTGTTAGGACAGATGGAGAGAAAGTGAGTTTGATCACTGATTTCCTCAGAGCAAGTGTACTCTCCCTTCCACCAAGGTTGCAATGAGAAGTTTCTTTTAATACGGTCATACATTTATTGTTGTATTCATTGCACATCTCTACTGTCCATGCATTCCATGCATATTTCACTGTGCACAAAAAAAATTAATGATTAATGGTCTTTTGTTGAAATGAATATAACACATTTGCTGCAGGTTACCATATTTGAGCTCATGTCATAGGTTAACATTTGCAACTTAAACTGAAGAAATAGTTCAACAGAACATGCCAGCTGTTTTTGTTATGTCAAAATGTAAGGCATACTGTAATTAGATTTACAAAACATGATCAACAGTGCCAAACAAATGCCACTGCACAGCTGTGCCATTTGCTTGGAAAACATAACATGCCCTGTGCTTGTCTGATATAGTCAGCACAGTGTCTATGAATACTTCATGATGTTACTTTACTTGCTGAAGACAAAATCAATATGAACCATCCTCCTTTATTGAGCCTTGCATATTGATGAGGGGAACACACAGTGCCTGAGTCTTTATTGCAGCCGAGAACATATTTACCTAGTACATATTGGGTCCTGAACAACACGCCACTGGAAGACGAGAGGGAGCAAGAGTGTATTCTTGCTTCACTGAGCTGCTGAGGCTAATGTGATCTGCCAGCTCCAGCTTACCTTGTAAAAAGACTGAAACTTTCTCCACTGGCCTCTACATGTTTGTTCCTGGTATGAACTTGCTGCACTCAACACTGGATCACTGAGTACAGTAGGTATTTTAGCTTCACTCACATCTACAACTACAACTATTTTTCTTTAACAACTGACGTAGATTTTTTTTTTTTTTTATTTATTTAAAATGCACAGGGTCTAATGGTAGCCAAGAACTAACATATTTGTTTTCACTCAAGTCTTTCTATTCAAATCCAGTGCCATAAGGCATATACACCAGTCAGCCATAACATTAAAAACACTCACAGGTGACTTGAATCACATTGATTTTCTTGTTACAGAGGCACTTGTCAAGGGCTGGGATATATCAGGTAGCAAGTGAACAACCAATTCTTATAGTTAATCTGTTGGAAGCAGGAAAAATGGGCATGTGTATGGAGTTGAGCGACTTTGACAATCACCAAATTGTAATGGAAAATAGCAGGTCTTGTGGGGTGTTCACAGTATGCAGTGGTTAGTACCAAGCAAAAAGTGGTTCAAGGAAGAACAACCTGTGAACTGAGAGCAGGGCCATTGATACATGTGGTGAGTGAAGGCTAGCCTGTCTGATCCAGTCTCACAGAAGAGATACTGTAGCACATTGCTGAAAACATTAATGTTAATGCTAGTTAATGCTTTGTAAAAACACAGTGCATCACAGCATGCTTTTTATTGGGCTGCGTAGCTGCAGCGTGGTCGTTGTGAGCATGCTGACTTCTCCACCAAAAACACCTACAATGGGCATGTGAGCATCAGAACTGGACTACAAAGCAATGGAAGAATGTGTCCTGGTCTGATGAGTCACGATTACTTTTGTCATGTGGAAGGCAGTGAGTGTGCATTACTTATCTGGTGATGAGATGGCACTAGGATCCTTTATGGGAAAAAGGAAAGCTGGAGGAGGGGAGGGAGTGTGATGCTCTGGGCAATGTTCTGCTGGGAAACCATGGATTCTGGCTCTCATGTGGATGTAACATGCACCACCTACCTAAACACTGTTGCAGATCAAGTGCACCCTTTTATGGCAAAGGTATTCCGTAAAGGCATTGGAATGTTCTAAGCAATATTACAAAGAGTTTAGGGATTAATATTGCTCAGCTCTCACTTCTTCTCAAATCTTCTCAAATCTTTTTATTAGCTGGACAAACAGGTCAGGACTTCAGGATGTCTTGGTGTCAGATAACACAGTAAACCATCAGAGATCTTGTGGAGACCACACCTTGACAACTCAGATCTGTTTTGGTGGCACAAGCACAAGCATATTAGGCTGGTGGTTTAAATGTTGTGGCCGATCAGTATAAGTCCAACATTAAACCTGCCCATCATGCACTATATTTGCTATTTTTCTTGATTTTAGTTTTAATGAGAAGTTGCAGCATGTTTTTCTGAGCTTGTACATGTTCCTAATATGATGCTGGGCAAACACAACACTCTCCACAGCACTTTTGGCAGCACAATGTCTGTGGTCCTTCTCTTGCTGCACTCAAAGGCAAAAGTGGCTATGTTATGGTAATTTAATATGAGTACGGAGGGTGGATGTGGATCTTTTTCCTTTTTTCACTATTTATACTGTATATGCTCAACCTGTTTATTCATAAGCAACCACTCAAAGCTCCAAAAAGCTGACAGGCCACAAAAGAAACTTGAAAAGAGAAAAAAGCCTGTGTGATCTTCTTTCTTGCATCATATGATGTATTCTCGGTTTTATGTTTAAGTAGCCTTTACCCTTGTAATGTCACATAGCTCAGAGTTAGATTCTTTACCCGTCATATCACATTCATGGGAAACTGTGTGGAGAGAAACGGTTGTTGACTTCCTCTGACAAATGGAAGAAATATTTTAGAATACTGCCGAATATCAGTATGTTTGCAAATGTATATATTGGGTGGTTATAAAAAAATACCCAGACAACTTATAGATGTCTCAGATAGAAAGCGAGGTTATATTGCCACTGTTGTTTACTTAGTAGTTCTGCAGAGTTTGATTTGCTCCATTTTAGTGAGTCATTGAAATTGTTTTGAATAATTTCTTCTATGTACACTCACTGAGCACTTTATTAGGAATACTTATACACCTACTCATTCAAGCAATTATCATCAGCCAATCATTGTTCATGGTCACAATTTACTCATCTTCTAATAGATACTTTCAGTATGATAATTCACCCTGTCACAAAAAAATGGTTTCCAATATATCTGAATCTGATGGAACACTTTTAGGATGTGCTAGAACAGGAGATTCACAGCATGAAAGTACACTTGAAAAATTCTACTGGAATTGCATGATGCAATCATGCCAACATGGACCAGAATATCAAAGGAATGTTTTCAAAATGCCATGCGATGAAGATTTGAAGCTGATTTTGAGAACAAAGGGAGATCCTACTCAGTGTTAGTAATTTGACCAGTGAGTGTATATGAAGTGTAATTTAGCCTGGTTGTAAGTGAGGTGAGGTAACAAAGTACTTTAATTGTCATCATATATAATTGTTGCCGCCAGCAACAAGGACATTTAAACATAACACTAAAGGAATTTAAATTAAGAATTAAGTGTAAATAAACAGACAGTACACTGTAACATATATATATAAGATTATGTATGAAATGTATACTGAGATGTATATTGTACATTGAAATGTATATATTGCAAATAACATAAAACCATTAGAGGCATATATACAATATATACATCTCAGTATACATTTCAGTAACCAAGGCATTAGAATTATGTACAATCTTTTAATGGTATTAAATCTGAAACTGACTCTGACAATTGACTCTGAAATAGTTAACTGTTAATACTGGAATTCTTTATTGAAAAAAAAAAGAAAATCTATCTATTTTAAGGTCTCAGTCAATGTCGTAACAGATAGACGTTATGGTCCCACACCATCTGTCCAAACACAAGGCTTAATGAGAATGCTACTCTATTACCAGCAGATTCTGATATTGCGTTTTATGTCTTGTGCTGTTTGTTTGTTTTAAACCAGCTAATTAAAGCCAGTTTTCTATGTTGGATCTACTTTTTCTAGCTTTACAGACAAACCATTTCCTGCTACAGTCAGTGCCAGATTAGAGATTATGCTGAAAAAAACTATAATGCAGGGTTTGTTATATATTGCACTTTTCTGAGATGTAAAATATCAAACTGTATTTATTTATCAGAACATTACTGGAAGTCATATATATAAATGTAAAAATCATTTGCTTTTTATTTGGATTGTGTTAATACTACTTGAAAGATGGATTGCAATATTTGTGAAAATGGAATTATAAATAACTTTCAATTACTGTTTAGTCAAAACCCATCAGAAAATAACAGAAAACAGAAAAGCATCATGAAACTACTAATAGCTGCTACCACAATCCTTTCAGTAACCAATGGTGCTAACTCTCACTCAATGAGCATCTGAATAAGCAGTTACGAAATCTTCTGAGTATTTGTGGAAGATCATAATGAACTTTCTGGAAACTAGCAGACAGACATTCACAGGGATTCCTGATCCATAACACCTCACAGGGGTTGTATGGAGTTAAAGTCTTTTTCTATGTCTGATCAGGTGCAATGGCATATTCAGTGCTTGATATATGATGTATCCTTATTGGTAATGTAAACCGTAATAAAAAAAACTGTGGAAATCAATGAGATCTGCTATCATGCTCACAATAGTAACCAATATATTTGAGCCAGTTTTTTTGATAATGATATGATTTTTGGTAATGATAAATCACTTATCAATCAAGGATCAGTGGATGTGAATGACGAAGGGTCTGTGAAGCACTGACTTTCTGGAGGTCTGGAACCCAATGCCAGTCTATATTAATGTTAGCTCCTGGCCCTTTGCTTCTCCAGCGCCTGATCCATGCTCCCTGACTTGCTAGTTGATGACCGGCCTAAGTGCTATAAGTGAAATCTATTGATCGTGGGTGCTGCATGGCATAGAAATTTTACACAAATGTCAGAGACAAGACACAACACCCACTTAGAAAGGTCATGAAGCACTGGGATGGTGTCATCAAGCATAGATTCTCATTGCTGTTGTGAGAGAAATGTTCATGCTGGGTTTGTGTGCTGCTCTTTCTACTCTTCTCCTAACATGTAGGGTCAGAGGCTAGGATTCGCTGTTTTCCTCTTTTTTAGTAAAAGCTAAAACCTTGTCAGAACCAACACACCTGCATAGAGGTGCATAACCCATTATTTCAGTGAAATATCTCCTGAGGTAACTCAATCCTACTCTTTGATCAGGTATGAAACCATTTTATTATTTATAACAGCGCTGATAATTTGGTAATCTTGTATACAGACCATTGTTATTTGAGGGTTCATCGATCCATCCAAAAAAAGGGAAAATGCCCTCCTGTTCCTCCAACATTCATCACCTAAAAACAAACTTAGACTATTCATTCTGTGACTTTAGAAAGTAGCAAACTTTCTAAATTAAGTTTCACCCTATGTGTGCCTTTGGGCTGGGAGATAATCACACAAAAAATAACGCAGACCTTCAGCCATACATGCCCACACCAACAAATCTGTTTTCTTTCTCCAGCAAGTGATTGGCCCTCTGCATGATAGACCCTTTTGTGTGTGTCCGCATGGCTTCTTATTGATTGGAGACAAAATGTTTTTAATGTTGTTGATGAGATTTTCAGATTGGCCCGCTAATGGGAAGATGGAGGCCCTTTTTTCAATCAATTTTCAGCTCAAGTTGTAAATTGAAAATCTTTACCAATGTAATTAAGGCTGATTTGAAAAGAACACTAAAACTTTGAGTTTTTCTTTACTAACCGATTTGGCCCACAAAATGTGAATGAGTAAAGTGTGAGCGTTTTATGTTTGTGTACATGCTCCAATTTCCATATATATATATATATATTGTTTATGGTAAATATTAATCATACATCCTAATACACCTTATTCATAACTCTAACCAAATGCACCTAAAAGTCTTCCAGTAAAGCAGTATTTCACTGGTAACATAAAAACACTGCCATATCCTACCATTTGTTTGCTTTTTTGTTAATTAAAATGATCCCTTTGCCATGGCAATATTACTTTTTCTTTCCACCTAGAACCAGAGGTGAAGGCAAACATAAAATTGCAGACTTTAATGCCTGCAGGAGTCAAGGTTGAAACAGCTGTCCGGTTTTAATGGCTTTGTGTCCTTGTTTTGTTTCTGCAGTACATGTCAAGGCAGGAACCTGTGAGGTCATAGCAGCGCACCGTTGTTGTAACAAGAACAAAATCGAAGAGCGTTCTCAAACTGTCAAGTGCTCCTGCTTTCCCGGACAAGTCGCCGGCACCACCAGAGCTGCCCCCTCCTGCGTGGATGGTAAGATTTGTTTTTCTCTTCTTGCATAGGCTTTGATTTCATGTGAGATATTTCTCTTTTCTGAAGACCCGGCATGAATATTGATAGTCTCTAACCTGTTCTTTTTTTTACTCCTGCCAAAAATACAGGAGTGAAAATTCTTCTTTTATATTTCACTACATAACTACCAGCATATTAGAGCAAATATTTCCATGTAAATAGAGTGTAATATGTGTGAAGTGTTATTTTGCCTCATAGACAGAGGCAAATACATTACATGCAAATTGCCGCCTGTAAACACTTCGGTGGAGTCAGTGGTTCCAATTGAATTGTCTGTGTTTAAAGTCATGTAATCGATAAAACGTGCCCCAAACTGTTTCTGCCCATCAAACTAGAGCCCCACATCTCTATCGCCATCTCATCTTTCGCACCTGTCACTCCAGAGTCGAGAGCCATTTCACCATGACACCATCATCCTCCTGCACGCTGGAGCGCGGCAGAGCCTGCTTGTCTAATAACATGTCGACAGGCTCTCTCTCTGGACGGGTCAATCGATCCTGATCTTCTTTTCTGCTCTGTAATATACCGGCAGATTCTGGTTGCCCTCTGTGCCCCTGTCTCCTCCAGAGCTGTGAGACACATTTACTAAGATACCAAAGTACAACAGAGTAACCAAATAAACACTAGCAGATTTTGGTAGGATATACCATATGTAATTGATTCTATAGCAGATCAGGGATGTTTATCATGCTGAATTTGATTATTTTCTATAACAGCCCCAATGTCTTTTTAATTTATCTTAAACTATAGCAATATTGTATAAATTAAAGCCCAATAGAGTGTCATGCTTTTTTATCAGTTTATATTTATGTTTAAAATTTTCGAACAATTCACTGTTACCATGTAAATTATAACAGCTATAAAAAGTGACCAGTCTGTCATTTTTTCTCTCTCTTTAAGCTAAAAAAACATTTAGCTTGTTACAAAGTAGTGACACATGAAGCTCCTTCTGTAGAGGTTAAATAAACATCCCATTACACTAAGCATCACCATATTATCCATTATATGTTTTTCTATGATAAATCTACATTTTTAGTCCACTTATTGCATGCCTTGGATTATGTGGAGCATGTCATTTAAGTCACTGCAAATATGTTGTTACTGTAGAAACCTCAGCATATTAGAATAAACCTGTGATTAGAACCTGAACATCTTGTCTTGCTACAACTGTTGTATAAATATATACTCACCAGTCACTTTAATAAGAACACTTGTACATCTGCTCATTTATGCAGTTATACAGTCAGCTAATCATGTGGCAGCAGCACAATGCATAAAATCATACAGATACACAACAGGAGCTTCAGTTAATGTTCAAATCAAACCTCAGAATGGGATGAAAATATAATATCTGTGACTTTAAATGTGGTGTGGTTGTTGGTGCCAGACAGACTGTTTTAATATTTTAGATACTTAACAAGTCACCGGATCTGAATCCAATAGAGCACCTTGGGGATGTGGTAGAACAGGAGATTCACAGCATGAAAGTGCTCCTGAAAAAATTTGCAGAAATTGCGTGATGCAAACATGTCAACATGGACCAGGATCTCAAACGAATGTTTCCTACATCTTCTGGAATGCGTGCCATGAAGAATTGAGCCTGTTTTGAAAGCAAAGTGAGGCCCTACTCAGATTTAGCAAAGTGCTCATTGTGTGTGTGTTAGAGAGATCTGTTCACTCATCTGTTTCCAGACCCTTGAACTATTGTCTAATATTTCTGCACTCCTTCTTTGGTGTTTTGGCCTTAGCCTTTACTGCTGTTATCATTTCTCACCATGGTTCACTTCATTTTGACACATCTTGACATTCCAACCTTTGCCTTGTTCCCTGAGACCAGCAGCAAACCAGTAATGGATTCCATCATCAGCACGTGTTGAACCACTCACAGCCTGATTTCCTCTAATGCAGAGAGAAATGGAGAGGAAGAGTGAAAAAGAGAGATAGAAAAAGAACAAAAAATAGGGTTTTTTGTTGGAAAAAATTTAATAGAGCTTCATCCGTATAAATTTTTGGATATGGGGTGATTGTTGTTTTACTCTTTCTTTCTAAATGTGCTTTTTTTAAATGAGTGAGTAAGCGAGAGAATTATTCTCTTTTTTTCTCTTTCTGTATCTGTTTTCATAGCATCTATAGTAGCACAGAAGTGGTGGTGCCAGATGCAGCCCTGTATGGAGGGTGAGGAATGTAAGGTGTTGCCAGATCTTAAAGGTTGGAGTTGCAGCACCGGGAACAAAGTCAAGACGACCAGGGTGAGAAAAAACCTCTGATGAAACTTTCCTTTATGTCTCCTAACACCAACAGTGTGTTTGATAATCAGTCATTGTGCTATACCTTGGGCAAACCTTGGGTATGTAGCATCACTTTAAAGTATTAATAACACCAGCTATTATGATTTGGATGGATGAATGGTTTGGTTAAGGTTAAATAATCCATAAGCCATCATTTATGAAGGAATAGAAAAATGGGAAATGATCACAAGTATTGTGGTATATGTGAAAAGTGAAAATGGAACCTATTATTTGGCAGATATTTCTGAATAACTAGTATGGGTCAGCACATAAAAGTACTGAGCTGGAAATTACCGTCACGCTACTATGTAATTTATGTGCTGCTTATATTCAACTGGAGAATGAAACCATGCTAAGCTTATAGGATATTCTCAGAAGCTGTTTTGCAATTTTCCTGAATAACAGTCTTTTGTAACATGCCTCACTTTCTTTGGATTCTTTTACCCCATTGTCATCTAAAGAGGATAAAGCATCTATTTCAGGATCTGAGGATTAGCTTCAAACAACTGTTTATAACCCTTTGCCGTTAATACAGACCCCCAGTGTGAATATGTCACATTGATATTTGACCCAGATGAAATTAAAGTAAACTTTTATATAATACTGCAGCAAAAAATCAACACAAGCTTTCTGGATAAATGGTTCTGCAATCAGTTTTTCTGTACACTGTGTGTGAGCCTGTGTGTGTAATTTGTGAGTTTTCAGGTACATGCCTGTGAATGTCAGTATGCGCATCTTAACACTGACACACTGGGCTCGTAGCCATCCGTTAGCCTGAGGTGTTTGACTAACCAAACACCTTCTTCAGCCAGTTCCTAAATTATTCATAGGACAGAGGGGGCTTGCGTGAGGCAGCCCTTTTTCACTTTAGCTGCCTTAAATAATGCATGCTAGAACACTCACAGTCACGTCAGTGGCAGGCATGCCTGTGAGGTGCTGCCTGCTCCTCTCAAAACCTGGCTGCTTTTGATTTTTGGAGCTCTCCAGGCCACCGCCCTCGCACATGTCTCGAATACAGCGAGAGTATGGAATCCCAGATGTGTCACCATGGTGACAGGATTGGAGCGCCCGATTGGTCGGTTTTTGTCTCCATCGCCAGGGCCTTGGTAATGAGTGTAAACCATCGGTTGACCTTGTTCTGTTATGGTTTTGTTTTACATCCATCATAAAGCATTGTAGTACTGCAAGGCCACCGATAAACAGATTCCATGTCAGACGATTCATACTGCAAGAGAGCTATGAATTTTACTAGAGAGAGTATTGACTAAAGGTAATTGTCATTGTTATTGTCAGTGATTTAACTAACATAAAGTGTTATGAAACCAATCTGTAAATCATTTGCCACATGCTGTAAAGCACCTGACATTATTTCAGTGCAATAGCATTTGGTTTACAGAACAACGATGGCAATAATACAGTCTATATATATATATATATATATATATATATATATATATATATATATATATATATATTAGTTTGCATAATTAGTCCAGCGGGAATTTCAGGCACGACCAAAGTGTGTGCAATCTGGCATCAGCACAATGTAGCAAGTACATGTGTGAACTATGATGCACTAGGGAGTGCACAAGAAGGAAGTGACCTAAACACCTCTCAGTTCGTCAGCGCACCCTCCAGCTCCCTGCTGTCTCTGATCTGAAGGTGTAGATTACACTGGGATTCCCTGCACAGCCAAGTGGCACAGCCTCGTCCTCTGATACAGAGACATAACCTAACCTCAGCTAGCTGCGCACTCCACCCTGCCAGTGTGTATGTGTGTGTGAGTGTGTGTGTGTCACTGAGCAGGAGCAAGACCAGACTGGCATGCTAAAGGCTCTCGGGCCCAGCAGAGCTCTCACCTCCCATCCCAGCATGCTCCAGAACGGTATTTTGGGCCGTGGCTGCTGAGCTGGAAGAGCTGCTGAAGTTAATGAGCCTGATAGGTGCTGTCGCAGCGAGGGGTGTGAGCATGAGTTAACCACAGTGCTAACACCTCATTTGTAGGAAAGAAGCTTTAACAGGAGCAGTTATAGCTTAGATAATGAGGAGAAATCAGGCGAGAAGGACATGAAGCCTATAACAGATGTCCCTTTTGCAGACTGATCTCAGGCTCATCAAATTGCTTGAATTCCATTGAACAGGAGTAATCAGGTTAGATTACAAATTTAGATATAAATTAAGTCTTGGCAGTTTTAAACACATATTCTTATCCAAGTTTTAACATTTTTGTAACTTTATGTAAAAGTTGATTCATGAATTTTTTGGATTTTCAACCAAATACCTAATTTACTGCGCTATTTTATTATGGTAAAATATACAGTTTATAAATTGTTTCTAAAATATATATTTTTTAAATAATAATGTACATTTGTGCAATACATGCACCTTGCTTTTAAAATGACAAAACTGTCTCCAGCCTTTTCTTGTATTTTGAATGACATAAAACTAATGTGAGTTTAAAAAAAAGATTTATCTTAATGAGCATTGCTTCATAAGCATTACTGACACAAACCTGTAGATCTAGACACTTAAACTCAGCACTTAGGCAAGTGAGAGGACACACAGTGTTCCTCAGTCCAGCATTACCTCAAAAGGCTTTTAGACAAGGCTTTTAGACAAGAGTGTTAGGAAAACTGCCTAATACAACAGCAAGTCACCAAACATGTCAGCTAAGCTAGCTTGTGGTAAGTACATGAGCTTAGAGAATTGACTAGTTAACTAACTAACTAATTTGTAAGCTCACATCTGAAGAACAGAAAAATAATACATTTCTGTTGTATCATCTCAAAATAATTTGAAAGTGAAGGGGAAGGTCTCAACAAACTAAAGCTTCCAGGATGAATTGCATTTTCATCCTTATTTTACAGTAAATAATCTTGATGCTACATATTTTCACCACAATGCACAGCTCCTCTGCTTTTTTATTTGATACTACAAAATAATTAAAAATATTTCAGGTATTTTAAAAATACCTGCATACTAGGATGTTTATTTAACATAATTAGCATCTATATTGGTATATCATAACTTTAATATTTTTCACTGTTTCACATTTCCATGTTAGATTAAACTATTTCCATGGAATATCAGGTTTGGCAATTTGATATAAAATATTGGTCCCAAATCAAACATTTTGCTTTAAAGTCAAACATTTGTATGCATTAATGGCTGCTTTAATACATATATTAACATAAGTCTTCTTTTTAGGTCACACGGTAGTCTGGGTTAAGGATATCTGGAACCATTACCTTAGATCATATGGAAATGCAGGATCCAGGACTTGAAGACTGCTTGAGGACAGTGAAAATGATGTATTTGGATTTCAGTGGAATACCGATATCCTTAGAAATGGAAACTCTCCAACAGAACTTCTTTGCTTTCTCCGGGGCAGCCTTCCAAACTTCCATCCATGTTTTATAACTAAAGGACAAGAACTTCCATCATGTAAAATTTCGTGTTCACCAAGACGTTGACATACTGACAATACAGCAAGGCGTTAATCCAGAGATGTCGTGACACTCTGCAGAACTACCAATGACATTTTCCTTTCTTTCTTTCCTTCTTTTTTCTTTTTCTTTCTTTTTTTTTTGAAATGACATCAGGCTTAAAAATTTCATTAACTATTTGAAGTGTATGTGTTCCAGAGCCGATTGTGTTCCCTTCTCCATCCCTTAATGTTTAACGTTTCTTTCTTCTTTTATAGGAAGATTTTTGATCTTTGTGAGGTGTTTACTTTTAAAGACAAACCCAGAGCACTTGTGTTTTAAAATGAACTTGTGCCATCGAAAGAAGTACATTAAGTATTAAAAATATAAGAAGTCTAATCTATGACGGTTGGAGTTTGGCAAGTGGTCCACTGAAAATGAATAGAACTTTGCAATCACAGATTTGCTGTTTGTTTAAAAGAAAAAAAAAACAGTGACTGCTATTGAGTAAAAAGTGTAAGTATTATCTTAAATAAAAGTATCTCTATGGGAAACCTCCACACACTATTTGAAAGAATTTAAAAGGTGACACACTAAACACTGACACAGCATTTCCTAGAACAGTGGAAGTAACTATTTTTAAACGTATTGCAATGCCATGCTACATTAAGATGCATAGCCACTTTCATAAACTCTTGCGCTGATGCTACTGTTTTTCATATAAAGTAATAAATGTCATTTAACTGTCAAGATTATCACAAAATTATGTTAATATCCAAAGCAAGACTGGCACACATTCTTTTCTGAGATATGCTCTATGAAGACACTACTTTGTCAGTCTATGATTCGCAAAGTGCTTATGCAGCTATCACAGAGCACTTCAGACTAAATTGTGGAAGACAGAGGTAAGGCTATTAGCATAATACCATTAGACAGTACTTCTGCCTGGCTAATTTACCATTAGAATTACCGGCAGTGGAATGAGGAGAAGCACTCGGAGGTAAGTCAACATGTCATTTGCTGAGAGGAGCAAGTGACAGAAGTGATACCCCTCAACATGCTATAAACATCATTTTCAGCTACTAATGTGCTAATATGTTACCCTAAATCACAGCCTATGCGCAAGCTTAGCATTAAAAGGATGTGCCATTAGCAGGGAGTATATGCAATTTATCTAATTGTTTGCTTGTGTGTGGATGTGTGTGTTAGTGTGTAGGAGCGGCAGATGACTCACATTACATTTGTATTCACAGCAGAGTTCTAAGGGTTGCAAGGGTCTTGACTTTCCTTATAGCTCTCTCACATCTCTCCTTCATTTGCTCTTGATGCTTTTCACCACAGATTATTAGCCAAAAAAAGTGAATTTCTTATGGCTGTAAATCCTGAATGCATAGTAAAGACATCAATAAGATAACTAAGGCCAGTAAAACTCCAACTGTGGAGAGTATACAAGCAGTCTCAGGGAGGCTACAGTGACGGGAGAGACGCGACAGTGCTTTAGGGACAGGGATTAACCATTCCTTTCCACATTGGGTGTCTTTGAGTCGTAATCTATCTGAGACAAGGGTGGACACAGCAGACCTTAACATCACTGAACACTTGGGTATGCGTGAAAGCTTGAGCATTATCATTCCAGGAATCCTTATCTGCATGCAGCGAGTTCTCAGGTGTCCGGTGAGGAAGCTGTGAAGAGGATTGGGTCTGCAGGTCTCCAGGCTAGGACTGGAGATGAAGAGAGCACATGCAGGTTGGGGATCTGTTTGTTATGGCTCAGTGTTGCTTTCCACCTGCCAGCATGGCCAAACAGCTTTCCCCCCAAATATGAATGGCAATGTGGACATTTCAAACATACAATACAAATGGAGCAATGCTCTCTCTCTCTCTCTCTCTCTCTCTCTCTTTCTCTCTCCCTCTCTCGCTCTCTGTGAGTGTGTCTGTGTGTGTGAGAGGTGAAAATGTCAGGTTTAATGTTATTCATGAGGCTTATAAAGTGAGACCAGTTAGATTTCAGATGATTTTAAACAGGATTTACTTGCTATCTTACTTTGTCTAGACACAACCAAGTCCTTCATTACAATTATATTTGTGTCTGTGCATCACTTTTTTTTCTGACAGAATGTTCTATCATAAGTGCAGTTATGGGATTTGAGAATAAGTGTGTTTCACCACAATATGCTTTTCCTGACCCTTGTTCGTCCTTCATGAGATGAGAGGGATATGTTTTAAAGTGGAGAGAACTAAAGGGAGATTAGTATATTCTATGTTTATAAAGTAGCATCTTACCATCTCTGTCATTTCTGAGACCTGCAAAATAGATTGTGTTCATTCACACTGTGCCACGTAATTATGGGGTTTAGGGAACTACTGAATATAATTTGTGCTTATAGGCTGTATCCTCATCAGATTCACTACATGTAATCTTTCTTTCCATTTTGATACGAAGATGAGATTTTCACATTCACATTGTTTGTCTAAGAAAATAAAACATCAGGAAAGATATCAAATATGATCAGTTATTAGTAAAAATAAAGGTCAATTGTCATCTGCCACTTCTATTATCCTAGCCCTGTATCATTATGGCTAACATTCACATACAATCCGACATTTTGTTCCTTTTGCATTGAAGATGAAATCAGACATTAGAATAAATGTTACATGTTTTATAATCTTTGGATGTCCTGATTCAAATGCACAAGCTACCATTTTATAAGCCAATTACATATTGAGGTGTTGATCTGAATCATGTGGTAACTAATACGATATAATTCATTCAATGCAATGTATTTTTATGTTTCTAATTAACCCATCTATTCTGAATGGAATCTAAAGCATTTCCATTCACGTCACCTAAATCCTATTATCCTCATATTTCCATAAGGTTTATCATTTTCATGGAGAAATGATGTCTAGCTGCCTTCTTTGGATGAAAATATTAGAAAATGAAGATAAATAGTTATGCCAATATCCTTGTTAGCATCACAAACACAAACACTTGGAGATTGGATGCAAATAAAGGTTGTTTATTCGGTGCACCACAAAAATAAGGAACAGAAAGCAAAACTGAAAAATTGTGAACCATCCGATGCACATTGTGCAGAAAGCAGTGGCAAAAACAGGCACAGGTCATTGAGGGTATAAACTGGCTCCAAACAGGCTAGGCAAAATCAAGGTCAAGAGCAGAAAATATACTTAATCCTAGTACACAGGAGCATAAAGTCAGGCTTGGTAATAGTCTACTTCACAAATAATAAACTGAAACAAAGGTGCTTTAAAACAGTGCTGACAGAGAATACGAATGATACTCAGGTGAAGATTATATAAGTACAGCAACTGGGAGCGTAGGAGTGCTTGGAGTGTGAGTCCATGCCGGCCATGTTTGTAGTTCTCTGTAAAACAGATTCTGTGACATTTTGCGATGTGATTAGTGATATTATTAGTCAGTCTTTTAATAAAGCACAGGAGGAATGCTCAATAGCTATTGCTCATGTAAAGTGAAATTTCCAAAATGAAATGTGTAGAAGAGCTCGCTGTCAGTCAAGTAGGTTCTTTCCACTGTCTAGCTTCTAGAAGCTTCCGACAGACAGGTGCTGTTAACAGGTCATTAGTCAGAGCCTTTTATATTGTGTTATGTCAATTTTACTCCTGTAATTGAAACAGTTCTCTCACCATAGGGTAGACCTGATAATGAATACAATTAATTAGTAGAAATTAAGGACACATGCTCCCAAGATCAGGCTCTGGGGAAGCAGTAGGTGGGGGTGGGGAAGAGGGTTTGGGGGGAGGAGTGAAGAATTGTGGTTACTGTTAGAATTGTACACTGCAGTGTTGTTTGTTTGAAAGTCATTAAATTACATTAAATGACTAATTTCTTATTCGCGTGTGTGATTCACCAGAGACCGTTGGAAGTTTTTAATAAAAGAAAAGGGCCTGAATAACAAAACATAGTAATGCACCCAGTGAAAGAGAGAGAGAGAGAGAGAGAGGGAGAGAGAGAGAGAGCACTTTGTATAAAGCAATTCAAAGTGCATTAATAAAACAATACAGAAACATTCAGAAATCATTGGAGATAAAGTCTATTTGCATAATTCATTAAGATTAATCAGACAGCAGGACATTCAGCGTCTCCTCTGAGGAGAGGGCAAACACAAATAGTTCATTCCCATGAAAGACCTTTTTAATCTACAAACAATGATGTAAATCTAGATCCGGATAGTAGAATTAACCTCCGTGTTCTCCATAACCCCCAACCACAAACCTTCAGTGATTTGTCTTCATGTAGGCAAAATTTCATTAATATTAAACACTCCCTTTTTATGAAGCCTCATATAAGATACATCCAGCTTTAGCAATGCATAAAGCGCAGTTCCTTTGATTTAATCTTTCTGTAATGGACTAAGGCAGATGTTCACTATTAGCAAAGGAGAGAGGACAGGCATCTTATCTTCAAACCATGTTCAACTCCAAATGAAAGATTTTTTTTTTCTTTTAATATACCTCTAAGTGAGAACTTGAATATTTAAGGAATGGATATTTAATTAAAGCTTCACAGATCACATTGCCATGTAACCTCTTCATGCTTGCACCAAATTCTCTGTCTCTCTCTAGACAGTCTCTCTGTGCTTCGATAGCAAGGTCATGTAGGCCATAAACAATCTCTGTTTTCCTGATGGCACCAGAGATCCCTAAAGTAATCTGAGCCTGATCTCTGAACAAATTTCATATTTTTAAAGCTGCAAACCTTCCACAATAACAACCGAGTGTCTTTTAAGTAGAATTAATACTAAACAACGTTCAGTGACAAAAACATTCTTATAAAATCGGTAGGATTAATTCATAAAAATATCAGTATGTTGATTAGAATTTTCCTAATAGGATATATAGCACTAAAATCTGTGTTCAAGTTGGACAAATGTACAGACTTTTTGCTAAGACTGCAAATCTAAATGGCTGGATCATACTAAGCGGTCCAAAAGACAACATGCTGCTGTCATAATGCAAATGATTATTAGCTCTTTAGTGTTAAATGCGGCATATGGTAGCTTCTTATACCTTTACTGCTCTTAAACTATAGCTAGTTTAATTACACTGGGGTCGTGAAGCAGAGGTGTGTAGAATATTAGAAACTGTGCAAGGATAAAATTCAAAAGCACACATTCTGCCAGCTGTAGGGGACTTTAAACAGTTTGTGGGCAAGGAGCTGAGGGCCCGTTTTCACAAACACCATCTGCTGGGTTTGTCCAGGCAGCACCTTGACAACATGAATTAGTTTGAAATACTGTCAAACAAACAAAAGCAAATTAGATTTTTCCCAGACCATAATAAAAACTGCGCAGAGTGTAATAAAGAAAAAGTGTTGGATCTGGAAAACAACTGAGATGAACTGGAAGGAGAAAAGCCAAAGTTTTGCAGGCATGTTGATCTAATTGTTTGGTGCTCAGTGTTCTGTATCCAGGTATCTCTGAATTGGATATAATAGCACAGTGTGGGAGAGGAATTTGTTATTTTGTGTGTTGCTTTGTCATATGTTCTCGAGCTGTCAGCTGTTTGATGGGAAGAAGTATTTCAGCAATTACTTCACTATAACGTAGACTAAGGCAGGGTTTTCTCATCAGGCAGAAGTATATTTGGAATATTGATACTGCGAAGGTTTTCACTCCTGAATCTCTGCTGTGCACTTAATTGCAGTGACTCATAGTAAACATTTCGAAACTATGACACAGATTGCTCTCAAATATAGCTTTAACTGAAATCTATTCTCAGCTTAAAAAAACAACAACAAAAAAACAAAAACACAACTGTATCTATATTGGACAATATCAATCATGTGGCAGAGGCCCAGTGCATAAAATCATATAGATAAAGGTCAAGAGCTTCAGATAATGTTCACATCAAATATCATAACTGGGAAAAATTGTGATCTCTGTGGTTTGAACAGTGGCATGGCTGAGGGTGCCAGAAGGGCTGGTTTGAGTATTTCAAAAACTACCAATACCCTGGGATTTTCACACACACAGAATTGTGCAAAATAACAAAAAACATCCTGTTTATTGGAGGCTCTGCAGGCTGAAACACCTTGTTGGTGAGAGAGATCAGAGCAGAATGTCCAGACTGGTCAGTTTATAGTAACTCAAATAAGCACTCATAACAACTGTGGTGAACAGAAAAGCATCTCAGAACACACAAAACATCAAACTCTAAGGTGGATGGATTGCAACAGCAGAAGATCATAAAAAGGTTTTACTCCTGCCAGCCAAGAACTAGGGCTATCATGGGCATGAACCCATCAAAACTGGACACACACTCACACACACACACATGCATATATAGAGAGAGATAGAGCCTTTTTCAAATGTGTTTGCTTTTGTAACTGGGAAACATATCATTTATGGGGAAAAAACCCATCACAGCTCTAAATGCTCCTATTCTTTGTGTGGCCAGCGACGCCTCTATTCTTCCTTATCAGCCTTATTTTTGCTATAATGAATGCAGTTTTATGTGGGGTTTGGGCTGCAGTGCCGCTGGAAGTCTTCCTGCAAGTCTCATTCTCTCTTCCCGCTCTGAATTACCTCAATGCCCAGGGGTCACCTGAGGGGGCCGCAGTCATTTGAAAAGGAAATTATCTTTTGTGATTCTTACTGAGACATATGGGGAGTGAGAATGCGAATGACAAGGGAAGTGTAAGGGAGAGAAAGAGAGGTGGAGAAAAAAAGGATGAATTTCTTTCTGCGCAACCTATGAACAGGTTAATGGGAGCTTGTGGCGGAATGAGTTGATACCTATCTGTTCTCTGGGCAACTGGGGGGAAGGCAGAGAGAGAGAGAGAGAGAGAGAGAGAGAGAGAGAGAGAGAGAGAGACTATTTGATGGTTTCTGCTTTCTCCTTGGCCCTGTTTCTTGATGTGTGTGATTATTTATTTATTTATTTTTCGCTGGTAAATAGCTTATCCGAGTGGGAGCCAATTTTGCTTAATAGGCAAGTTTCCACGAGGTGGGTCAGTACACTGATAGCAAGGCTGATGAGTTGGCAGGAAAGGTGAATGCTGTTGTTCTTCACCATCCTCAATATCATTATACTTCCTCTAGAGACACTCTTCTTGTAGCAGCCAATGCAAGATAAGGACACTGAGATGAAACAAATATGTTTCTTATTCATATTCGTGACTACGTGCTCTGCACACTCTCTTTTGATGAAGTCGGTCCATTCTTTTTGATGTATCTTTAAGCAATTTTTCAATTACTGTCAAATATTGATATGCTTGTGTTATCTTTCTATGAGAAATTCTGTATGTTCTTGTTACATTCATTGTTAACTATTGCTTTAACTTGTCTGACATTTTTTTCAAATTGGGACAATCATATCACTATACATCAAACAATTCTCGCTGGCTTGGTGTATATTAAAGCTCAACTGGTGCAGGAAGATAAGAAAAAAAACAACTCAGAAAATATTAAGGCGTTAATGTTATCTGATTTTTTTGGTTCTCTGGCCCAAATCTGCTAGGTTGGCATTCATTATCGTAATCACCCCCTTAAACCCAAAAGACAGCACAGCACAATTTATCATCCACAGCAATAAAGACTACAGCTTCCACCTAAAGCCTTCTTTGACTTGTTTGAGCTCGTATAACCCACCATGGTTGAAGAGAGTATGAAGAACAGATGTTACTGACTAATTATTCCTTGTATCACACTGCTCACAGGCTCACTGCTGGGTTCCTGCGAGAGCTTTGGTCATTCATGTCTGAGGCAGCATTTCCAGTAACTGGAGGGCACACCGTTCCATCTGTGAGGGACCAGAGAAGGTGATCTGGAGGAACTAAGTCTGACTGTGGGAGTGTTTCCTGACTCTCTTCTGTTGCTCAGTGCCTTTGGTGTTGGAAGAGAATTGTTGTTTAAAATGCATAGGTTACTAGCAGTCCTGGGTTACAGGATTCTTATGCCTAACAAATTGTTGGTGTTAGTAAAATGATTTTAAAAATATTATCCTTCTAGTCGATTCAATAAGTTAAACAATCCATCTATATCTACAAAATAAGAGTAATTAAATCTGTATTAAGGCTATGCTTTGCTATAGCTATACTAAAAAATACTATACTATACTATACTATACTATACTATACTATACTAAAAAAATCTATATTAAGGCTTTACTTTTTTAAAGGCTTTACTTTAAAAAAAAAAAAAAAAACCTAATTTTTGTCCATCAGCAAAGCTCTATCTGGCCACCATCTACAACTGACAAAGAAGATTTTATTTGTCACATATAGATTACATCACAGTGAAATTCAGAGAGGCTTAAGGGCCTTGATCAAAGACCCCAACTGTGGCAGCTTAACGGTGCTTAGGCTCAAATTGCTGATCTCCTGATCAATAACACAGAGTCTGAACTGTTTTGGCCAAATTTGTGACCTCTTAAATGAAATGACATAAAATGACACAAAATGTGAGGCTAAGCTAATGCTGCCATCGGTGACATATCTGGATGTGACCTGAAGTGAATGCAGTCAAAATCAAAATGAGATCCGTAGATTCCACTGTCATTTTCTAAATATGTTGCTGTTTAACTGACCACTTTCTAGCTTGTGAAGTTCTACCTTATGGAAAATATATCTTATTTGTGTCTTCCTTGCAGCATGGCACAACATTATAATTGGAATTCTAATTCCAATTGAATAAAAAATAGCATTTTATTTCCTAGAAACGTAATTTATTTCAGATCTAAAAGTTTCCCCTTTGCATGTACTCTGTATAAACTAGATTTGCTAAACTATGTCATAGAAAGTTAACGTCAGTCCCAGAGATTCAGTTCTTCTCAAGGTTTCTTCGTCCTCGCGCTCTCTAATAGTTTTGACTCGACACCATCACCCTTGGCTTGTGAACCGCTTTCTTAGGAACTCATAGAAACACAGCGTGGTTTCTGTGTTATTGCATAAATACAGTAGGTTTTAGATGAATTCCACTGGTATATTACTCTCTGGGAAACTGCATGTAGAATAGATATATTATCCTAATATTTAATATTCACCGCATTGATAGTTTATTTAATGCTAAATATTAAGTCAAAAGTATATTTTTAGTATGTCTCACTGTGCACATTTTCTTCACTCATCGTGACCGTTTTTTCCCCACATGTTGACTACACTGTATACAAGAGCCGCCAATCAATCAGTATCATACACTGCTGCTACACTGGCTAACAGCTATGATGAATTAGCTACTGAGGTAAACTATTGTTACTTTTAGTGAAAAAGTGTCTGATTCAATTAACCATGATGAAAAAAAATAGGCTATAAAACATGCTAAGGGCAGATAAGCTATTGCTAAATTCCTGTATTTCTGTGTCACTCTCATTATTAATAGTATGTATAACATAGCTGACTATGATATTGAAATTAGTTAATGCTTCTAAATAACTGATTGTCTGGGATGCTAAAATAAAATCAGGGCTTTAGTCTACACATTAATGGTTCCACTCTACAAGGAAAATATCACTGACAGAAAAAACAATACACTGCACAGCAACACAGCACAAAGGGACAGATAGAGAGAAAAGAAACAATAGAAGACAGAGGTGGATAAGATGGAAAGATACACATTGGATGAAAAGCATAATTGAAATGAAATGCTGAGCTTACACTAGATAAAATCTTGTTCTTAAGTAAAATACAGTATTTATATAGTGTTAGAGTTAAGATTAAATAGGAATTTTCTGGTCCTCTGTGCTTGTTTTGTTCCAAGAAACTACACAAACAAGTCAAACTCAACCAATTATGGGCAAGTCCTTGATGCAGAGTCTAGACTTTCTTAATACTAATTTGTATGCCTTTAATATCCTTAAAAAACACAAGAAGGAAGACATTTGACCTTGCTGTGACACTGACCCTGTTTGGATCGATTCCAAAATCTGATCCATTCCTTTGGCTCACAATGCAACAACCATCATTTCTAGCTTATAAATATGAAGAAAATTATCATCACTCTATCCTGCCACTCACTGATAAGATGTTAACCACAATGGCAGAATGTAAATGTAAGCATTTAAAATACAACAGTACAGCATATTCTTTCCAGAAGACCATCTAAAAGCACACTTACACTTACAGTAACCCATAGGGGAGTTGATAATTATAAAAGACATGTTGAGATAAGTCAAGATTATGAGTAAAGGCTAGAATGTGAAGAGTAATGATGCATTTAGCAGAACTTCCACTCATAACTCCCAGAAATGAATTCAAAAAACTGGAAAAAGGTTTAATATTCTACCACGAATGTAGCACCACCTCCACAGAGAGCAAATGAAATACAGCTTAATAAGCTCAAAACAGCAAACTGTCTATCACTTTCTAAGTCAGAGTCGCTGCTCTGTCAAGTCCATGTCAGTGATGCCAGATTGGAAAAGCTGCTCCTAGTCTAATTACAGTTGAAAATCCATCTGATTCAATATACACCATCTTCAGTTCTGTCTACTGGCCCAATGTAAGTTCTTCACCCCAGTGAAGAAATGAGCAGGAGACAGAAATTGCATGACACTCAATGCAACCACATACATTAAGAAGTTCAATTAATATAACTACTAATGTTTACAAAACCCAGGATGAATTTAGATTTGACATCCAGATTTGAGTCTGCATCTAGTAGAACAGATCATATTAGGCTTTAGTTATTCAGATGCCAGCACATGTATAATAGAAGAAGAGTGGGATTATACTGCACAAGGGAAAAGGAGAAAGCCATATTTGCATTCAATACCTCAGGTTTATATGACCAAACTGAAATCCCAGCACACTGCCAGAAGACTACTGATGTACTTAATAACGTGTTATGGGACAAAAATGGAGGCTGCGGGCTGTGTGTGTGTGTGTGTGTGTATTTGTGTGGGTGTGTGTCTGTGTGTGTATGAATGGTGCTTGATTTCTCCAAAATGGCTGTAGCAGCAGTCTAGACTTTGGCTGGGAGATTTAGTGTAGGTAGCCATTTTTTAAATTTCCCATTAGACCCCATGCAGAGATCGATAGGCATTCTTTCCCAGGCATCTCATTAATAAGTTTTGATGCATGAGTGGTTATGAGGGAGGGCCTTTTGGCAAGTGGTGTTTTGTGCTTAAAAAGATGTTCCAAGAAAAACAGGTGGTTGCATTAAGTGCATAATGATATTGACGATAACTACAGTAACGTACTTTGCTGTGCGTGTGTGTTTGTGTGGGTGAGTGGAAGAATGTGTGTTTGTGTGTGTGTGTGTGTGTGTGTGTGTGAGAGAGAGAGAGAGAGAGAGAGAGAGAGAGTGACTGTGGATGTAATGTGAGGTCTGAGTAGTTGACAGGCAATGCCACAGTGGAAAATCTTCACAAGATGCATTGTTTAAGTCTAAAGTTTAAAATAGCTAAAAGTTTACAAAAATGTAAACAGCTAGTCAGAGGATGACACATTAAACCCCACTAGGACATGATATGACATAAAGTGCAGTAGCTCTTTATCTGGGAGCTGCTTTACAAAAGATAAGGTTATACATGAAATGCAAAAAGATAAGCTGACCACCTTACAAACGGAGCACAGAGAACGAGAGGCTTGAGACCACTAACAATTATGTAGACTATTGACTTTTCTCTCCAAAGGTGTGATCAATTGCCGTGAAAATAATGACATCGCTTGTTGTTGTGACCTGTTCAGCGGGAAGGCAATTTATTTCTGGTGACAGAGGACTCATGAGAGACAGCAGGCCGTCAGAGGCCGGTGGCGATGGGAGGAGAAAGAAATCTCGCAGGCTGAGTGAAGAGAGACAGCTATTAGTGGCAGTTACTTCTTCTGATTGACTTACTAAAGTATGTGCTCAGTGGCTGTGCATAAACCATGCTCTTTCATACAAGACTTGATTTTTAATTGAAGTGAAAAAAAAACCCCTCAACAAGAATTGCTTGAAAAACACACTCATAGCACATGATGGAGTAGTCTACCATGCAAACAAATGACACAATGACACTTTCAGTATCATTATATGATTTTTTTTCTCCATAGACAAGTTCTGATACATGCAATAACAGTAATAACAGTTACATAAACAAGACTCATCCTTGTCTTATGCCCTCAAACCACACAAATCATGCCAATGCTGTAATAAACCTCTGACAATTCAGTTAATTATATTTGAGTCAGTTATATTTGAATCTAGGGTCATAAATATAATATGAAACTAAGCAGTGTTCTATTATAAAAATATTACATATTACCTATGACAATAATATTATAAATACATTTGAGTTGGTCTCATTCATGTAAATTCTTTTTTGTGGTATCAGTTTAAGTCCAGACTTCATTTAGTAATTGATAAATACTGCAAAATGTAAGTTTTTAAAAAATAGTTTTCCATACATTTTCTTTGTTTTTATCATGTAATATGAAGGGACTTCATACCATTACAGAAATGTAAACTGTACTGTAGGTATATTTCCCATCATTCTCTGAGTATTGGCCCATTATTATTTGACAGTATGTCTTTGCAGGAAACAGATGATGGATGAATTCTCTGTTTGTGTTTAGTAAGGCACCAAGTCCAATTTTCAAAGCAATCATAAAAAATACAAAACCAAAAAAAACCCAAGATTCTCAGTCTAATCGACTATAACAATGCTATCCAAAGGCAGAATTGAAGAAAACAAAGTTATTAGAGGTTGAGAAAAACATTTACTGTATAATATGAGGCTTAGAATCACACACTGAAAAAATGACAAGACTTTGCAAAATCCTGCTCGTTTCCTAACAGAGCTATACTACTCTAATGAGAAATTATCCTGCACCGGTGGGAGCACACAAAGAAACCTCATGCAACTCCCACTAAGGGGCAACGCCGCTTCAGCACCACCATTCCGGATAGCAGGCACACTCACGGAAGCAAGGCGGGGCGATAGCAGCATGCCGCGGACCAATCAGAGCCACCGCACTCTTCACTCACACTCAGCATGAAGAGGAGAGAGTTTCGTGGGGTGCAGTGCTGCCGAGGTGGTAAGGTTTCTGTGGGACTGGAAACTAATGCTGGTGTCTGTGCCTCTCTGTGCTTCTAGATTCTTCATGAGGCTGCCTCCGATGCTCACAGCTTCAGCTGTGCCTGGCGATGCTACCTGTGTCCTGCCTTGTCTGCCCTCCTGCTGCCACTGGAAGTTCTCCCATTTATCACCTCCAGCACTTGCCAGGAGCTTGTCCCCGCTTCACTTATATTTCACTCCCTGCACTGCACTATTTGTGTAAATAAATTCACCCTGCCTTTTTTGCCGTCTTGTGTATCTGTGCATCCCGAGTGCACTACAATGGTCAAAACTCTCGTGTGTTTGTTGAATTCCTCATTTAGTCATTCTTTGCTGCTATAATAACCTCAACTCTTCTGAGAAGGCTTTCCACTAGATTTTGGAGTGTGGCTTTAGAGATTTGCTCATTCAAGAGCCTTAGAGAGGTCTGGCACTGATGTTGAGGTGAGAAGCCTGGGGTTCAGTCAGTTTTTCAGTTTATCCCAAAAGTTGTTTAGTGGTGTTGAGGTCATGGCAGGCCACTCCAGTTCTTCCACCCTGACCATGGCAAACTATGTTTTCATGGAGCTCGCTTTGTGCACTTCTTCCTTTGTCCTCAGCATATTAGCTCCAGTGATGGGAAGTTATAATGTTACAGTATACATGGCATCTAGTACAATTTTTGGTCCACATATGTGGTGATGGTTATTTATACACATTTGGCCATGCAGTATATATTTAATAATAGATATAAAATATAATAAAATTATATTAATATCTGAATTGAAAGTCACTCTGTAGTGATACTAACTGCATCCTAAGACTTAGGTATAGACAAAAGATAACATCCACAGTTTTCTTAGAAATTTTTGATACATTTTTGATTGTAAGTTAATTCTGCAAATACAAGTCCAGAGACTGCACTGGAGTCTTCAGACCTTCATTTATTAGTTGTGTGCAGAAGATCAATACAGTATAACACCCAGTCATCAGTCAGTCTGCATATAGACACTAGAGCAGAATTTTTAAAGTGTAACCGAGAGAGTGAGGAGTGGCGATAAGGGATACAATGTCTTGCTGAATGAGAATGTCCTTGGGATTATCTTTGGAGCAAGCACACATTTCATCCATAACAGGCAGAACATATCATTGCAGGAAGCCTGACTATTATTTTACAAGGCCACTTGTGAAGTTATAATAGTCAGGAAAACCTCACACCCATTTTTGGTGAGGTCATTTGAAGCATATTTAATCAGATCATAGTCTGTATACTTGCTAGTGAATGTCACCCTGCTCACAAACTATTCACTCTATACAGAATACAACTTGCAGTGAAATAAAAATCTGGCCACTCCACCTAGAATGTGTATATAAATAAACTAAATTAAAATAATGAATAGAAATAATAAGAAAGAAAAATTGGTAATAAAAAAAATGTGATGTGCAATATGTTTATATGTTACCTGTTGCAGGATGATATACAATTATGTTACATGTAGTAACTGTACAGAATGTAGAAATATTACAGAATGGAAGGTGATGTGTTAACATACCAGTGAGTTACAGTGTTATGTAGTAATAGCAATGTGCAGTGTGCAGCACAACAAACTGTACAAATATAAGTACATGAAACATAAGAGACAGCTCTGTAGTCATGTGCTTGACAAAAGAAAAAAATGTGGGAAAAAAGAGAAAGGGTATTTTTTAGTCATTGTTTCTCAGATAACCCTCTCAGAGTGAACTGGATAATGGATGAGATTGATGAGTGCTGAGATGTGGAGTTTCCTCACTGAGGACTACTTCAGAATGAACGCTTCTCTCTCTACACACACCTTTCGTACATCTGGCCTGGACTCCGACACAGATTAATGGGCTGATTCAGGACAGGAGAAAAAGCTCCCTCAGCCTCTGGGCTTCTACCCAAAACATGAAACAATCTGTCTCTTTTCCTGCTCTCTCTGTCCCTGCTGGTACACCACTTTGAGATTCCTCCATTTTCCATTGCTCTCATCTCTGTCTTATCTATGGCCTACTTCATGCCTTTTATAAGTCACTTTCCTGCTGTAACTTTGCTAATATCCTTGCTGTACACCTTTGTCTTAAGAAGAACTTTCAGTATCAGTATATCAGAAGTGCAATGAAAATCACTCGACTGGGTTGGACCTGGTTTTCAATCCAATCACAAAGTCAAGAGGTTGATTAGCCACTGCTATATGCTTCCTTCATATTTTTTTCTTGAGAGCTCTGTGGCATGCCACCAGCAGCACGATATCTGGTGGAATGAAAAGATAAGGCAGCCAAGTGTGCTACTGTCATCGTCAGATAAGTGAGTGGAGCAGATGCGTGGTGTTCTTATTTTAATTAGATATCAGCAACATAGAATTTTGTGCAAGTGAAGAAAAGGGGAAGAGAAGATGAAATGTTGAGAGAGGCAAGGAGGGAGAGCAAGAGGCTCTTGTTAATTCCGTTGCTGTCTGCTCACATTTTTGTCCTCATTACTCTGTGAGGGAGTGCACACACCCTATTGTCTCCGGGAGTTGACGGGGAATATTTTGGGTAAAAAACGTGAGGGTTTGTGTGGCAATGCAGAAATTTCTGAAGCTTAGAGAAGAGAGGGAGAGAGGGAGGCTCACATGAATGCTCAGGAATGCTAACCACCCTGTGCCTCTCCAAGACAAAACAAAAAAAAAAAGTTGTCTGTAGCACGTTGGAACTCAGGCAAAGGAATTGGAATGAATGGTTTGCCCCACAGCTCTTAAGCCTGTGACCTTCACAGCTCTTTTATGTTCTTTTTACAGGAGGTGGGTCTTTGAATTCAAATACATGAGAAAAAAGTGTCACTGCCTCTGAATGGAAATTAGAAAAAGAACAAGGTAATGCCTCTGACCTTGTTGCACATCTCTCACAACTATACTTTACTCATTGATTGAAAGTCAACTTTCAAGTGTGACCCCCTTAAATGTGCATACTGGATTGGTTTTTAAATAAAACTTCAACTGTAATTTTCACATTCCCACAAATGCACAGTATTCTCAATGTCTCAGTCGCCAGCTAGATAAAGTCAGCATCACTCACTGCTTTCCGTCTCTTCCAAACAACCACCTGTACATAGGCTGGCAATATAGCAGCAGAAGACTACATCATCCTGAAGTACTGTCAATACCCCTCCAACACACTCACACCCACACCCAGACACACACACCCAGACAAATGCTCTCACACCACACACACACACACATGCACACACACAGCCCAAGGGGCTGGACACAGTCCTGGGCCCAGCTGTCACTTCTGCGCCATTAATCCAGTACTTCAGACGACAGAATCCATCTCCCTCTAGCAAAGCTTTGACAGAGGCTAAAAGCGCCGGTGAGACAGTGGGACGCGGATCAATCGCTTCGATCCTTCCTCTCATGCCCAGACCCATTCATCAGCCTCTGGTTGTTTGTTTGTTTGTTGCTGCCTTTGCCAGGGCATCTCTGGAGTGCAAGGTGCTGCGGGTGCAGGTGTGGGCCAGTGAGGAGAGAGAAAAATGGCAAAGTGATGCACAAAATCCCCTCTTCTATCAGCACCAGTATAGCATTTAGTCTTCATAAGGGTTTCATCCCATGTGGAAGGTTTTTTCTTACAACTTTTAAGGCATTTTTTCCTGACTCTAAATTTAAAGGTGAACCTTTAGCATATCCCTGGCATCTCCAGTAATTTTTTTTTCAGTCCCCTCTTGTTTTTCCACATCTCCAAAAATCTATATTGTCTCCTAGATGTACAGCTATTTATAATGTCACTCCTTTCACATGGGTGGTCTTGGTTATTTCAGCATGAATTGCCTGTCAGATATGTGCTGCAGTTCAAGATATTCTAGATATTTTCCCCATATACTTCACCTGGTTCTGAATTTTCTTCATGTACTATAGGCTCAGCTGAAGCAAGTAGATGGCTTGACACATGATGGGTTGGCAGCCAATTTCATATTTCTCCACAGAGAACTGGTCTGTAAACTAAATGATATCTGGAATGTATTAGTTTTTATGTAATGTTTTAGAAAGAATCTGTTGTGTTTCAGAGGACATATCTCAGCACCAGCCACAAGTATGTAAGTATGGCATCATAATATGGCCACACAGCCTGAAAACAAGGGCTAACTGTAACAAATAGCATTCATTAGAAAATTCAGCTATGACATGTTTATATATATATATATATATATATATATATATATATATATATATATATATATATATATTTGTATGCAATGAGTTTTATATAGGTGGACCCTTACAGATTTTAGTAATAATATAATCTGATATAACATGAATGATATACCATGATATAGCTATTGTTGTTCACAGTGCATTAAGAATGATTTGTTCCTTTTCATACAGTCCCTCCAGGATTTGGGTGGAGCTTTTTTGGTTGTTGTGGCCAACAGTGCTTGATTTTGCTGCAGCATTATTTTTTATAGTTTGCAATGCAGCTTTGTGGGAAACTGCTTGGTAAAATTGGAGGATTCTTCTTTTAAACTACTACCAGTGAAGACATTTATTTTCTATGATAGCTGTATTCATGTTTGGTTATACATGAATCGAAAAAGACTTTGGATGAAGGCAGGTTGTGATTATGTCACGCAAATTTGCAAAATCACAAATCACAAAATTCTGAAGGGACTGTCTGAAGAAACTGTAAAATTGTCAATTGTAGCCTGAAAGCATAAATATAAGTGTTTAAATAAATAAATAAATAAATAAATAAATAAATAAATAAATAAATAAATAAACAAACAAACAAACAAAACAAAACAAAACAAAACAAAACAAAACAAAATAAAATAAAATAAAATAAAATAAAATAAAATAAAATAAAATAAAATAAAATAAAATAAAATAGTTTTACTTATTATGCAGATAACCCATAAAAAAATATTACCCTGAGATCCTACATCACCAAGGCTGGCTAGTATAAATGGGTTAGTATGGCTAAACCTTCCCTCTCTTTTCAGAATATGTAAAATAAGCCTTCATTTATTAAATCCATATTTTTTTCTATAAATCTTTGATAGAGCTGTGATGTGACCTGGCTAACTGTATGTTCATCATGCTATTTATTTAACTGAACTGAACTCATTAAATTCATATTTTATTTGTACTGGTGGCCTTTTTAACCAGTTACAGTATTCTTTACCCTCAGGCATGCTCACAGTGTGTGTGTGTGTGTGTGTGTGTGAGAGAGAGAGAGAGAGAGAGAGAGAGAGAGAATGTGTGTCTGTATATAAATCCCCCCATAGAATTTTCAATTGACCATGGCTACAGGATATAATGGGACAATGATATATTTCATACATTTCTCTTAAGCCTATCCCACAGTCCAAATAAGTCACCACTACCATATGTTGCACGGTCAGGTACAGACATGAATGTGTTCATGAATTATTTAAGTTAAACAATATTTTGGTGTTTGTGCTTCAGGATTAAAGGTAACAATGACTCAATTCTTTGCTTTAAATGATGTAGTGAAATGATACTACTACAAATGCACTACAGGGTTGTGCATATTAATATTATTTATCCTAAAAAATTAAATGTGATCCTGGCATATGATTAACTTGGTCAATATTGTTAATATTTCTTAGGTATGTAGTGATGATCAACAGCAAAAATGCAGTTTTTCAAGTGTCCTCAGTTGGGGCTTAATTCTTTTTTACCTGCACCTCTCTTGGAGTGTCGATGTCTAACATTGAATTTCTTTGTCATGTCAACTCCACAGTGGTGATTACTGACTCATACAAAAGTAGACACTCAGTAATTAAAGAATTTGTTGTTCATAAGTATTTCTGTTTTTTTTATCAGCCTTTTGGGGGCTATATTCTCATAGATTCATGTTTCTATCTTCAAAGTAAATGATGATATCAAACCCCTTTCAGCTCTCTGACATGCCCCAATACTGATTAGAATTGTTTGATAAATTGATTTCCATTCTGTTGGTGAAAATAAAAAATTTAAATACGCATCTAACTGGTGCATTGTGGAAATGTAATACATTTTTTAGAGGAGGGCCCACTTAAATCATACAGGGTCATTTTAATTCCACAATCCAAAAAAAATCCACAAGACTGCTATTACATTCAATGGTTTCATTTTGCTTCAAGGATTGTGTAGCCAAAATATTGTGTGCTTGCTCTTGGTCAGCCATCGCTCCAACTAATTTTCTGAACCACAAATCACAAATTTTATTTCATACAAGTTCATGTTATGTTTTGCAAAACCACAGTGTAGACAAAATGTGCGGTTCATAGCACTGAATGATTACAGAATGTTACATTATGAACTTGGTGTCACAGAAATAATATTCATAGGCTTATGGATAGAGCCATTTTGTGCATGGAATGAGTTTCTTTCATCTATGAACTGAGCTTGGTATTTACCATATGGTCCACAAAATTAAAGGTATTGTCAGATCACAGCAAGAAATGAATTAGTGCTGCACTTTTTTATGCACAAAGTATTGTTGGTTGCCTTCACATGTTCTTTAATGAAAATGTAATGTTGTTAAAATTCAGAAAGGGATATGCTGCATGGTTTTGTCATGACAGTGCATAAAGATGAGCAGGTTATATATAGTGTGCTGCCTAACATGTGGAGTATAGACCGGTTTGAGTGCTAATGTCTGGCTCCTCCCTTTGTGCAGACATCAGAAAGCATTTTAATGATTTTCAGACAAGGAAATATACTTCGTGTAAACTAGTCACGGATTGAGGCTAATGAATTCCAATACAGCCACCAGAGGATGAGATTAATTCAGGGAATGAACCTAGTTACATGCAGAAGAAAATGAATGGGCAAATGAGTTTTTACTCACTGAGAAAATGTAGAAGGCAACTCTGTAGGCAACAACTGACATGAGGGCAAAAAAAAGTGACAGAAACACATGATCAGCAGCTACTTGTCTCATTATTGTTAAGAACACCAGTAGGAGTCTCCCAACACACTGCAGGAACTCAGAAGATATTTTTCATATTTCTTACATTAGAATCATTTAAGTGCAGTCCCCAGCAGGGAAAACAACTAATCTGCATTAAACCAACCCCACCATCTGTAATTAAAATAAAGAAGAGACGAGTGTAACACAAACTACAAGCTACAAGTTAAGACAAGGGAACTGAACTACCAGATGGTTCTAGAAAAAGTTTTGCTTTGGACGCTATACCCTGAAGACAACCAGGATTACACAGTTAAATTACTTTCTTTTATTAACTCCAGAATGATTGAAAATAAGATTTCTGCTTTGAGTTGGAACATATATGAACTTTGTGCAGTTTTTCACACAAAATGCCTTCTTAAGCTGTGCATTAAGAAACCCAAGCACAGTGGGGTTTTTTTTTTTCACATACCCCAGCTCGTTAGGAATAGCCCAGGGCACAGGGACAGCCATAATACAGCAGAGTGGGTGAAGGGCCTTGCTCAAGGGCTCAAGAGTGGAAGCTTGGCAGTGCTGGGGCTTGAACCCGCTGACCTTCTGATCAATAACCCAGAGCCTTAAGAATGAGCAACAACCTCTCCTAAATTATCTATATACCTGAAATTCAATTTTGATGAAGACAGTGCTGAAGAGAATAATATATCAGAGCTTCTTCCTATAATGTTTAGCAAAGTTGGGAAAAAAATGGTAGTTGACTTCATAAATCCCTTCATATGTTTAGGTTTGTGCATGTGGGATGTGCTCTACAATTCAGAGAACTGATTTTGGAGAGTTAAATGGCCACTGCAAAACTCCAGCATCTTTTTTTGTATTGATTTGGACATCTATTTGAGGTCATTGTCTTGGTACTTAGCAGAATGAATGATGCCATAAATCTTCACAAGAGCCCCTGCATCACTTCCTGCAAAACATCCTCACTGATCCACCACCATATTATAGAGTGGATTTTATAAATGCTTTAGCTTACCATCCTCTTTTTCACCAAATATGCTAATGGTGTTCATGGCCAGAAAGGATTTGGTTTTTACCTGACAAGGGCACAATTTACATTTTAAAGTATAGAGGTTCAGATGCTGAAATAAGTGTATTTGCTCTCTAGAAGGGCCTTTTACATCCAATATGTACAACACTTTCTGCCATGGAGGTGAAGCCATGAAGGTAAAGCAAGTACCAACTGTGTAATTCTGAATCTTTAAATCCTTTTTCCATATTTCATATCCTATTTTCATTTCATATTATTGTACAAATAATAACAGCTAAAAGTCTTGCTCCACTATTTTGATGCGTTGTCTAGTTCTTTGATTTTCCGTTTTTTTTTTTTTCATTTTCCATTGGCAAAATAGAAAAAAAGAAGTGAAACTTATTTATTTGATAATAACTTGTTGATATCAGGATAATTCAGGTGTGTGTTTAACCTTTCCTGATTTACAACAGAACACAATTTTGTTGTCCATTAAATTATAATGTGGTACAGAATTGTAATACAGTTTAAATATTTAAGAAAACATGAGCGAAAAATCCTGCTAAAACTGACACAGTTACAAAATGATTTTAACAAATCACAAGCTTCCCTGATCTATATTAACACATAATTCTAGTGTCCTGCTCATTGCGTCAGAATTTTGTTGCAGTGTGTAATGTGGAGCACTGTAGTTTGGTAACCTGAGCACAAGAGATTTGAGAAAACGTCAGGGATAAAAACCTCCTAAAACTGAAAGGGTGTCAAAATGATTCTAAAGACATGAGCCATTAGTCCAGAATCTATTAAATATTTTACAAGTTGTTGAAAATCATTGTTACTACTCCTCATATGAGAAGACATCATACACTGATCAGTGTGAAGGGCACACAGTAGATACCCCAAGCAGATAACAAAGAAAACCAGAGTGACGCATAAAAAATCTGCAGGCATCTTATCCACTTGAATATATTTGTGTTGTTCATGTGAGTGCCAAAAAAAGGCAATGGGAATGGAGCACAGAAGAATCTTAACCAATCTTTGCCAAAATCATTGTATCCTTTCTCAGCTTTCCCAAAGACCATTTGCACGTCCCACATCTCTACTGCAACAAGGTTTAGTGCCAATTTTTTAATAAACCTAAGCCTTATGTTTAATAGAACAAAACAGTACACACTAACACTGAAATATGAAACAGGATTTTAACGGTGTAGAGCCACTTCGTGGTGTGTAGTAAGGTCTACAACACAATGTCAAGGCCCCTTTCACTGATTTAAACATCAGTCTAGGTCATACAATGTGACAGTGAGTTAAAACATAGAAGTAAATGAAAGCAGAAAACTAGCTGTAACAAAGCAGATTCCATCAGAGCTTCAGGAACCGTGTGCTGACAAACTACCTACCAAACAAATCCAAATAAATACACAATCCACTACTCAGAATGAAATAATGAACCCAATGTATAATTCAAAGAGTAGTGTGATAAACAAGGCAAAGGGTCACAACACAGGCAGTGATTAACAGGCTCAGAACTTAATATGGGATGTGGTAGGCCTTTGCAAAATTTTAATTTGCTAATCCTATAGAGTTTATATTGTACTGAATGAGAATGTTGAACAGGAAGTGGATGTCAGGGGTTCTGCAAGAAGTCAGAGGTTTGCTGCTTCTTTATTATTTGTGTTGGAGCTTTATGGATATTCAAAATAAAATCATGTGAAAAGCTACAGTGGTGCAATGGGTAACATTGTTGACTCACAGCTTAAGGGTTCCTGTTTTGATCCTGAGCTCAGCTTGTTGTCAGGGTAGACTTTTGCATGTTCTCCCCATATTCATGTGAATTTCCTCTTGGTTCTCAGTTTTTCTCCTGCTTCCAAAAAACAGACAGGTAAGCAGATTGTTTAAGGTAAATTGCCCCTAGGTGTGAATGAATGTGTGAATGAGTATGTACGGAACTCCCACCATGCACCGAGAGGTACTTGGCTCCGGATTCAGCAGGGTGAAGCAGTTATTGAATATGAATATATGAAAGAATGATAATCTAAAGATAACAGCAATTCTATATATCCTCCACATAAAATGAAATATATAGCAGACACCACAAATGAAGAGTAGATAAGTAGCTCTCTTCATCTGGATGTTGCTGAATGAAGCCCAGAAAACTAGCTAGCTCTCTTCATATGGATGTTGCTGTGCAATAGTAAATAAATACTTATCTAAAACACCATGTTGGTTTAAATTATTCCTGGTCTAGCTAACATAAGATATTAAAAAAGATCTAATAAGATATTTAGCTTGTCAGCATGATCTTTCTATAATGTTCATCTCTGACTTACTGATGCATCAGTTACACTGGAAAAAAAATTCTAGCAAGTACAACTGCATGTAATCTTAAACATGAGCAAAACACTTTTTATTATGAGATTATGATAAATAAGGTACATAGTTATACCTTATACCTGATCAACATGTTTTTGGATACTTTTACTTTTTTTTATTTAAGCTAGACTATTTTAAGATAGAAATTAGTAAATAATTTCAATAATCCTTTTTTTTTGTTTATTGCAATCTTCTAATAGGAATTACAAGATACACTTGACTTTAACAACACACGGAAACAGCAGAAACTCTAAATGTATAAACCAATCAATGTCAGTTTCTTTTTCATTCTGAAATTCGGAAGTGTGATCTAAAACAGGCTGTTTATATATAATATAGATTAACTGAAATACTATTATAGAAGAAAGAGACAATATTAAACAAAATCAATTAACAGCTAAATAAAATGCTGATGTCACTAAAAACAATTGATACTGTTTAAACCATCTGTTCAAGATAGATATTGCACTATAAATGTGGTGTTTGTGTGTGCATGTGTGTGTGTGTGGTTGTGGGGGTGTCTTAAATTGGACTGTCTATACTTATTACTATGACTGATGAATATCAGGTCACAGTTTAGAAGCCATTCATGCAGAAATTCAGATAATTCCAGTAAGTTCACAAACTTCTTTGCACAACTGTAAATGTACCTCAAAGGGCCTTTACGGTCCTTATTTTTTACATTTCAGTCAATTTTCTTTCATCTTGAAAGTTATCTGAATTTCTCTACAGCTTACTCCTTTCTCAGCAAGAGTGTGTGGGACATCAATTATTCAATCGAGGCAGCAGCAAAATATGCTAACATTGATGAAACACTCTCTGTACCGAGAGGATTTCATTTCTAAACAGTGTATTGTGTCTGGTGTGTGTGTGTGTGTGTGTGAGAGAGAGAGAGAGAGAGAGAGAGAGAGGAAAAGGAGAAAGGTGAGAGAGAGGTGTAGAACTGCTGATGGGTGCTTTTGACTTTTTTGCTGTTTGTAACATTAACCACTTGTAAAGAAATTACAGTAGGACAGTGTACAGTAAAACAGTAACAGAACAATCTTTCTTAGAGGAAAGGTTATGCTGAGGTTCATACTTGTGTAATTACTTGCCTAATCACTCACAAACATGCAGTAAGACTGCAGACCTCTGGGAGCTTCTCTCTTTTACTTTCAACAGAAACTCATTAACCTGCTCTCTCTCTCTCTCTCTCTCCTTGCATCTACAATCAGTATTGTCTCTTAGCTTGATTCCTTTCATTTATTTATAATCTTGATCACCTTTTGATCACAGACATGTTATCTGACTATCCTTATGAATGCAGCTAATTAATGCTTAATGCTTTAATTAATACTTAAATACTTAAATAATTCAGTTTAATGAAAACACAGCCAAAAAATAATTCTTGTCCTTGAGGGGATATTTGGTCTCCATCAAGTTATAAAATTAAGCCTGCCCACAGGCACACACACACACACACTAATCAAATCATACAACCTCTTGTATGATTGCCATAAGTTAATAAACAGGGTTTGAATTTCACACTTCTGTCTGCGAGACTGGAGGGGCAGAAATGAAGAGGGTGAAAAAAATGTTAAAGTTTGACATCTTATTGACAACCGATCTAAAATTATAGTTCGAGTTTTTTAAGTTAATTTGTTAGTAATATTTAAAGGCCATCTATACAAGGTGCTATTTGCCAGAGTATCAACGTATAGGGTAACCTTCAATGATTGGTCATTGACTAAACACAACTGATCACACACACTATGAAGCACACACACAATGCCTGAGCCCTGTCTGTGGTATGGCCTGGGTTTTACCATGCAGCAGTGGGAGAGAGCGAGTGATCATGCTGACCTGACAGCAGCAGCTTACAGCAGGCAGGGGACTTTCAGCTCAGTTGCACAGAATAATAATCAACCACACACTGACCTCAACCCTCAGCCTATGTACTAATACTGGGCACACAGGTCTACTGGTGTGAGACCTGTCAGATCTGGCCTTAACCAGCACAGCCCCTGTGCTATGGGCCTCTAGGTAAAAAACAGTCACTGTGGTACCATTAATGGAGGTTAATTTCCATTCTCTTCCATCTGTTTTATGTTTAAACACCTAATGAGAGAGAAAGCTGAATTTATTCTGGATATCTCTGAACTCCATGACTGTATGATAATTAAACACATGATCAAAGCTTAAGCATTTTTATATTTTTTTATTGTATATATATATATATATATATATATATATATATATATATATATATATATATATTTGAAAAAAGATCAAATAGAATAAAAAAATAGACTAAGAATAGAATTACAATAAAATAGAATTAAACTGTATAGGTAGAAAGGGAATATATATATATATATATATATTTTTTTTATTTTTTTCTATTTTTTATTCTATTTGATCTTTTTTATGACATGGACATAAACTATAAATGTTTCGCATTCAAACTTTAGCTTTAACTGTGCACTAATGCATCTAATACATGTTAGAATTCCATAAAAACCAATATGGCATGGACACTGCTTGGACCGTATTTAAAAATGTCTTTTTTTAGTAATGTTCATGTAGGATTAAGTAAGAATAAAAGCTGTCTCAGTAGCAGGAAATAATTAGGACACATTTGTCCAATGATGTGCTTTAAACCAGGATCTCTAAACGCAAGCAAGCAAAGATTATTGCAAAGCAAATCAGAAAATTGGACAGATTCTGAATCCTGAGCTTTTAATTATGCAAGCAATGTAGGCAATCATTTGCCAGGCAAAGTAATTGTTTGGGGTGTAGTACTATATGACAAAAATGACAAAAATACCTAGAAAGCCCTCAGTAGGTGAGCTTATTAGCTGCCCATCATATGAGCTGCTGTGAGCTACTGTGAAAGTTAGAATTCTCCAAAAAAAATCAGTGAAAGCAGTTTCATTTGTGAAAATGGTGTGTATTTGTATAGATATTTAAACAACCGGTAGTAATTTCCCTAGGTAGAATTGATAAATTATCATTAATTAATTACCATATTATCCGGAATTAATGAAAATCTGGCTGGGTGCAATTAATGATAAAAATAGTTTTCAAAATCTAAGTTCAAGTAATACATTATTTATTGTGCATGTTGGAAGACCTGATCTTCAGAGTAAGAAAAAAGTACATAAAGTGAATTCAATTAATGCAGAAAGAGTTCATCATTTACAGATTTGCCGGCAACATCAAATAAGCCGATTTCACACACGCTCACACACCCCACACATACATACACACAGGAGAAGGGCAAACTGTACATACGCTGAGGCATGGAGGGCATGAAGAAAGGTTTCATACAGATAGCCTGAAGGCACACATCTCTTTCCATGTCATCGCACTTGAGACAATTCCTCGTCTCTCAGGAGTCATAAAGCACCACGCAAATGTCAAATGGGGACCTTTGAGAGTGGGCTCTATATAAAGATGGATAAATCATTAGGTTCAAGACTATGGCATCATTGCTATGCTTCTAGCTCTATCTGTAACTCATATGATAGGGAAAGGGATTGAGGCACATGAAATGGTATTTTTTCTGTAATATTTTAATCAGTTTTTAGTGTAGTCCAGCTCATAGTGCTGCTAAGAAATATTTAAAGAGACTGTTAGTTGATTTAGTACATGCCAGTACACAGGTACTGATCTGTATGCTTTAATGAAAACCTTTTTCTGATTTTATATGCTGATCCACCTGATATAGTTCCTTTTAATATATAGAATACTTCACAATACTCCAATATCACATTTAGAAGCATGACTGCTGCCTGTGGCATTCTATTGGTCATATTTGATTTGAATAAATGAAAATAAATGAAAAAAAATGAACGTGATATATGTTAGCAGAAATGGTATTCATTGTACCATTTGTCATCTATTAATAGTGTATGTCAATTGTATTCCTCGTATATTTGTATTATTCTCTCCTCCACAGCTGAAATAGAAATGGAAGGGTTTTAGATGATAAGATTACAAGAAACGTAACACAGAGAGCATGAAGTCATCTCACTTTTGTGTTTCACATTTTCAGAGCTATTGTATCTTACAAACCCGATTATGGTTTTCAGTGCTATGAGAAATATGTAACCTACTGAAAGATGTTGTGTGAGATGTAATACAACTATGACACCAAAGTCTGTACTTCTAATATAGTAGAGTTTTAGGATTTAGGAAATTCTGTGCTGTATTTGACAGAGCAATGCAGTCAGAAATGTAGGAGAATGAAATTTCCACATCAGTCAATTAAATGTGATCATTTGTACCCAACTATTATATTTCTATGGCATATTCTTTAGATATATGTAAATAAATTCATGACAAGCAACAATTACGGTCAGACTATTGCTTGTACATTTGAAATAAAGCACTGGATTAACAGAGGACCTGTTCATAAGCTACATGCTTAAAGTTATATAAAAACCACTAAGACCTGTTCCACTCTACATGCTTAGATTTAAATAAAATCTACTGAGAGAATTTATATGGTACATTTCAATTTAAATAACAGCTTCTGACATTGATTATATGGTACACACTTAAAATAAATAGATGCCTCTGAGACTGGTAAAGTGCATTTTAGTGAAAAGCGTCAGATTACAGCTCAAGAGATTTATATAGAGCTAGGCACATCAAATACTGAGAGAGAGAGAGAGAGAGAGAGAGAGAGAGAGAAAGAGAGAGAGATTTCCAACAGTTTAAATAAAGTTCATTGTTTGTAATCAATTACATCAGCGTTAGAAACTGGAATCAATTATTTAATTAATATGTTTAGTACATGTATTTAACCTTCATCTGCATCTACTTCCATCATTTTTCAGTACACATTAACACCCTTTCTCCTTTAATTTGTTTTAAAGGACTCTGAAGCAGATGAGAGAGAATTTCTCTTCAGCATAGGTGCTTCAAAGTCTTTTTAACATTAATCCTGCATAATACAATTATAAACAGAGTAACTCAGAATTGTTGCATTGAAAACTGTGCCATTATAGAGATGATACGAGTCTTTTGCCATGCCATTGTTAAAAATCAGAGATCCGAAGTCTTTAAAATGTCTAAATACTACCTCACAGAAAGTTAATAAACTAAACTTATAAGTACATTAATGTATTAGAGACTGATTCTTGCAAAATATTACAATTGGAGTCATGTAGATACGGTTGATTAGACAATAGATCTGTCTTTCACACACACACTGGTTATGAACACTCACCCTTGGACTGTGCATGTTATGAGATATTACCTGATGTACAACAAATAAAGCATGGGCTAACTCAGAGTGCAAAATACAGTGTTATTAATTAATATATAAAACGCTACATTATAATCTGCTTCAAAACATTATAGTCTTCATCATATATACTTCAGGTCATGACTGACTGAGCTACCAATTGCAACATTAAAAACATCATTTTAATCAAAGTAAGGTTAGAGTCCAACTGAAAATATATTCGTAAACCTCAGTAAGCATTTATACTCAACACTATTTTTGAAAAAAAAAAAAAATCACTGATTTTCAAACACCTGCAGTAAAGGATTATTAACTTTATCATGCTATTTTGAGTGCTTGCTAAAGTCATACAGTAAATAAAGGTTGCACTAAATTTAGCTGCCTTGGTTTATGCCATCACTCCATAAACTCCCATTGGTTTACTAGTTATAATAAATGTTTATAGTTATAATATACACAAGGAACTAATTGCAAAGGATTACTAGGTTCTCTTGGAACATTTTACTGCAGAAAAATATGTGGGTTTGTTACAAGAACTGTCAAGAGTTTTAAGTGCTACTATGGCTATTGTGTGCACATTCATGAGGATCGACTGTAACGCTCAAAACTGTCATTCACCTCATCAAGGTCAGCCTTTTATTAAACATCATAATAACTCCAATAAAATGCATTAATTATAAGGAAAAATATTGAGGGGAATGTCAAGGTCAGCTGAACTAGAAGAGCCAGAATACTATTCCCCCAAAATAAAATCTGTACAGATAGTAACTTAAAATGTAAATTTCCATTCACCAATATTGCGAAAAGGCAATGTAAAAAATGGTGCTGCAGCAAAGTACTAAAAGGTCTAGTGAGAAATTTGACATGTTTAAATCCCTGCTATAACATCCAACACATAAGCAGTCATTGGTTTGGAAGAAACGTGTAGACTATCTACCTTCTAAACCAGAAGGTGTTTTTTTCTCTACCTTGGGATCTCTGGAAAACACTGGGGAAAAAATCTGCTGTAGAAATGGCAGCATTGTCAGTATGGTCCATGAATTCTGCCTCTGACAGTTCCTTGACCTCAGTAACATCACTTGAGTTCATAATTGGTCTCAATATAGGTGTATGTGGGATATTTTAAATTCTGTTCATGTGGTTTTTATTGTTATTTTACATCTGGTCACAGTATTTTCTAATGAATTTAGTTTGTCATATTTCAGAAAATATAAACAACTAGTAGCCTAATTAAACGACTATAACAATGACCAGGCATTTACTAAGGATGCTGTAACTGTATCCCACAACACTGTGCTGTTTGTGTCCCATGAGCTTCACATCCGACTGCACGGCTGTGACCAGATGAATGCGACTTTTTGTTGCATCCCATGGGATCCCAGACCCAATGCATACCTCAGGTCTCAACCAAATGCTTTGTGAAACTTTCTGGCAAAGTTTCTAAAACAGACAAAATCTGAACAGACTGCCCCATCCTTGTTTCTGTTCAGAACACATTATTTGCTCATTCCAAATTATTTGTATTTGGGACGAACAAATGAACAATTTATTTTATTTGTATTATTTCTATTTCTATATTATTTCTATCTCTAGTGCACAAATCCTTATTACATGTGGATTACTAATGACAAAGATTATCAGGCCGACACTAATTCTTCAAAAAAATCTATTACATCTGAAGGTGTAAAGTGGATTTTTGTAATTAAAAACAGTGAGCTTTGCAAAAAAGAGAGAATTGTTACCACTAGCTCTACACTCTATATTAGTTTTCCTTTCCTTAAAATACACAATATTTAATGTGGCATACTGTATGTTTTTATATGTCATCAAATTAATTCTGCAAAATGTTCAATCTGTATAATTTGGTGAACTTAGATTTAACATCACTAGATGCACATACAAGATGTTCCACTTATGCAGATGGATGTGAGATCATCTGCAAGGCCTCTGAAAGCATGGCATTGCGAACAGGAGTGGAGGAAGTGCCCTTCAGCAAAAATTTGATTATGATGATATTAAATGCAAATGTAAACCTCATGTGGGCTTGAACCTGCATCTAGGAGAGCTACAAAAGAAGAGCTTCACATGTATCATTTCTGTTGAGAGTCTTTTCAGGAAAGATATTTGTCTGTTGGTGACGCTAAATATAGTGCTATGAACTGATTACCTGATGGTGGATGGGCTGCCCATGGCAATGCACTAGTATATTAAAGGGAGCTGTGTATGAAGTTTCCTGTTTATTAAGTTTGTGGTTGTAGCTGAGGCTAGGAAAATAAGACCGCTATTAGATTATACTATATTATGAACTGTTTGTTTGATTGGGCCTACAAGACACTTCTTTGCAGATTGCTTTCGAGGCAGGCTGATGTATAGCAAACACAGGCTTTATGCAAACATTAGCTTGCCACTAATACAGTGTTAATATGTTTGTACTGAAAGCTGTCATGGGACTTAAAGCTTTCACTGAAAAAACATAGCAATAAAGAGAGAAACAGAGAATAGGTTGTTTAAGACAATTAATATTAACACATTTGCATTGATTATCATGGCCTAATAATGAAAACATTTAAATTCACTTGTTGAAAACATGGAAACTGCAGAAATGTGGTTTCCTGCTTCAAATCAGACTTTCTAAATGGATACTTAGCTTTACATAATTGATAATTTTATATATATATATATATATATATATATATATATATATATATATATATATATATATATATATATATTATTTAGAATAGTGTGTAAAACCTTGTGCTCATTATTGTATTTACTAACTCAAATGAAAAGGACACCACATGAGTAATGCCTTCCAAACCACTGCATGCTGATCAAGGAGGTGATCAGGGTGAAAGTAGATGAGGTAGAGACAGTGGATGCTCCCACTGGGGATGTGCCACAACACAGAGTGAGAGTGAGAGAGAGCTTAATCATGTGCCACAGTTGGGTGAGAAGTGGAGAGATTGAAAAGTTTATGTGTCCCTGGAGTGACGCTAGCAGGACTGATTCAGTATTCCAGGATTCGGGGCATACTCTAAGGCTGATTTTGATACATATTGATGAATGTCAGCATTCCAGACACACTAAATGGAAATTAATGTAAATTGCATACAGGGACATTACCATAATTGTGCCCATAATTAGGCACACCATAATGATTAATCTGAACCAGGCTCAGAACAACAGTGAGGTGTTAAATGTTACAATGACAATAATAATCTAGATTGGACTGTGCTTATGCGGCCTATAAATCTGTAATTAGTGTACTCCATTACAGGCCAAAATAATATGTAGTAAAGGACTTACTGAATGGACTAAAGCTATACTATTACAGCCTAAAATTTTACTATACATTATATACAATAAACAATTAAAAAGAATATTTTACATGAACTTTTAATAATTATCCATTATATCCACACAAGTTCAAATGTGCTCATGTATTAAAAGATATGTGTTGTTCTTTGAACACTTGAAATATAGGATTGTTCCTTTAAAATTCATGTAACTTAATCCTAAAATGAATTTTCAAACATTTCAAATACAACAAAGAATGTTTGTTCACTTCCTCCTTATCTTTGATGCTGATAGTAGCAGGATTTGATAAAAGCATCCTGTCCTTTTCATTAGAATATTTTCCAGAAAATTCTGAGTTACTAACCAATATGCCTTCAATGTGATGCACTGATCGCAGAAGAAGATTTTTTTTTTTTAGCAGCAATCATGTGAGAAAACTAGATACCAAAAAGGCACTCTTTATATCTGGTAAGCTGGTTACATATATGATAATGACTATGCATGGTAATGTTACAGTAGCTATGTGGCTCTACACAATTTAACCTAGCATTAATCTGTGACAGATGTATAGAGGCTTTATGCTTAATGTTGTTTATTTCTTTAGTATCCAGTACATTAGTATCCAGTATATTTTTTGAATAATGAATATCTGGCTGTATCTACATATCTACCTAAGCTACACAGTTCACTGGCTAGTTTTAGGTAGCAAATAATGTTACCATAAACCTTAATTTATAAAGCCTGGTAAATTGATACTGATATTTACAGACTTAACCATAACATAATTAGTTTCCACATTTTTGCTGCCAACCTATCTAATTATGAAGTACTGGTAGAATTCTAGACGCTGATCTTCAACTTAGAAATTCTAAGTTGAGGTATTTATTTAAACATATTCATAATGTGTTTACAGGCAGAAAAGTATTTGGCTCATGCGCTCAGGTCTTCTTACTTAGCTTTCACTGATTGCTCATTTGTGATTCATACAGTGCATTGACAGTGGATGAGCTACAGATATGTATGAGAATAGTACTTCTTGACTCTCCTCATGTTCTATTATACACCATTATATGACTCATCAGGATCTCTCTCTCTCTCTCTCTCTCTCTCTCTCTCTCTCTCTCTAGTCCAGTATCTTTTGACCACCAAGATTAATAACCTTCATGAAGAGGAATGTATAAAGTCACTATAATATACAGGACTGAAATTGCTGCCCTCACCCAGGTGCTCAATCTTTAATAATATTGAAAAAGTATTGAGCAGGGCCCGACATTCCTCAATCTCTCCACTGAGTGTGATTTTCACAGTGGTACATTCTGCGATTAGCGGAGCCCACAATCCAGCCACCCACTGAGGTTCATCAATATTATCAACCTGCAGGGGAAAACACGGCATGTGAATCCTCAGTGTAATTACATTAAATATCATATAGTCAGTACAAACAATGATCAAAGCCTGGAATTACTCATCAGAGAAGTCGTAGCAGTGGGGCGGAGAAGCAAGGAAGTGTGTGTGTGTGTGTGTGTGAGAGAGAGAGAGAGAGAGATGTGTTTTATATTTCTACTTTAAATATTGCTCTTGCAGGGGACAGGAATTTAGTCTTGGTGGCCAAAAGCAACACTAAGCAAAAACAGCCTCACTCTTGTATGTACTGTACTCTCTTCTTCTCCAGACCTGGAGACCCAATCCCATATGTTTCTTTTCTCTCTCCACCTGCTACTAAGTTGTTCAAATGTTTGCTTCGGCATATTTACACTCTCAATCCACTGGTTCCTCAGGTGGAGTGGTGTGTCATTTCCCATAATCCACCAGTGAGACACTCAAACAGAGCGACTTACTGGAGTGAAGCCAGTGCCTGTACAGCGTTCAATACTGTTTGGCATTTTAACATGTGCTCCAGTGGCACACGGTGTTCACTTATGTAGGTATAAGAAGATTTTTGATTCTTTCAGAGTCAACAATGCTTCTGTCTTGTTTAACATTTTAATGATAAATGATGCTCAAATTATACAATATAAAATAACAATATTCTGGATTCACTTCACACACAATTGCTGTCTGCTTCTTTTTTTTATGGCATGCTCCCTATTTTCTGAAGCTGTGTAAACCTCGAGCTTCCACTAACACTAACTTCCTGTTCAAGGTCACAGCTGTCAGTGTTGAGGCAGCATTGTTAGGGGAGAGAGGGACAGGCCCAAAAATAGAGACGATTTCTGTCCTTTGTCAAGCCAGCCATCTCCATTTCCCTGTGGGTCAGCGATACTGATCTAAGAAGCAGCCCCAGTGATAAAGATCACACATCGAGTGGGAAACCTCCCTCAGGAGTTAATTGAAGTCAAAGAGAGTCACACCAGCTCAGATCAGGCAGATGACCCATGCGGTGCACCGTTTTCTTTTTCTCTTCTTTTTTTTTTTTGCTTTCCTCTTTTTTTTTCTTTTCTTTTTTTTGATCAATGCTCACTCTCTTTCTCAGTGTACTTTAAATAAACAGAAGCCCGCGGAGATGCTTCTCAATGTCAGTGCTAATGCTTGAATCTCTTGAAACTCCGTGGGTCACCTTCCTGGTGCTGATGAGCTGCAGTGAGGATGGAGGAGAAATGCAGTGCGTTTGCATTCTTCTACTTTATAATTAGAGCCAGTGTTAAAACTGCAAACTGACTTTCAAGATTAGAAGATAAAATAGAAACAGTTGTTATTCTCATTTTATTGAAATTTAAACACACGTTATATGACCACATTGTATAATCCTAGCCAAAGTGAAACAGACAAATATAAATAGTTAGCTCTGATAGTATAGTAATGTGCAAATAAATTACAATAGGAATTCCAGTCTTGTAACAAAATTTTAAATCTGATCCACTTAATTGTATGGTAGTTTGGCCGTCTAGGAGAAAGCTATACAATTTTGTGTAGAAGCAGCCAAGAGCCTCCACCCACAACCTCAAACCTCACAGCCGCCTTACTAATGACCCATAACAAATGGTTATAACACTAGGGGGTCAGGCAAACATTTTATGCTCTGAATATCTCAACAATAAAACTCTTTGGTTTGAGCAATGTACTATATCACAAAGTTTCATTGAGAATATAATAAGAATAATGTGAGGCAACTTTGACACAAAATCCTGCAAACTATGACCCAAAAATGTAAGATTCGTATATTTTCTTTTAGTTTCTCCTCTAAAAAAACTTTGAGAAAAAAAGTAGAATAAATAGGCCACTTCTCCCTTTTCATTGCCATCTCAATCACTGCTGAAATATGTTCTACAGATGTGTCATTGACATGTGCTGAAAAAATGTTATCAGTTGACATAATTATTACTAATAAACTGCATGAAAATACATTCTGGGCTAGAATGAAAACAGCCCCAGTGTTCCTCATACCATTCTATGTATTTTTCTTATAATCAGGGGTAGTGCTATTGCATGTGGTTCTTACATTCTAAAATAATTTGGTTTAGGATATTTGTTGATGTGGATACTGAAATATAACTATTTATATTCGAAAGATTAAAATATCTTAATCCTGCTAGTATATTTTTTATCAGCCAGCCTTGCTAATGAACCTTTTAACAATCACAATACTAATGAAGTGTTACTTATCTAAGTCTCACATTATAATTATGTCTGTAAGTGTTTATCTATCTGTTTACAGTGCTTTGACCATAGCATGCATCATGTTTAGTGATCTAGCTTATGTTTGTTGACCATTTGTCTCTGCCATGTTTCTAATTATTGTATAGCATTTTTGGTACATTGGTTTTAATATACTACACAATACTGCTTTCATCTGTCCTTTTAATGACAGAAGCCTACACAATCCCTGTCAGAATGGATGCTAAATGTTAACTACTGCAAGAACCACTGTAGAATCGTTGCATTAAAAAGGCAGTTCAGGATAACAACTCAAAGGGTTTATAGTCAAAATACTTTCAACTGAAGATATGTCAGTGTTCCTGAATGAATTTTGCTTATAATACAGGACTAAAACTGCATGCTAACTGTGCTAATGTCAGTCAATTAAATACCAAAAGTACTTGAACAGGGTTCTTCCTCTCACAGGATGCTTACCTTGCCTACTATAAATCTAAAATTTGAGCTGCTGATTGCATTATTACTTGAACCTGACAGCAATCAATCCTAATATCTGTATTATGTATGCATCATCCACACTTAATTACTCATTACACTGTGATGATCTCTCAACACCTACAATGTCCCTGCGACATGTTCAAAGAGGATACTAGAGATTAATGCCTTTGCAGAGGTCCGGATGGTTCTGCCATCTAACTTCATGCACCAATAATGAGACATGATGGAAGCCCCTGTCAACGTGTCATGATAGGAAATGAAGATAGATGGGCCGTTGGATGGAAAGTGATTTTGTTGAGCAGAAAGTTAAGAGATGTTGCTGTGGTAATAGGTGGGTGCGATTACTGCCTGTTCACAGATCTGGGATGTACTGTAGTACCTATAAAGATGAAGCTATTAGAGACTAATAGACTGCTATTTTCTAGCTGATGTCTTTTTAACTATCTTCAGAGAATGGGGTGGTGGGGAGAGCAACATATTTTGGTGTTAAATTAAGGCAATGTATTAAGGTAATATCATTTATACCACAGGCAGAGTATTTCTATTAGGATTCTATTTATATAACTTGATTTCTAATGAAAAAAGATGAAAGTCAAAATAAGGGCTTAACATTAGCAGAAACTGCAAGTTTACAAAGGCACACATTTTACACAACAAACTGTAGAAGTGTGTGTTGTTCTTAATCAACTAAATAAAATAATATAGAAAACATGTGGACACAGCGTATGTTTGGCAAAACTTCACTGGGAGAGTTTAACCACCATTCATGCCCTTTTCATTCAGAGAGACACTAACCCATTTTGATTTTCTGTGAACTCATACAGTATATGTGAAAGAGGGAAGAGTGCTTTCCTTGATTTGTGTTATTCTGCTCTGTGACACTACATGAGCAACAATCCAAAAAGTTGGATAATGCAGTGGCTGGCTTCACATGTCTCAGTAAACTGAGGAGAAAATAATTACATGTTACAGGAGTAAACAGGACAAGTACAATTTGAGTGACACTGTAATTTTTTATTTTCTCTATACAATATTTGTTAAACAATGTGCAGTGTACTTATTCATTTCTCTCTAAAGATCTCTTCTTAGAGAAACTTTCTAACCATCTACAGAGTTAATATGACAAAAACTTGGAACACAATAACTTAAAAATGAACAAACCCACTCTGAAAACTACAACTATTATGCAAATAGGAATAATTAAAAATAAAAAAAAAGCAGATCAAAACTATAATAATTCAGTTGCACTTCGATAAACCTGAACTACTATGCACTTTTTATATTCAGACTGTTTTAAAAACATTTGATTATGAATTTGCATTATCTTAGCTTCATTGCCATGGACAACAATTTGTTGGACAAAACTGCTGAAGCTACATTTTTTCTGCAGCTTATGCATAGTGTCACTCATCCTAAAGGAGACTTGTAAGTGATGTAAATGATGAATGTCACATCCATCCATCATCAACACATAAGCGTAACTGTGTAACATACTTGGTTTCCTGCAACAGCACCACTGTGCCAAGGATGGAATTGTGTATTTCAATCATCTCTGATGGGTTATGAGGAGCCTGACAGCAGCATTAGCTGTCAAGCACCCTTTTGATCTTTCCTGAAGATATTTTAAGCACTGGTCTTACTGTGCAGTATGAATTTGTATGTGCTAATAGCTTTGGGGCTAAGGAGATAAAAAGGCACAGGGCAGACAGCAAGAACAAGCAAACTTGGTATTGTCCTTACACACACACACACACACACAAACACACACACACACACACACACAATACCCAACCGAGCCCTTAGTTTGAGCTCTGGGTGATTTTAATTTGTCAAAACTGTTTACCGGTATGCGCCAGGCTATTACCACTGTGTCATCTGGGGAGTAGATAGGTAATGAAGGATAGACAAAAAAAGAGAAACTAAGAGAGAAAAAAAAGAGATGGAAAAGGGGGGTGGGGATTTAGATAGATGTTGTGAGGGAAAAAAAGGGAGCAGGAACGAATTCATTCTTCCATCTTTCCTCACAAATCAATTACGTCTACATGCAAATCAGGCCAGTTGTCTATTTGTGATGCATAACACAGATATTTACTGCATGGTGGAGAGAGAACATTAAAATTTGGGATAATAAAATGCCATGTCATATTTGAGCCCTCTGTACATATGCAGTATACAATCACTGTCCACTTTAAAAGGCACTCCTGTACACCTGCACAATCATGTGGCAGCAGCACAATGCATTAAATCATGCAGATACAGGTCAAGAACTTTAATTAATATTCACATCATACATCAGAATGGGGAAAAAGTGTGATCTCTGTGACAACTGTGTCATGGTTGTTGATACCAGATGGGCTGGATTGAATGTTTCAGAAGTTGCGGATCTCTTGGGATTTTCACACAAAGCAGTTCATACAGAATGGTGTGAAAAACAAAAAACATTAAGTGAGTAACAATTCTGTGGGTGGAAAAACCTTACTGATAAGAGAGGTCAAGGGAAAATGGCTAGATACATTTGATCTGACAAAAAGGCTACAGTCACTTAGATAACCACTCCACACAATTGTTCAGCAGGAAAGCATCTCAGAATGCACAAAACATCAAACACTGAGGATGATGGGATACAATAGCAGAAGTCCACATCAGGTTCCACCCATGTCAGCCAAGAACAGGAATCTGAGGCTTTAAAGGGTATCTGAAATACTCAAACCAGCCCTTCTTGTACTAGCAACCATGCCACTGTTAAAGTCACAGAGATGGCACTTTTTCCCTGTTCTGATGGTTGATCTGAACATTAAATAACATGAATTTGAGGTGCACAGTTGTTCCTATTAAAGTGAATGGTGAGTGTCTGCAGACATAGCAGTCATTGTTGCTTGAGTTGCAATATACTATAACAAGTGATACACTATACTATAATACTATAAAATGGTTCACAAATCAGATTAATGTTAAAGACAAGTTGTCATAGCTCACTGCTCATTCACGTAATAAATAATTGTATTACCACGAAACACCAGTTCATATTTCATATGAGGCTATAAATTATTATCAAACTGGATTTCAACTTCCTCTTACTCTGGGATGTGCTGTCCAACAACCAGAAACTGAGGATGACTTTGACAAATTCCACAAGCAGAGCCATCAGCTGCCTGGCCTAGTGCCAGACAGGTCCAGTCATGCTTTGCTGGCCCCACGACTTCAGGGAATCAATCGCTGTCTCTATTTGTAATCCATATGTCACTGTTCTCTGAACAGCCATTTTAAACTGCTGTTTCTCCTCCCTGTCACTGGCTGAAAACTTTATGAATAAATCATTGGATTTATGTACACACACATGGAGGTACACGCACACACACACACACACACACACACACACACACACACAGAGTTCAGTGCATTGTGTTTAAATCAATTGATCCAGTACGGAGTAAATGATTTACTACGTGTTTGATAGACCAAACTTGTGCCTCAACTACTGAACTATTGAAAACAGCAGCTATTTTTTAATTTAAAAATATCTTAATATTGTAATTACTTTATGGAATAAACAACAGCTTGTCTATCCTAGCCAGCCAGACATATCTAATCTCAACCAGTAAATTGCAGACAACATGACAAGTCATGGAGGCCTCCTCACAGGTACTGACATTCACCAGTATTACAAGCATAAAGAAAGAAATGCCCCAGAGTTCCACTATGAACATGAAAACCTCTCACAATCCACTCGGATCTAAATGTCAGCAAGTGTCCTCCAGAAACATAAGGCTGTAATGAAGCTGCGTATTAGTCCTGAGCCAGGAGAAGTGCATATCTGTACCATACCCATTCCAACAACAACAACAACAACAAAAAATAACATGGACAAGTCATTAAAGTATTAATAGTCAAATATACCTATTATTATTAATAAGCTAGTTATTAGGATAACCAGCATGATTAGCTATCTGTATTGGGATTATACAATAAACGGCCACAAAACTACAAAAAATACTTTGAAAGATTCATTGAAAGCGATTTAGCTACTAATCACCATGGTTCCACCAAAAACCTGTAGAAATGTACCGAGTTTTGTTTAGCTGTGTACTTAATCACCAAGAGGGCACATTTAGAAAGGTGCTGACAGGCAGAAAAGGTCTTTTCAGTGAAAGAGGCATGGTTGACAAGGACACGTCTGCTTCTCTGTCCTCATTTAAATCCCATGGAGAAGGCCACGACACAGAATCAACCTTCATTAGTATCACCCGCTGCGATGGTGAAGAATTAATTGTCTTTCACTTAATGACAGGGTACATTAATGTCTGACAAATCGTAACCGTCTGGGTGTATATTTTTTTCCTATGCAGTGAGCATCAGGACACCCTATGGACACTGGCTATACATATATAAGTTCTAATAGCAGCATGCTAGTATAATGTGTATATTCCAAATGTTCATAATTTGACAGTCCAGAACAATCCAGGAGCTAACACTCCTCACTCTGATCTCAACTCAAACATTACAACTCTCATACCAACCTGATTTATATCACACCTGCTTTCTGTTTTCTATTTAACACCAAACACCATCACCCCCATCCTTTTCTGTGTTTTGATCCTGTTTTTTTTTCTATCTAGCACAAGGACTTATGATCTTCTGCATCATTGAAAAAAATGTTTGTATAGTGTTCAACCTATTTGCGATGGTCACTTGTGAGAGTAACTTATGAAAGCAGCATACCCTGAGTAACTGGGTGACTTTAGTAACTGGGTGACTCAGTTTTCACTGATATCTTCCAATTAATTGCAGATTTTCAAATGATATTAGCACATACTATATCTCCAAAGCTTCTCAAATGGGTTGCTGAGAAATGTGTAATCTGATTTAATTTGCTTGCAAGGCCTATGGTAAATGCAGATAGATTACTTAAAGTTGGAGTGCAGCTGAGTGAATAAGTTGCAACATGGACTAAGTGAGATGAAAAGAGGGAAAAACATCACACCAGGGTTAATGAGCAGGGAGAAATGGAAGAGGGCAGAGGTACTGTTTGATCCGAGTCTTTGACTGTGAACTGGAAAGTGGGTAATCAGGTCACGTAGATTGATATGATAATCCTGAGGGTGAACCATGAAAGGTAAGGCTAACTCTGCATTGGCAGAGACAGAGCAGAGGATAATAAGGCAGGTGAGGAGAAGGCACTTTACTGATGTCTTGATCTATTTTTTGAATTGTTTCCAGGACTTTTTCAGGGCAAAACACAGCCATGAAATGTCTCACTTAGCATGTTGTGTGTCTATGCATGAGTGACTGTATATTTATGTATGCATTTCTTTTTTTCCTTTTAGTGAATAGATAAGCCCTGTTTAAACAGTAGGTCAGACACATGATGCATAATTTAAATTTTCAATAAAAACAACATTCAACACTCAAATAGATAATACCAATAGATAACACAATAATTATATTTTTCTATAGTTTAAGTAAAACAAATTTTATATATATCTATATATATTCACACTTTGGCAATATGAAATTCAATATGACTCTTCTATAGTTTGTATGACTGGTCAATAGGATGTTGTAATTGAATATTGACTATTACTAATCCTTAACAGACAATACTATTGAACAATTTATGGTACTTTAGTAATAGCTTAATACCTAATATCAAATATCAAATATGTAGAATTATGAATCTAGTGATTCATACTCTAGATGTAATATGTGCACAATAACATGCAAGTCTAAGTTTCTTGCTCACAGAAAATAAACTGCTCTAAATTGCACATAAGCGTTAAAGTGTGTGTGCATGGTGCCTTGTCCTTGTCCTATTTGATATATATTCCCACCTCATGTTCAGCATCTGGATCCACAGAGACCCAAAGCAAGATACAGCAGTTATTGAAGATTAAAATGAATGGATGGATAGATGGATGAATGGATGGATGGACAGATGGATGAACTTTAACAAATCTTTGTCAAGTAATGTTTCAGCTTGCATTTTTAAGCCACAATACCACATACCCAAGTGGCAAAATAAGAAGAAATATAAGACTATGAGGGACTTTAGTTGGAATGAAAGAAGTTTTTCAAGATGGAACATAAGGCGTTATGTCATCAGGATGACAGTGTTATACAGTATGTTGAAGACTAAATGTCAAGGACAAGGAATTTGCATTAAATTTAATCATTTCACAGATGCTTTTATGCATAGCGGTATACAAAATTTGACTGAAGGAATCTGTGGGGATTCATAACCTAAAGGATAATAGACAAATGCAACTTTGTAAGTGTAAAAACCTAATTATGTAAAGAATACACAATGCAGTAAGTCTTTAGCACCTTTGGGGACAGAATATACAAAAGGGAAGGAAGAATCTTGTTCCATCACTGAGGAGCCAATCTGCAGTAGCAACATAGGCAGCATGTTTAGATTGAAGGAAGGACTTGCTACGTTTATTAAAAAAGCTGAAGTTGAAGAGCAGAGCTGGTGTGCAGCTGTATCTGCTGATCAGTTAGTCAGAACATTAAACCCTAAGACACCACTGGCTTTATAAGTCGATCACTAGCAGACTCGGAGAGTGTTGTTTTAAACACTCAGCATGAGTGTTTAAAACACAATATTTAATTATATCTGGGATTTGTTATGAAGAACAGCCGGTGTGCCATAATGGAAAAAGGTGTGTACCCCAATAGCGCACAGTTTGAAACCTGTAAAAATAAAGGAAGGTTGATAATGTCCTTGGCTCTGAGCGTGAAAACACTATATTAGGATGCAGTGGGCTGTGAGAAATGTCCTGACACCAGTGTACACAGACAGAGTGTGAAATTTCAGACAATTGTGATGCTCCAAGTGATGTTTGAAAGTTGTCAGGGTGTCAAGGCTAGGGCCTGACCAGGCCAGGCTAAGATACATAGTGTGAAGATTCCCTGGAGCTACAGTAAAGGGCTTAATAGCCCCATATAAACAGCACCACCCATGTGTTGATGACAACACAACCATAATACTGACAGCTTGCATTTAGGAAGACATTGTGTGTGTGTGAGAGAGAGAGAGAGAGAGAGACAGAGAGAGACAGAGAGAGAGAGACAGAGAGAGAGAGAGAGAGAGAGAGAGAGAGAGACAGAGAGAGACAGAGAGACAGAGAGAGAGAGAGAGAGAGAGAGAGATGCAGAGAGAGACAGAGAGAGAGATTAAAACCTAGAGTGCCTGTTTGTATATATAACAATAACCTGCTGAAGTTGACATGGTTTATGACAAGGAGAACTCAAAATTGATGTCTTTCTAAGTTGAAGTAAGAGAAGGCAGGCCAAAACCTTTGAAAGGCTTGCAAAGACACTTGAGAAAGGAGATGGGAGGGGATAAGACGAAAATTGCCAGGGAGAATATCATAAAGAGGCGCCATGCTGCTGGAATGAAATTGAGAGGAGAGAGGCTGAACATGGCATCCTGCTGTCACAATCTCAGCTGAGTGAAGACATCTACACAAAGACCTGCATGAGCAGAGGTGGGCTGTATAGGCAAAGCTCCACTAAATGCAACAGCCCAGCATGCAGCAGCATCAAGATACAATCTGACTGCAAACCTAATTGAATGTTTCTTAGACCTATCGCTTCCAATTAATCATGCTGTAGACCCCTTAACGACAGTATTGAATGCAGTGTAAGAGCGATTGGTAAGGAATGTTGGAGAATTCCGTGCCAGGTGTGTGAATATGCTGAGAGATAGAGGAAAAAGAAAGGGACAGGGAGTTCTCTCATCTAATCAAAACAATGTCTCCGCTGACATTTGAGACTCTGCGTTACCTACCAAAAGGCCTTGACTCTGCCACAGTGACATTTAGACCAGAAGGGAAACTTTGAATGTTAGATTATCCACTCTACATTGCATGCCATCAATCAAGTTGGGGTCTGGATCTTAAATGGAAACTTCAAGCAGGTCTCGTGGGATGCATTTAATCACCTTACAGACAGGCCTATTCAAGATCAGACAGGTTTAATTTGATAATCTTTACAGATATTAAATCTGTCTCTGAAGAAAATTACTAAGTGCACCTTAAAGTGTTATTTCTACACACTTTATACTTTGGAGAAATTCAGTTATATATAGTATATTGACTTCACAATTACAGTAAAACGTTGGTCTGTAATTGTGCTATCAGGTTTTGTTGCAGTGAATTCATCTTACATTTTTTCCTCTTACTTTCTCACTTTTCTCACAGCCATTGATAATTTTTTTGTGGTTTACAATAATATCAATAAAGTCTTGACAATCTTAAAATCTTAACAATCTTAAAGTCTTAAAATCTTGACACTGAAGCTACCACATATATATTCCTTGGCCATTTCACACTAAAAACCAATATTTTCCCTATGATGTTATTATCATGCTAAGACCACTTATTTCCATGTAAATGGGTAGGGGCTATGACACAGACCTCCATATGCAACATGATACTTTGAAAGCCTGGAAGTGAAAATAGGATTTATTATATCAAATAGTTTTCAGACATGCTGCACAACAACACCAAACATCTCTCAGCTTCCTTTCGCCATTTTGACCTTTTCAGTATTCATTCCCTGATCGCATCAGGGGTCCCTTTGCCAGGCAGAGGAAGGGGAATTTGCAGGTGAGTTGTAACACCTCAAAGTAGGTGCTTTGGTCGGGGAGAAGGCGTGGGAGGTCAGCAACCTCCAGGGTGCGCTAGGCTTATCTGACAATTGAAATGAGATGTGATCTCCCAGCATGAGGTAAGGGCAAGCACCAACACACTCAAAGTCTTCAAACAATCTTTAATGTCAGCTAATCTCATTGTGGAAGGAAATTGTGTTGTGGGTGGAATGATGTTAGTGGGAAGGTAGGTGAAGATAGCATGGAGTGCAAAGGGTAAGTAGGAATTATAACCTGTATGCCAAATGGTAAATCAAATTGCATGTTGTTTAAGTTTTAAAGCCCCCGTCCACCCCCGACCCAAATAAAACCAAGAACATTGCATTCATAGTTCAAGCAGTGCATTAAAAAACACAGTTGTTTGTTTTTTTCATTTCCTTTTCTTTAGCTAAAAAGATATGAAAGGATTCACCCTTTCAGTGAAGGATATAAAACAAAACATAAAAACTGTTAATTTATTGTTTATTACATTGTCAAAACTTTAAAGGTGAAAAATCAGCCACTACTGAGCACATAATATTAAGAGATTTAAGATAAAACCTAGGATTACATTTATAAGTTACCTTATTGGGTATAAATGATGAAAACTGTGGAGTGTAAAGCAACCTGAAGTAACCTGTCATTATTACTGCGTGCTGTTTAGTAAGCAGTGTTCCATGATACCTTCTGCTATAATGTTTATAAATAGTAATGTATAAAGTGCTGTGGACTCAGATGGTTCTAGGAAATTGCATTCACAGGCACCTTTAAAAGGTTCCTGAAAACCTTGTGTGAAGTGATTTGTTTTTTAAACTTCCCAGAGTTCTATTTTTCAGGATTTCTACTAACATTGAAATGGCAGTAAAAATAACTAACTGAACCAAGTATTAGACCTCAGTCCAGTCACATTTTAACATTTTTCAGGCAAGGGAAAGGCTTTGGGTTTGGCCCTGAGGACATTATGGAGTGAGAGAGGTTACTCTCTGACGGGCAGTATTAAAGAGAACCTGCAGCGTTGGATCGATTCAGGGAGTAAGCTGAGTCAATGGCTTCCTACAGTACCTCAGTTATGGTACTGGGGCTGGGAGTTGTGTGTGTGTGGCAAGTGTGTGTGTGTGTGTGCTTTCTTAAAAGGTGCTTTAATCTCCTAGACCCATGGGCCAATGTCATTTGATGACATTGCAACATTGCGGGGTGAGTGTGTATATATACAGTATATTCTTGGATGTATGGGCACATGTGCACAACCTCCAGACTTAATCTTCACACACTGCTAACACCCTTTGTCCACACACACACACATCACAGAGATACAGCACATCGACACATCAGAACTGTGAGACAGAAAAGTGATAAACAAACATTGCAACCTCTTCCACTTCCTCAAGTCCTCAAGTCAGATCCTGAAGTTTTACTTTTTACTCTTTTCACTTGGGCCCAGGCAACATTTCTTCTAATGCCTCCTAACACACTGGCTGACAAATTAAACATGATTAGTGTCTTAGTAAGTTGGGTCATCATGAACTGCCAGAACAGCTTCAGAGCATTTTGGCATAAAGTCTCTGGAACTGTAACAGTGCACCAGGAACTCTTCAAAAGATATGCCCTCAGTTGTTGTTCAGATGACGGGAGTACAGAGCACTGATTAACACGCCAGTCCAAAAACTTTCACTGGTATTCGACTGCGTCAAGACACATCATTTTCATCCTCATCAAATCCTCATCCTGTTTCAAATCATTCACTGAGCCCTCATGCCCTGTGGATGGGAACACTGTCATCCTGGAAGAATACAACAGAATAGAAATGTTTCAGCAGATAATAAAGGTGATCAGTCAGAGTAACTTGTATTGATTTGACGTGACTCGTCAGTCTAAGACGACAAATGGACCCAAACCATGCCAGCAAAATGCCTCCTACAGGACAACATAGTCACCTTCAATTTGTCACCCATCTGTATATCAGGTCCAATCAGTTGTCAAGGAGGCAAGACAGAAAGGCACTGAACATACAGAAACACAATTCAATATGATGGAACAGTTTATTATTTTAAAGAAAATCTGTTATTACTAAATGCTAAATGCTAACTGTAAATCAGAAGAGCAAGCAGAATAAATCAAATTGTTTAAATGTGTATGAAAGGAAGGCCCTTTACATATTATAAATTCATATCCAAATCACTTTCGAAGGTGTTATGGCATGATATTTTCCAGGAGAGAATTTTGAACAGCTGCATGAAACAAGCTGAGAAAAACAGCACAAGCAAATGCATGTCTTTGATTCTAAATAAAAGCAAAGAATTTATTACTGCACTCTATAAAATCATTGCTCCTGCAATGTAAAGTAGCTTGTGTTTTGTGTGCCTCCTGGCTTCAATGTGGCCCCAAGCAGCTACTTAGTTGACTCATAAGAGAAATCCGCACATACATTAAGTGCAGATTTGTTTCAGAACTTGTGGGAAATATCCTCTATATATTTATAAAGCACTAAACTGTTTGCAATCCAAACGGTTTAGTGCTTGTTTGAATTCTAGGTCTTGAGGGACCATTGCATGTGAAGCAAGCTCATTCTGAATTTCAAATATATTTCAACACTTCTCAAAATTCAGCCATAACTTTCTCTCCTAGGGACAAAGCATCTGCTTTCGTCTGGCTCTATATGCTAAAAATGAATAACAGATGAAGTCACTGGAAAATGCAGGTGCATTGGAGCAATGGCAAAGCCATTTCCAGCCTAAGCATTTTATTTAAATCAAAATATTAGCAAAAAGAAATTACCTACACGGGAACTGACAAAGAATAGGGAAAAATAATGAATAGTTAAAATAATGCCATTAGTTCCATTCTTTTATTCTGTTATTATTACGCCCTTCCTATGAGTTTATCTTTCATTCTCCATCTTTTTTTATTGCTATTTCCAAGAACACACATTTATTCTGTTTCAGGCACAGACTATTCAAAGCTTTACCAAACAAATCAATACTTTCAATGGGAATAATGCAACTAATAGCTCCTATTCAGGGCTTTCTATCTCATTTCTAAGGCAGCAAATTGTGGGCCTATTTAACCACACCAAAACAAATGAATAGAAGATAAATTGAAAAATGTACTGAGATTTTCTTTACTGAGTTAAAGCTCTGTCAGCAGCTGTGCGGCTCTTTTGTGATTGATGTTAGCTGAATTAATATTTCAATTATTAGAGTATTGACCTGCATGATATTTTTCACTATTAGTTGCTGATAGCTTCTATGTCTATTTAGGTGAATGTTTAGAGTTTTGTAAGTTAATTTAATGCCCTGATCACAGCAACTCAGTTAAAATTGCAGAAAACTGTAGCTTTAAATGATGTACAGATAAATAAAATTATAATAAAATATATAAAATCTCTATTGTTGTTGAAATGATCAGAATTTTGTATACTGTTTTTTTTATCTGTAAATTTCTAATTGCTATTCATTATTCTATTTACTAGTCATATTTCTCACTTATAATTCTAATATAATTCAAATAAACGTCAAACAAGTTTTTTTCCTTGTAATATATAGTTTTGGAAATCACTGTACTGAAGAACATTCTGCTTGAGGCAAATTAAGGCATCTCTATCAAAATGAATGACATTGGTGGATGCTTTAGGACTGATCCACACCTCAGCCACATGCACAGTTCTTACATGACCTCTGAAGAGTGACAGTGAGTGCTAGAAGTGGTCACTAATACTCTCCCCCTCGATAGTTAATCACCCAATCAATCTTTCCTTTCGACAAAGGCTCCTCTGCAGGAACATCTCTTGTTGCAATCTCTTCTTCATCTCTACCTCTATCAGGCCTGGGAGAGAGGAAGGGAGGAAGAGAGAGGGAGTGGGGTGGGGGAGTTTTTTTTGCTTAATCTACTGATTCAATTCCTGCCGATGCTTGTTGCTCCCCTTCTCTGTCACAAAGGGCAAATGGAGCATGCAGCCAAAACGGCTGGACCAAATCACATTTTTCCTCCAAGTTTGTTTTTTTCTCTCTCTCCGATTCTCTCTCTCCCTCACACACACACACACACACACACACACACTTTTTGTCTTTTTCTGCAGTCCAATCCCTGAATGAAGTTTTTTATATTCTTTGCATCATTTATTTCAAGCTCTCTCTCTCTCTCTCTCTCTCTCTCTTTCCCATCTATTGAAATCACTCCCACTTGCTTCACCCACCGTGTAACACTGTTATGTATGCACAGTCACTGGTGCTGCCACATAATGTGCAAACATTCATCCAACATCATATTTGCACACTTATGACATCGACCGATGCAGGGTTCCACAGAGCAAATACTTCAGTTACAAACAAAATTATTTCTTAGATAGGATGTTGGATAAGAAATAGGCTACTGTGCAACATGGAATCCTGGAAGATTCCTTGTTATTTGAACAAAGAAAACATGCCAGTGTGAAGCATTATTACAGGTAATGGGTGACCAGGCAAAGAAAAGGAAGGATATTTATATAGCATACTTCATACAAAAGACAATTCAAGGTATTTTACAAATATTTTAAAAATGATCAAACATAAATACAATTTTTAAAATATGTAGAATCACAGAAACAAAAGTAGACCAAAATAGAATTAAAACATGATAACAGACATAACAATCAGTTTATTTGTATTTCTTAGGGGATAACATGAACACTTTCCCTGGCTTTACTGAGATTGTTGGATGATGTACTGAAACTCTGGCTGCAGTAAGAAACATTCACTGAATTCTGACTTCTCATCTTCTATGAGTCTCATTTCTCACAGCACCCCACTCTGCAAATACTGATCCTACATTGAGGTTGACTTTTTCAGATTACTGTGAAGAAGATTAACAATGGGAGATCTTATCTCATTTGAAATGGCAGACTATCATAATAATGGGGAATACTGTCAGCTTGCATTAAAAAAAATGTTAATTCAAATAATTTAGACATCATTTTTACTTTTTTCCTCATAGTTCCTGGGTCTCTGATTCGAACCTCAGCTCCGGTTACCTTCTTTTCATAGTTTCATATGTTTGTCCCATATTTGTGTGAGATGAGCTTCCGACTAGGTTCTTTGGTTTCTTCCAAACATGTAGATAGGTGAACTGGCTATGCTAAATTATCTCTAGGTGTGAATGAGTGTGTCTGTGCATGTAGCCTTGTATTAGATTGGCATCTCAGCCATGGTGAATTCTCTTGCCTTGAACCCAGGGATGCATGAGATACATATGACCACAATACAGCAGTTACAGAAGCAGATTGAATAATAGTACTTTTAAAATAGGAATATAGAAATTATACTGTTGTCTTCATATTAAGCAAGTGCTGGATTCTCTTCAGCATTTCTGAAGATAAATATAACAATAAAATAAATATGCTTAAGTAGAGGAAAATAAGCATTTTCATGGCTGAATAATCAGAATAATTTTAAGGAGTTGCCAAAATCCGGTGTATGCCAGAATCCATTATTTATCACATCAATCAGATAGAAAGAACTGACTAGCTCAACAAGAGTGTGATTTCTAATTTTCAGTAGTAGACAGCCTTTCTACTCAGTATATAGAAAAATGATGTGTGCTCCATTAAAATGAAATATCACAGAAAGAAAAAAAAACTCTATGTTTTTATGTTTTACTATTTATGGGCTCAATTTACACCCATCATGACATACATTTCAGATATGACATGATGTAAATAAATTCCAGACACCAGAAATAAAGATATTTGCACTAGTGGGAAGGCACAGAGCACCTAGTGATATACTATATAATGATTTTGAATATTTGAACATTACATATTATTAACCACTAATCATTCTATATACAAATGCAATCATTTGCGTATATATTTGTTGCTATAAGTCAAATGAAAGCTAACTTGCTAATCTCTGTGGGTAGTATTTTATGTTCCAGTACAGTTTCCAAACCAATCAAGGTAAATGATCTTCTTTCAGCTACAACACATGCTGCTATCAGCAAAGCCATAATTATTTCAGTATCCAAGCTCATATGTTGTGTGAAATTGTTGCCACCCACTTGAACACAATTGCAACACTTGATTAACATACTCAGTGAATACAATTTCATTTACGTGCTTGTTTGCAACTAGTAGTAGCAATCATGAGTCTAGCAATATAATGCCGAACTGATTATTTTGCAGCAAAGGGGTGTTTAATTTGTGAAAACATCCTATGGCATATTCTAAGAGAATAACTAAGATGTGAGAATGAAAAGCAGACAGTGTTGCACACTGAAAAAAAAAAACAGCATGTGGTTGTCTGAGACCTCATTTTAATTGTCATAAAGTTTTCCACCATTTAATATGTGTGTGTTTCTACAAATCACCTCATTGTTCTGAGAAATATTATTAACCATTAATTGCTCTTTGAAAGTAAATAAGTAAGTAATAAAAAAATATTATCTTGTTAAATCACAGAAGACGTACATTAAAGAGAACAAGAGAAATTGATTTCCTTTCATTGTGCTCAGGTTTCTGTTCACTTGTACCACACACATCGAATTACATGAACATTAAATTCATTGATTTAATGCAGAATATTTGTCTTCCCACTTCAGTCATCATAAGACAGATAGAAAGGGTCAGAATTTAGAAATACAGTGTCTAATCCTTTGCATCATCTTATTAGGGTTTAATTAAGCACACATCTCTAAAACTTGCAGCTTGATTCACAGACGACCCCCAAATACTCAAAGCCTCTGTGGTTTCTTACATCAAAAGCAGTGAAGAGGAAAAGCAGTGCCAGTCCAAGCAAGCTGTGCAGAATGTTGGCATTCCCTATGGTATGTGACTAAATGGAGCCCTGCAACCCTGGGTGACAAAATAAATAGAGCCCAAACTAGTAGTAGCCTTCATATGCACCAATCTCACAAATACTCTAGTCCTTGAGCTGAAGCAGATGACACTGGAGGATTAGTGTGTTATTGTATCTTACCCCCACTGGCCACATTCTTTATGGTATAAAATCTTTCCAGTGAAAAGGTGCTCTGTAAGGAGATGAATGACTTCTTCCAAAGCACAAAAATACCTTACACATATTTTGTAAAAGATAGCAATACATCTGTTTTCTTTGCAGGAGACACAAATTCAGTCATTTGTATTATTATTTTATTCTTCTGAAGAATATAAGCATAAGGTTCTAAGCATAGTGAAATAAATTGAAATTCAAATCAGCTTGCAAATATTTTACAAGAAAATACTCAATCAATGAATGAGTATCTCTGTGACCTTATCAAACTAATGTTTCTCTATTCAACATTATTGTCAGCTACAGAGCGATCATTCCAAAAAGGATTGAATATTTATGAGGACATGTCAATTGTCCAGCAGAATCAAACCCATTAGATTAGAGGTGTAAAGTAACATGGTAGCTTAATTGTTGTGACTCCTGTGAAGTATAAATGCTCTCTGGCTCTCACCAAGAGCAAGATTTTAACAGAGAGAGAGAGAGAGAGAGAGAGAGAGAGAGAGAGACAGCAAACTGAAGATTATGTGTGATGTCTGTCTTTTCAGTCATAGGAGAAAAAGTGAACGAATTAACATTTTAAAAAAATAATAAATGCATTTGTTAGAGAAGTTACAGTATTTGAATAAAGCTGATCCTTTTCATTTGTGTGGCACAGCTCCAGGGTCCTTTGTTCAATCTTGAGCTCATGTTACTGTCAGTGTGAAATTTCTGTGTCCATGTCAGTTTCCTCTTTGTTCTCTGGTTTCCTCTCACCTCCCAAAAACATGGCAGCATGTGGAGTCACAAAATTGCCTCTACATGTGAATGAGACCCACTGTGACCCTGACAAGGATAGAGCAATTACTGCAGATGGATTTGCATGTTTCTGGATTCATGTTCAATTAGCCAAGAACAATATAGTACATCTCTGGAATACACTCCCAAACAAATCCAGCATTCAGTAATTGCAAGACTAGAAACTGATATCAATAATAAAAAAATTCAGATCACACTGGCACATGGGTCACATGTGCAGATGAATGTGCAGTTTGCTCTTGTAAGGCATCATTTAACACATGGGGGTTTTTGATCTCTCACAGTCCTCAGCTTTTTACTTCTTCTGTCAAAATATTTCATGAGGTTTGCTTCGACTTGGTAAGTGATGACTTAAGAACTGGCAAGAGCTGTCAATTAAAATGACAGGCAGGTACCAGCCTGAGGAGAGCTCTCTGAATGTTTTTCTGTTTTTCCTTATAAAGAACATTGAGAACATGTTAACCTGAGAAAGTTCCACAAATTTCCAGTAACCTTGGAGAAGACTTAACGTGCTTATATAGAGGGTGTTTACTATATAAATGTGAATTGTGTTTATTTCAAACTTTGACATTTTCATTCTCTTACCTCTATAAGCAGTAACATTGCTCATATTCTCATAAGCTGTTCTGCACACATGGTGTATCTGTCCCTGTGCAGAGCACCACACCTCCATCTAACCTCCACTTCCTCACAGGTTTGATATTACCCTCCCTTATGAGAGTTTACAAAGGTGACCCTTATTTCCAGTATGACTGCTTTTGCTGTGCCCCTGTAAATAAATAAAAAAATTAATGGATAAAATCTCTCTAGACCTGCCTTCTCATCCTGTAGGTGCTGCCTGAAATGTAAACATCTCACAAATTTGGTCACAGAGCTCTTTTATCAATCTGATGGGAGGTGATTTTCCGTAAGCAGACGGGCAATCTGCACATCATCAGTCAAGGGTGGGTTGCTGAGGAGCTGGAAGATACATGCAGTCCCCATAGCCACAAGTTGAGTCACTGCATCAATAACTTTAATGCTCTGAGCACAGAAGCAACGCTCACAGCCTCACGTCTTTAATTGACACAATCTAGTTTCAGATGCGCCAGCTGATGAGCCTCAGTGTTCAATTCTCAGACGTGCACTGCAAGCCTGCATCTTCTTTCAGAAAAATTGGTTCAACATTTACCGTTTGATTACAAACAGTGAGTTTATAAAGCTGTGGAATGAATAGGTGATATATTTGCAATCAAAAATTTTCGCCTCCATTTTCCCATAAGTGGAAAACTTAATACATACTCAATAGAAGGTGCAAATGTTTGGATCTGATTCTACAGGTTTTTTTTGTTTCACACACATTTGAAGCAAATAAGAACTCATCCAGTATAATAAAGATTACAGTCAGGCAGGGCCCGGGGAAAATTATACTATGATTTCCATATTAGTGTTAAATTCACAAATAATAGAACCAGCATGCTGTCACCTCTTTACAACATCTCATTATTTTTTATGTATAGGTCATTGAGATTACCAGAAAGTCTGTTAATCAGTGTAGTGTGTGATCACGTTATGTTTTGATATTTACATTTCATTTGAATCATGGCACATAAATAGGGAGAAATGCAAAGAAAAGCCTTAAAATAGACAATTTTTTTTTCCATAGGTTATGATGTTTGAGCTTTAGGCAGTTCGCCAGAGGAAGCAGCTTTGAAAAGCATAATGTGATATATTGGTGTGAAAATAAAACACGAAAACATCTCCCAACACACACATAAACACACAAACACATCGGTAGCCTTGAATATTATTAACTCACAGGCAATCAACAACAACTACCTGCTTTTTGGCACGAAACGCTGCTAATGTTGACCTGATTGTCGAAGTTTTTTGATGCTCATTCGAGGAGAACTGGAAATTAAACAAGAGGGTAGACCAATGGCCAAGATTTTAATTCAGATTTCAGGTAGCAAAAAAGGTCCTTTTAGCTATCTGGTACAGTAAAATCAATCAACTGTGTGTAATGTTAGTAGTAGACAATTTCCTTTGCATGAGAAATGTGTTGGTACAAGCACATTAATAAAAGCACATAAATAAAAATCCATACATAGGGGAAATGAACACTTTTAAGCAAAATTAAACTAAAAAAACCATGCAAACTTGCAACAGCTTCTCAATCCAGTCATCAGAATGTTCTTCTGAATTGTGAATTTTCATTCGTGTAAAAAAGTGTTAATTTCCCCTATGTATGCTGATTTTTGATATTTTTTATATACATAAATGTTTTCCAAAAGAAGAACAATACCTTGCCTTCTTCCTTTCTTTTCATCTTCATCTGAAAAGAAGAATATAATTTGTCTTGTCAATGGATAATGCTGCTAAATCTATTGTATTCGCTTTGAACTAAGAAGTGGAATTTTATGTGGCAACAACACGAGTGGAGTGATACACATAGTGAAATATCCCACTGCGGTTATTCGAAATATAAGCACTCTTGGAACTCTGCTAAAGCAATCGAATTAGTGGACCGGAATTAACTGTTGTATAAATTTACACTCCATGAGCACTCTATTAGGAACACTATACTAATAATGGGTAGGCTTTCCTTTCCTTTCCTTTCCTTTCAAAACAGTCCCAAATGTCCATGGCATGGAATCCTCTAGATGCTGGATACATTCCTTTAAGTTTCTGCTCCATGTTGACATAACTGCATCATGCAATTACTGCAGATTTTTCAGCTGCATTTTCATACATTGGATCTTCATTTCTACCAACCTGTGGTCCAATTTCTGGTTTCATATCACTATTATGCTGGTGAACTCCTTCTCTCTTTCCATTCCTCTAACACTGCTGTTTCTGCTCAGATCTCAGCATGTCTAGCAGACATCTCATCATGGATGGCTTCCCATCAGCTGAAACGTAATCCCAGCAAAACTGAATTGCTGTTCATCCCAGGTGATTTATCCCTATATGTCAGGATCTCACGATCTCCCTGGACAACTCACTGATCTCACCTTTGCTCACTGTTTGTTCAATCCCTTGTTATTTCAAAACTGGACTTCTGCAACCTGCTTCTGGCAGGTCTGCCTCTGAGTGCCATTCAACCTCTGCAACTGATCCAGAATGTAGCTGCGTGACTTGTTTTCAACTTTCCTAAGTTCTCCCACACCACCCCACTGCCACTGGGTGTAGCTGCTCGCATCACATATAAAACACTGATACTTTCCTTTAAAGTCAGAAATGGACCAGCAGCCTCTTACCCCAAAGCACTTATCACTCCCTACACTGCACCACGCTACTTACAAGCCTCTAGCACTGCTTGACTGGTCCCACCATCTCTCAGGATACCCAGAAGGGATGCAGCAAGACTCTTCTCTGTTCTGGAAAGGAGAAAACTTACAATAACCAGATTGCACAAATGTGCTTTCTTAATTTGTTAAAGCACCTTTTGTTTTGTAACACTCAGAGTCTACCAACATAGCACACCATGACTTGGTGATTTTATTCCACTCTTCCTTGAAAAAATGCTTCAGATCTATTAAATTGTGAGGGGAGCTCCTGTGCACAGCTCTCTTCATTTATTCCACAGGTTTTCAAGAGCATTTAGAGCTTGGCTCTGACTAAATGTTGATCTTCTTCTTCTGAAGAGAACTTGCCCTGTATCACGAAGCTGCCCACATTATACTCCAGCATGTACAGTGATGGTATTCATATCTTTATGAATTCTGCCCAAAAAGTTCTACCTTGGCCTCATTAGACCATAGCATATTTTGACATATGTTTTGGGGTGATTTAGGCTGTTTTTCCGATGTTTTTTTTCATGTGCTTCTAGCCACTCTACCCCATATGCCAGATGCCTGAGAGCTTGTTGTCATATGCATGGAGTGAACAGATATTTCTGCAGCTACTTTAGTGTTGCTCTCCTGCAGCCTCCCTGATAAGTTTTTATGTTGTCCTTTTAATTTATTTTTGAGGTATTTCCTGTTCTTTGAAATGTCACTGTGATGCCCCATTTTCTCCAATTATTATTACACTCACAGCATTTCATTCATCATTTTGAAAATACTTTTATACACCTATCCTGATCAATTGATCTTTTAATGATGAAATCTTGTACATGCTTTTTAAGGTCTTTGTGGACAATGATTGGCTAAAACCAAGAAAATCCTAAAGAAATAACTGATTGATCTTTATTTGGGTTAATCAGAATAACTTATAACTTATAAATTTTAACTTTTTACAAGTGTTATTACCCCCACCACCAACATTTCTAGCTGTTTTTCACTTGGATTTTGTTGATTTCTATATCGCATTAAATGGGAAAACATCTGACATTATTTATCTTTGCATGTATTTTTACTTTTACTAGAAACGTGCATGTTAATAGACAGTTTATATCCGCTCTATATGGCGTGCTTATTTCAATCTGACCAACAGTGAGAGTGAGTAGAGCGATCATCATCTGAAAGATGACATCTTTCCAGCTTAGGAAAAGAGATTACTTAATTAAGAAAGTTCACTGATTAAGACTACATCTATGCTTTTTTTTTCAGAAGAAGATCATTTTTTTGAACACAGAAAAAAGTACATTGTGATACTGGGCATTTGATGCATTTGACAATTAGAGAGCCATCTATAACAGTACTGACAAGGTAAACATGTAAACACAACCAAGCAATATAATGGACCTTTGTCATATTACTTACACAATTATGTTACTTTTTTTTTTTTACTTCTTTGTTCTAAGTATATTTTCATATATAGGCATCACAAATGGCAGATTTTGCGAACTTAGTTCATAAAGTCCTTGCACAATACCATAAATTCCACTGGGTGAATAAGAAACTGGATGAATGAACTATTACATTTAATGTGAAAATGCCCTCTTTACTTATGAACACTGATAATTTATTTGACTGATAAAGGTAATCAATAATGCTTAAAATTCATTAACTTTTTAAAATTCTATCATGCATAACAAAGAGTAGATATTCAGTTCTCAAATACCTCTCTTTACTGACCTCAAGACTTTCTTCTGTCCTTACAACCTGCACTGTTTGCTTCTGCGTTTTCCCCTGTCCAGTTCCACAGAGAGCCACCCTGCTTCTGCCAAGAAACAACACTCCTGTTAATGAATTTCTAAGACTTGAAATCTACCGGCTCAAATAAATCATAATAAAACTGCATCTCAGGCCTGTCATTTCCCAAAGTGTTGCAGAGACTTGTGGGAGTATGAAGGGACCTCGGCCATCACATGACTCAGTGAAGCAGAGCTGACAGAGAGAAGCATGAAGGAAGGCTGCAGGGCCAAGGGGAGAGCTGCAACTAACATTTCAAAATGGATTCATATCCGGCTCTTGCTGCAAAAGAGCTTTCATTCAGCCAAATGCCCATGACAGCGGCACACATGTTGTGAATGAGCAGTAGATGCTGTTTGGTATGCAGAAGATTTTCATTATCCTTTTCCTTCAAGAGAATACACCTGGGTGTCAAGATCATAGGAATTTGAGTTTCTGAATGCGTAACTGAGTTAAGTAGCTCAGTGAGAGGACTAGATTCCCATCCCCTTGAGAATTAATGCAGTTAGATTTTCAGCTTCTGCATAATTCGAAGGTAAATCTGCAAGTCATCAGAAACTCTGAGCATAAACATAAGCTGCATTTGGCCATCTTGATGCAGCTTGGAAGCTATTGATCTTTAGCTCATTGAAATATTCATATCCCCTACAAAGCTCTGAGCTGTTATTACAGTTCTACAGCCTTTTTTAGAGGGAGAATGAGAGGCTTTTGCAATTCTTTTCACACTTCTGACATTCCTCTCTCCAGCTGAGACAGATGCACAAATATTTCATAGCCTTGACACCATTTTCATGTTATTGATTTTCCGATGCAGCATCAATTATTCACATTGATGACACAAGGTGAAATAAATAGTGGCCTCTTGAATTCAAAGCATTAGCTAGTCTTTCTTTTCACAAAATAATACATTATACAGCCCTTCTCCTGCAATTCCACTGAACTAGGAGATGAGGACTGTTTCATTTTTAAAAAATCGTGCTTTTAATGACCCCATAAAGGTAAGAGCAATAGATTTTTATCTAAATGCATTGTTTCATCTCTCAAAAGCAGTTATCCAAAGATTATTGTAGTGTGTTCTTATGATAGCGAATTAATAGGATTCTTTTTTAAAAGATGCTTTCTTTCTTTCTTTCTTTCTTTCTTTCTTTCTTTCTTTCTTTCTTTGAGTGTGTCTCTCTGTCTGTTTGTCTCTCTCTCTTTTGAGAAAAGAAAACACTATTTTGTTTGAACAAATGTGAAATGTGGAGATGTTTATCAAATGTGGTAAAACAGTGCTGCATGAATTCAGTAGCATCTTGAGTGTTTCTACTTGTGTTGCAGGATGTGGCTCGTCTCTCTTTTACACTAAAAATGCTGCATCTTCTTGACAGTTATTTCTGCAAGAAAAGCATGTCTCATGGCACATACTTTTCACCTTCAGCGCAGGGTAAACTGAGCTATAACCAATAAATTACTGAAATGGACAACTTCAGAAGTGCACCACTTATAACACCACACCTGCACCAGTGATTATTTTCAATCATACAAGCATGGACTCCTAATGTGTAATGTAGTTACACAGCAGTTGCAGTTTGGGCTTCTGATTTAACAAGAGACATATAAGTAAAGACAGAATGGAGAAGAAGGAGCAAGAGAGCCTCTCACACCTCCCAGCATACACGATGAAGCTTTTCCCAGGCTGATCAAGCTGTTGAGCCTCTCTGCTCTAGGAGCCCTTTGATATGTGAGCTGGTTAGTCCTAGCTGCTCCTTGGGCCGCCATGTCTTCATCCTCCCATCCAGGTGCCCTTTTATTAACCTTTGACTCTCTGCAGCTCTCTGTTTGAAGAAGCTGGCATTATACTGGCTTATCGCCCTGGCTACAGAAGAGCCTGTGTTGCTTTTTCTCAGCCGTGTCTCGAAACGTGCTTTGGGTTTTAGCAGAGTCTGTGTTATGAAGCACTTCACTGCAAGATCATAAATTTTGTGATAAGATGCTCCATAATATGGGCTGCATAAATGAAGTGTCAGTCATTTGCATCGCTTGCATTTTTACTTTTTAAAATGAAGAAGTATCTGCATAATTCGGCTTAGCAATCAAGTAGATGCTTTGTTGTTATCAAATCTGAAATTATAAGCTCCTGAGATATGGGAGAAAAAAACAGTGAGAGTCACTCTTGGATCAAATGGATCACTTTTAGGACTTTTTAGAAACTGGTGCTGACTTCTTTCCACTTTTTTCACTTTTGTCATTAGTCATCTCTCCTCTATAATACAACAGCTACCAAAACAGAAGGTTAGGGCTAGAATGTGCTTCCATTAAGACACATGTAGCCAGCCAGCCATGTCCTTTCAAACTGCTGCTCATGCTGTGACACATGGCAGCATAACACACTCAGATGAAAGTACAATCTGACCTCTTCCAAATACATGAGCTCACAGATGCCATGATTTGCTAGGGTTCTTTCAACATTGCCTACTCTGACCTCTAGAATTATTGGCACCTTTCATGAAAATGAGCAAAAATGAATATGAAAAGAAAAGCACATGCAATGCTGCAATAGGGGCTACTCTGAGCTCAAAATTACACTAACAATGTATCCATTTACTTAAACAGGCTTTTTTTAGGCACTAAAGGTTGTCAAGTAGTTCAATTTTCCTATAAAACAGATTTAAAAATTAGTGGCACCATTATATTTAATATTTTAAGACACACACAGAAGGTAGGCCTCACTGAGTGGCCAACAACATAATGGTTCTGCAAATACACTGTCAAGAGGGTCGCAGATTTGGGAACAGTTTGGTAAGGCACAGGTGGGCCTCTTTGCCAGTGCCAAATTGACTTGCTGACTGTGGTTCTCCTTTTCAGAGCTGAAAAGTATGCTAAACCAGGATGCACTGGCACATGGCAGGTTACACAGCCTGTAAGGATTTCCACCTCTGCTGCTGATTCTGCCCACACTGCACAAAATTAATTAATCTGGCTACAGAGTCCTGTTTACAGCCTCAATGTGGCTGCAAAGCCTTAGTTTCCATTGCTTCTCTCAAATAGAATGCTTTGGCAGTTTTAAAAGACACCATCATTTTAGCTTACAGGTGGACCAGATTCCATTTCCCTACCATGAAATGTCACCATACAAGGACACTATACAAGGACTGTCCTCCTCATGAGCATTACTTATAAGGAAGTGAAAAAGAATGCTAGTTTTATATATATATATATATATATATATATATATATATATATATATATATATATATATATATATATATATATATATATATATATATATATATATATATATATATATATATATATATATATAACCACAAGGACTCTGTCATTTAGAACCAGTGCAGAGGCAGCGGGAACTCTGTGAAAAGAGTTTGGGGGAAAATGACAATAGCATTCATATCAAACTACTACTATTTCCTGACTTTGTTGAAAGTCTCAGCATGCCTACAAGAAGTTATCTGAGTTGTCACATGCAGCTAGTTTTTTTACTTACATATATAACTACCAGCGGAGGTTCCTGCTCTCAACTTATTTGCTATTTTTATTGCTATTATTACACTGTTAATACTTGCTGTACTTGCTATAAGCCTTGCTGTACTTGCTATAAGACTTGCTGACACCTTCATGCCGGCAAAGGTCCCCTTCTCCTGGCTTCTGAATGCTCATGTTCAGTCTTATGTACTATATCAGGACACACACACACACAAACACACACTGCAAGTTCTTGTCAGTATCTAAAGTATTATTTATCTAAGCTTTGTTTCATGTCTGATATCCATGATTTAACTTGGTATGTACCTGCTTACCGTTTTTGATGATTGGATTCTGTAACCTCCTGAACATCTCCATAATCTCTGTTGTTACACTATTGTGTGCAGTAGACAGTGTATTACTGATGTAATACTGCAGGTTATTAAAATATTGCATTTAAATTTAGACACAATCAATCTAGATGCAAGTTTGATCATAAGCATATAATGAAACAATAATGAAAAAGGAACCTGCTGTTGGTGTATGCCATTTCCTGATCAGATGTGCCAGCAATTTTGATAAATAACAACCACTGTGTTCTTTTCAAAAGCAGAACCAAAACAAATTCAATATTACCTCTGTCAGTCTGCCCCCTCTCCTGTCCTCCGACCTCCTCTGTAGATCTGCACACAAAGGGAATTACATTAGTTTGACTCACTGTGCTCATGTTCATAAATCAAATCCAACCTTGTAAGTGGAGCTCACTCACTCACTTTTGAAATCTGTGCTCATTTCATAACAGCAAAGTTAATCAACAAGCTTATTAGGGCTCTCACTAGCTATTTAGAATTGCAGATTGTCTGGAGTCCTGGGGATTTTCAAATAACTTTCCCCTCTGCCCTGTCCACTATCTCTCCTCTTTCTTGAGCACCATTTCTCTCTGTAACTGCCTTCACCATCTCTTTTGCTAGCAATTTTTTATTCAAAATAGGTCGCATCAGTCTTTAATTTTTTCCCACCAATGTAAATGACAGATTCCTTTCAAAACTTTAAATTCCCCTTTAGGATGAATAAAGTATCTATCTATCTATCTATCTATCTATCTATCTATCTATCTATCTATCTATCTATCTATCTATCTATCTATCTATCTATCTATCTATCTATCTATCCATCCATCCATCAAAACAACAAGAAACATCAGTATGATCAAAACCATTTTGCCTGATGTATCATTATCATATCATACCTTGTAGACTAAATATATGTTGGATTATTAACAAATAATGTTTCTTTCCTTTTTTATTATTATTTTGTCTTTCACAGTATAGTGAATGCAGCTGTTTGTAGTTCATTACGAATCATCATAACGAATTACTGGATCAAGAAAAATCTGCATATTTCAAGTAACACTAGTTTATGCCATGTTGAATTGAAATACGCACTGTAAAAACATATTCAAAAAGTTTAATAGCTCTTCATTAGATACAAAATCAAGTACACATGCACAAAATGTGGTTTAATTTTCATTTCCCTTAATAAGTAAAAAGCTTTTAAATAATGTATACATACACACTCAAGATGTAATGTTTTAATAAGTAGCTGTACATTATATCTTGTCTCCCTCTCACTTTCAACTACCTTCTGTCAAGTTCACACATTCTCTCTCTCACAGAAATCCATAACTGCAATGTTATTCTAATCGTGTTCAATGCAGGAGTTCAAAGAGGGTTGACAATGCATTTGTAATGAGTGCTCTTGCTAATCACATCATTACGTAGCATGCTTCAGAAAAGCCACTGGAGAAAATTCAGCTAAGTTCTTCAAAGCTGGGTGCTTAAGCATCCCACAATCCTCCTTGGGCAAACTGTTGTTTGGTCTGTTAAAACCGAATGCTTTCCAAAGGCTTTTGTTTGCCGTACAACAGAGTATTTGAAGACTTTGGAGAATACTGTGTGTTTCCGTGTGAGAGCAAAGGACGCTTGTCATCCTTTCTTGCTGATGATGATGATGATTATGATGATGATGACTACAGTAGATTAGAGTATGAATAAAAGAATAACAGTGCACAATTCACATGAATAAAATTTGTAGGAAAAATGAAGGTTGGGGCAGTGTTAGAGTTCCAACCTTTCCTTACTACCGCATCTGCATGTAATCAAATTAGCTCCAACCACTTTAACTATTTTCATTAAAATTTGTAAGGATTCTTCACACACACACACAAACAAACACACACACACTGATTCGACCCGTTATGGCAACAGTCTGCCAAAAAGTCAAGATTAAGTGCCAATGTCTGGGCTGATGGCGGCCACTTATTATTTTTGTCATAATAAGTGACACTTACTTGTTTAAATGTCTAAGGAGGTGGTTTTAAAGAAGGGAGTTCTGTCAATAAATGAGCTTTAATTACACTGCCAGCAAACCTCTCTAATGTAACAACACATATCTTGTTCCTGGTGTGAGAACACACGTTCAGACCAGCACCCTGTAGGGATATGCTATGACACCAATTAACCTTGTAATTCTGTGCCAGTGTCTATATAATGCTGAAGTGACATGCTTGCTCCATACAGTCTCACCGACTAATAAAAAAAAACAAAAAAACATACAATCACACATAGATCATGGTTTCATTATTATTAATTTCACAAGTCTTTTCGTATCTCTAACACCTTTTCAAAATGCATTCCATTAAAAAACTTTATATGTAATAGTTTGCAACAGACACTTTCGAAAATATTTGTTTAGCCCTGTTATTTTGTTAGTTTGATTAAACAGTCTATAAAACTGTCTATAAACAGGCTACATTTTCCTGTGACTGATGGGGTTTTTTTTTTCACACACAATGATATGATTACATCCTTGGGATCCAGGGATTTCTTTACAGGATACTACAATCATAATATTTTGGCATATGCCAATATCGGGAGTAAAGATTTCCAGTTGGAGGATCATTTTCCCTTTTCTTCTCACAGCCTTCCAGTAAAATACACATTGTAGGTGATGTAAACCATAGCAACTCAATTTCAAGTGTTCTAAATCATTCATCATTTTGAGATTTTGTGGATTTAAATCAAGTCAAGTCAAGTCAAAGAAGCTTTATTGTCACTTCAACCATATATAGCAGATGCAGTACACAGTAAAGTGAAACCACGTTCCTCCTAGACCAGAGGTGCTACACATAACACAGACAAAGTACAGTGACGCAGACAAACATAGAACTAAACATAGAGATAAAAAAAATTAAAACTATAATTTAAAAATTATATGCTAATTAACCCGAAGGGCTTCAGCAGAATAACCAGTGGTTACTGTATGACACTGACAAGTGAAAAGCTTTCACTGCATTTGATCACACAAGGTGTTTTTTTCTGCCTCTTTTATCATTCCTATGGTGTAACAGGAACTCTTTTTTTCTCTTTCTGAATATTCTGGTTCGTTATATGGGACACTGCCCCCTAGTGCAGACTCTCACTTTTATGTGCAGGTGTGACAGCTGGCACACCCGTGTGATCATTCGTGCATGATGCCTTGGTGTGATTCACAGCCACAGAAGTAACCAAGCCATAGACACATACAAGTGCACACAAACAAGCATGCATGCCTCATGACACAAGACAGTTAACTCTGTCCCTGAAGTCAGTTATGCAGTAAAATATATTGGAATGTGTCTATCAGATAGGACGAAGTACTCCCAGTGCTCTTGTCTTACAGACTAGATGCTGCAACACTATTACCCCCATACATCATGTGAAATTAGCAGCAGGGGCCGCCGTCAGCCCAGACATTGGCACTTAATCTTGACTTTTTGGCAGACTGTTGCCATAACGGGTCAAATGACAGCCATTAATCAATTGTCCCTGGAGCCATGGGAGGGAGCGTGTGAGTGGAAAGTTGGGGGTGCATGGTGTTGCCGGTGTGTGGAAGGGACGAGGGCTGAGGGAGTGTAGAGGCATGGAAACAAAATGGAAGCTTCTCCTAAAAATAAGCCCACTCATAAACCCTAACCCGAGGAAATAATCCAGTCTATTTCATAAAAGATTAAACCTCTTAAAGAAGATGGATTGCCTCATTTTCTTTATTTAGCAGGCCTAATCCTAGATTATGGAGAGACTACTTGAAGTTGGGAATTTGCAGCAAATTTGCAGGGTGTGGAGAGCAGTTCATGTGGATAGAGATCGTCTTTGCACAGTTCGGCACAAGAGGTTGATTTTCTTTATCTCCAGGCCACATATACTTGGGGTTGTAATGTTACACAGAGCAATTAATGTGAGTCATCCTTCTTTTGCATAAATGGAAAGTTATGGGTGACAAATTAAAGGAAAACCAACCAACCAAAGATAGAATAATTATCTTAGTAAGCTATTCTACCACAAGCCCCCAGGGCTGTCTCAGTGCACCTTGGCATTGATAATAGTAGTCTCTGGAGAAGTACTGGAAGGATGGTCACAATTCTTCCAACAGATTTTTGCTCAATAGGTATTTGGTGGTAGCGGAGAGCGAATACAGAACAACTTTGTATTGATTTGCAGTGACTCTTCCCTGTAAAGAGGACAAGTGGACTGAAACTATGCCAGCAAGATGCCTCCCACAGCATAATAAACATCATTGTACTGATCCAATAAACATTTTTCTTCAACTTGTCACACATATTTTTTTGAAGGAAAAAATCTTTTTGGTCCATAATTTATAGTATACTATATTCCTGATCAGCCAATATTCACCAAAACCCTCATTCTCATACACAGAGTGACACACGCTGATCTCTGTGGTTAGTCGTCCTGGTGGCTGTCAGGCAGTTGACGGACAGTTGCTGTCCCCTGAATGATTAAAGCATGGAGCCAAGTGAACTGTGATCTAGTGAACTTTATTTCTAGTGGCAGCTCAGACGTGCCTTGAATGCCTGTTTCAGTGGCCATCTTGAATCATGAGTCTGCATAGCACAGCAGCTGTCACTCCTACACATCAGAGTTAATGAGTTAAGGATTCTACTAAGGACGAGTGTTATAACAGAATTATTTTATGAATGTATGTTAAAAGTCCCTTTGCAATATGTGCAGTTTGACATCTGTAACTGTTATACCAGAAGAAAAGTCTTTTAGGGCCAGCTCTCAGCTTCTTTCCCACTGGCATTTTAGAAGAGGCATCAATACAGAGGAATCCACAGTGCCTTTGTATCCTGATAAAGAAGATGTCAATTGTGAGACTCCACCCCGTCTGTGAATAAATCCCTCCAGTCTGCTGGATTTTACTCCTAACTCCCTCAAAATCCTGCCCTGTGCAACATCACAAGAGAAACCATGCTGGGATATTACATAGTTCATTAGAGCCGTACAGCACCGTACTGTGTTTTCTCTCTCTCTCTCTCTCTCTCTCTCTCTCTCTCTCTCTCTCTCTCACTCTCTCTCTCTTTCTCTCTCTCTCTCTCTCTCTCTCCTTTCTCCACTTTCCACATTTCATATCCTAAGTGCAGCAAATTTAATCAGTCTCTAGGGAAGTACTTTCAAACTTAAGGGTAAAGTTTTATACATTGATCACACCAGCAAACCAGGGCGAACCATTATCTAAAGATTTAATGTATAATTTTTCATTCCACAGATGCCCAGGTTTCAAGATAACAAAACAGAACGTTTTCATCTCTCCGTGTGTTAACATTTTATGACCTGATAATTACTGATATTTGCTCTGCTGTTAGCTTGATATTTTTACAGAAAGTATAAAATGTAGAGCATAAAGCAGCACTACATTGTTCAATTTTGGTGTTGCATGTGACTAATTTAAATCTATTAGTTTTATGCTGTGAACAGGCAGTGTGTAGATATTTGTCACCATCATAAAAACCAAACAGCATTACCAATGTATCACACATAAATGAAAGTTGTAAAACTACTTTTATTTCCTGGCCCCTTAAAGAAAGAATTATAGCTCCAAAATGCAAGGGTTTTACAACATAGGGTCTGTAGAAGAGCACAGAATGGTCATGATCGGCAGCAGGGAAAATTATACAATGAACCAATGTTTTTGATGCTAAATTGAACTTTGGTGCAATTATATTTTCAGGATAATCATTTCTCAATTTTGTAACAAAAGCATATGCAATTTTCATAAACAATTACACATATTGTCATAGATGTTAGAAGAGAAAAAGAGCAAGAGAAACCATGATTGTGTATGTGGATGGCAAGCTGTAAGTGTTTGTGTGTATTCTAGTGTGTACTATGTGAAATTATGTGTATGTGAGAGAGATTGAAAGAGGAACACTAATTTGGAGGCCTTCAGCATTTGCTCACACATTTCCTCTTGGGTTCGGATGCGTAGCAGCTGGCAATTCATCGCTGGAGGAGAGATGAGGGAGCTTTGATTCCTCCTCAGACCTACAGCGGATTTCAGGCTCTGTGTGTGTGTGTGTGTGTGTTGGGGGGGCATTTAGCTCTGCCAAACTCTCACAAGTAATGCATCTGAATATTTCTCCAGCACTGTGACAGCTTCGCAGGGGTGTGTTGTGTAGATGTAAAAACACAAAAAGGAAAATGGGAAAAAATGCTTACCATGACATAATGTTGTGATTCCAGTGCAGATCGGTTGACAAATTGTCTGATGTATTTCATAACATTTCTGCTAAGTATGGTGAGGGGGAAAAAATGTCAAAAAGCGGATAAAAATGAAAAAAAAAGGATAAAAATATGACAGTGCTTTCTAATACCGTCATTATTATTAATACACCTATAAAAGTCTAAAGGAAAAAAAACAGTTGTTTAATTCAAATTTATTCGTAATGGACCTGTAACAATATTGAGAATGTGTCAGGGCAAAACTCTTTAAGGAAACAAGGAACCCACTCTCTTCTGGGTGACCCTGGATAGTGGGATATTAATCATTATAGATGACCATCATATATAGAATAGGTTTGGAGTAAGGATAAGCAAGGCACAATTCCTGCGATGACAGTTTCTTTGGAAGCATAAGAACCATGAGTATGGCTCAGGCAGGTCTAAATTTTGAGAAGCCTACAGTTCACTCAGCCACAGGTTGAGAGTTTCCACTTTATAGGAAAAAAAACGGGGGTGCTTTGTGATTAGAGTAAATACTGGGAAAAAGGGAGCTAGGAGGAAGCCAGTCAGTGTCCTGCCACTCCACAGTTAACCAAGGGTAGGTCAGGTGTGAGTGGTTTCTTCACTGCATAGGTTTAGCTTCATATGTTCATTCAGACTGGATTCCAGACTGATCAAGATATCAGCATAAGGAGGGACAATACAGTATCTAAATTAGGAACTGTTAGGAACGTCTTGCTTGAATATTTTTGTGCAGAGCTTAGCTTGTGAACATGAAAAACTGTTTAATCTATTGTGAGAGCTGCAAAAGATAACTCTTAGGTCCTGCTGTAAGCATTTTTAGTCCTATTAACATTTTTGTCATGATTTAGTAGTTTTTCTGAAAGAAAAAAAAACCTGTTGATTAAGGGTTCAGCAATTACTGCAGTAGGAATGAATGAGCCCATAAAACTAAAAGGGCATTCCTCTATAAAAAGCAATGGAAAGTGTTTTATGTGTTTTTATGGAAAATGTTTAATCTGGAAAATCAGGTCTTATTCCCATTCTCTGAACAACAACACTACTCTAATGGGTCATGTGAATTATCAAAATGAAATAAAAACGTCTGACAGTTATAGCTTTTTCTAGTGAAATAACTTGATTTTTGAGGAAATCCTCAAATTGCTGAAGAAATCTAGCATAGGACCCTGGTGAACTGAGAATACTAATTAGTGAGAATGAAGAAGCCCTTGATTAGCCCTCAGCCAGGACTGAGGACTGAGGAAATGGCCTGTTGCCAGTCATTGCATCCTCATATCTAACCTTGCCTCTGGTAAGAGTGGCACAGGGGACAACAGCAGCTGCAGGAAGTCTCCATCTGCATGATTAGATAAAACAAGAGAGGGCAAGGGGGAAAAAGCACCCAGTGCCAAGACGGCTGAGCACAGGGTCCCAGACTGAGTGAGTGTAATGAAGCCTGTCACTCAGAGATCCGTTTGCACAGGCAAGGAAATCGGCAAGAGAAAAGCCCATCTGCTGACACTGAAAGATTGCATATGTACTGTCACTGTGAAATGTTGAAACTTTGTAGTAATAAATAGATTAAAAATGAGTCCCCTTGCCCTCCCTATAAAGATGCACATGATAAAGGAGTAGCTTGAGTAACAATGCAAAATTGAATCCTGCAACTGAAATTCAGATATTAGTGGCATGGTTAGATTCATAAGTTTGTTTATAAACAGAGTAAACATATCATTTTTTAGCAACTTCTTTCACTGCTCCACCAAATCTGCTAGCAAGGCCCTTTATCGTTCACCTCTCTGCATTATTGAGATGAAATGAAGTGTAACACACTACCCATGCCTTTCTGTGTCATATCATTTCCCCAGTTTCTCTACAGATAGCAGGGCTTTGGCATCACACTATACAAAGTCAGGTCGGAGAAGAATTGCCCTTCTGTTTGCGAATTAATTAGCATTCCTTTAAATCGGTTCATGCTAATCTCATAGCTGAATTAGTTTTAATTTTGGAGTCAATGGAAATTTGCTTAAAGGAAGCTGACTCCTTCTTTTTCACCTTCACATTTCATTAGCGTGATTGTGATAGATTTGCCTGCCAGCATGACTTCAAACAATATCTCTTAAATTTAAAGGGATTTTTATAGGCTAAGCTGGGACATGCTTAGTGTATATCTAGTGAGAGACTCAACAACTTTCAGAAGATGCTATTGGATCAGTGGAACCTCGAGTAAGCTGATCAACTTGGACAAATTATGACAGACACAAGACCTGCTTTAGATTTGGGGTAATTTGCTGCGGAGTGCTGTGATCAGAATTATTTTAATTGTTTCTAATTACGCCAATGCAAATTTAATGCAGCTGTGCCAGTAATGACAAAAACAATAAATATTAGTTGATTGTGTAAATTATTTTTCGAATAACGGATGGAAGTTGTAAGCCGGTCAGTAGTTCCTAGAAATATAAAAGCTAATTCTATGTGTCCTCTCACAGTTTTTATATACTTGAGTATTCCATTCTTTTCGGTGAACAAGAACAGCTTTTTGTGTGTGGTTGTAGGGTTTGCTCGAGCTGACTTCATTTATTTAGCTGTGTCCTTTTTAGAGATAATATAACAAATAGCTGGAGATAAATTATATTTGACAGTTTTGTTTTCAAGTGTAAGTATCAATTTCCTACAGAGGCGGAGATATCAGGGAGCAAACCAGCTGCACTCACTTGGCATTCTAGAAAGTGATTACCAGCTCTTTCTCTGATAAAGCACTATATGCTTCAGCCTTGCTTTGCTTTGCTTTTGAGAATTATTTGCCAGTGATTTGTCATGTTGAGGGTGAATTACTACATACATTTACACTACATAAACAAATGGTGTCTTAACACTTCTTTTTATTACATGGCTTTAATAAAGAAACAGTAGACAGTAAATATTTAGCCAAATTCTGTGCAGTAGATTAGTCTTACTAGAGAAGATTTTTATCACTAGGGAAACTGTTAGTCAGGTGGTTCTGCAAGGCTCAGTTTAAGTCCCAATTCATTTTCTAGTCAATGCTAAAGTCATGAACAGGATATGGCCAGAGAATAACCCACCCAGTATTTATCATGATAAATGACAAAGTGCTAGCATCAATAAGAGACTGTGGTGAAACAATCTAATCAAGATCTAAAACTGTGAGCCTCATTAGTGTGGAGATTCATGACCACACTAATGAGTTGCAGGTGAGAGCAAGCCATGAATATCAATTACTGGTTTGTGTCACAGGTAAGTCTTTCAGAAGGAACATGTTCAGCGTTATGCTTACTACAGGTAGCTCAGACTGACTGAATAGCAAGATGAAGAACACTAAAAGAATGTGCAATCATTTTTCAAAAATGCCTGTGACATAAAATGATGGGGCTTTTGTATACCCATTAAGGCATTTGTTCATTCAACTTTAGTCTTCGTTTTATTCTGGTAAGGGTGAAAGTGGATCTGGCATGTATCCCAGGAACACTGGGTGTAGTGTGTGTGACTTCATCCCAGAAGACACACACACACACACACAGACACTAGCAAGCTGTTTAGCATAGTCAGTTGACTTGCATGTCTGTTTTAGGGATGTGGGAAATTAAGATACGCAAACACACATAGAACATGTGACACTAAGTATAACCCAAGGCAGAAGCAGGAACCTTGAGCATATTATGTGAAATCTAAAACATATGTGTATGGTGCAGAATGTTAGACTGGGATCGAATGCAGGGTGTATTTCAGAGTCACTGAGTGTTTGAGGAAATGCATATTTACAACAAAGAAGTAAAAATTAGGCTTAAAATTGAAGCTTTAGTCTTGAAATTGAAATTCACATGGCTGACTTTTTTTTGTTGTTGTTGTTGTTGTTGATGCTGCTTATTATTGAGCATGATAGCACAAGAGCCAAAGAAAACAAAACAGTTACTCACATCATCAACTAAAATGCTAAATTCCTTTCACATGCCAACTGTATATTGCAGTAACAGAGTGTCCTGTTAAAAAAACTCAGGGTAGGTTCCAAACTTTTTTATTTTTGGTTTGTGCTAATGATATTGGCATTTAAAATGATTTCCCCTCCCCATTTTTCTCCCTAATATGGTCACCTGCCAATTTGAATGACTTTTTTTGCACCACTTGGGAGCTCCTCTGCTAATGACACAGACCTTTAAACATAAATACAAAAGCATGCTCTAGGGTTTCCATGAAAACTAAGCTTCATGAATCCACCAGTACTTAAAAAAAAGGCTATTCTCCCAATAACAGTAGTACATAAATCAGTAAATAATTGTGCATCAAAAACGGTGTATCATATCACACTATTTAAGTATGTACCAAGTCGAAAATTGCAAGTGTGTGGACAAGCTGGTTGAATAAACTCACTGATTCTGAAACTGAGAGCTTGCAGCATGGCAAGGAAGCTCCGTCAAGCTTAATAATGAATGGTAGACACAATGTCTGCAACAGCATCTGTAAGGTTTTTCCTCCATGTTCACCTCTGGCCTAAGTAGCACCTAATAAAAAGTTTAGATCATTCTGTTTGAGTTAGCCTGTACCAGCAATCTGACTCTAAATGTGACTGAATATTGATGTGCATCATGTGAATCCAAAATCATTTTTCACACTGCACTGGTTACAATGGAATTCACCATGCCACAGTGCCATGAGGTACTGAGACAGTTCCCTGCCCGACCACCAGAGAGCGTGCTGGCAGGCAATTCCGCTTTCCCATTGTGTCACCTGTTCCCCATTTACCCTAATGTTTTGTCCTATATATACCACCCCTTTCTTTGTTTGTTGTTCGCTCAGATGCTGTTGTGTTTTCCATGTTCCCATGTTATCGTTACGTTCTGTTAGTCACGTTATTATCCAGCATTCTGTGTAAGTCTGTGTAATCTTGTTTTAGCTGTGTTAATAAAGCAGTGCTTTTAATTTGTCCTGCTTGTGGGTCTGATAACCTGCACACAGGTGATTGCGACTACCACAGGTTTGATCCCTGCTTCAGGCGGTGTCTCCCGAACTTTCCAGCAGGCATTTTATTTACTTTTTATTTATCTTTAAAGCACAACAACAATTGGAAAATCTAAAGTGATATCAAAGTATTAACAGTCTATTAAAACAAAAGAAAGTATTTTCTTAACCGAGTCTGAAGTCTGTTTTACTTACCATCTGCCTGAAACTCCTGCCTTTCTGTTCCCAACACCATGACTAGTTCATGGCTTCACTAGTGAATGTATTAAACTACTTGACTAGTGTATAAAAAACCATAGTACACTCACTGCAGAGAGAGAGAGAGAGGGAGAGAGAGAGAGAGAGAGATGTGCTGCATTAGCCGACACCATCTTATTAGTACATTAGCAAGCAATTTGGAGCAGTACACACAGGTCTCTAGTTAGTGTTATCTCAAAATTATGGGTGAAAAGAGCCTAGACAAATGTACCATTCCTGCTGCCAAGAGGCAACTAAATTCATTGTTTCCCTAAACGAAAAAATTGCATTGATTCTCTAAATACAAAACTCAGTGCATTAGTATATTTCTGCTCAGGTTAAAAACAGCTAAAGGTTACAAACTCCAGACTTCAAAAAAGATAGCTGGTTGTTTTTGCATGCAAAATACTTCTCCCTTCATTTAGTAAGTCTATTAGCAAGCTAATGAATAGTAATGAACATTAGGGTCTGATCTATTAATATTAATGATGTCAGTGAAAACTGGCTTGGAGTGCAAAAAATAATGCAGACTTTTTGGGTATAATAATAATGCAAACTTATCATTCTTGTATAATGCAAGCATGTCTACTCCTAATTCGCTCTACCACTTTATAAATTAGTATGTTTCCCACGGGAAAGACTAAAGGGTTTTCATGGTAACCAGGATGACATGATTGTTTTGATTTGTACAAACATGAATGCTTTGAAAGATGCAAAGAATGCTGTATGCACATCGGCTATACTGTATGTATACAGTACCTAATTGGCCCAATTGCTGTTATATAGTGGTAGACAGTGTTAGATAGATAGATAGATAGATAGATAGATAGATAGATAGATAGATAGATAGATAGATAGATAGATAGATAGATAGATAGATAGATAGATAGATAGATAGATAGATAGACAGATAGAGTGAGAAGAGATTTGCCTTCTGTTGCACACTTTATTCAGCTAAAAAGCTTTTGCTCCCATTCAGTACATTCCATACTACTCTGTCTTTGTCATTGGACTGTGCTATGTATTATTTTAGACTTTATTCGTTCCCATTTGTGAAATGAAATTCTTCAGTAATGTATAATGAATGCACCATATTCATATATTGTATTGTTAGTAATGCAGCCTGTGCAATGTATGTATACTTGATGTGAGAGATATGAGTCAGACCAAGAAATCCTGCTGATTGTCATTAAAGCAGGATTGGGCTGAGCTAAAAGAAAACCCTAGGCCAATGTTGTTATTGTCCATATACAATCTGTACTTTCACTGAATAATGAGTCTATTTCAAGTTCATTTCAAACACTTTGAAGTTTCAATTCAGTAAAATGAAAGCACAGCAGTCCCTGGTTTCCAATCCAAAGCTCCCAGCTTAGCTTTTCAGGAAAGCAAACATTGAATACAGGATTTTTGGCAGCAGGGCACTTTATTCTAACATGGAAACCTTGCTAACCTTGCTTTGGTCTCTACATCAGTCTGGGTCTTTTGAACCTTCTCTGAGGTCTAAGGTCAATCAAGATGCTGAATGTTGAAAAATAAAAACTAAAATGTCAAATAAAATAAATGCGAACCATGAATATAATCATTCTGCTCACAAGGTGCAATGCTGAAAAAGCTCGTTTCACAGTAAGTAAAATAACTGTGGTGTCTATCACCATATCATTTTTAAAATCATTCTAATCGGAACTCTGGTTATAACACCAATCATCATACTTAAGATGGAAGTTACCTAGAAAACATTAAGCAGTCACACATTTGTTTTACTAGGTGGAAATAGAGCAGAAATATTCATTGCTGCCATGTGGTTGGCTTTGCCACAGGCAGGCCCAGCCCTTGAGGTGTTCTACACAGTTGTGTAACACCTATACATGAAGGCATACTTAGGGCACTAACATACTGCAGCATGTGCCCACTATTATGAGGTACAAACCTGTGGTGAAAAACATTACATTCACTCTGCTCAAGAGGCTTTTAATCCACCGGGGAGGTTAGTAGATGAAATGGAATCTCACAGGTCAGTGTATGTATGCAAGTGTAAGAGATTAGGTAACGATTCAAATTCTTAATAATACAATTTAGCTCTCAACAGTAGCTTGGAATGTATATGTGGTGATTTTAAACATTAAAATTTAAGAAAATGTGGTCCATTTCAGCAAAGGAGCAATTTCGATCTATTATAACATAAAGGGCATTTGAGACCCACACAATATTAAAGGAAACTTTAAATGTAGAGCAAAGTCGATTCCCACTTTTCCTATTTTCCGAGCATCATTTAGACTATTCATTAGAATTCTACAACATGACCTGCCTCGTAGTTAACATGTCTCCAAGGTTAACATTTTTAATTCAAGACTGAGGGGTTTGGGAGAGCTGCTCCTTTGAAGTTTCTTGTATGAGTCAGAAGGGAAGCTGCAAGGCCACTGAAAGACCGTCTACAATATTGACATTAAAACTCAACACACAGAATGGTGCCGATTGAAATTTCATATGCCTCCCTTAGGGTGAAGAACAGAGTAGGGCAGGCAAGTGTGAGATGAATAATGAAAGTTTCTATCTATCTATCTATCTATCTATCTATCTATCTATCTATCTATCTATCTATCTATCTATCTATCTATCTATCTATCTATCTATCTATCTATCTGTCCTTGTGTCTGTCTAGTGATATACTTTTGTAGAAATATATCTATATATCCTCCATTCTGTCTATCTTCCTCTGTTCTCATTCTTTATTTAATGTGGAACTCTCTTTCATTTCCTCCCTGGTGTTCCTCTAAGTGAGACACTGGTGTGGAGGCAATGGAATACCAAGAGCTCTGTGTGAGGTGAGAGGATATTTACATGTATGGCAACGATTATGTAGCGTAAGGAAACAGATGTGTGGATGACTCCCAAAGAACTAGGAAAATCTATAATGGTTCTGTTTAAAACATAAACTTCTAGATCTTAAATTATGAATTGATTAATAGTGGGGCTGTTTAAGGAGGGTCGCTACTCACATGAAAGCATTTTTGCACCTCTTCTTGTCAGTCACACTCTGTATAAAGATTCCTCTTGGACTATTCTCACAGCTGGATGTAACCAGCTGCAGAATCTCATACTGTGAGGCATAAGTAAGTCAAATTAACCTACTGCTGCAAGATAATTTAATAACACAACGTGTATCTGCAAACTCATGTCATTATTGAACATTTGATTACTTCAACAGAAACAACTTCATGTTAAAACTACAATGAACTCAGAAATTACGCTTATATGCTCATATTCATATTCATTGCTCAAAAACTCCTGGTTGCACAATTGCTCTTGACTATATAGTGTACATTTATAGAAAGAAAATTATTTATAATCATACTATCCAGTGTCACCCAGATGAGGATGGGTTCCCTGCTGAGTCTGGTTCCTCTCAATGTGTAACAACGTCCATTGTTAAAAGCGATATACAAATCAAATTTATCTGAATTGAAATATGACTTTGTGTCTAAATGTGGCATCTCTTGTCTTTTTAATGGCTGCTTTACCCTTTACTCTTTCTAGATGTCTCTTTATGCATTCAATTCGCATTCTATACACATAAGCTATGAAATAACAAATCTGGTGAATGGATAAACAGATTTTGTGCAGCTAAGACAAACACAATCATTGTTATCCTCTTTACTTGAGTCATTTTTTAACCTGGAAACTGTCCTTTACTCTAAAAGAAGCTATTTGTATGCCTGTTTGAGAATATCAATCCTATTCCATTTCCCCTAACCTTCTTACCCTTTAGCCCCTTACACTCATTCTTACCCTCCCACTACTAGCACCTATATGGAGCCTTTCTGTATTATCGGTCGGCTCCATCGCATCTTCTGCATCCTTCCTTTTTTGCATTGGCCACTCACGCTCCCATCTTGAAAGGTTAATAACCTGCTGAAATGTCAAGGGCACATCCAATATACCAGGGCCCCTGCATACTAGGGAAAACAATGCAAAATACAAGGCAATCAACATTATTAAGCTTTGATTTAAGAGAATGTTGAAATGCTTGTTGACAGGAATGTAGCCTATATGATTATAAGGAAAAATAATGAGGGTAAAAGATTGCCTTTTATTTTGACCCTGTATAGTATGTGTGGTTTTTGTACCAAGTGTATTAGAAAATGTTCTTCATGAACATTTTTGCTGGCAAAGAGGCGATCTCAGTTTATAGCCAGCTATTAGACTGTGACAGACTTAGCAGAGATGTATGCAGAATGTGATATATACTGAGATTGATTATAGAGTATGTGGGGGTTTAAAATGTTGGAGATCAGTTATCACCAGGATAACTGATGGGACCTGAGAAAGTAAGGGTTCTGTGAAATGGACCCACTGTCAAATTGTGAGATAAACCTGACATGTCTAACTGTGAGCATTGTTTCGATTGTGATTGAAATCCAGTATGAGACCAAGGTCTAGGATCTCTTTACCCAGTTACTTTTCAGCCTACCACAATTAATCTCCACATCTTATTTGAGTTAAACCGTTTGAAGACTAGATAGGCCAGGGTTCCCCAGATGTCTGACAAAGGAAGTGGTTCATCACTGGAACTTCCTACTTAGTTCACCAGACCTGCAGGATTACAATAAAGAAACATGGATAGAGGTTTAACAAGGTCAAACAAGGTCACCTGACTAGTAAATGTGGGTTTCTTTCTCATCTACTTGTTTCTTTCGTTGGCAAGCAATATTTTAAAGTTGCTTGTGTGTGTGTGTCTGTGTGTCTGTGTGTCTGTGCTTGCGTTGCTTTGCTTTATCCAGTCATCCTCTGTGGAGCACATCTGTGGGAGAGGAATCCCAATGGGTTGTGCATAAACTAGGTTGCACTGAAAGGGAGTCAGGGCTGAGGAGGTATGGATTATTGAGTTTGTGCCCACAGAAAAAAAACAAGATCACTCATCTTACTGATCCGGACAGATATGTACACATTTTCCAAGGTACTGATTAACTCTCTTGCACAGGCTGTTTGTGGATGATATCCTGAGGTTACACTGACATTTCAGAGCTTCACAATGAAAGATCTCCTTACAATGGAATTAAATTGGTGATCTCAGCTAGAGATGATATCCTCTGGGATGGCATAAATTCTAAAGATATTATAAAAGAGTTTTTTTGTGGTTTCTAATGCAGATGATAAGGTGGAAAGAAGAATGAAACAGAGAATCATTTGACTATAGTAAGCATTGGTGCTTTCCTGATGTTCTTGAGATCTTGGATTTTGTTACACCTGTGAGTTTATACAGAAATTGTGCACATGAGTTCTCATATCTCTGATGTTTCTACAGACTTAAGAACCTAAGTATATTTGGTAATATCAACTTGACAAAAAACCTGAATGACATTCAAAATCAATTAAAACTAGAATGTTGCTTTTCCAGAAGAAAATGCGAGTGTGATTGCGAATATGTTACTTAAACTATTGCAAGCTCAAATAATATTTAAAAGCTAAAGTCACAGTTTAAAAAGTTTATGTGGCTGTAGAGTAAGAATTCAAGCTGTAGGAACAGTTTAAAGATGATGCATCCTTATATAATATATATATAAAAACAACGTCTCCAGTATGGGAGGCAGATGCTCTACCAAATAAGCTAAACTGCAACTTGTAATGTCATTGAGATCAGTGGTACTAATACTTTAGATGCACTACCGCTAGCCACTGTCAAATACACAATATACGATATACACGCTAAATATGCTTAAACTATTGCAAGACATTCTCAAATAATATATACAAACTAAAGTCACAGTTAAAATATGAAGTCTAAACGAACTAGTGTGTGCGCTGGGAACAGTTTAAAGACGATGCATCCAACCTCTTCCCTCACTCTAGCTGACGTCACACACACACACACACAGTAGCGGTCTGAAGTCCGTAATGCATTTAAAAATGCATATAAAATAAACTATAATACTTATCAGAATGAACTGTAATACCACACTTAAGCACAACATGAGCAACATTTTAACATTGGAACCATGTTTCTGTCGTGTGCAGGAAGTGAAGTCCGTAAAAAAAAGCATTTAAAAATTAATATAAAATAAACTACAACACTTATCAGCATGAAATGTAATACCACACTTAAGCACAACATGAGCAACATTTTAGCGTTGGAGCCATGTTTCTAGTTATTACCGTTTAGGACTAGTAATGTTTTACATGCTTGTTTACGGCATCTCCCGAACATCTCCGAGAAAAAACAAACTGTGCGCGCTCTCCTTAAATGTCCATGCGGAAACCAGGCAGTGAAGTCTGTAAAAAATGCATTTAAAATTAATATAAAATAAACTACAATACTTATCAGCATGAAAAGTAATAGCACACTTAAGCACCACATGATGAACATTTTAGCGTTGGAACCATGTGTTTACTTATTACCGTTTAGGACTAGTAGCGCACCCAGGAAACGGAATAATAATAATAAATAGTGACGATAACAAGAGCTTATGCAATCGCACTAATAAAAGCTAATAATTTACAGCATTAGCTTTTCCCTTAAAGAGCATCAGAAAAGATATCACCTTAATTAGGGCCAATATGAATATATTCATATTGAATTTTTCGATTTAATTTTTATGCATACAATTATGGACAACACTTTCTTAAAGTGACTGTAAGTGTTGTAAATGAGTGCTACCTCCGCTTGTCCTGTAAAACGTTGACACATTCTTTTTAGGCGATTGTTTCAAGTTAGCCAAAAACACAGAGATAATTTTATTAATTTGATCATTTAAAACAGTGAATGAAAAGCCCAAAAATGTGTACAATATAATAGAATAATATGTAAAAAAAATATATATATATCAGGATATGCTGTCTCAAGTAGTGAGGGTGGGACGCCAAATAGTTATATGAACGTCAATGTTTAATGCAAAAATTCCTATTAGAATTTTTCATGCAGCAATTTATTTCCAATATAATAAACACCCATTAGTTAGTTCTTTTAAAATGTGTAATCTTCCCCTTATGCTATCATATTAGTGGTGCTTTTCTCTGTGTTTAAAATGGTCTCTTGGATTTATTTATATCATGTTGCATTTGACAGCAAAGATCTGCTTCTTCAGTGTACATTTTTAAGCCAGGTAAAAAATCTGGCAACTTCAGAGGCGTGTACTACATGCAGGTCATTTTAATATATTGATGTAACATTTGAACTACATCAACAACTTAAGTCACTAACTCTGAATACAGGCCACTGAAAGCAGGAACAAAGCAATGGTTGTCACTGGACATATTCTCCCACCAATACTAATTGGCCAAGAGTAGTCAAGAAATGGATAAATGTAAACAGAGGTCACATGTTATATCTTCTGGATATGTATCTATGGAAATGGGAACATTAACTGTATTTATCTCCCTGCCGTTAAGATGACATTACATCCAAAATTATTATCATACACTTCAACTGTAACAACTAGGAAAGGCTCAGGAAACGAAGAAGGGAGTATTGTTGAAGGCTGTTTTTAAATTCTCATCCTTCCCATTCCGTTGTAGATGACGGGGCTTTCTCTTGATGACAGTTAGTGTGCTGCTAAATTCTGTAATCGTTACTAATCGTATAAATTGATGTTGATATTACTGGAGTCAGGCCAGTTTAGGACTGCCTTAGCCATATAGTCTGATGAATGGACTGATGATGTTACCAAAAGAAATTAATCAAATGGAAGAGACTGTGGTTTAGGAGTCTCTAGAGCAGGGGTCTTCAATCTTATCCTGAAAGCCTGCAGGCTTTCATTCCAACCAAGCAGGAGCCACACCAGATTTCACTTGTTTAATAGTTTATTTAAGTCTCCAATCAACTACCAAGTGTGCCTTCAGTTTGGCTGTAATGAAAGCCTGCAGCTACACCCTATGCTTTGGAGATAAGATTGAAAACAATGTACATTTTTGTGAACTATTATAGGATAAGAGCATAACTAACTTTCTGTGTTTTTAAGCTCTTCAACCATCCACCACAACCCTCACCCTCTTGCAGCACATGCTACTCTCAATTTATCAATGATCTTGGTTCCTTCTGCTCTCTGGACATGTCTGATCTATCCAGGTGCCCTACTTCTGTTTTTGTCACCTGGAAATCATTTGCTGCTGCTAAGGATGGCCCCACGTGAACAAGATCACCATGAGATTATTGTGAATTGTACTACATATAAACCATAAAGATGGCTGTGGGTGTTCTTCTTTGATGATTGTCTAAGGACTGCAATTTCTAAGAACAGTTAGTTACCATAGCAATATTGGGAGATACAGTATGTGCTTCATTTCCCTCCAGCTATTGTCAATTTCTACCTAGGAACCCTTATTCTATATTGTTATATAGTTTATGTGCAAAATTATACATTTCAGACTTCTGTATTGCTTGACTTTCTGATGTGATGTTGGGGTCTGGAGGTGTTGCTCCAGAGTGTGTGTGTGGTTTAGGGACATTTTGTGTGAAACTGAAAAGGTCCTACTTTAGCTTGGCCCATTGGCTCCTGGGCTGTCAGGGGCAGCTGAGGCAGAGAGACTCAGCTTTACTGGCTGAGTTAATGATGTCGTTCATCTTGCTCAGGTTGGCTCTGTCTGTGCAGGTGCATCTTAGCATGAATTTTAGCTCTAGGCTGGTTCACTAAAGATTTTCATGAGGCACATTACAATTCTGCAGGGTAAGAGTTGTACAAATGTATATCAAATACCAAGGTTGGGCGTTTGAATTTATAGACGTGCATAATATGGAATTTTTTAAATTACATTTTTATTACAGTGAGAGTCTTTATACATAAATCCAATGTGTTAAGTGCAAATGCATATTTCGGTTGGGTAATTCTATTTTCTGTTCATTTCCATGTAGGCACACAACCCTGTGTACATAATGCAGTATTTGTTTATTTCTTTTAAATAAACTTTTTCATATACTCACCATTAACTCTCCAAAAGCAAATACCTCAGAAATACAGCACAGGTCTCAAAAACAGCTGTGTAATATGTCTTCTAGCGACAATTCTTAATTATAGGGAGAGGAAATAAAAATACATTTCATTGTTAGTGGACAGCACCTAATTTATCACCATCCAGAAATCTACTATCAAGAGATTTCATGATTAGTTAGCCAGCCTTTTCCATTTTGTATGCAGAAAAATCCTGAAAAAAAAAGAAGAAAGGCAACTGTACTGTACACACAATGTATCAGACTGCAATTCGTCTAAGAATCCCAGCTTAGAAATCAGCATACAGACTCTTGTTCCTTTTAATGATTTAATATTTTCTTATTCTGTCAAATACCCTGAGATCATTTATGGGTTATGATAATTGTGATTGGTTGTAATATAATATATAATGTTTCTTGAGTGAATGCAAGCAAACATAAATATGCTGTCACATGGGGGGAAAAAACGTTTGGCCAACACATTCTTGTAACTGTAGTTACATTATTTTCACTGTATACTAATCTGATAGCATAATGTAAATATGAATACATGTATTAGGTGAACAAACATGGGATGCTGGTAAGCTTTAAGATATTGCTCTCATAATAGCAACTGATGGCAACCATTAGATAATTTTCTTTGAAAAACCATATCAATAAATGTGAATGTTTTCTGTGTGACAAGAGATTGATCAAGAAGCTGATGGCAATCGGCCCCTTAATCGGTTACCAATAAATCACAAAAATGTTGGAGTGTTTAACTGTAAATGAATTATATTGGTTTCCTATAATTGTGGTAAATCAATAATGAAGGCACAGCATCGGAATGCACAAAGACAAATGTACAATAACTCTGAGCCTTAACATAATATGTAACATAAGGTGCTACACACCAAATTATACACCTTCTTATATGAACTTTCCTTGAATGAATCTTTCTTTCTTTCTTCTTTTTTTTTGCTGAATTCATTTCTCTCCATGTAATGTCTTTCACTGATTGACACCGAAAGTAATAGGCCATTTTATGACTTCAGCCAGTTGTTCCACCCACATACATCTGGCAGGTAATGACCCTGCTCCTGAGCCAGCCATTTCTTTTCTTGAGTTTATAAAGATGCCCCATTGAGATTGCTCCGAACTTGTGCTGAATCATGAAATCGCATTCAACATGTCTAGCACTGCCACTCAAGAATCATTTCCAGCCAAGTATTCTCATTTTATTGCATGGGCCTCTCCATATACACAGATCAATATCCATTTCAGCTCACATCGTCTCCTCCTGATAAGCATCAACCACACATACATACACAGCCAACACTCCTGCTGAATTCAGTCATACCCCAATTGCTTTCATTGTGAAGGATTCTTGTTAATAAGCAGATCACCATGAGATTGCTGGTCTCAAGGGGCATATACTCAAGAGTAAGATGTACTGAATGCTGTGAAGGTGTCTGTTATTATTTTACCAAATGACTGCACAGCACAGATGAATTCTGCATGGTAAATGGACATTTGTAACTAAAGGTCTAAGTAAACATGTTTAACGTTATTTATTTATCTATTATGTGCAGAGTATGCTAGGGCAAATCTAATTTTCCTACCCATCCTTTCCTTTCCATCTTTTTACTCACCTTGCTTCTGTATAAAGATGTTTATCATTCTAGTCTCTCATGTTGGTTCTGTTAATTATTTCTTACGCAGACAAGTCAACATTCCATAAATCATCAGGTGTGGTTAACTGATTACTGCACCGTGTTTAATATGCTTTCAGAGTTTTAATAATTGATGCATAATTAGTTGTGAGTTATTGTCATATACTGTGGGACTAACAGACTTTCGGTAATTATGCCCAGATGGAGCTTGTTGAGCAGTGGATGTTCATAGAGAGAATGTCGCGACAGAGGATTCAGGGGGGAAAAAAACCTTTTGCAGTAATCAGTAATGAAAGACAAATATCTCCACACTACCTACAGCGTTGTCTGGATACCTAAGAAGTTTACATTCATATGCAGAGCAGAAAACAGTGGCAGCGCAACCAACAGTAAACAGATATTGTATGTGTCTGTGTGTGTGTATTGCTATTGCTACAAATAATTGGAATTTAATATTCTATACTATCAATGCTCATTTATATGCAATTATTCATGACAGGCATTCATTTGATTCATTGTCACCATACTGTTTAAGCTTTGTAGTTGTCTGAAGTTGACAGGCATATGAATTACGATAGCCTTTTGGCAGTGTGTACTTTTGTCTGTTGACTATCTTTCATTGGATCACTAAACCTTCAATTTCTTGCCAAAATTGCCCTTAGCTCCACACAACTATAATTTCTATGACTCACAGAGGAGGAACTGCCACAATGCTAAAGCTATTAATCAATAGACAGAGAAAACTTACAGCTTGATTTTACCCCCCCCCCCCCACACACACACACCTTTTCTCTATGTTTATCTTGTGTATTCTGATGTCTGTAAACCAAATTGATTTTTCTTCAACCTACAATTTCTGTTATGTGCAAATTAAAAGCTTCATTGTACTGAAATTAATTTAGATGCAAAGACACACTCCACTGCAGAAAGCAATGACATGACAATGCACAGTCACCCAAGGATTACTGTATCTTAATGGATTTGATTTACAAGTTCACATTAAACACATTATATCTGCTGTTAATTTCAAAACATTATTGCTTTGTTATTCAGACTGTCAAAATGCTACTGAATTGTTTTTCTGTTGTGTGTGTGTGTGTATGTTCTAAAAGAATAAACTGTGTATAAGATTAAAGGTGCCCTGTCACAGACTTTTTTCTATAATATCTCATGCATGTTTTGATGTCTCACAAGTGAATAAATTAAACTTACTGTGTACTTGTGAAAAGCTTTAGAATTATCAGCCAAATTGAGTGGATATCTGAATCTATATTTTGAACAGATCATTATCATAAAGATTCAAGTATGTTTTCCCAGAATTAACGATTATTAATTTATTGAATGTGTGTGTGTGTGTGTGTGTGTGCTATAAATATGTTGCCAACACTTTAATTTAAGGTTTGGTAATAAATATGCATAGGTATAAATGTTAGAGGCTTAATTTTAAACTTTATAATTTATTCTGTTTCAATACTTCTGAAAAGCTGCTTTGAGACTGTTAATATGGCTATAAAAATAAATTTCATTAAATTGAATTAAATAGTGCTCGAGTAATCAAGATATGATAAATTCATGATTAATTTTCAGTGTATATAGAGTTTATTAATATTATTTAAATATATTTTTTGTGTTGCTTTATATAATATTTTGATAACATTTCAGTATCAGGTAAGAGTTTGCTAAATTATATACTATATAATCTAATAATTATTATAGACCTATTTACACATTATATATCAATATGTTTATTTGACAGGATAAATACACAACCATATAACAAAATGTTGTCATTTAATGGCAAATGTATTTTCATTTATTATAATTATTACTGTCAGGCAGTGTAGATGGTTGCAGTTCTAGGTGACTTTTATTAACAAAAGTCGACAATTTAAAGCTTGAAGCAAAGTCAGTATCAGCAAGTATTCACTTTGTATTGCTTCACTTTGCATTGCTTGAGTTTTCTGTGTGTGTGTGTGTGTGTGAGGGTGGGGGTTGTTTGGGGGGGTAGGTATAAACAGTGTAGAGTGTTGGTGGTGATTGAGTCAGGTGTGTGTAATCAGTAATATATTGATTTTGAACATGACAATGCAGATGAGTACTGGGAATAGCGGTCCATGGCGGCTATGGTGTAAGGCCACAAGTCATACTGGGAACTGGATCTCGGCACATAGCACATGCTGACATGACAAAAACTGACCATGACTACAATCCTGCAGTAGAAACTGACTTGCATTTTATCTTTCTTCTTTTTGATTTTATGTTAAAGAACCGTCCGTTTCATCAGTCAACCCTAAAACATGCAAAGCCTTAATTTACAACAAGTAAAACTGCACACATGCTTAACAGTTTTCACTCTGTGAAGCATTTAGGTGTTTAGGGAATGTTGTGCAAGCAATAAAGTTACAATTTTTTGTTCTGTACTGTATTTTATTTTGAGCAGTTTTTTCATTGTTCAACATCCCTGTATATTCCTGATTCTGAAAAGATTGTCTAGTCTCCATTCAAGCTGATTAATATGCCTAATAAAAGTAGTTCCTTCCAACATTTAGACCATGTGCTCAGGGTGTGTGAGTAAGGATTCAAAAAAGAGTAGCTTTTTCCACAGCAATGATATATTACCAAACTGATATATGACCCAGTTGGGGCATCTTTGGTTTAAACAAACTTGATTTTTGTGGCTTAAACAAATCAACAGATTTAGATTTTTCTGTTTGTAGGATACAAAAAATGCCTTTAAATCATGCACTCTGGTGACTGTTGTATCAGCAGAATCCTAATTATGAACAAGACTTGACAGGCCACATTATGTGTGGCCTAAACACTAAAAGCAATGTTGATTCAGCCCAAATGGAGATTTAACATGGTCTCAGATCTTGTAAAAGAAGAGATAATAAGTAAATGACAAAGAGAACAGAGAGAGCGAAACAAAGAAGATTTTTTTTTAATGAAGAACAAGTTATCTGTAGACTGATAACTGATCTTTTTTTTCTAGCACTGTCTCCTGCCATTTTTGAAGTTCAACAGTGATTGCATTTATACAGAGACTGTAAAAAGCAAGTCAAGCACTTCAAATAACTTAAAATGACATTGCTGTTTTCATGTTTCTCCACCAGCTAATCAAACTCATGTCAGCCATGAAGTCCTCTGGTTGTCTATTAGTCACATCCCTGCAGACAAAAAATGGTTGCTTACACTTGAACAATATTAAATAACTATTGACTGCTTGCACATACCTAGTTTATGACCGACACTTACTTTAAGGTTTTAACAACAATTCATTGTTAGAATTATTTAGCTGAGGATCAAATCAGATTATCATTATATATCTATTCATCTAGATAATATCAAGGTTCATCAAATGATAGGAATTTGGTCTATACAGTAGGAGTGTCCTCAGGGTACTGTTGATGAGAAAGGTAATGCTCCCAAACCCATTCTGCATTACAACCTCTGTCAAACACTTTCCACTTAATCGTCTTCACTGAACAAATCAGTAGTGGTGTGATTAATGTAATTAGGCTTTAATCAAAGTACCAAATTAAACTGAAGAACAAATTGTTGCATTGCTAATGTTCCTCTTGTAATAGAGGCTTAATCCATGACTGGGGTGTATTACACTGATGCATGCTGCCCCTCAGTGTAAAACAATATTATGCTAGAATTAGGCTGTTGCATCTAGGACCAACTGTGAAATCATTTTCAACCAAAACTAGCATAAAACAAACCAGAGCACTAATCTCAAGCGATTAAAGGGAGTTTCCACCATCTTGGGTGGCTAAAGAGATTTCACAGAGCTAAGATGCACGTTAGTGTCAGGGTTTACACAAGATTTTTGCACCACTGCAAGGAGTCCTGGGCCATGTCCTTCCTGTTGCAGTAACAATGCAATTAGGAAAGCCCAAGAGGGAGAGGAGAGGAAATCAGCTCTCGGCTGTCTTGTACCTGTAGTGTAATTAACTATCTCTCTCTCTCTCTCTCTTTCTTTCTCTCTCTCTCTGGTAATATAAAAGAGTTAAGGGTGAGGAGTCAGCTCTCTTCATTAGTACAGCAAGAAAATGTTGCTGTAGCTCGATCGTCCTACAGGAAGCTTCAGTCACGCCTCGCCTCTCTCTGTTTCAAGGGGCTCTGCACTGTTGCTATCCTCTGTGGCTTAACTCCATGGCTTGGTAGGTTTCTGCTAATTGAGAGCTAATAAAACTCATAGAGTGTTCACACTAAATAGTTTATATTCTTAATAATTTAAGCAAGGCTAGTATACCAAACCCATCAGCTTTCTTACTATTTACACACAGGTACCCTCAATTCCACATGTCCTGAATAGGGAGAAAATAGTTCATGTGAATGGATGTGTGCAGGAGTCTATGGCTAAATACTTAGGCTACAAGCAGCCATGTTAAGAATTCCATGTTTGAATTCAGAACTAAAAGAAAAAAACAAGTACAAAATGAGAAGAACAGTCTGTTTAATACACATCCCTTATGGTTAGACTGCTGCTAATGATAAAATCATTAAAATGTAATAAATGCATAAAGCCAGCAGTATTAAATGATTTAAATTGCCAAGACCCACTAGAAATGGGTACTATTGAAAGGACATCTCTGTTAATATCTCTTTTAAGAGCTTCACACCATTTTCATTGTCACTGGTAATACATTGGCTCTGATACACACACTATAATGATAGTGGTTGCATTTGACCAGACAGGGCAGAATAATGGTCCCAGTTGTTGATAGGTTAAGACTATATTTTCTAATCTCACCTCTGCCCTGCTCATCCTCTCTCATTTTTTTCTCTATTTTCATGCTCAGGTGTTAATTGGCCATGGTGCGTGACAGTGATAGATTTTTGCAAGTGCAATTACTCAGACAAATTGCCCTTTAGAGGAGATGTAGATTGCCTAGCATTCCTGTGTCCTCTTAGATTTCAATCCCCAGCACTCTGATCATTAATAATAGTGCAACGGGGAGACAATTTCACATGCCATTTAAGAACAGAATGCTTTCATTATACATGAAATTTACTGCGGCTAGATTGTCCTCAAGCACTGATCTAAAAGAGCATCCTGTTGTGACTTTAAACATGACCAAAGAAGGGACTAACCTGTTTAAGGTGTACCAACATCTTTCATATGACAGGCATAAAAGTATAGCTCATGTGATCTGTTGTGATGCAGTGACTTTACAGTGGTATAGTGTGGTGGTGCAGCTGGTAGCGCTGTCGTTTCACAGCTTCATGATTCTCTGTCTATGTGGGTTTCTTCCCACCTCCACCTGCCTAATAGATGCTGGTAGGTGGATTACTGACTCTAACTTGCCCTTGGTGTAAATATGAGTGGTGTACTGCTATTCCATCCAGGGTGGATTCCAGCCTTACACTCAGTGTTTCCAGGATAGGCTCTGATTCTATCATAACTCTGTTTCTGAATAAGAACAAAGATGATGACTTTACACTTATTTAGCAAAAAGAGCTGTAATTTAGAAGTCCAAAGATACCGCTGAAGTATTTATTTAGCTTCATGATAGCTGTTCTCATTAAATTGTGCTCTTTCTGGACTATAGGATTCTCATCTAATTTGTTGTTTTTAGAACTTAAACAACAATTTATCAAAAAGTTAGTGTACTGAAAAATCGTTCTCACCAGCCTATTGGGCCTGCCTTCAGTGTCCGTGGTTTACAATAGCCATACATTGCTACAAGTATGTGGACAGGATTGTTTGTCTTTGACACAGCATACACTGGGCTATGGCTAAAGCTAGGGGATTTGAAATACATCAAAGGACCAACGATCTCCTTGAATATGTCCCTGTGTAAAAAACAAAACAAACTAAAAAACAGGTGGCATGAAGGCAAGAGAGCCTGGGCCTGTTTTCATTGTGCCGGTTAATCCTCTCTCCTAAATGTATTATCTGTAGGCCTGAATGCGCTGATGACTTATTGACTCTTTTGGTATTATAAAAGCAGTGGGTTCCATCTGGCAAGAGGTGGTTGCCATCGAATCAGACTTAATCCCTTTTTTGCTTGCAGATATCTTAAAAACCTTCCCGTCACTCTCTACCGTTCTTTTCCCCGTTCCCTCTCTCCTTCGTTTCTACTTTTCTTTTATCCTTTCTGCATATTGTTGATGAACTCCAAAGCACAGACAGACTTTTGATATTCTTGCATTTTACAAATGGTTTTATAAAAAATATGAAACATTTTTTTTATCCTGCTTGCAAAGGGGCTAGGTCTATTTTTCATAACAATCGGCTGGTATAATCCATTTGCTCAGTCGTTTCTCTGTGTCTGTCTATCTGTGATTAGTGCAGTGAGCGCTGTCTCTGCCTCTCTCTTCTGCAAATTTCTGTGGCAGTGTTAAATCACCTGTGTGTGCCATCACGTCTGAACATTAGTCATTAAATGGCAAGCAGTCAGTCCCACACTATTTCCCCTCAGATTAATGCAGACACACGCCAATGCACCATCATTACAGCTGTTATTACTGCAGAGTCATGTAACCATACATGTAGATGTGAATGTGGTATGGAGTGATAATGCCCAATACCCTTTACAATCATTCAACATAATTTGCATATAGAAATATATATAAAAATCATTGTTAATAGCACATGTAATGACTATGCTGCTTTTACCACATGATTATGACATATAGTGAAGATTTAGCACTTGATCAACGTGCATGCTATTGAACAGTGAAAAGAAGTTTGATTTGGTCATATTTATACTATGTGTGATGATCAAGTACACTGAGGAAGTTATGAAATATTAAAGTTTTATCTGTTTTATAATATTTAAAGTGTGATTATTGTGGAGAATTATGATAAAAACAGATTTTTGGTAATATTTGTTTGAGAGTAACCTATTTATAATCTTAACCCCCCTACCCCACACACACACACAAAAAAAGAAATGTATGTGATTCATTTAGAATTACTGCACATGAAAGTTCAAGGCTTTATTCTGTATCTGAAAAGTTTGGTGTCCCATCTTTCACAGCTTTGCACTTATAAGGCTATTGTCCCACAATCCATCTCCATAGCATTAGCCCTAGAATGCACTTTATCTGCATTATGGTCCTGGCAGACACTGTCTCTCTAAAGGTGCAGTAAATGCAATCTCCTCCACGGTAAAACTCTGTTTCCCAAGCTTTGTCCTCAAATGCAAAGAGTTACCTTGGTCCTGAGGGCACTTTGAAATGCTCTGATTGGGATGTAATGAAGCCATCAATTAGTTTGACAAAATTTCTGAACATCTCTTACCGAAAGGGCAGAGCTGACTTGTGTTTTATTCCACATTTGCATGAAAGGAATTATTGCAGAGGCAATAAAAGACACAGAGTCTGACCAATGATTCAGATGTCTTTATTTTTAATGCTTTTGGTCTCCATATTTGTCTTCTTTTCTACTACTCTTGCTACTACTAACTACTACTAGTTGTAATAATAATAATAATAATAATAATAATAATAATAATAATAATAATCTTGACTCTTGAAGATAACTTAATGGATGAATGAATACAATATGATCTTATAGCCGTATAATGTGTAAAAGCAGAAAAATTTCACATCATTTAAAGGTACACTTTGGGAGATATCTACAGTAACTTTTGTTTACATTGTTGTAACTACACTCTGTTTATTATGAGAACTTGTGTCTCCAATGTTTCCTGGATTCATTTCTTACAATGACCTTTCCAACTGCCAGCTCAGATGTGGATCCTGTCCCTTGTCTCTAAACCTATCCAACACTCTGACATCCGGACCGCTTTGAACGTCTTCAGCATCTGAGTCTCCAGTAGACAGCCCCAGTGGACCATGACATTTAAATAAAAGCTGGCATAATCCGTAGAAAATGCTAGGCTGTGCGTACACAGTCAAAATCAGATAGCATGTGGTAGGTAACACAGGAAATTAACCTCCACCTTTAAGTGCAAACCTTATTTTTATTTCCACAAATAGAAATAGACCTCTCACATTAAGTAAAGAAAATATGTAAATTTAAATTAAATTTACACATTGTTTACAAGATTTTTTTTTCATGGCAGCTGAATCCATTCTCTCATTTCTCTGCTTGTTCTTCCCCACTATTTAATTGTGTGATTTTTAAACCTGTGTCTCTGTACCAGTGGCATACTGAGAAGAACGAGCAGAAATTATGTCAGATAAAGCTCCTTTCTGGCTTGTGGCACCTCTGTCAGTTTGAAATGGAGACTATTGTCATGTCTACTCACTGGTAGAAAGTATTTTACGAATACTTCATCTTGTACCTATTCCTGCCTCCCTTGCCATCTACTGCATACAGATTTATACACGGTGAGGGAGAATGAGCCATATATCAGTACTGTGGAGTACATGAAGCCCCTTAAAAATGCTTATGGCTTCAGATATAAGATGTCTTTGAGCAATATGCCAGTTCCCAGCAACAAAATGTGGACAATACATTAAACTTCTGAAATTATGTATTTGTTTATTTATGTATTTGAAATCTTGTCCTCAAAAATTGCTGCCTCTTTGTAAGAATGAATGAATGAATTAGGTAAAGTTTCTGTCAAATAAATGTCACACTGCAACCATTTCCATTGATTAGGTTTGCCACAGAGCGAAAGTAACCACATACTGCCACAGTGTTTGTAAGAGTTCCAGCATCACACTGGTGTTTCTGAATCTGTCATTGACTTGCCCTCTCTGTCTCCGTTTCTGAAGTACCTGCACTTCCCCTATTGTGCAGAAGACCGCTGTTTGCCATTCTAGATCTGTCCCTCCGTGAGTGTTGCTGGCCAGGTAGCTAAACAAATAAAGAACAGACAAGGCTCAGGCAAAGCCCCAGGACAACTTCTGTATTCATGTGACCTGGCCACCTCCAGCATGACACATTCCCAAAGGCTTTCAGCCCCATACACACCATTTGCTTTGGAACTTACTACCTCCTGTTCCTTTTTATTGTGTTGCTCATACAGGGTGGTAGAGCAACAGATGTTACATTGAGTTTAAATTGGTGCAATTGTAAATAATTAATAACATAATAAGAATAAAATACTGTACAGTTCTAGTATGGTGGCAGAGCAGGTGGTATTTAATCCTGAGCTTGAGTTATTGTGAAATGAAGATTTACTGTCTGCAAACCTTTCCTCTACTCTGATTTCCTCTTTAACCAATATTCCTCAATAATTTATTCATAAAACTACTATAAATTATTACATTTTTAAACAAAGATAAAATTGTCTGTATAACATGCAATCTCAATAGCAAAACATTTAGTCCACTGTTTTTTTTTTTCTCCATTTGTGACCACTACATATCTGAAAATTGAGAAACTGGACATCAAATATGACATACTCATGAAAAGCATGTGTCTTGATGTATATACAGTATGTCTGGACAAATGTAAATTTCCAACATAAACCTTTTAAACTACAGTTACTAGAGTGCAAACACACATCACTATTTCTAGTGTCTAACATTTTTTCTAAATTTTTTCTATATTCAAAACAAAAAAGCATGTTCTTTATTTCCCTAAGCATATTAGAGGGAATGTTGATAACTATTGGATTTATGATTTATTTAATAATGTTTTCATAGAGAACTTATATTCCATTAAATAGCTGTTTAAATTTATTTCTCAATTTTACAGTGAAATAAATAAATGAATTCTAACATCATCTAAAGACTTTTTTGGTAAGTATACAAATAACATATAAAACCTGTAATAACTGTAAATGTTTAAAATTCTTTGTTCTTAGCTTTTCTTAGTACTGCACTCATCTGTACAGAGACCTCAGATGTTGTACCTGGAATCTCCCAGCCACTCTTCTAGTTTGTGGTTCATAGCCCCATAATGCTCCTATTAAAGCTGGGTTCACTTTGGACTTCACCTTTCACATCTGTTCCAGTTGTTCCTTCAGCCGTGGTCCTGCTTGATGTCAGCCATTTACTCTATCTGCCATTGATACATTCCATGGAGGGGCTTGGTCTTCCATGATATTTTCTCTTCCTCTTCATCACCCTTCTGTTGCCAGAGGCACTCTCTTAGCAGTTCATCCTGTGGGGCCATCTTCCTGAGGTAGTCATGGATGCACCTTGTTTCACTCTAGATATTGGCTCTGACACTCACTAATCCTTGCCCTCCATTTCATTGCTCAGGGTGCTGGACTTGTTGTGCAACCCTCTGTGCCTTTGCAAGGATTTTTTTTGTCTTGACATCAGTAGCATCTATCTCCACCTGTGACCAGCTTACTATTCCAGCTGGGTATCTAATGACTGGTAAGGCATACATATTGATAGCTTGAATCTTATTCTGACCATTGAGCTGGCTTCTCAGCTTCTGCCTAACTCTCTGGAGGTACAGAGGATATAAAAATTCAACACATTTTTAGGGAAAAAATAAATAAAAATAAACATGTACAATGACCTGCTTCAAAAAGTTAGTTGAAGCAACTTTAGATTTTATCACATCATTCAATCATTGTGGCTAAGAGTCAATCGTTTGGTACATCTTGACTTATTATTAATATTATTCTTGACAATATTTTGCCATTTTTCCTTACAAAAGCATTCTAAGTCTGATGCCCAAAGTGGCTGGGCATCTCCTGTGCACATCCCTCTTCAGGTCACCCCACAGATTTTCAATTGGTTTTAGATCTGGACTCCCACAGGGCCATTGCAGAATCTTGATCTATTTTGGTAAAGCTATTCCTCTGTTAAATTTGGAGGTGTGTTTCAGGGTGTTGTTATGCTAAAGGGTGAAAGTCCTCTTCATCTTAAATGGGCCGCTCTTCAAGCCAAGCCAAGGTCAAGCCACTTGGCTTTGGAGTTGTGTGTTTCTCCCATATGTCCCTCCAGTATTGTCCAGTCTCTGCTCCGGGTGGGTCTATCCTTGTGCTGTTATTCCCTTTTAGCTGGTAGTACACACTACAAGAATCTTTGGAGAAGAGGCCATTTATTCTCTTGGAATCTGCTTCTCTGGTGTATCTCTTCAGGCTAGCTGACAGAACTGTAAGTCTTTCTTTGTCTCTAGAGCCTCACCTATGGACATCTAGTTGTACTTCTTATCCATCCAGGACTTGTCCTTTATGACACCCCTCTGTACGTCTGTTAGCTGACTAACATCCCTCCGGAATTTCTTGATCTTGGCTTCCACTTAAGTCTTCTCCATGGATAGCACTCTCTGCTTGTTGCATTTTTGATCTTATACCCAAGTATCTCCAGGATTTCTGTAGCAGTAGCATATATAAGTGCAGTGGTTTCCATGATATTTGTAGTGATGATAGTGAGTAGACCCTTACTGGAGGCTTACCCTGAAAGGGATTTGCAAATGCAAGGGCACTACCACTGTGCCATCCAGCTGCATGCACACACACACACACACACACACTGTGTGTATAGAATACTGTTCCAGATCATAATTACCTCCTGAGGAATGGCAGTAAACATGAAAATGAAATTTTTTTTACTTGCTTTGCAAAGTAAGTTGTATTCTTTATAAACTGATTTCTTATAACTTTCATTGCTGTTAAGTCTTAGCTGGGAACAGCTTACAAAAAAACAACCTGTGTGTGTGTGTGTGTGTCTGTGTGTGTCTGGGTGTAAAACGTACATGAAAGAAAGCAGGATGCATAATAATAATTCTTTTGGCATAATTCTTAATTCCATTAGGGTTAAACAGCCCAGTTGATCTTGCTAACAGAGGGAAGGTTGATTAGCAGTCTATCCTGTTGTCCATCTTTTGCCAATATGAACTCTAACCCTTCCTGTTCTTAGTGGAATTAGTGTGGATAAGAGCTACTCTCTGGATATTTGACCTCATTGGAAAAAATCCCGCTTCATATTGAGAGGCTTAAACTTGCTATGGCATTGCAATTCGGCAAATTTTTTGTGTTTATCTTCTTGCTCCTTGCTTTTTTTCCTCCAACATAAAACCTTAAACCAAATATCCTCTACAATGAATTTAACATGGGCTTCAGTTTGATTTGTCAGACAGTTTTCTTGTCTAATACAATCAGCATGAGGTTGTGAGTAGAGAGTGGAACACTGGCCAAAAAAATACGCAAATACACAATTTAATTATGCAACAGGAGTTTCCATAGCAAAGAATACATAAAAATGGGCTGTAAGGACAAAGATTAAAATTAACATTTCAAGACAGGCCTCTAGGCAGCAAAATAACAAATCATGGCTCTCTGTCATTGAAACAGATGTTGGGAATGGAGACAGAATTGTTTTTTATGTTTGTTATTGTGAGTTACAGTCCCCTGCACTCGATGCATGATGGCTAATTCCATTGTGAGAAGCAACCCTGACCAGAATAAATGACACAGGTGAGGGCCGAGTGACAAAAAGGTTTTACAGCTACTGTACTGTAAATGTCAGAACAATAACAAAGATTTGCTGTGCCTAACAGCAGTATCAGACCTTTCATTCATTGTTAAAGCATTCAGTGGATGCTCTTATCCAGAGTGAATTGAAGTGAAGTGTTTCTTTCCTTCAAGAACATGTTCACATGGAAGTATGAATGTACAAATACATAGCTCAGGTGCTAGGATTACTACCAAGCTAAAGCCATGTAAGAAATGAATTAATGCATTGGTTAATACATAGTAGTTAATAATGAATTAGTTAATACAACAAATAAAACACAAAACTATATGCTCTTATTTTCTGTATAGTTACAACGAGTGATTTTATGTGTGTGTGTGTGTGTGTGTGTGTGTTTCCATTCCTCTAAGTGAATTTACATCAGTTGTATTATATAGCTGACAAGTGGATCAGTGATGGCTCCTGCACCTGCACCTCACTTTTGTGATCCCTATTGATGTAAAAAACAAAGCTACTCTGCATGGAATCAGGTAAGGCCCTGCACACTGAAAAGAAAGAAGGTATAGATTAGAAACGCATGCACATCCCAAAACGTTATCCATAAAAAGCTTGCCTGAAACCAATGTGTTTCTGAGGCATTGGCAAAAGGTTAACACATTCAGCCAGACAGTATTTCTGATACATATATCCAACATACATATTTAAATGCATTACCTTTTTTGTAATTTGCATGTAATAAACATATAAATTTTTTGTGTATTTTTTTATTTTATTATAACACCAAAAGTACTTTATGTGGTGACATAATGTAATCTGATGCTCATGTGATTTTTGTAAATCTCTCACACTCATTTACCTCCCACTGTGGTGACTGAATAATTCATCATGGTTTTATGGATAATGTGCTTCATAATATGGTGAATCATTGAAGGATGACCTGGCATTTCAATGGTTAACATTCTGTTAAGTCAACTGATATTGCTTTGGAGTGATAGAATCAGGAGCACACGTCATAAAAATTTTTTTTGTCTCATTGCAAAAAAAAGATTGATTCAGAGAACCAAGTACCTAAGAATACCAGTATAATAATTGGATTTCGTGGGGGAGGTTTTAGAAACGTAGCCAGAGATAACTTGGTTGAAGTGGATATTTTACCATTCTTATACCTCCATAACAACTGTCACTATCAGCACAGCAGTTCTGTGTTAATGTGAGTCTGTGCGCTGTTGTGTTTAAACTTAATGTCTTGAATCCCAAGCTGTGTGTAAATGCCAGCCACGCATAAATTTCCTTTGTGAATTAGAATTTTAGCATGACCCTGACCAGAAAAAGCAGTTACTGAAGATGAATGAATTTGAATTTTTCAATATGTAGGAGGTTATCAGGGTTTTTGGCTGATGCTAGACTATCATACAGAGTCCAAAGGACAGCAGCAATACAGTGCTTAAATGAGTTCCCCGGGGTTTAGTTAAATACCCTGACCCCAGGGTGAACACTCATCCCTGTAACAGGGGAATAATCTGAATCCTGTGTGGGAGAGTAGAGGCTGAACCAGGAAGGTAATTGCTGTGCTGTGGCACTTAGAATAAGTGAATAACTAGGTAACAATTAATGAGAAAATAGTAGATCAGCCTTTGCTTTTTAAATGCAAGATTTACTGGCATTTTTTATTCTTACAAATGTTTTTAAAAGAATTAGCTGCCTTATTAAATCTTCATCTTGTTCATGTGTTGCTATTTTATGGACACAGTTCTTTCATTTAGCATAATGGAAACGTTTTTTCAATAGCATTTTTGGTTAAAAGATAATATAATATAATATAATATAATATAATATAATATAATATAATATAATATAATATAATATAATATAATATAATATTTTTAGAAATTACTTTTTATAAATTAGGTAGGGTGCCTGTAGTGTCCAGTAGGGGGCATTCATCTCATGCCAGATAGCTAGTGATTCACATGTTTCAAATGTTAAGGAGTTGATTATCCATTATCCTGTACAATTTATTTGGTCCAACATACCCCATAAATGAGCTAACTACCTGAATTGCTGAATTAGATTAGGTTTGTTAGCCATTTAGATTAAAATATAACAAAGTGATCTGGATTAGTCTATGCCTTCTTTTGATTGGACACTGGCTCAGATAATAAAGCCAAAGAATAGATCATGTTATCAGATCTTGACAAATTATGTGAATTACATATAATTTAGGCCACAATATATTATGGTGATGTGACTATAAACACTGTTGATTTATATACACCTGCATTATGTAATAAAATTGTAATAAATAAGTAAACTGTCTACTGTATAACTCAATACAGTGCTATTTGTTGGTGAATTTCTAATTATTCAAGATAGAGAAGAGGGGCTGGTTAAGAATTGAAATGGGCTTTATATTACTCAAGAGTCTAGAGCTTCCTTTTAGAATCAGTTGACGAATCAATTGATGGCCCTACAATTATTTTATATGACAACAGTTAATAGGTTTAATGTGATACTGTGAGAGATGTCCAAAAAGCAACAGACATTGGGCAACATTTCTCAAAAGTAACATCAGAGAAGTGAAAAGTTTTCTCAGAGAAGCGGCTTTAATAAATGCCATGGGTTGAATTAAACGATGTGTAGTAAACTGTAGAGACATCCCCATCTAGCAGACAAAACTAATGCCTTTTATGCAGGGCATATTTTCAGTCATCCTGCATTTGATAAGCATGAAAAGAGTAAAGAGCTACAAATGTAAATGCTATTAATAACAGACATTCTAGTCAAGATGAAATATCCAGTCACCCACTTGCTAGATGGCAAACCAAGGTGAATGAAGAGCAACAGATGGCTTACTGGGAGTGAATGTGATAGGAGTGTATTATTCATGTGAAGAGAGGATGAATATAATTCAAAACATTGCACTATCCATATCAGTATGGATTTGAGGGAAAAGTTGAAATTAGCTGAATTTTGGGAGAACATAGACATAAGATAAATGTCCACTATTAGAGAGTTGTGTCCACCAGTAGAAAGTTCCCTGGAATAATTGAACTGGGTGCTAAATGAACAGTGTGGGACATAATAGAGGGGCTGATCAATGATGAATGGATGGCAAAGTTAGTCAATGTTAGTCCAAATTCGGGGGCTGCTGTTATCATTGGTATTTACAACGGAATTCTGACAAATCTATGGCAAACGACTGAGATTGGTGATTACCTTATACATATTCTGTGCACTGCACACACCCGTACTGTTGTCAAGCTGCTGCAATTTTATTTACATAACAGTGGAGTGAAAAAACGTTGAAGTGAAACAGGTGACAACGCCTTGAAGCATGTCTGCACAGCACATTTTCAGTGTTTTCTGTGTTTTCTAGCCAACATGCTTGACACTGGCAACATTTTACAGCTGACTTCCCAAAGGTTTTCAGCAGGAAATGCTGACTATAGGAGAATATAAAGCAGAACCCATGCTAACCATTAGACAGGTCATGGTTTTTGATGGTGAAGGCCAGCACAGGAAATACACTGTTTCTAATGCTGATTATGACAGGAACAAAACTGATTTACTGAGCAGTTTAATTTGAGAGTTTGAAAACAAATAGGAATCTTTAAAGTCATGTGATTATTTTTTTAGTATTTGATCCTTCAGAATTGTTTTGTTCTGCAAGATCTGCATATTTTTGGCAACACAATGATTATTACAAGTGATTCTCCACAAGTATAAGGCATCTTGACTTTTGACAGAGACACAACTGGGAGAGAATGAATGCTTTTAAAGCAAGGAGGAAAACACTTGCTGGCATTATGTATGACTTAGTCAAGGTAGTTCATTCAAGCATTCCAGACTGTACTCCAATATCTGCAAGGTACATAAATTGTCACTTACTCTTTCTTTGAATATAGGAAAATAAGGCAGGTAGGAAGATGATGTTTAGTCAGACCTATGGGTGGATACCACTGTGGTGGCTGCGGGATGTGGTTTTGTGTAAAAAATTAGATAAATTGTAAGAGTGTCTGCCAAATGTCAGAATTATAATGTAAATGTAATGGTGGTAAGTACCATACACATCTCCAGGTGCTCTCCTGAGAACCAGACTAAAACGTTATGTGCATTAATGGTTATATTTGAAAAAGTGAATTGTTATTTTACTATAATTAGCTCTGTGAATTGTTATTTTACTATGATTAGCTGTGTGAATTTTCCACATTTCCCTCCATCCAAGGTCATTTAATGAATACTGTAAATGGAATATTCCAAGTAAAATGAACATACATATAAATATTGCCAATGAGGGCACAACATGGACATTTCTAAGTAAATGAGTGTTTGTTTTTAACTGCCATTAGTAGGCCACATAATTTTGCAGTGATTAGTACTGTGGGGGATTTGAGAAGGCTTATAATTCACCAGAAACCCAGGCAGGTTGCTTTCTCAGTACATAGGACATTAAATTATATTATAAAATAGTTCAAATGTATGGGGAGAAAATCTCTGAAAGGATAAAGAAAGAACACTGACCACAGAGGTATGTCTAATTATTATGATATATATTTTTCTGCCCATCTTATGTCAATTTAATTTACTAAAAATGGAAATGCAGTATTGTTAAACCCCTTACCATTTAGAATTATTGTTGCATGGCCCACTTTGGTTAATTAATTTAACCAAATTTTTATCTAAAACAAGATTAATGTGGCCTTTAATACTATAGTAAATTAAATGGCACAGAGTTTATTGAATTTGAATATACTTATATATTCAAATGTATAGTCATATTTAGAATATAATCTTTTAAAATAAAAAAAAAATCATGTAAAATTCATGTTTTGGAAATTACTTGTCAATTTGTAATTTGTAAAAAAGAAATCCAAATTAACAAAGTTTTACTGAGTATTTTTAAGAAAAAGCCATAACAAGGAATTTTAAATTTCTTGACACATATATAAAAAAAATATTCCTATACTGAAGAATGTTTGTTTGATAAACAATATTTAATGAGTTCATGTAAAATTTCTCTTGACAACTTGTCATCCAAAGTTGAATCAATTGTGCATTCTTTGGTAATGACGTTATATTTGATTATGATATAATGATTTATTAGATCTTTTTAGAACACACTGTATTTATTTATTTGTTTAGTTATTTAGTTTAGTATAGTTACCAATAGTAATAGGAGCAACAGTAGAAGATATAGCATTTATAGTAGAAGAAGTACTAAACAACAGACGTAGAAGTAATAGTAGCAGCAGTTGTAACAGTAGTAGTAATCGTAGTAGTCTTGTTTTCTTGTTGTAGTTACATTAACATATACTATAAAGTTGTCCAAATGCATGGATTTTTGTTTAAAAAGTGATACAAGTGATACATCCTCCTCATGTTTCCCTCCTCTGTTATGGAAATCCTCTAATCTCTCTAATTTATACAGGTTCTGATGACTGGACACTAATGTTTGGACTAAAATCTGTCAGCAAACAAAATACATTGTGCATAAATATACACAATAGAGACAGTGCATATCATTTGCAATAACTAAATATAACATATTAATGACAATATCTCTACTTAATAGTTATTGTTAAAATTAATGATACTATTTATATTGATATAATTCGGAAATGTCACAGTGAACTTAGTTCATATCAGTAATAGATAACAACTCTTAGGTTTTCATTCCTGGACCATAATCATGGCCGTATCTTCTTTGAGTCTCTTTAAGTGCATGAAGAATATACATTTGTGTTATTGACCTTACACTCCCATTTCCTCTGGATTAAAGCTTCATATAATAGTTGAAGGATTTTAGCATTTTTCTGTTGATGAACTTTGTGTATTTTCCACTTTTAGGTCTCTGTTGGACTAACCACTGGTGTACTTCCTATCCATGGATTGTGCCAAAATTTATTGAAATAATGTCATTTTGCTTGTGAAATTTCCCTAAAAAAAACATCCTTAATTTACATGTTTTTGTTCTGCTAAGACGTTTCATTCATTTCATTTACTACAAATCAAATTTGTTGTTTTGTGCTGGAGCTTCACATCAGCTGTGGGTTGTGTTTGTTTTTTTTTTCAACTTTATATATCTTTGTACTGATTTCCAATTATAGATTTTGTCGACTGAACAAAGCTTTGCTAAGCAAACAAGAATGTAAAGAATATGCAAGCATTTATTTTTACATGTGAAAAAATTTAAATGTAAATGTTAATGTAACAATATTTATTTTCTAACGAAAAGGTTAATACAATTCATCTAGAGTGGCTCAAAACTAGTTGCATATTCTAGTACAAATTCATATGTTATTTCCACTAAATATTTCTTTTAGTGATGACAATATAATGCCAGTCAGTATATCTAATTATTTATAGAAGTTGAGTAAATAACAGCATATTTGGTGGTCACACCACTGGTCACTTATTGTCAACAATTAAACCAAGATGTCCTTTCCAGAATGTAGTGCTAATAAGAATGGTGTTACATTTAACTATAATAACCTGAAGATACATTCTGGGTATCTCTGTAAACCATAGTCAAGGAAATTGTTTTTGCTTAGTCATGTCCTGCCACATATTTTTTACTTGTAGTCAGATTCTGGAAATATAGAGTATATTTCTTGGTTTCATTATAATGTCTTGCTTTTGTTAACAGTAATAATAAGTGAACCATGTGCTGTAGAGCCTGACCAGTATTCTTGGAAATAGTAAATAAAGACTGCACTGGTAGATCTAACTCCCAGACTAATGCATAATAAATAGTAAATGCAGGGTGTATGGCAGAAAGTTTGTGCACACCTGACCATCACACTCATATTTTGCCACAAAGTTGGAAGCAACCAATCTGATATAACATCTTTGTATGCTGTATCATCTCAAGTTCCCTTCACTGGAGCTAAGAAGTCTAGCCCAAACATGTTTCAGCAGGACAATCCACAAAGCAAGGTCCATGAAGATTTGGTTTCCCAAGGCTGGAGTAGAAAAATTCAAGTTGCCTGCACAGAACCCTGACCTCAACCCCACTGAACACCTTTGGGATGAACTGGAATGATGACTGAGCCCCAGCCCTCCTTACTCGACATCAATACCTGACCTCACATTCTGGCTGAATGAGCACAAATCCCCACAGCCACATTCCAAAATCTAGTGGAAAGCCTTCACAGAAGTGTGGAGGTTAATATAACTGTAGGTGGAACAAAATCTGGAATGGGATATTCAAGAAGCATGTGTGTAATGATCAGCTGTCCACATACTTTTGTTCTTATATTGTATCTTTTGCATTAGTCCAAATTGCATCTGATGAAGGAATGAGAGGTGAGAGCCATACTGAGCAGCATGGGAGTGATACTTAACAAGGCTAACAAGTTAACAAGGGCACACAGGACAAGTTAGTAGTCACAGAGTTCTGAATGGATTCCAAAAAGTATGAAATACATTCACAAATAAGCCATTAAGATATGAGAGGAGATGCTACTGTAGGAGATGAAAGAAGTCTACTGCCAGCTTTGGAGGACTAGCTACCTGTAGTTTGGAGATAGCTCAATGGTGTCCATGAGCTTTATCTCATATGAAAAAAGGTGGAAAATGGCTGTATGACATCTATATTAATCTCATAATTTTCATTGCTTTATTACATTGTGGAAGGGTTTGGCATGCCTGGTACATGGCATTTGGTATTTACAACTTGGTAGTATTGAGCTAAATATTTGTTAATGAAATATTTTTATTGCTCTTTTGAAGCAGAATACCTTTTGCTCCTCTGTGTATTGTGGATCCATCAAAAACTCAAAGCCAATGCCAGCTGTCAAAGATCCTGAGTCATATACACCACCAGATGGGGGCTGGGGTTGGGCAGTGGTGGCTGGTTCCTTCATCTCTATCGGTTTCGCCTTTGCCTTCCCAAAGTGCATCACTGTGTTCTTCAGAGATATTGAACTGATCTTCAATGCAAGCACAAGCAAAGTCTCATGGATCTCATCCATCAATGCATCCTTCATATATGCAGGAGGTGAAACATTCTCTTTCAGTCTCTCTCCACCACACAACATACCTCACCATTGCACAGCAACATATCTGAACCATCATATAATATTAAAATGAGCATGAAAATGCATGATACACTTTCACAGAGTAAACATATAAGAAAAACAAGACATTTGTCAATGGTAGTGTCCATATCCAAACATAATAATATTCTGATGTGCATTGAAAACAGGAGGAAAATACTTTAATTCACAGTGAAAATACAGAGGAGTTTGAGTGCAAACCTTATCAGTTAATGGTTAAAAAACACAAAAAAGCAGTCATGCAGATAGTAGAATAGTCTTTCTATCCATGAGGACACTATAAAATGCATCAGGCACCATTATTTTACATTACTCCATTTTATTTTATCCTATTCAGGGTGCAAACAAAGTTAATATGTTGATTTGCGCCTTGAAAATATGTTGCTGGAAAACAGTGAGAAACTTTGGCAGGCAATACACTAGCCTACAAGTGAAAAGTACTGAAGAGTACGGATCTGCAGTAGTTTTATCTCTTTTTAATCCAGATTGTGAAAGAAGCATTGCCTTTAGCTACCTCTCAGTTCCTTTTATTTTCCTCTTGGCTTCTCGCTTTTCAATGCATCTTTGTATTAACTACAAAAGGAACAGTAAATATCTAATATGTTGAAAAATGAAAGACCATAAGATACACATAAAGAAATACTCTAAACACTACCTGGATTTGAATCAGTTCTAGCTATAAAAGCTTCAACAGCTTGAAACTGCAATGCCATATGCACTTCATGTCCGTACTACCAATCAGTCAAACAATGATGATTCTGTTGTACATTTTTTGTCTACTACATGAGCCCAGTTCTAAACTAACATGGCCTTTCATAAAACCATAATCTATGTTGCATGACCTTATATTAAATTCTCAAATTTTATGATACCAGCTCAGTGATCATGTTCAATAAGAAAACAGTGAAGCATTACAAAGAGTTTGCTTAATCCACAGTATTTTGTAGGATATGATTCATTTTTATTTAAACAACCTCTTGATCAAGCATACTATCTGAAAAGAGTGCATCTGGTTCACAACCTATAGCTTCCAGATGCCTGGATGCTGAAGTGTCCTCAAAATTGCGGCTCTAGCCAATTGGTTTGAGGCTTTATGTCAGCCTGCTCAGAGTGAGTAGTTCATGTTTTTATTAAGTCATCAAAGCAAGTGAAAAAATGGCCTCCTACTGAAGACTTAATGGGCCAACTAGTTCAACTGAATTCAATTTTATTTTTCATAGTGCTTTTAACCATAGACATGCCAGAGGCAACAGTGACAAAAATACCCTGAGATGACACATGGAAGAAACAAAAGGGAAGCCATTCTATTCTTTGAGAAACCAGAACAGTTTTGCCTTTAAGGATTGTCTTTCCTTATCTTATTGTATACCTTTAATTACTATGCTTCCCTATCTTATTATCCACAGGTCCAATTAGCAGTATCCTGGTGAATAAGTATGGCAGTCGTCCAATAATAATACTAGGGGGTTTGCTCTCGGGAACTGGACTCATTGCTGCGTCTTTCTGCAACACAGTGGAGGCTTTGTATCTCTTTGTAGGTGTTATAGGAGGTGAGTTAAATGAAACCTGTTTTACCCAATGGAGCAATAAATCTAAAATGATACTGTATGTTAGTAGCTATCATATTATAAAAGGGGCAACATTTTCATCTTCTCTGGTTATGATGTCTTAACAGGTCTGGGACTTGCGTTCAATCTCAATCCAGCCCTTATAATGATTAGCAAATATTTTTACAAAAGAAGGCCATTTGCTAATGGCATTGCCATGGCTGGTACTCCAGTACTTCTGTCAACTTTAGCTCCTCTGAACAGTTGGTTATATGACCAGTTTGGCTGGAGAGGTAGCTTCTTAATCCTGGGTGGGCTTCTGCTCAACTGTTGCATAGCTGGATCTCTCATGAGGCCTATTGGGCCAAAATCCAAACCTGCTGTGAAGGAGGCTAGTGCTGATGGAGAGAAGAAGACAGTAATGCAGATTATCAACAGTTACATTGATCTGTCTCTCTTCAAACACCGTGGATTCATCCTCTACCTCATAGGCAATACTGTGCTGTTCTGTGGTATTTTCACTCCCCTGGTATTCCTCAGTAATTATGCCAAGACTAGGAATATTTCAAATGAGAAGGCTGCATCACTGCTTTCAGTGCTGGCCATTGTGGACATGGTGGTGCGGCCATCCATGGGAACGGTGGCCAACACCAAATGGGTGCGACCCAGGATACAGTATTTCTTTGCAGCTTCCATTCTCTTTAATGGTGTATGTCACTTGCTTGCCCCATTTGCACTGGATTATATAGGGTTTGTGATCTATTCAGCTTTCTTTGGGTTTGGGTTTGGGTGGCTGAGCTCTGTGCTGTTTGAGACCCTGATGGATTTAGTGGGAGCCCAGCGCTTCTCCAGTGCTGTGGGCATAGTAACCATCTTTGAGAGTGTGCCAGTGTTACTTGCCCCACCCATATTAGGTAAGTCAGAAATACAGATTTGTTTTATGTTACATGTGTAATGGTAAACAGTATAATGGTAAACATGAAAGGCATACATCTGTAGATTTTTTCCTAATTAATGTATGTTTTACACTTTTACCTTTCTAATTATATCATTATATTGAATAAAGCATGTACAAATGGAATATATATATGCATTGACAGGAAAATTTAATGACATCTACCATGACTACAAATACACTTACATATGCTGTGGAATACTCCTGTTGATCGCAAGCACATTCCTCTTCATTGGCATGGGCATTAACTACAGGCTGCTGGATAAGGAAGCAAAGGAGGAAGCTAGAATATCACAGCTAAAAGGAAAAGAGGAAGAATCCACCATAGACATTGCAAACAAAGCAAGCACCTAATGACACTGAAACTGTAGAAGATTCTGTATATCTAAAGCAGGTCTAGGTATAGATCTATAGGTATGTCTAGCACAAACTTAATTCAAATGAATTTACTGAAAGTGTATGCAATTTGTAATTTAAAATAAACTAATTTACTTACTGATTATATATTTAACATTATAAATGTGGCATGAAAAATCAGTGAGATATTTTCTGAAAACAAAAAAAGAGGTAGAAAAAATCAAAAATCAAAAAAAAAGCAGGGGGCAAGCTTTCCAGCTTGCACCACCCCCTTTCTCTTCCATGTAATAACTGCTGTTTCAAACAGGAAGAAATTCTTTCAATCAGGAAAAGGTCTGAGGGGCAAAACAATTGATTTTTCCACTAAAGTATGAAAATGACCTGTTAATTTCCCACTAAATGTTCTTCATATTTCCTTAATTTTCATCAATTTCATAAAGGTTTTAATTTAGTATAATGTAAGACATGCATGCATTCAGATGTGGTAAAATGATTTAAATGTGTATCCTGAATCAGTTTGGATTATTAAATGGGATGTTTTGTTTTTTCAGTTTTATTAAAGACTTTATCATTAATTATTTGGAATGTTGCATCATGATGTTGCATGGCTATTACAATGATGACTGATTAAACAACACAAATGCTTGCAAATGTGAAAATTGTTGCATCTGTCATGATCTCTGAATGGAAAATAGAAAAATGTATCTCTATTTTAAAGTCTACAAAAAATAGAACTCCAGAAGTTTCGAATAAGATATGGTATTCTGCAACAAGAGACAATCCAAAATAAAGGTGCCTTAGACATAAGTAAGGCTTCAAAATCTTTTCCTTCTTCATCTGCAAGATATGCAAATGTTTAAACTCATCTACTGTATATAAGCTACTCATCTCAGCAGCATTTTCAGCTGCTATACCACTTACTTGTACACTTTATGCCATGCATTAGAGGACAAAATATTCTCTCAAACACCAATTGCTTGGCATATCTACAAGCAATCATATTAAACATCTTAAAATGAAACTCAAATGTCAGCATAAAGCTCAGCACAATGAATTTATTGCTAGCAACACAGAATAGCAACCAGACACTAGTTAGGTCTAAATACAAACCTAGATCAGTGAAAATAACAGCTTTTTCCCATTATATTGTTTTTAACGATCCGCTACTGTTGGAGAATGAGGACTATATTAAAAAATGAAGTATTCGTTACTAACAGGTGTACAGAAGTCATTTTCTAAAGTGGAATCCTCTCTTTTTCATTTCATTTCATTTCATTTCTTTTTCATTTCAAACCTACTTGAGCTGAGCTTACTAATGTGTGTCTTCATGTATTTGCACACTGCCTATACCAGGGAAACATAAACGTAGCTACCATCTCTCAAGGTACAAGGTAGGGATAAATCTAGACTCGTCTCTGTACTGGCACCGAGGTGGTGGAATGAACTTCCCCTAGATGTCCGAACAGTTCAGTCACTGGCCGTCAACGGATGAAGACCTACCTCTTCCTGAAACACTTAAAACTAGCTCTTATTTACCATGTTTGTTTTATGTATTGTTGTATTTTGTATGTTGTTAAAAAAAAAAAAACTTCCTCCCAACACAGATAGCATGGTTGTTTGTTATTTCAGAGATGATTGCTTTCCTGGGATTTTCAAAGTTGTCTGAGTGTAAAATCTTGCATTTTAAAAAACGTCAGTAAAAATGGTAAAAATTGGAGTGTAAACTGCAAAACTGTAACCACTTTTACAGCTGTGGTGAACAGAAAAGCATCCCAGAACATGTTGAGCCTTGAAGCAGATGGGCTACAACAGCAGAAGATCACATCAAGTTACTGTCCTGTTAACCAAGAACAGGAATCCGAGGCTACAGTGGGAACAGGCTCACCAAAACTTTATGGTAGAAAATGGTGTAATTTTACAGTGGTGTGATTTTACAACGATCGTAAACCAGCCGACTATCATTCATGTGGAATTAGACAGTAAATTACTATTCAGCGAGAATATTCTCAGTCAGTCCTGAATCCTTCTCATTTTTCTCTTCTAGTGTAACTTCTCACACAGCTGATTGATTACCGGTTCTTGTCTGTCTCTATGACCATGTAATAATATAACAGATCACTTAATAAAAATACACATAAAAAATGACCAGGCATGATTTTTCCTCTATAATATATTTCAGATAGCTAGCCACAGTTATTAGACTAATTCACAACTGTTCTCAGGACTGTGGGATTGCAGCAGAGTAGCTCAGAGATTTTGCTGTTTAATGTGTTAACTATGAGTCACATCAAAATGCAAACATTTTATTCTGGTAATGCTTCTATAAAACGGCATGTGTTGATTTGATGCTTCCTTCCCTGAGATTATTTTACAAGGCAAAAGCAGCACAACCCACATTACTAGATATTTTTTCAACAAGCAGTTTCCAATTGCCTTTTTGTAGATTTTTGCAAATTTTACATCCAGAATCTTTAATGTATGCTGTTTTAAGCCAAACCTTTAGCTATATATGCTATTGCACTGCATTAAAGAAACATTTATTTGAGAATGTAAGACTAGACACAAACCTGTTTGCTTTTTAGACAGCATTTAGGTACTCAATGGCTGGCCATCTGGACTGTTTCAAAAACCTCAAGCAGAAATACAAACTAAACACTGTCATATATCTGCAGAAAAAACTCTACAACTGAACTGCAACAGACTGTTCTGAACACTGGTGTACTCGGTCAGAAAAGAATACAAGTATTTCTCTCTCTCTCTCTCACTCTCTCTCTCTCTTTGTCTCTAGTTTACTCTCTCTCTCTCTCTTCTCTTTTTTATCTTATCCACTCAGCAGTGAACAATGATTCAGTAACATTTTTTTCTTTAGATTTTTTGATATTTACCATATTTGCTCCCAGTCAGGTCATTAACTAATTGCCTAGTGCTCCCTCATTAAATGACTACTGGTGAGAAGGAAGCCTAGTACAGGCTCAATTTTGCTCTTTTGGTGTCCTATGGTACATAGATATACATAGATAAACAATAGTCACGGCTTAAAATTCAGCAGCATTAAAAACATTGTGAACTATGCAACAGTAAATAACAGACTGTAAATAGGATTGCACCTGTATCACTTGTCTGAGATTGCATGTTAACTCTACTGAAACACCTCAAGTTAAATTTGCATCATATATGACTGGAATTGCAGCAGGCTGATGTTATGTTTAGCATCTTAAGGCTTCTCACCCATGTCCTTTTGGCTGAAATTGCCAATTTGTTATTTTGCTAGTCCTCACAAGGTGAAACTGATTAAGCTTGCCATTGTTATCAGGACTATGTGTCCAGTTAAGCACACAAACAAAAACACCAAAATCACACACACACACACACACACGTTTTTCATTCTCTCCAGGCAGAACACACAACTTCCTTGTTTAATGAGATGTTATTACTTGAACATATACAGTATATGGAGTTACTAGTGAAAATTGTCCATACTTCTTGCTACTTATAAATCATTCATTTTTTTCATTAATAATATACCTCACTATGCTTTCCTTTTTTCATGCAAACAATTTACTAATAATACGATTTTAAAACTGCAAAAACAGAAATAAAATTATAAAAGTGATTGACAAAATAACAAATAGTTATAGCGTCAAACAAAACATCCTTATAATGAATAAAATTATTTGACACTTTCATGCCATCATGGCAGTTTGTAGATCACATGTAAGAGATTAGTGCTGGATTGCATAATGACCTGAGGAATGTACAAAATGTTCATGCAAAGGAAACAATAAGCAAAGCAGAGACGTGCTGAATGTCACAGAGAAAGGAATAGAAATACGTCAAAAACAGTAAATGTAGAGCTACCGTATAGTTGCATGTTTGGAAGGTCACGTCAAAATAAGCATGACTGTATTTCCCTTCACTTTAAAGCTTTATTTTGATAACAATGAAGCACTAAATGAACAAAATCCCAGACTCCTCTGTTCCTCTGCTAAGTGTTTATTTTTGCAGGTGCTCCACACAGATATACAATATGTTAGATCTTTTGGCATGGGACTGCCTCTACAATGAGGAGGCCAAACAAACTATGCAGCTAATGGGAATGTGTCTCCTCCTCTCTCATTCTGCACGAATCTCCCAGCTTCCTTAGATAAAGCAAAAGACAGTCTGGTTAGGTGTGGTTCATACAGTTAAATACTACATAAATCATACAAAAGTAAACAGTTGCAGTTTATTTCTAAGCCTTGAACACAATGAAATCAAAGAAGCACTCCTGCTTTGAAAGGCATGAGAGAACGTGAGGAAAGTTGTGTTTTCCTTTAGAAGACAATTGTGTTTGAAAATACGGGGTGTTTATCTTTAATAACCCTTTACTTAAAGAGCAGTGTTGAGAGGTTGAAGGGAAGCATGCAGTGCAATTTCTTAGTAGGGCAATTCAATCTCTAGAAAGTATACTAGTGTAGAATCAGCAGGTTTTTTCTTCAATGTACCTCACCCTGCCTTCAGCAGTCTGTCTTTCTTGATATTCTTCACACATGGGTGGCACGCAGCAGGACTGTGTAGTGTCTGCCTCATAACATTTCCAGATCATGTTTGTTTTGTCTGGGCTGACCCGTATAAGCAAAATGTTCTTGCTCAGCATCTTTGTCCATCAGTGGCTCCCTCAGAAAAGCAAAAGATGAATGTTGTACTTTTTTATTGGATAGGGACTGTCAGCAAATTCACGATGTAGGTTGCCACGAGAGTTTGTTTGTTTTTTTTCATTTGTCGATGCCAGCATTTAGTCTGCTTTCTAGATATGTGAAATTTGCTGTGTAGATGTTAAATCATAAATTTGTCCTTAGGTTTTTATATATTGAGTAAAATCAATTTCAGTTATAATGTTTGCCACCAGATGCTGTCTACTGTTTTGAATCCTTTATCATCTAGCTTACTTACCATCTATGTGGCCACCATTTGTGGACACCTGACCATCACCCCCTTAAATGGGCTTTTTCCCCATATATAATTTGTATATATTTCTCCCATATATAATTCATATGTTCATATATAATTCACATTCATAATTCACGCATACCCTTAACATTATTCAAACTCATGCTAGTTTAATTACAGTACTAAGCTACTCAGTTAATTATTTTTTCCCTACACTGAATGCATATTTAAAGAGGGAGTCTCTTTCAACTTGTAGTAGTGTGTATAAATATAATTTACATCAGGCATGTTTACAGGACAGCTAAAAAAAATCACCACTTAGTGATTCATGCTAAAATTATGAGCCTTCTTACATAATCTTCTTTAAAGATCAATTTACCCAAAATAATTTGCTTATTAAATTTACATAATTAATATGTGAACTTAAACGGTATCCAAGATTTATTTTTTTGTTTGAGTTTTTTGGTTCAAACATCTTTTATCAGCATCTTGGTCTATTTTCACTCTGCTTAACACTGTTCTATTTTACCCATAATGCCATATGACTACCTGATAGTTGTGTTTTGACCCAATGAAAATCTGTATCATATAGCTACACTGGAATATGGAACTTTGAGCCCAATGTCTTCTGTCTTTACTACTTTCTATGCTGAATGTTTTCATTTGTACAATGATGAATTATACTAGAAAATGGTGAATGATATGAAGGTCTTGCTCTTGAATGAAGGTCTTACTCCTTTGATTTTAGGAGCCATCTGCAAAACCTGACCATTACTCTTTGTACTCTAAATCATTTATAATGAAGATTCATCAGGCCAAGATGAGGTGTGTGGTGAGGGTGCAGCCAGAGCAACGCACAGGAAGTAATCCTGGTAAGACAGAGTAGGAGCCAGGTCGGGAGATTTTGAAAAGGAGGTTTAAAGGGGCAGGTAAGGAGAAGAAGATTGGGCTGGCAGAATTGAGTGGAATACTCAGGAAGATGCTACTAGACGGAACAAGGAGAGAGCCCAGAAACAAACTGCCTTCCCAGCAAACCCCTTTGGGGTTACAAGACAGTTGCTAGGACAGAAGCACAGTGGCCACCTCACAGTTTCAAAGGAGGAACTATCTCCAACTATCTCCAGAACACCTACAGCGGTGCAGCACGAAGGGAAGCCCTAGGAGAATCCCAAGCCTTGATCAAGCCTCTGGGTCCAACAACAGCATTTAAGGCCAAAACAAAGGAACATTGGAAGGAGATCCAGACTACCATCAAGGCCGCCAGACACAGTTCAGCACCAGGAACCAATGGGGTGCCATATCTGGTGTAAAAGAGGTGTCCCAAGCTCATGCTCAGACTGTGGAAGATCCTGAGGGTCATCGACTCCTCTGTACAGAGGGGGGGCATACCAGTGGTCCCAGGATGCCTGGAGCACAACGAAGTGGTAACACAACTGATTAGAGAGGCACATGAAGGGAAAGGGGACCTGGCTGTGCTATGGCTGGACCTAGCCAATGCATATGGATCCATACTCCATGCACTGGTGAATACCACTCTAGTTTGATACCATGTGCCTAGCAACATAAAGAGCCTCATTATGTATTATTATGACAATTTCAATCTGAGGTTCACTTCTGGGTAAATTATAGCACCATCTGGAGAAGGGTATTATCACTGGTTGCACCATTTCAGTAAGCCTTTATTCCCTGGCCATGAACATGCTGGTCAAGTCAGCAGAGCCAAGAGAGTGCCAAGGGCCAGTGACCAAATCTGGAGTGAGACAGCCCCCCATCAGAGCTTTTATGGACGATTTGACAGTTAAAACATCATCAGTCCCAGGAACCAGGTGGATTCTGGAAGGTTTGGGAAAACGAATTAAATGGGCCCGGATGTGTTTTAAGCCAGTGAAATCCAGGTCTCTGGTATTCAAGAGAGGTAAGGTGATGGACCTGTTCCACTTCTCTCTTGGGGTTACCCGTATTCCATCCATCACAGAAAAGCCAAGTGAAGAGTCTTGGGAAAATGTTTGACTGCACTCTGAACAACTCAACCTCAGTCAGAGTCACCAACCAGGAGCTGGACAGATGGTTAATAGAAGTTGATAAATCAGGACTCCCAGGCAAGTTCAAAGCCTGGATATACCAGCATGGTATTTTACCTAGGATTCTGTGGCCACTGCTGGTATATGATTTCACACTGTACATTGTTGAAGGCTTTGAGAGGCGGATTAATAGTCACCTTCAAAGGTGGCTGGGATTACCAAGATCTTTGAACAGTATCACTGTCTATGGCAGCACAAATAAACTTGCACTCCCATTCAGCAGCCTGAGAAAAGAGTTCATGGTAACCCTAGTGAGAGAGGTGCTGCAGTGTAGAGGGTCCAACAATCCAAAAGCTCCCAGGCTGGCATTGAGGTGAGGACTGGAAGAAAGTGGAGGGCAACAGAAGTAGCCGATCTGGTGGAATCACAACTGCACCACAGAGTGCTGGTGGGATCTGTGGCAGTTGGCCGAGCAGGACTGGGCAGCATTCCATCAGCTGACTATAAGGCCAAGGGGAAAGAAAGGCGGTGATGATGGTAAGGCTGCGTCAACAGGGTGCGTGGACCAAATAGGAACAAGCAATGGAGTGCAAGATCACGTGGATGGAGCTTTGGAAGACAGAACCATCTCACATCAAGTTCCTCATCCAGTCACTGTATGATGTCCTGCCAACCTTTTCTGTTGGGGCAAAGCTGAAATACCATTATGTCCTTTGTGCCAGGGAAGAGGGACACTGGAGCACATTCTTAGCAGCTACCCGAGAGCACTAGCTGAAGGTCGCTACCACTGGCACCACGACCAAGTACTAAAGGCAATTGCTGAAGCTGTCGACAGCACTATCGGGCAGTCCAGAGGTCTCCGACAGGGAAGATCCAGCATGGCCTTTGTGAAGGCAGGAGAATATCCAAACACCAAGTCAAAAACCCAGACGGGCCTCTTGAGATTGGCACAAGGCAGGCAGATGAGAGTTGATCTGGGGAAACAGCTTAGATTTCTGGAAAACATCACAGAAACTTCTCTGAGGCTATCACTGTAAAAAAAAATCCTAATTTTACAGAAAATAACTCTAATTTTTTTACAATAGTTTCCCGTTTTTTAAAAGTATATTTAAAAACCAGTAAAATGACCAATATTATCTTTAAATTAACAAATTTACTGCAATTTTAAGGATTATACCATTAATGAAAAATTACAGTAATTCTCATTTTTTTTACAAAAAATACTGTATTATTTTAACTGTATTTTTTCTATCTTAAATTACATAGCAATTTACGTAAAATTACAATAATAAATTGTAATTAAACAGGTAGCTTATTATATTAAATGTTTATGCCCATAATAACATTTTACCATTTCCCACCTTCATTTTACAGTAAAACCCATTTGTATGTGTATGTGTTGTATGTGTATTTCTACATTCAAACTCTGTAATTCTAAAAAGAAATTTAGTTAACTTTTGTCATTACACCAACGCATGTTTTTTTAAAGTTTTAAAACTTAAAGTTTTTTTAAAATATATGTAGGCCAAAATGTTTGATGTTCAATTGACATCAAATCAATGTCATGTTTTAGATGTGAAATTGATGTCATATTGACATCACATTGACATCAATAATTCAGCTGTTTAGCTGGTTTTGTAATGTCAAAAGAGTAATGTTAATTTTGGGGTCATTTTAATTTCAGTTTTTAAGGTTTGGTCTCACTGGCAGCATGGTGGCTTAGTGGTTAGCACAGTTGCCGCACAGCAAGAAGGTCCTGGGTTTGAATCCCTGGTTTGACATGTATGTATATTTGGTTGGTTGGTAATTCTAAATTAGAATACTCACATAGATATAAGTGTTTGGTTGTCTGTCTATATGTGTGACCCTGTGATGGACCTGCAGGGTGGGATAGGCTCTAGCAGACCCCTGTGACCCTAGTTAGGAATAAAGCTGGTATAGAAAATGGATCTCTTCAGACTAAGAAAGTGTCCAAAAGGGCCTGATAAATGAAATATTTCTTACTTTTGTGTCATTATTTTGGTGTTCAAAATAAGACCTCAATATGTTGATGTCAATTTGATTTGCTTTTTTGACTTGTTTTTTGACATAATTTTTTGGCGTCAGTTTGGTGTCATATAATAATAAAGGAAACATCTGTAAAATTACAGTGTTTTTCTGTAAAATATTTAATGCTGTCATTTTATTGAAAGTAGTGGTTCATAATAGTAAAGGAAAAATCCGTAAAATTACAGTGTTTTGCTGTAAAATATTTAAGAAAAATGTATGTAAAATGATTGTTTTTGCATTTTATTTGAATGAACGTATTTTACTTTAATTTTACGTTTTTTGTTTGGCAGCCGCTGCTACCAGTGATTTGACCGTTTTTTTACAAGATTTTTTTTACAGTGTAGACATTGTGCTGACATCAGACTCGTCAAAACAAGTCATTATGCTGGAGCTGACAGGAAATCTAAGGAAATCTAAGGATAGAATGGAGGAGGCGAAAGGCGGAACTGGTGGAGGAATGCTGCAGTCAGGGGTGGCATGTGCAGTGCAGGCCAGTTGGGGGGGTGGGGGGGGGGTCTTTGCAGGGAAGTCACTGTGCAAGGCTGGTTGGGTCGCCAGGACAAGGGGGTCTGAATTTGAAAGACCCAAAACCCCTAAGGACCCCTGGTACTGTCACTGATGATGTGTCCAAGCGCATCAACAGATGTATCTTACATGTTTCCTTAACATTAACCTGTATCCTGCCCAGGTAACTTTTTGTCCTTGCTTGATTTGGAAAAAAATAATCTTAAATGTTGTTATTGCTAATAGCCACTTGTATGGCAATGTGTACTGCTCAGCACCTCATAATAACACTTTGAGGCCTAATAGTGATGCCTATATTTTTCAGACTTAAACATACATTTCAGTAAATGAATACTAGAACTTGAGTCCCGTTGAAAGGGACCTGAGGGATAAGAGAATGAGAAGGTGGAGAGAGGGGACACAAGTGGGCAGTCCTAGTAAACTTTGTGCAGCCAGTAAGAATCTGTTTTCACCTCTGTGTTGACATCAAGAGCCAATAAAAGCAGCACTGCTCTCATTCTGGCACTGTATATTGAATCTGGGCCTGGCTTGTTACATCATCAAGACCTGTGGTGCTTATGATATCCCTTAGTTCAGCTGTGTGTCAGTGCTTTCAGTGTACTGATTACCATTGAATACTAAAGCATCTTGAAATGACTTGTATTGTGGAAAACTAGTGTGCTTTGGAGTTTGTTTTTTTCTTCTGAAAGTGTGCTGAGTGGTGTTCAAAAGGTAAGTGCTCTGCCTAAGAATTATGTGACCTATGAGAGTGGATTCTCTGACTAATCTACCTCGATTGTGAGGTCTGAAAGCATTTGATCTGTAAATCCATCCATCCATCAATCTATCTTGCTTTGCTGATTTGCTGATAAACATAACATATAAATATTTTATATAATGAATTTATTTTGAACAGCTAGGACCATTATAAACTATTTATAATTAGGATCATAGATAGGCTTTGCACTGAGAATGGATTAATTGGATATGGTGTTATGAGGACCCATGGATTGTTTGTTTTGTGGTGTTTTGTGGAACAGAGATGAGCATCTTCCCTCCCAATTATTCTGCTCAAGACCAAATGGGGACAAGTGGTTTAAAAATGGTTTTAATTTTTACTTCATGTGCAACTTATAATACTGGACCATGCTTATAACTGAACGTAATCCAATGTATCTTGTCAGCTTTTTAATTAATAAAACCCTAATCTCTCCTCACAGAAACCCAACTATCATTTAGTGAAGATATCACCATGCCACTTGCAGTTGGCGGTCCCGTGGGTTACACTCCTCCAGAGGGGGGCTGGGGTTGGGCAGTTGTGGCTGGTGCCTTCATCTCTATTGGATTCTCCTATGCCTTCCCAAAGTCCATCACTGTGTTCTTCAAAGAGATTGAAGTAATCTTTAAAGCCACCAGTAGCCAAGTCTCCTGGATATCATCCATCATGCTAGCTGTCATGTACGGAGCAGGTGAGACTACATGGTGCATGAAAAATATATTGTAGAAGTTCTACATTTCTTCTCTTCTTGCTTCTCTTCTCTTCTCATATATTGATTCCGAGTCAGTTTATTGAGGACACCATACAATGCACATGTTTTGTTTCTACTGTATGTCATACAACTCAACTTCTAGTCTAATTATTAAGCCATTCTAGAGCATAACTGACAGATGTCCAGTACATGGAGTCTCTAAGAACCACTGTAGTTAAACCAGAGGTCCAATCTTATCCAGTAAGGGCCAGTGTGGGTGCAGGTTTTCATACCAATCAAGCAAAAGCCACACCTGTTTCCACCTGTTTAATCAGTTGATCATGGCTTTCAATAGACTTGAGTGTGGCTTCTGCTAGGTTGGAATGATAGCCTGCACACACACCGGCCCTTATCAGGTAAGATTGGACACCCCTGACTTAAACCATTGTCTTAATGGTTAAGGTTTAAAAACAGCTGAAACATCACAAAGGCTGGTTACATCTTGACTAGGAGGCAGTCAGAGGCAGCAGAACCAATTGCACCCAGAATCTAATAAATGTTTGATCTCTGCCTCATTTTAATTAATTTCATTAGTTATTTTCAATTACAATTATTCAGCATTCAGAATTATAGACATCAGCCATAAGAAGCATTAGTGAGGTCAGGTATTCATGTCAGGGAGGAGACCTGGGGCACAGTTCATCCTAAAGGTGCTCAGTGGGGTTGAGGTCAGGCCTCTGTGCAGAACACTTGAGTTCTTCCAGTGCAACATTGGCAAACCATGTCTTCATGAAGCTTGTTTTGTACATGGGGGCATTGTCAAGCTGGAATAAGTTATGTGACTATATAGTGTTTTTGAGCTCATTTGGTTGCACTGAAAATGAGGATAATGAGAATAGAGCTAGCTCTATGAGACTCAGCATACCTTGTTTCATTAAGAATATCAGCATCTGTAAAACTTTAGAATACACTGATTCTTAAACAGACTCCCAACACAATCTTTCACTCAGTTTTGTCTTAGAGCACAAGCCAGTTTAATATTGTAATCCTCTTCCCGTGTCCTTTACTTTGATTTACATAATCCTTTGTCCCAGATGGGACAAAGTTGTTCCTAGCTGTCTTTTACTAAGCTTTGCATCAACACCTCTCTTAGTCCACTGATGTGATCGGTGAGGGCATGACATAGATAATGAAGCTTTCAGTACACTCCATTATCTGAAATGGCCTAAATGGAAAGGTTTCCATGGACAGAATGAGCTAGTTGAGTACAAGATGAGCTTTAAACATTACTACTCTGTGAGACAGAGCTCTGAATGGGCAACTCTATCTGCCTCTAGAGCCTGTGTTCTCAGTCAGCCTTTTATTTCAAGAGCAGGGGGTTCAGATGTTTTCCTTGGAGAGAGATCAGGAGATGAGATGCTTCCATCTCCGGTTGCACAGAGCTGAGATTACTACCATCAAATAGCACTGCTAAGTGATGTCAGAGCGACTATAGGTTACTAAATTACTTGTTTATAAAGAGCAGGAAAAAATACTCTAAACTGCACTATTTTGGTTAACCAATTTAAGTGTTAAACCGTAATGACGTTATGCTAAATGTGCATCTTTTATGAGCAGTTAACAGATAAATTGGATATTGTACTTGTTTGGTCATTAATGGGACAGTGATGCAACATGGTGTCAGTTGCTTTTGTCACATTTTTTTGTAAATATTCTATAATTCCTGTTTCTTTGACTCATGATTTTTTTTTTCAATTCAATTCAATTTTATTTTTATAATTTTAACAATGGACACTGATGCAAAGCAGCTTCACAGAGATAGATTTAAATTCTGTTACCTGTTAAAAAACAAACACCTTTTTTATATTAATATCAGAGGGTATATACAATTAAATGAAAGGAACAGAATGTTACAACTAACCCCATAGGTCAAGGGTAGCTTGTAGCTGATTGGAGTGATTGATTGTGCTATAAACTGACCCAAGTCTCCTACTCTCAAATTAACACTAGTTTCCTGAATTTATAAAGAACAAAATCTCATAATTAATTCTTCATTTCAGTTCCAGTGTTCTTTGAGAAAAAAATAAAATAAAGGGGCACTTTGGTAACCAGCTGACAATTTTTCTTTCTTTCTTTTTTTATGCATTTATAAAGTATAAGCATGAGTGTTCTTCAAAAACATTTTTTCATGGTTAAGATATAGATATATATATATATGTATATAGATACATTTTCAACTGGATGCTACATATAGTGATGAATGCAATTTGTTGTGTTTGTAACAAATACATTTAATACATACAATTAAGCCAGCTTTGCTATAAATTAAGTATTTTGTGTATATTCTTTAAAATCTGGGGCACAGAATTACCACAGTTGTAGACTGACCCAGAAAGTTTGTGTAATCCACTTACTTCCAGGGTAAATTCTAAATAACTGCTAGTTAAGCTTTATAGGCATAAACTTCACACAGCAATTTTATTACACAGCACACATATACAGAAGCACTTTTTAGTTTAAGCTTCTGTTAGAAGCCTTTGTTTAACTTCCAAACTTCCACCCATCCTGTATGCATTGAATCAACATTTTAACGATTTGTGGTATCCACAAAATGGCATATACACAACCAGGAAACCAAGCTGAGAAATGTAGTTAAAATGGGATATCAAAACAAGACTGTAACACCTATAAAACTCTGTAATGGTAATACAATGGCAGTAAAACTGATAAGATGCCCAAATTTTAATTAACCATATTAGATATGATCATATGACTACAGTGAGCAAACACTAGTAGATAGAACCTCTGTAAAGCCAGACTGCCATACTGGACAAAGGAGCACAGAACCAGCAGAAATTTGATTGGATTTGATTATGTTATTGCTACAGAATTCATGAAATCAATACCGAACCATGGTGAAGTTAACAATTTGATATGCTGTTTGTTATGTTATACCTTTTTATTGTACCTTACTTAATCAGTCACACTAGCAAGCTGCCTAACTAGCTAGTAATCTGATGAGCTTTATATGATTTACAATTTGTGGAAATATTATTATATTATATATAGTTTAGAAGTGTATACTACATTGGTTTGTCCTATTACTATTACACTGCATATGAGCAAACTTGTAAGATGTCTCTTATTGAATTAAAAGGTGGACTTTTATTGGCCATTTCTGGAAGTTATTCATCCAAGAATATGACTGGGTGGCATATTGGGTGAAACATTAATAAAAAAAATTTTTAAAAAAGAATATCCGAAGATAAAATGCCAAACAAAATTTCATAAGACCAAGAATACACCACGATTTCTTATACTGAGGTTATCAGGCTCTCCAGTGTATTGAACAAATCTTGTCTTGGGCTTTAGCACAACCTCTGTCTTTCACATAGTAAACATCTGTGCACTTTGACTTTTTTGCTGTATACCTAGACAGCCATTCAACAATAACTGTCAGATTGTGTTTGTGCCTGTTCAACACTGTGGTGTTATAGCATAACAGACTGGTGTATATTTCAATTTCCTTCTTTTCATATTTTGATAGGCCAAACCAGCTAAAGTCAGTTTGCTAAGAGAAAAAGACACTCTTATATGTACAGGTATATGTATATGTATATAGGTATAGTTTTTGCATGCTTTTCCACTGAAATCAAATACAATTTTTAAAACTGATCCAAGCATAAAAACTGTCTGTTAATCTGTCACTCATTTTGAGTGTCACTAATTTTTCTGAAACCTTACTTGATGCAATTTTGCTGTGATTAGCTTTGTTCTTATGACGTCTTGAATGAAATAGCCAGTTCATATTCAGTTATACAGTCAGTTTATGATCAGTATATTAATGAGCCAGTGAATTTCTTATTTTCATTTAAGAGTACCGGTGCTGAATTGTGGTTCATGTCTGACTCCACTTCACAGGCATTATAAGGCAAATACAACCTGCTTTGCAGTACAATAATTGCTAATCAGCAGGAAATTGGAAGGCTTAAAATGTTGGGAACACTGATTCTAATATATTACATCTTACAAGGTTGCATTTCTGCATTAGATTAGTGTAAGCATGTAATCTTTTAGAGGTTTGATGTAGGAATTGGTTGGCTCTAGTTGTATAAGGTGGATTATAAAAAGGACAAATAGAACAGTCCATTGTACATTTGGTAATTCTTCCCCTTGCAATCCACTTATAACAATTGTGTCATAATTCCTTTCTAGGTGGCTATTTCCAACCTTTCTTTCCTTATAATTAAACAAGCTGTATTTGTTACTGTGTCTTTAAGATATAAGATCTGTTATCATGGGATGAAATAAGGGATGGCAAACATTTATATATAAGATAGAAAACTGTGAATAACAATAAGAAAAATAATGTCAGCTGCACAACACTTACTAACACTTACCTGTACTATGTTTTCAGTGGAGTCTTCTTCTGAAACCAAATAAGAAGACAATCAGCCAGCTCAACAATGTAAATACTACAGTTTTTGGCATGATGACTAAGGAGAATTCAAATGCATTAGTGGTGCATCTGTAGCCCAGATCGGGCTGCATATTAACAAGTGTTCAGACCAAACGATTCTTAAAACATACAACATTAGAGCCATGTTTGTATCCTTTGGAGGGCTATACTATGACAGATGTTCTTTCTTATAACAAAGAACAGCTCAACATTTAGCCATTTCTGTCCCCTACCCCTCACCAGGCTACCCCCCACACACACATACACACACATCCCCTGCTTGAATAGCTCTGCAGACTGCAGTAATAGCACTCCTTATCACCTCTGTAATAGCCAAGCTGATAATAGGCAGTAAATGTAGGTGTTTATATGTAATGTCCTGACATCACAATCATGTACAAAGAAGGGCAAAAATATACCCACAAAATGTCTTTTTTATACATGATACATGGAAAAACCACAAATGTAAAGGCTTTAACATAAATTACAAAATTATGCAATGAAAAATACATAAAAAATTAGTATATTATTTTATAGTATTTTGAAAATACACTTTTGCAAGAGTTTTGAAACGGATCTGCATTATTTCTTCAGTCTTTGGTGCCACTACAGTTTAGTAGTAGTAGCAAACAGTATCAGTATCTTGTTATGATTTTAACGCATGAACTTAGTAATTCCATTCACATTTTGTTTATATTTGTTTGTTTTGTACAGCTTCTACAGTAAACTCCAGGTAGCATTAAACCCTGTGAATGTAGCTTCTGTTTAATTCTTTGGTTTGTCCCTGTTGGGAGAACTGCCTAGACAGAAGCCTACAACAAAGGGTTTCTCCATTATAAGTTCAAATCCTTAACCATCCAAAGAAGCTGACGAGTATATTATTGCATTAACAATATAATAATAGTCGAAGGACTCCACAGCATTTCATGCTGCTTAATGATTTATAATTAAGATTTGCTGGTATTATATGAAAACTGCCACTTATCACCAGGATACAACATATATTACTCACAAATATTATGAATAATGAATCTTTATTTAGTATACCACCTACTGATGTTTGAATCAGTAACTGAGGGAAACAAGGCAAAGTTGCAGGTTAGTAATAGCTACAGCAGCAAAAGACAATTTCAAATTCTTCTGCTGTCATATGTAAGACTATTAAAGCAACAGTGCCCTCTAATGTCGAAATTCTAGACTATATCAGATTTTATCCACATTTAATATATTTTCCATCAGCAAATGCAGTTGAAGAAAATATTTGCAAAGCTTTTTCAAAACATCATTACGCAGATAGATGACAAAGGGAAACTGGAGGCTCTGTTATGCTGTAGAAGGCATTTCTGGCATGGTTTGGTCTACTTGTCTACTTAGAGGAAAGAGTCAATGCAAATCAATACAGAGTTATTCTGGCTAATCACTTCTACCCTGTGATGAAACATTTCTATCATGATGGGAGCTTTCTACTCTAGGATGACAATCCCCCATTCACACTGAATATCTTAAATAGATCTCAGCCCAGGTGAAAAGAAATAGAAGACAGCACCAAATAAAATCAATTAAAATAAATTAGGTGGTACATATTCTAAAAGAATTGTTTTCATTCATCTAGTGCAGCCTTAAATTAGTCAAGATGTACTAAAGCTGTTCCAATGGTTCTTAAGTGGCCTTATGTTGGTTTGTCTTTCAATTTGTTACCTATCTGTATTAATGAAGAGTACATTTAAATACAATAAATATATTTTTTCATTATCCACAGGTCCAATAAGCAGTATTCTAGTGAATAAGTATGGCAGTCGTCCAATCATGATAGCAGGAGGCTGCCTGGCAGGAGCTGGACTCATTTCAGCATCTTTCTGCAACACGGTGGAGGGCTTGTATTTCTTTGTGGGTGTTGTAGGAGGTGGGTTAGTATAAATATGCATGTGACTGATGTTGAACTTTATAGAGTTGTATATGCAATAGTACAACTTTATTTAAAAATGTGTTTATTTTTTTTACTGTTTAAATTACAGGTTTGGGACTTGCGTTTAATCTCAACCCAGCCCTTACTATGATTGGGAAATACTTCTACAAAAGGAGGCCCATTGCAAATGGCATCGCCATGGCCGGCAGCCCTGTGTTTCTATCCACTTTAGCTCCTCTGAACAGTTGGTTTTATGACCAGTTTGGCTGGAGGGGTAGCTTCTTAATCCTGGGTGGGCTTTTGCTCAACTGTTGCGTAGCTGGATCTCTCATGAGGCCTATTGGGCCAAAACCCAAACCTGCTGTGAAGGAGGCTAGTGCTGATGGAGAGAAGAAGACAGTGATGCAGGTTATCAACAGTTTCATTGACCTGTCTCTCTTCAAACACCGTGGATTCCTCCTGTACCTCATGGGCAACATTGTCATGTTCTTTGGCCTTTTCACCCCACTAGTATTCCTCAGTAATTTTGCCAAAAGTAGGGGTATATCAAAAGAGAAAGCAGCTATTTTACTCTCAGTACTGGCCATTGTGGACATGGTGGTGCGGCCATCCATGGGAACTGTGGCCAACACCAAGTGGGTCCGACCAAGGATACAGTATTTCTTTGCTGCCTCAGTTCTATTTAATGGTGTGTGCCACGTTCTTGCGCCTCTTTCAGTTGATTATCTAGGGTTTGTTATCTATTCCATCTTCTTTGGGTTTGGGTTTGGGTGGCTGAGCTGTGTGCTTTTTGAAACCCTGATGGACTTGGTAGGAGTCCAGCGCTTCTCCAGCGCTGTTGGCCTGGTCACCATTGTGGAATGTGGACCAGTTTTAATTAGCCCTCCATTGTTGGGTGAGTGTGAGAGAGTTGCAGATTTTTTAATGCATATATTTCTTATAACTGCCCTTTAGCAGTCTCTTTTCTAAAAACATAATATAAAACATTTCACATACTAAACTGATACTTTTGTATTTATCTGTATCTGTATTTTATTTTTTTTTTTCAGGAAAATTTAATGACATCTACCATGACTACAAGTATACTTACATAACCTGTGGAATAGTCCTGATGGTGGCGAGCATGTTCCTTTTTATCTGCATGGGCATTAATTACAGGCTACTGGACAAGGAAGCAAAGGAGGAAGCTAGAAAATCACAGCTAAAAGGAAAAGAGGAAGAATCCACCATAGACATTGTAGACAAGCAGACAGCTAGACAGAGAGAAAACAAAGACATTAAAACAGCAGAAGACACTGTGTGACTTCCCCTATCCAGACATGATTGTACACTTTTGTGGAACTATATATGTCATGCATTTTGGCATTGTTGTATAATTTTTATTATTGTGCAATATTTCCATGCCTAAAATTATCACTGGGAGGACACAATACAACATGATTCCATGCATAAGAAATATGTTAGTAATGTTAATGTTTAACATTATTTTAACTGAAACTAAGATATTTTCTCTTTTTATTTGTAAGAGTCAAAACTAATCTAAGGTATTTATAAGGGTATTACAATAACCAGCACTAATAAAATAATGGTTTAAATGTCTTTGTTTATTTTTTGAGTAAACCTAGATTTTATGTTTATAGCCTCCTGCCAACTTACATCAAAGGATTAAAAAATTTTAGTAAGGACATGGCTAAAAGTTTGTGGACACCTGTGGTTCTTCCACACACAAAGGTTTTCCACAAAAGTTGGAGCACACAATTTTACACAATGTTTTTGTATGATGTAGCATTACAATTTCTCTTACCTGGAGCTAAAGGGCATAAGCATACTAGAGCATGGCAATGTCCCTGTGTACAAAGTGGGTCTTTGTCATTATCCAATAATGGAACAACTCGTGTGGCCTACAAAGAGACCTGACCTCAACGCCACTGAACACCTTTGCACCTTCACACCCATCATCAGTGCCTGACCTCTCTAATGTGCTTGTGGTAAATGAACAAATCTCAACGCTCCATAATCTAGTGCAAAACCAGAGAACCTGAAGGGAACTCACGTGAACATGCATTAGCACCACATTAGTCACTGTTACTAACTACTTTCCCATGTTAGCATATTATTAGCAACGTGATTCTTATTAAACCAAAACCTACCTCTCCCAAAGAACTGTCATAATAATAACAACAACAAATATATCATAATATTAATACAATTAATAATAATAATAATAAATTAAGAATTACTATAATAATAATAAATTAAGAATTACTATAATAATAATAATAATAATAAAATCAGATTCCATAGTGTTTTAGAAAAAAATACAATTTAATTTCAAATAAAATTTCAGCAACTTGGAGCAAAAAGCAAACTGGACTGGTAGATAAAGGTAGAATAGCTAAACACACTCTCTTTTCGTTGGAAAGTACAGGGGTCAGTCGAGGCAAACTTCAAGCTCTAAAATGGGTAACTGGTAATTTTACTGTATTTTATCTAAATTTATGTTATTTATAAATTATTTACTCTATTTGTCCATTGCTCTTGTTTTGGGATAGTGATAAATTGTCAATTGCGTGATTTAGCCACATCTGGCAACCCCGTGAATATGCAATATATATATATATTATCCAGCACGCGCGCCAGAAGTATAAAGTCGTTTAGAATACCGTTAGGATCCTGACAGAGCTGCTCACAGAGATACGGCTGATAAGTAAATAAACTAATAAGGTAATTTGACAAACCGTGATTTAAAGGGTCATTTAACATTCACTTACTCTAAAACTGTCCATTTTTTTTTCTGTTAGTCGAATCATTAACAAGCTAGCTCAACTAACCGGCTAATTTTGCGCAAACGTTAGCTAATAATTCACCTCACGTTCAGTACAGCTGAAGCGCCGAGTGACAAAATTACAGAGTTCAAATTTTGAGAGCTAATATTTGCCAAAATAATATTTGTCAAAATAAACTCCTAAAATATGGGTCGTGGGTTATATTTCATCGTGTAATGAATTACAGTTGCTCAAATTTATCGCGTTTGTCCGTTGTGTTAATCGAGTTAACGTTACACAATATTAAGCATGAGTCTCTAAACTCACATTCCTCTTATTGTAATGTCTGTCACTTGACCAAATACTAAAACTGGGGGGGAAAATGACTTAAAGCTAAATTGGTCAGAGGGAAAATCACAAGTCCAGTTTGTTGTAGGAGAATGGTATTCTGCACACTATATTTCACTTTTCTGAGGATCTTTATGAAGTCATTCATACAGGCTGCAGTGTTTATTCAGGGCAATGTAAGATCTACCTTCCAACCAAAATCTATTCTCATCCATTCATTCATCTTCACTAGCCACTTTATCCTCAGGGTTACAGTGGATCCATAATGAGATGGGAATAAAACCTGTATGAAACACCATGTCCACTCACACATTCACACCCAAGGGCAATTGATCAATTCCCTTAATGATGTTTTTGGATGTGAGATGAAATGTCTTTAGCACAAAGAGAACATGAGAATCAACACAGACAGTAAACCCAAGCTCAGGTTGTGAACAGAGACCATGGAGCGTTTAGGTGGTAATGCTACCCACTGCCCCCAATATGCATTTTGATTAACAGAATTTAGTCCCATTGTTTTGAAGAGAATCAGGGGAGCTGTTGTCTCATCAGTGTGCCCATGTGACAGATGCTCTGTTTAACCAGTTCCTTCAGGATTTCATGATATTGCAATCACAGAAATGTACACAAAATCAATCATATTTGGAAGTACTTGCAAATTTTCAATATCTTGGAGAGGCTGTTTAAAGAGTGTAGTGTTTCATACATTTCATTATTGGGTTCATTTGACCTTTTTCTGTTTAACAGCTATTAATTATTATTTATTCCTTTTCCCAACAGACCAGTTTATGAGAACAAACTGTGTCTGAAATGGAATCGTATTAACACACCTTGAAATTACGGAAGTGCCTGTTTGCTTTTCAAGAAACTTGTCAGACAGACAGCAAGCTAATTCTTTTCCCATTATGTTGCAGCATGGAAAAAGCATTTAACTTCAAACTGTTAGTGCCTCCAAGACACAAGCTAGGTCCGGTGTCAGCTGTAAAGCCTCAAGATACTGGGCTGAATGAAGAGAACAGAAGCTTTACGGCACCGGTTAAGGTGAGTAGAAATAATAGTGGGATGTTCGTCAATTTCTGTAATTACTGTAGTTGAAGATATTACTTGGTGTGTGTATGCTTTTTCTTCAGAGTTTAAATAAATGTTTTGAAAAAGACACTATTTCAAACAGCAAGATGGTGTTGCCTAAAGAGTACCCAAGACCAGATAAAGGTGCAGAGATGCTTTTCATATAGAGCCATTATTTAAATAAAATAAAAATAAAAAATTAAAATGACATTTTAATTGTGAAGCAGTAGAAATGTTCGTTATTCTGATGTGTACGGAACATAATATTTCGAGTTTGCTGTTTTAAAGAGATCACAAAGATGAGTGCTGTGATGCCAGTAGAGAAAGAAGGGGTGAGTGAATTCTTCATGTTTGTGTTTTTGATATGAGTTTAATTGTATGTAACTGTAATGATTTTTTATTAATGTTTTATTATGTATGTTGTGGTAGCCTCCGTTGAGATCCAGTCAGTTGTATTCCAAACTGTATGAAGAGGCTGAAAAAATAAAAGCTTGGAAATTGAAAATGGACTATGATATGTCAGAAAAAGATAGAAACCTTCAGGAAAATAGAAGGACAATTGAGACACAGCGCAAGGCCATCCAAGAACTTCAGGTAAATCTGTCTCTGATCAGACAGATAGCTCAAATCTGATTTGTGTATGTTTATACAATAAATCAGAAGATGCTCACATAATTGGAATTGCAAACTCCATCTTTAAAAAAAAAAATGGTGTGGTTTGTGATGAATATGTGAAGGCCACTGTGATGTGTTCTGCTGTAGGTCTGTTCCAGATTGTTATTTATCATTTTTATGTTTTCAATTGCGTAGAAACTGTATTTAAATGTTAATAGTTTGTGGGTTTTATTTGTAAAGATTCTATTAGTTATTGAAACTTTTTTTTAATGTTAAATAACTGATGGTTTTGTTACAGTTTGAAAATGAGAGTCTCAGCATGAAATTAGAGGAACAACTAAATAAAAATGAAGATATGAGGAATAAGTATGTATAGCAAATATTTTTAACTCAATGAATTATTAATAAATGATTAAATTAGTAATTAATTGTCTTTTTGAACTTTCCAGACACAATGCGACAAGAAATTTGTGCAACATTCTGAAGGACACTTTTGAAAGATCTGTTGAGAAAATGAGCCTGTGTAAGTGATGCTGTAGAAGTCTGATGTATCCAGTAGGTCTTACTTAATGTGTAATTATAAATGCTATTTTCCCCATGTTAAAACAACAAGTGTAATTTGATTCTTTAGTTGAGGCAGACAGAGAAGAAACTCATGGCCTCTGCTTGCAAAACCATGAAACTATTCAGGTAAATTATTTTTCATAGTACGAAAAACAGATGCAGAATTGCATTGAGATTAAGAACATGTGACTCAATCAATATTTTTCAAAAATGGAATTTAAAATGGTAGCGTGGTATTGTGCATGTCAGTAGCATTGTGGTGGTCTGGAAAAAATGTTGCATGTTGCTGTGGCTGGATACTGGTAAACAGCCCAATATTAGCTTTTAGCCAAAATACGATGCATTAATCAGTGTGAAAATGTTTATTTGATTCATGTGTTACATGCCAAATTTCATACTAGCTTCAATGACAGATTTGTCACGCAAGTTACTATTATCTACATACACTCATCAGAGGCATCTTTACTTCCAGCAGTTTAGACAATAAGTGTTCATGTTTTTCAGTGAACCGAATAGAATCTTTAAATGCTTTAAATCATTTGATGCATTTTTCCCTTTTCACTTCTTGAGTTCAACACATTTTAAAATTATGTAACTTGTGGTTCAGGGATGTTAAAAATGTTATATATCTACGTAGTATCTGTAGCTTTCAGAATTGCATGCAGTAAAAAATGCTGCAATGTAAGTGGGTTTTCCTGGCTACCATAAATTTCAAATAATTCTCACATTTAGCAGAATAAATGGTCAATTAATATTGTGTTTTGATACGGCTTTCAAAACATGTGGTTGTGTTTTTTCATTCAGAGGATGGTTGCTGCCTTTGAAAGTCTCCGGCTGCAAGCAGAGGCTGACCAGCTAGAAATGTTCAAAGGTAATCAATGAGGAGTAAGAAAACTCCTAAGTTCTAAAAAAAAAATGTGGTGCATTTAAGCTATGCACTATGGCTTGTTGTTACGTAATTAAAATACTTTCAATGTCTATTTGGACATATCACACAGCTAAGGAAGGCCTTAAACAATTTGAGGAGCTTAAAGTGAGATTTGAGAATGAGTATCACATGAAGGAAGAGAAGGTAAGTGCACATGTTTACTCTATTGGCCAGTATTTGCAGCACAAAAAAATAACATTTATTACTGTGTTGAAATTTTTGATAATATTTTAGTACTTGTTCCTGATGGTTCGCAGGACTTCATTAGTTCCTTATATATCTAAATGAGATCAAGTGAAATGCTCGATCATTTTAAATCAACACATCCTTCTATGTTGCAATATAAATATGACAGCAGCCATAAATGATTTAGGCCAGGTCTGTAGTCCCCTCTGAAAATATTGGAGCAGCAAAACTGATGTATTTTATGTAGTAGATAAAACCTGAAAATACTTTGACCTTATTTCAGGCATTTAACCAAAAACCCCTTCAAAAAACCCAATGACTTTGAGAGAATGGAATTGGAAATGCTAAAATGTTCATTAGGACTAATTCTTCCAGCAGTCAGTGGGCAGTGAGAATCACCTAGATACACACCAACAAACTGACAAAGTGACAAAATATTTGCAACGAACCAGGGTTATGCTATCTTCCAGGCTGGCCTACAAAAATATGTCATCCTTGTAGCATTCTATTGCAACTAGGTGCAAAATTCCAAGACACTCAAATTTTTTAAATACAAACATTGTCTTAAATGTTTATTTCATGACTACTGCATTATTAAGTCAATAATGTTAGATTCCAAACATTACTTTTCCAACAGAAATATAAAATATTATAGGAAAATGTTTGTATGGCTGTAAAGAAAGCAAAATATTATGTACTACACCACTTTTCAGCCAAAAACATAACATCAAGTTTATCTGCAAAAACAAAAACAGTCAATCTCCACAAGAATTGTTGCAGGTTTCCCAAGATGCTCAGAAAAAAACTTGCCAACTATTTTCCTTATAAAACTACCCAAAGTGTACCTGAGACAACTGATGCATTTTTAAACAACAAAAAAAGAAAGTAATGTTACACATAATGTTGACTTTTGGTTTTGCTGTTTACTACTGCACTTAATAGTTTATGGCATTTCTTTGCATGTGCTAAAGCCTTTTGTCTTTTGTACACTACTAATTTCCTTTGTCTCCAAATGCATTTTATAAATTTAAGACCTTAATACATTTAATAATGCTGGATCTAATATTACCCCCTATAGTAAAAGATAACTTTGTAGACTTCTTTCAGAAGAACATTTCAGAGGATCTGCTTTTCTGCTGCTTTTACCCATTATTACAGAAAAACAATTGTGCACATTAATTTAATTGACATTTCCTAAATAACAGATCTATAAGACCTATGTTTCTCAGCTGTGATCTTACACCCTGTGGATATATATATATATATATATATATATATATATATATATATATATATATATATATATATATATATATATGTATATGTATATATATATATATAGAGAGAGAGAGAGAGAGAGAGATAGCTAACATATATATTGGGAGACAGAGGGACCAAATTGGCCGTGCTGTTGGGGTGGGAGGGATGGCATACTGTCTCCTCTGTCAGTCACAGGGACACTTAGACATTTCTGAGCTCATGTTCACGGAAGAAGGCACATAGCACTTTCCAACAAGTGGGCAGCAGTTTGGAAAGATGAAGTGGCTGGCACCCCTGCATTTAGTAATTTCTGCACCTCTCTCTGCCAGCATAACATCACTAAGCCTTCTCCATAATCTGGTCCCAGTAGCATCCAGCCCTAATGTTTTTGGTTAGATCAGGGGTCTCCAACCTTTTTTCCTCTGAGAGCTACTTTGACAAAGTTAAGGTGGCCAAGAGCTACTCATGTTATATTATTAGTAAAATTTATTTACATAGCTTATTTCCATAAACCAAACCAGCTAGATAGGCCATTTTTTTAATGAATTAAAAAATATATAAATGTTAATATCGAATACTCGTTTTTTGCAATAAATCATTTTCAATTCACATAAGCAGTATTAATTGTATCAAGTTAACTGCTGTAGATTTATCAATTATTATCAGATTTTATTCATTCACATGGATTCTGTTCGTTATCAGCAAACTATTACTTAAATTTAATTCCATTTCGTTAAAAAAAACGGAACAACTTTAATGTTGAAGGTAATATTAACTTTGAAAACAGAGACCTGAAATTGTATTGGACTTCATGTGATTAAATAATAGTATTTTTTTGGCCATTCATATGTTATTTCACTGAGAAATATTAAACAGTATTTTACTACGAAAGACCATCTGCACTAATAAGAAATGTCTACAGCACACTCTTCCTGCATCTTCATGCAGCATGATATATTCATTCAACGCTTTTGCTTGGTAACATTATTCCTAACGCTATTGAACAGCAACTTCCAAATTGAATTGATCTGTCATGTGTTTTCTTTATCCTTTATCTAAACTACTTCAATTTGTGCTTATAGATTTAGGTTTATATAACGCTTCCATGTACGGTCTTGGTGCTAGCTGTGTGTAAAATGTTCATATTCTATCAAACTTTAGGTGAGCTAATCAGAAGTGACATGTTGGAGACCCCTGTTTTAGATAAATAAGACTTTCTTTTCGCATGCCTTTCGAATGGTTTGCTGACATGGAGGGGATGAATTGTAGATTTGAAGACTTAATATAGCCCAAAATACTACCTTCTTCTGCAGCACTTTAGGAGCATGTTCATTATAGCTTGGATTGTTTTGATTGCTGTTATTATTGCCTATGGATATGCATTTTGGCGCATATTGGTATCTTATCTATGCTATTGAATGAAGAAATAAGGTTCATTAGAGTTCTGAAACATTGTAGTGAAAAATAGGTTTTTATTTATAAAATCATCAAAAGTGATAATTCAAGCTAAAAATTAACAGTTCTGCCAAAGTGCATGGACCATATTTTGTTGGCTCACAACAAAGATTTTCCTATCAGTATTACATTTTGCCACTGTTTTTGTCCCATGATAATGACAACAGTACCTTTGGGCATTAGTAGACAAGTGAAGAGTCACTGAAATATATTGCAGCACAAGCAATTTCTCATGGGATGAACACTGTTGCACTGTGTTCAATTTTGCACACAAGCAGTGTGAATACTGCAAGAGAAAATCATGTTCTCTATGTTTTCCTTGTGTTCTGTCATCAGCTCTGTTGCATCACATTCTATGTGGATTATGTGTAATACATTTTTGTCTCATTCAGTCTCGCAGATAAACCTTCATACAGTCATACCGCCCACTAGTCTGCAGTGCATTTGGGTAAAAGAATAACTGAAAGATCAAAGCAGGAAAACAAGGCATTCATTTTAACAGGGAAAAGCTCAGACAATGAATGTTTCCTATATCTGGCTGTGATAATCGTGTTAATTTGCCACCATCACGAATTTGTCACAATTTAGCAATCAGAAATCCACCCACATTTATTTGGCTGCCGGTAATGTTGATAGTATTGCAGTACACAGCAGATCCTCATAATAATGAGAAGCAGTCTAAATGAAGTAAAGCTCATGTCTTGACAATATGATCTAGGCATTTCAGCAAAGTTTCAAGATCATATTCCACATTGTGCAATACAAAGACAATTGTAAATTGATGTTACTATGAGAAATCTGTTGCTAGCTTGTACCTACACAGACACGTGTTGTAAACTCAGACTTTTGATTTAAAAAAATTTTTATGAAGGTTTCTCTGCTTGAAGAACAACTAAGAGAAATGGAAAGTCAGCATAGAGAAATTTTACTCAAACTCCATGCGACTCAGGAAAACTTCAGTCAACTGCAGAGTTCTGCAAGTATGTTTGCCCAAAATTTGAACTTAGATAATATTGATATAATTTTCTGTAAGTGTAAAATAACTTGGGGTTCATTTATCTAGACCAGCATCTTCTCAGCTGTAAACAAGAACAAAATGAACTGAAGGAAAAACTGGAAAGAGAAGAAAAACTAAGGCTGGAGAGTGAGGTTTGTGCTCATATAATATTTTAATGTGATTTATTTGTGATTTTATGTTATTAATGTTTTTTTTTGTCTCCAGGAAAAGCAAAAATCATTAGTTAACACATTTGAACAAACCAAAGAGATGTATGAAAAGAACCTTCTGGAGAGAGATATCCAGCTTAAAGAAATAAAAAATAGCAAGGAGCAACTGGCCCTCCAAATTAAAGAGATACAAGTGGCAGCAGATTCCTTACAGTCCTCTTTAGAATCTAAGAAACAGAGGTTAGTTGGCAGAGAACTGATTTACTCCATACTGGTAAAACTAAGAACAATTTTAGCTGCAGAAAACATGTCTGCTCTTCTGATCTGTTATTGATTCCTCCTTTTTACAGGGTTCAAGAACTTGAATCAGAGCTTACCTCAATATCTCAGGAACTTTGTAACAGAAACAAAGAACTAGGTATGTACATTTTGCATAGATAACAAGCTAAAAAGCTTCTTGGTTTCTTCTCTGCTAAAACATGTATCGCCACAGGAATAATAAAAGAAGTGAAAGCGGAGTGTGACAGCCATATACAAGGTCTAAAATTTGAAATGGTATGTAGTATTCTCATCAGACCATTTATGTTTTCAGTAATAATTGGGTAAGCTGATAATGCATGTCCTTACTGTTGTATTAAAGGAGACAAAGGAAAATGCCCTGAAGTCTTTTGATGAAAAGATAAAAGAAGATGAAGTAAAGATTCATCAGATGACTTCAGAACTTGAGGGAAAAGAAGCAGAAATAAATAAATTGAAGGTAAAATCTTTAGCTAGCCAGACCCCTTATTATGAAGGAAATTGAGACAGCAGTCTAAACAAAAATAAAATTTGCCCAGTAGAAAAATAAATTTATTAAAAGGGACGTGTATGTGGGATGTGAAAAAGTAATGCTTTTCTCTAAGTGGTTATATTTGCTTTGTAAAAAATTTATCGAGGTGAATCTTGTGAATTAATGAGCATCAGTCTTGTGAGACAATAGAAAACAAGGGCTCTATGTCCTTTGGATGGTGAGAAATTAAGTAGGTGCTTAGTATCAACCAAAATTTTGGCTCACTATTTTCATAATGTTGATTGGCACACATCTTAATTAATAATAAGTTAATAACGCTGCAGATTTTCACTGTGACAATACCTTAATGCCCTTAGAACCAACATAGTGCTAAAGCATGGTCACCGGTATAGCTTGACAGTATTATGTTATTTATTTAGTCTATGTGCTACCAAAAATAGGAAGGCTAGATTGTGTTTGTTGTTGTTGTTGTTGTTTAAATGCCAGTGCATATTCTATAATGGTTTCATGTGAGCTGTGGTTGTGATTAAAATGTAGTGAACTGACAGGTGAAAAGGTGTATCAGTAGAAATATTATTATTGTAATATTAGTAACGTAACTATAATAACCAGTTTTGGGGTCCTTGTTGGCATATATTAAACTGTCTTGTTATGCCCAAATTTTTTTAGCATTACAAAAGGACTTGCTGCCAATACTGTACGTGTATCTTGGTCTTATTTGTTCACACCAAAAATCCCTCCAACTCATAGCAAAAGGACAGATTACTATTGTTTTTCAGCATGGTAGACATATAGTTAAATGGTATTTGCATTTTAATTGTAGTGTGCAAAAATGCAAATGTAAATACACATTGATAATAAGTATGCACATTTTTGTATTAAGCATTAAATGCAATTGCAATTTTTTTTATTAGCATTTAAATTTTAATAAAGTCTGGAAAATGCTGACAATTTAGAACACTGATATTGTGAGCTTTGTAATTTATCTCTTTCAACAGGAAAAATTTGAGACTGCTGCACTTGAAAATAAAACAATGGTAGCTACCCTGGAAGAGGCTGTAAATGAGCAAACGCTGTTGAAGGAGCAATTTCTTTTGAGAGAGGTAGAACTATTTATCCCCTAGTCTGGATATAGACGTCATAAACATCGCCACCTTATTGGTGGTCACATTTTAAATTGACTCCAATGAGATGAAGTGAATTATGACTGTCAACAAGACTTTTGCCAAAAATGGTTGCACAAATCATGGCCACAAAACAAGAAGACCAACTCTCACACTCTTCGGCCTTATCCCAAAAGAGGATGAGGCTTTATTAGAATTGCTGACAGTCAATATGCAGAAATCTTAACAGAGCAAATTCTGAGGTTGACTGTGATGTGATGTCTGTGATTTTTCTTACTCAGGTCAAACTGCAAGCGACTGAGGGGCAGTTATCAGAAGCACTGAAGAAAGAGAATGAATTAACTAATAATATTGGAAGATTGCAAACGGATATCAGCCAATACAAGTAAGAAAGCCAATACAAGTTATTTCTTTTCACTTTTTTTTATCAGATGCTTCATTTCAAACCACTGCATTGAACATCAGGTGTAAATAGGACACTATACAAATAATGGCACACAGTGGGAGAAATGGCATATTATGTGACAATGAGCTAAACATGAAAGACTGTGCACACCTCTTACACCAACATAAATAAAAAAATTCAGAAGAGGTGGAGGGTAGAGGAGTGTATCACACAATTTAGAAGCAGGCATAACAAAAGTGTACAGTGTGAAGTATAGTGTGTTACAAAGTTACATAGATATGTTGCTACAGACACGCAATCATGAATTGATCAGCGAATGCTACGTTACATGCTTTTGTCAGTCACAGACACCGTGTTTGTTGTGTAAATAGTTAAAAAGTTTACTTTTTTTTGTTTCCTTTATACATTTCAGGAGGCTTAAAAAGGCAAAGGATTATTTAAGTGGTGACATTTTTTCTCACTAATGTGAAGCACGAGACATTATTTAAACGTACAAGACTTTTTAATGTTATTTAAAAGTTTGCATGTTGTATTTATCTAAGCATGGTTGTTGAAACTGCAAATATGCAAATAAGAAAATTAACCCAGGCTTTAGGAATGTACAGTGTGAAATGTAAGATTATGAATACCCAGGATTAGTTGTTGACCGCAAGTAAAGTGATTATAAATACCCAGGATTAATTGTTGACCCCAAGTAAAGAGATTATGAATACCCAGGATTAATTGTTGACCCCAAGTAAAGAGATTATGAATACCCAGGGTTGATTGTTGACCCCAAGTAAAGTATGAAACAGGATAACCCAGGATTTACTTTTCCAGGGGTTTACAATGGCCCAGTGTTTAACTATTTCAAATGTGAAAAGCCTGCATATTTTCATATATTACATAAACATATATGTATGATATGTATAATGCTATGTTTATATAGGGATAGATATGAGAATCTACTAGAGAGATTTAATCAGCTTCTTCTTCAGAAGAACACTGTACAAGAGGAGAGTGATCCAAAAGCTGAGGTTTGTGAACTTTCTTTTAAAATGTGTAAATTAAGACTGGTGATTTGTGAATCATATTAAGATGAATGCATTTAACTAACACTTGATATTTTCCATCATTACATACAGGAAATGAAAGAAACTTTGGAAAAAATGAAAATTGAAGTAGGGAAACTTGAGGTGGAAAAACAGCAACTACAGTAAGATTAAACAACTTCTATTTTCCAATTCCAGTGTCAAAACATGTTATATCAGTATGAACACTCTTGCTCTTTAAATGTGTAGGAGCTCTGGTTGGGGTAGGCATTATGACAAAATATAACATTATGTTACCTGACATTTTTATGATACTCTATATGTTTCATGACCTTTTTAGGTCTGCATCTAACTACCAGAAGAGTTGTTTTCTTTTAATTGATTGATTTAAAAAACTAAAAGAAAGAATTTCTATATTTCCCAATTACTATAAAAGGAATTAAAAACTAACTAAATAAATGATAATACTTTTAATAATTGAAAGGGTTTAAAAAATACACTTTAATAGTGTGATGAACTTTTTTTTTATTTTTATTTTTTTTTTACAATTTTGGAAAATGGGCAGAGGTTTCAGTGGCCTAGTCTGAAAGAATATGAAGAATGGGTGCCTTTTCAGCAAAGAAATGAGCCTAATAATAGTGCTACCAGTTTTAGCTACTATTGGCTAACTAACTACCCTAGATTGCTGTATAAATTTGAATTATTAATGAATTATTTGTAATAAACAGTAATATTTCCTTCAATGTTATGATCAATAACCCTAACCCCTTCCACAATAAAAACAGTATATATAAATATTTTAATTGTAATATTAAACTTTATTATTGACCTTCAAAAATTCAGGGGTTAGACACTGAAAATGAAACACTGGCAAATGCAGTGCCTGAGGTTTCACACCAATATATGGAGGGCCTTGCATATTTACTGTATATAAATGTTTTTATGAACAGTTTCTTAGTCTGAAGATATTTAAACCTGATCAGAATACTTTTCTGTCAGTTTGTATTAAGAAATTGATTTTCATCATAAAACTAGAGAATTATAAACCTTTAATTCTTACTGTGTTATTCAGACATAAATTACTCAAATTTACTTAGGCTGTGAAGAATTCATTAATAAGCCTATGGACTTATTTGCTCTGGTAGATGAAAATGCACCTAGACCAGCCTTGTGTCCAGTAAAGGCTCAGCTCAGTCTGGGCACTGGTCTCTGACCAACTGTTTGTATATTTGGGGGCACCATAAAAGACCACACTGCCTAAAGACAGGTCAGCACTTTGAATTAAGAAAGTGCTTGAGCAAGCATATTGCTACCCGCTAAGCAACACTAAGAAGAGTGTTTGGTGAAATGGTGACATGAAGTTGGCTATCTATCATTGCCACATTTTATAGACTGAATGGTACTTGATTACAGTCCATGTGCTGTGTGTGGAGGGGATTATGATCCTAAGTTGAGAGCAACATCAGAATCTTATAGTAAGGCTATATGTGGCGAAGGGAGTCAGACCCAGTTTTACATAGTATAAATGCAGAAAAACAATTAGAACCAAGATTTTGAATTTTAATCAACTAAACCAACTACGCCACCCTGGTAGGTACAGGGAACCCTTGAACAATAAGTAAGCACACAGGTTCTTTAGTTCAAGAGGAGACAAAGTAGTGAATGCAGAAATACAAAAATACAAAACTTTATTAACAAAAATAGTTCATTACATACCACTCATTGATGTAATTTATTAAAATCACCAGGGCAAAAGATTGACCACTGCAATAAAAACTGGAAAGGACTGTCACCCACTTTTCTTCACACACACACACACACATACCTTCACAAATAAGCAAACATGATAGCACTAGGAGCCACAGTCAACCCAGGCCAGGCAACCCAGCCTCAACTTCCTTAATGGCCTACTCAAAGATACCTCGGCACTCACTCGCACAGCACACCAGTGAGATTATGCACAGCCACACCAAACAGGAAGCACCACCACCTAACAGGAAGGACAACTTGAGGCCTGCCCTGGGGGCTTGACTCCTAGCGAACACAAAAGAAAGGAAACAATTATACATGCACAGAAACACAACTATAGAAAATATAATCAGGTGAGCAAAGAAAAAAAAACAATTTACAAATATAGCTGCAAGCAGCAATGATGGGCCCTCGCACTATGGGCCATCAGTACACGGTGCCATCGCCGTCCAGGCGCACCAGACACAGTGGGCACAGTGGGTACATGCATTAAAAGGGGAAATACCAAAAGGACAAGAGTGACAATTTGGGTCTAATGAAAGTGATCACAGCAATGTCCACTGATGGCAACAAGAAATCTCTCCCTCTAAACTACACTATATTGCCAAAAGTATTCGCTCACCTGCCTTGACTCGCATATGAACTTAAGTGACATCCAATTCCTAATCCATAGGGTTCAATATGACGTCGGTCCACCCTTTGCAGCTATAACAGCTTCAACTCTTCTGGGAAGGCTGTCCACAAGGTTTAGGAGTGTGTTTATGGGAATTTTTGTCCATTCTTCCAGAAGCGCATTTGTGAGGTCACACACTGATGTTGGACGAGAAGGCCTGGCTCTCAGTCTCCGCTCTAATTCATCCCAAAGATGTTCTATCGGGTTGAGGTCAGGTTGAGGCAGGCCAGTCAAGTTCCTCCACACCAGACTCTGTCATCCGTGTCTTTATGGACCTTGCTTTGTGCACTGGTGCACAGTCATGTTGGAAGAGGAAGGGGCCAGCTCCAAACTGTTCCCACAAAGTTGGGAGCATGGAATTGTCCAAAATGTCTTGGTATGCTGAAGCATTCAGAGTTCCTTTCACTGGAACTAAGGGGCCAAGCCCAGCTCCTGAAAAACAACCCCACACCATAATCCCCCCTCCACCAAACTTTACACTTGGCACAATGCAGTCAGACAAGTACCGTTCTCCTGGCAACCGCCAAACCCAGACTCGTCCATCAGATTGCCAGATGGAGAAGCGCGATTCGTCACTCCAGAGAACGCGTCTCCACTGCTCTAGAGTCCAGTGGCGGCGTGCTTTACACCACTGCATCCGACGCTTTGCATTGCACTTGGTGATGTATGGCTTGGATGCAGCTGCTCGGCCATGGAAACCCATTCCATGAAGCTCTCTGCGCACTGTTCTTGAGCTAATCTGAAGGCCACATGAAGTTTGGAGGTCTGTAGCGATCGACTCTGCAGAAAGTTGGCGACCTCTTCGCACTATGCGCCTCAGCATCCGCTGACCCCGCTCCGTCAGTTTACGTGGCCTACCACTTCGTGGCTGAGTTGCTGTCGTTCCCAAACACTTCCACGTTCTTATAATACAGCTGACAGTTGACTGTGGAATATTTAGGAGCGAGGAAATTTCACGACTGGATTTGTTGCACAGGTGGCATCCTATCACAGTCCCACGCTGGAATTCACTGAGCTCCTGAGAGCGACCCATTCTTTCACAAATGTTTGTAAAAACAGTCTGCATGCCTAGGTGCTTGATTTTATACACCTGTGGCCATGGAAGTGATTGGAACACCTGATTCTGATTATTTGGATGGGTGAGCGAATACTTTTGGCAATATAGTGTATATCAGTTTATATATAGAGAGAGAATCACCCAGGAAAAAATGTCTACTTTTTCTTTTCTTGAAGTCTATACATACATTTTTGTCTGTCTCTGTATATATAAATTGTGAACATGAAGGCATATTTAAAAAAATAAAAATAAAGTGGAAAGATCCTCTAGTGGACATAGTCTAGTACTGCTGGAGCCAGGCCACAACCATGTCCAGTCAATGGACTGATAAATGTAAAAATTTGTTGTGAGCCGTTTGAGCGTCACAAAATCATGAAACTTTGCAGAATTACTCATAACCAGTTGTTCTTTCTATGTAAAATTTTTCAAAACATTAGGGCTTTCCAATGTTAAGATATAAGAACATTAATTTTTTTCTATTATGTCCTCACAATAGCAACATCATTCAAAATATCACAAATTCCTTCACAGTTTCACATCAGCCATGTCCTGACATGTACAGCAGCTATATTTCTGACAAAGTTCTGTGCAGCTATATTTCTGACAAAGTTCCAGGGGGCTCTGTGACAGCCCTGTGCCACGCCCGGGGACCAGCCACACTGGCCTTTCTCATACCCATTTACACTCTCTATCTGAAATATTTTGGAACATTAGGCCTTTCCACTCGTAAGATATGAGAAGATTAATTTTCTTCTATTATGTTCTCGTGTAAATCATCGCCATAGTAACACGATTCAAGATATCAAAAATTCCTTCACAGTTTCACATCAGCCATGTCCTGACATTATCCTGACAGATTTTGAACCAAATCAGGTGAAAGTAAGGGAGAAAATATTAGAGATTTCAAAAGGCGACACACTTCCTGCTGCCAGTTGGTGGCGCTATGACCGAGACTCACACTTGTCATATCAGTGTGATCAGTTTTCAATGCTTAACATAATCCTAAGGTTTCATGTAGATCAGGTAATGTAGACAGAAGTTATTAGCCACTTCCTGTTTCGTTTTATTTAAGTTTAAGGGCTTCTCACGGCTGAACCGTTTGAGATATCAAAAATCCCTTCGCAATTTTGCATTATCAATGTCTTGAGATCATTTTAGCCTGGGTTTGGTGGTAGTTGTATCAATTCCCTAGGAGGAGTATTTCAAATTCCATTGGGTTCGTTTTGCAAACAACTCAAAGTAACTCACTTCCTGTGGATTAGACTTAATGACATGTAGTGTGAAAGTTGTTCAGTTCAATGAGATCTAAGTGTGTACCAAGTTGTACATGGATACGTGCAAGTGTGTATCAGCTATTCAGCAAGATGTTCCAGGGGCGCTGTAATGGGTGTGTGCCACGCCCAGGGCCGAGCCATGGTGACGTCCTAATGGCCGCAGATTCCAACCTGTCTGCTGATTTTGTGAATTTTTGTTTTTGTGAATGTTAAGGGAGTCAGACCCAGTTTTACATAGTATAAATGCAGAAAAACAATTAGAACCAAGATTTTGAATTTTAATCAACTAAACCAACTACGCCACCCTGGTAGGTACAGGGAACCCTTGAACAATAAGTAAGCACACAGGTTCTTTAGTTCAAGAGGAGACAAAGTAGTGAATGCAGTGGTGCTCAGGCTGTAACTAGATCGCACAAGAAAAAGAACAGAGAAGCCAGACGATACAATGTTGGAAACATGCACATACGAAACTCCAGTTTGCGTAGTGAACAAGATCTATTCCAGTGCAAAATGTCCGTAGAAATTAACCAAAAAAAATAATTGAAAACAAAATCAAGAATTACCCATCTCACGCCAAGCGACAGCCTGCGTAACATCAGCACGAGACGGCGCGCGGCAAAGAAAAGAAACCAAAACCAAAAAAACACAGATGAGCAGAAACAGCCGTGTTAGCCAAGCGTCCTTAATACGATAGCAGTTTCATTAATAAGAGCAACAGTTTTGTTCGTAAAGACAACAGTTTCATTCATAAAGACAGCAAGCTCATTCATAAAGCCATCAGTAGTAGTTTCGTGCATAAGACAGCAGTTTCGTGCGTAAGACAACAGTGCCGCAGGATGCCGCAATGCAATGTCAGATATCCAGAAGGCTATTTCTTTCCCGTGATTGTAGGCTTTAACTGAAAAAACAAAAAAACGATTGTACATTATGTGCCAATTCATCGCAATATTTAACACCTTATTTCATCTACCGTCATTTTACCACTACGGCCAGAATTCCTGTCATACACAACCCAAGGCCAAAGGTCTAATTGGCATTAGCCAAGTAGCCACTCTATACATACCATAAAAGCAGCAGTGGCCTTGAGCTATACCGGAAATGGGCTGTCCCAAAGCTATGATGCACACTGGGTGGCGCCCCATACCCAGGAATATATATACTCTCCCCAATCATATTGCAATTAAACCACGCCCCACTCATTACAGCTCTGTTTTGAAGCACAATCCAACTGTGTGACTCACTACATATAGAACATAATGTTTCCCATGTTACACGTTATGTATGAGCGTCAAGCCACCTGGGTCACTTGAGTTGACAAAGATAGACAGGGTAAATGTGACATATCAGAGACCTTTAAATGGCAAGACACATGGTCACAGTTATGAAATTTGCCATTGGTACTCAACAGGGAAATGAGCAAACAGGAAAACACCAGTAGTTCTCTGCTTTGGCAATCTGCCACTTTGTCAAAGGACCGCCTTTATAAACAAACTTGCAGTTACATAGTTCTCCTAATATTAGATCAATGAAAGCAAAAATGACATTATGCAGGAGTTAAGTTATAATATCCCATTAAATGTTTTTGACAGTAGTCTTTTCTAATTTTAATGGTATACAGAAAGCAGTTGGAGGAAATAAATACAAAACTTGAGGAGCAACATCAAGAGAATGAGAATATTCAGGAACTGTTGAAAGAATCTGTAAGTAAAACTGAATTTTTCAGTATAGGTATCAAAGTATAGGTGTTATGTATGCTATATGTATAGGTGTTATGTATGTTATGTAAGTAGCAAATATGTTTGAAAGACATTTCTCTAAATTTCTGCAGAATAAAAGCTCACAGAACAGACTGACAAAGAAGGAAAGACAAGTCAAAGTACTGGAACTAAAGGTGAAATTATCTGATATTTCTCTCAGGAACATTTAATGATGCATTTAATCTCTACAAAATCAATCATTTAAAACAGTTCTCCTAGATCTGTATATAATCACTTGGTGATTTTGATTTTAACTCAACTGGTGATTGACCAAACATAATTAACTATTGAAGCTACAGGATATCAGATTTTTTTTAACCCTTTCTAGTAGATAAATGGTTATTGCAAGCTAAATTTGAACAAGATTCTGTAAAGTAAGTTGTACTGCATTCTTCCTCCACCATATGCAATAATCTCATAGTGTAATATCATACTGTTTATCATACACTCATAGTGTAATACCATACTACTATGGTAGTATCTGATTTGAAATAAATATTTATAGAAACAATATTTGTGGTTACAAATGTACAGTAAATTATAATTTCCTAGGGTATTCTAGCTGTAAGATTACTGCAGAACAACCATTTCCCCTTCAAGTAGAACATGTGTTTTCATTATAGCCTGCAAATATTAGGTGACTAGTTCAGCCTATAGGTTATGTGCTATTTATATGTTCAGAAACAGTTACACAAGTTTGGCAATATCTGGGCAGACTGTTGTCTCAATCAGATTGAAGCTGACAGTCACAGTGATGTGCAAAAAAAGATTCAGCCTCATTGCTCATCTTAAAAGATATTAAATTAAAAAAAATAGGATATTTTGGATTAAAAGTATTATTTTTCATGGCAGATCTGCACATTTAGTAGAGTTCTGTATAGTGAGTCAACCTCACTGAGTATTGTGGCAGTATAAGAAAGTGATGATTACATTCTTTATTGCCCAATTCTAACTTCCAATTTCTTAAAGTCTCTGAAGGGCACCTATTCTCCTTTATTTATTTTTTCATTTCACTTATGAGCCCTGAAAGATGAGAATAACTCTAGAATTTCCTTGTGACCTACAGACCCCACCAGAATCGCCCCCACCAGCTCCTAGCTTCCTTCTGTGTACAAGCCACAGCTTTATCTAGACGCAATAAAGAGCTATCACTGGTCTAATTATTGCCTCTTATTCTACACCCTTCACTACATTATTTTGCTGTGTAACATATTTTTTTTTACATTAACTAAACAAAAATAACATTCTCACTTCCTACTGGAGATTGTATATTAGGGCTGCACAATTAATTGATTTTCTAATCGTGATTACGATTACAGATGCCACGATTACGTAATTGTTCCACGCTGCGATTACAAAAAAAAAGCTACTTACATTATTCTGCGTGCTTAAGGGGTGTTCATTGCATGTTACGTTGTGAGGGGTGAATAAAGACTTTTAATAGGCCTTATAGTCTGTAGGTGTGTCCTTATCAATGCCCCGATTATCCACTTGCACATGTTTATCTCGTTATGTTAATTTAGCGAACATGTGCGCTGATAAAGAAACTATAGTGTAGTTTGCAAAGTGTTGCTGAGAAGAATCAAGAATTAGAATCGAAAAGAAATGCTTTATCGGTGGTGTGGAATTATTCACTATCGGTGATGTCGTGCAGCATGTTATAGTGTGTTTCTGCACCATCAAGCAACACCACAAATTAATTCAATCATTTAAATGTCAGCCAAAGAGTGCAATACAACCAGTGTTTTAGCGTCTTCAAGACAAATGGAGATAACTGAAGCGATTATGCATTTCATTGCAAAAGACATGGTGCTGATTAATACAGTTTCCAGCACAGGGTTTAAAATACTCATAAACGTACTGGATAAGAGATATGTTATCCGGACCGCAAATCCTTTTCACACAATGAAATAAATATATGCCAAACGCTATTTTCTAATAAAATCAAATTTATATCAGGCACATCAAGGTCAGTTCAAGAGCCGCTTGGGTCCTACGGCACCAAGGGTTGCTACTACAGTTACTATGCTCACTGTTACTACGTTCAGACATGCAGTTATGCATGCAGTGAATAGAGCAGAGAGCGTTGCGAAAACAGATGAAACTTTCAGTGAGTGAAAAACAAAAATAAGGAAAGTTGACACTGAAACCCGAGTTTTCCGTGATGAATGATTGTGCCGGAGGCTGTTTTTCCTGGACTTAGGAAAGTGGTACTACACACCTTGAGCAGGTTAGGTTCAACATATAGCTGTGAGTCAGCATTCTCAACACTTAACATTATGAAAAGTAAATACAGTACAGGTCAAGAATGACCACTGAACATTTATATTCCAGTTTGAATCAAAGTAAGATTCAAAGTGATAGCTGGAAAGGCCAGAGTTTCTCCCACTGAAGTTCTCAATCAGAAAACATATGCAAATTAACATGAATGTAATTTGATATATATTTTTTGGAACTAAGAAGTTTTATGCTTCCACCTTTAAGTTCAACTCAGTTCAGCCTAACATACAATTTTATTTAATTTTAAATGGGTTTTTATAGACTTAAAGAAACAGTACAAATTAACAGATAAAGGGTTTCTTGCACTGTTTCATTTTTCCAACACTGGCACTTTATTTTTGCCTGTTTGTTTTACTGAATGATATTGCTGATGATCTTTTACCAATGCAATGTAAAGCACAGCAGAGAGTAGTGTTCAGCATTAGATACATTTTGTTAAGTGGAGACAATAAATGTAAAGATAAAATGTGATATGAGATTTCTGTTTTTTGTTTTGTTTGAACCAGTGAGGTTTGCATTATTATGATTGTTAATCCCAGTTCATCAAAAAAATCACTTTATTTTTCCTTTTATCTATTATATTGTGTCCAATAAAAATGTTGTTTACACATTTGTTTAGTCTGGCAAAAGCATCAGTTGATGTTTTAAGGTATATAATTGTCCGGACCTCAGCTGGCAAGGAAGGTTCATTTACTGGGCCTCAAGCAATTTTAGTTGAAGTCCCCAGGCCTAGATTCATAAATAAATTTTATTTTTAGTGTCACATTATTTATACCATGCAAATTTTTCCTTTTTATTTTTTTTTTTAATTTAAAGAAACCAAAGAAATGTATAGTTGACATTTGAGTCTTAAGTAATAGAAGTTTTTCAGGAAGAATGTTTTCAGCTTTTTTAAATTTTTATATAAAATATGGCATGAAGTTGTTTCAAACAATGGTATAAAGCTATTCAAAACACAATTTAATGTAAATTGTGATAGTTGTAATTAATAATCACAATTACAATTTCAAGGGAATAATCGACAATTTTTATTTTTTGTCATAATCCTGCAGCCATATTGTATATTGTATATTAATTTTATGTTTTATTCAATCTATCTTCTGTAATTCTTTTCAGATATCAAATCTAAAAACAAAGCTGGAGACCAAAGCCAAGACTAAGGATGAAACTCTCAAAGAAGTACATAATGTTTCCTATGTAATGTGTACTGTGTTATTTACATTATTATGTAGAATGATGTTTTTTCTGTAAATAAAAATTTAGCTGTTATTTCTAAAATAATTCCTATAAAATGAAGATATTGTTTCTGTTTACTTTGATTGTAATAAAAGATAGCTCAATTAAAAGAAGAATCCCAAAAGCTGAAACACTACCACCAGGAGGAATATAAGAAAATATGTTCTGAGTTGGAAAAAAAATCATCATCTGAGGCTGAGCTAACACTGGAGGTGAAATGCTTTGCCTTTTATCCATTATAAATTTCTTCTTCATATTCAAGTCCTAATTCTTATTATTTCCCCAATAAATACTGGTACTGATGATTCTTTCTAAGGGTGGCCGTAGTGTGCTACATTTTAACTTTACATAGAATGACTTGAAGAACCGTTCTGTTAAAGCTTAGTACTGTGGTTTAAAACCCTATTTGGTTTCTACAGGTGCAGAAATGGAAGCAAGCATCACTGGAAGCAACAAAGAGCAAGGAAGACATTGAAATAAAATTCCAGCAGAAGATAGCAGACATGGTTGCTTTGATGGAGAGGCATAAGGTGAAAAGTTTTTATTATGATTACCATAATTCATGTTTATAAAGAATCTTATAGTAGTATTTGCTGTTATTTGGAAGTAAATGTGTGACTTACATTTTTCTTGGCATTCTTGATAGCATGAGTATGACAAAATGGTGGAAGAGAAGGATTCAGAACTGAATGAGAAAAGAATGCAGGAGGCTGAAGTTAATGCTAACAAAACTTCATTGGTAATTTTTGTTTTTCATTGTTTTTCATGGATTTGAAAATATTAAGCCAATATATTTTTCAAAAAGCCATGAACATTGCCCACAAAGCAGACTTTTGATATAGTATATTGGCTCACATATAAGCCAGTACTGATAAAAATCTGTCTCCTTTCTCTCTATAAGAAAGAAAAACCTTTTGTCAGAAATATCAGCCCCTTATACACATTTCAGTTATATTTCATTATGTAGTTCACTCCTGATAGTCTAGTCTTGTATCTAATTATAATACCACAGGAATGTAAACATTTTAATGAACTTTGGTATTTAAAAAATTTTGAAATTACATATTTAGAGAAAACTTAGTAGTTACTGTATAGTATGCTGCGTAAAAGTCTGATCAGCGCCATCTGCTGTTGTAATTACATAATGAGCAGATCAGTTGAAGTCAGTGAAAATAAAACACCCAGAAAAAAGGAGAAGTTTCTTTTTAGCCACTATAGCAATTAAGTCTGCAGGACATGCTCCTATTCTTCCTGCAAAATATTTTTTTAGGAACTGGAGCTATCCTACCTGCAGGTTGAAAATGTACAATTAAAGCAACAGCTTGATGAAATCAAAATGGAAACGGTAAGTCATGGTTTTGTATTGTTTTTTTTTGTTTTTTTTAAGAAATATTTTTACACAGAGTTGTAACAATAATGTGGATATTACAGGAACAACTGCAGCAGCAAGTGGAAGAAATTACCAAGATGCAGACATCTCAGAAGAACATTTACCAAAAGAAAGAGGTTTGTGTTCTTTTGAATACAGTAAAACAATTGATGTGTTGTATTTATTTGATTATATCCAATCGGATAAAGCTTGACATATTTACAAATCTATTTGTTTATTTTTCTTACATAAGGAGTGTCTACAAATAGAAATGATTGCCCTAAAGAAGCAAATTGAATCTCTTGAAAAAGACAAGGCTCAGGTGTTATTTTCTGTCATTTAAAGCTTTTGTTACAGCATGTAAACATCAAATTCTAGAAAATGACTAACATTTTTTCGCAGCTGTCTGAGACTGCTTCCAACACAAATGGCTCTGAAACTCCAGATGTTGGTCCTATCAAGAAATCAACCCCTGCCTTTTCAACGAAGACAGGAATTGAAACTCCATTAAGAAAATACCCAGCAACACCTTTTGTTAGCATTTATTCAGTATTTACATTGATTATGGTGATTAATCTAATAGAGTTGGCGTTTCTCTATACATGACATGGATTCTATTTAATAACAGGGATTAGATGACAGTCTTAAAACACCATCTTGGACTTTGGGACCAAAGACTGGAACAGCATCTCGAATAAAGGTATGCATATCAACTCTTTTTGTCTGAAGTAAAAAGAATGAATAAGTGAATGTATTTTCTGCTCCAGTCTTTCAGAATACGCACCCCACCTTCAACAAAGAAATCAGCACCTTGGAAGAAAAACACCCTGGAGCTGGATCCCAAATCTGACAGCTCAGAGCAAAATGATGTACTGGTAAATTATTCTGTAATGCTGTTTAATTTACAATCAGTCTTAAAACGCTTGTTTGCTTTAAAATAACAGTGAATATATTTTTGCTTCGGTTTGATTTGTATTTCTTTTTAACTTTTTTCTGTTTTGGCAGAGTATCTCTACAGTCATTAACAATCAAACAAAAGGCTCAGGAACAGAGTGCCTGGGCTCATTCAAGAAGGTTTGGAATATGGTATATAAGGCTTTTCTCAGAAGTAACAATAATCCTACAAAGTTTAAATGTTCTTTATTTATAGGTACAGAGTTATGCTGTTTCTAAGTCTCCAGGAGCAGCATTAAAACTGGCAGCCATGAAGAGGATGCGGGATGCAGGTTGGACTACCATTACCAGTTCAGACAAGAAAAAGAAAAAAGTCACTGAAAAAATATTTGCTTAACCACTTTTGTATTGTCAAACTAAATCAGTTAGACTCTAGAAGTGTTACTGGTTCTTCTGTTCATTTTAATATTTTCATTTAAGAACATTAGATAATATTTTTAAAGGAAAAGGTATTAAAATATAAATATATTTTCAGTGTATGTTATTCCTGTGTTTGCTTGTGTGTGTTCACACATTTGTAAAAGATTTAAATGTTTCAATATTTAAGTATTATTCCTTGTTACTGTTCCACACTGTTTGTTGTTTCACCTATTATTCTTCCCATGAAATAAAAATTTTTAAGCTTGTTTTGAGTTTTACAAGACTGTTACTAAGGCTGTTGGCCAGTGGTGTTAAAAGTTTTAAAGGTTGTAGCTTCCTGTGTATGGTCTGTTGCTGGGTCCTCATTCAAGAATTCCAGTCTAAATTGTGTGGGTGTGTAGGTAAAGGTCTGGTCTTCATTCAGCGCAGTTACTGTGGATTTGTAGATCTGAGGGTCATCACAGAGACCTTCTGAAGTCAGTAGGGTTTCATCTGTTACCATGAACAGCCCACCTACAAGTGCAGGTACGAAACTGATTACTTGTCAGTATACAGTATTAGTTGGACACAAAAGTATTTGTTCAGTCTCATGAACAGATTATTGTGATGAAAGTTGTTCTAACCTGTATCTTCATTATGAAGAGGATGGTGAGAATACTGAGCCAGTTTGCTCCTGGTCATTTTGTAGACAGCTAGTGCCAAAATGATTAAAAGTGTCATACCAAGCACAACACTGAATAAAATGGTCAGGGACATTTCTGAATGATTCAGACCAGCACCTGCTTAAACAATGAAATTAATTAAAGAGCATGAATATGTGTACATGTAATAAGAAAATCAAATTGTGTATTATAGAAATGACAATGTATCGCACTTTTACCGGCAGTTTCATTGTTTGTTTTGTTGTCTATATCCGTTCCTGTGGTGAAGTATGCCAGAGTGGACTTGGCTATACTTTCATTACTATCATGCACAGTGGATACTGGTGGTCTGGGTGTTGAGACTGCTGCTCTTGTGGTATCAGAAGCAAACTGTGTTGCAAAGTTTGTTTTGGTGGCAGTTACGTTTATCAGAAGTGTTGTAATCTCTGCTGTTGGGCTTGGCACTGTTAAGCTGTGGTGTGTGCTGTCAAAATCTGTGCTGTTAGTACTGTTATACCTGGTTGGAATTGTTGGGTTATTTGAAGTATTAATATATGAATTGTTATACAAGTTAGAAAAGATATTTTCCTGTTGTGTTGTGGCGTTTTTGTTGTTTTGTGTCATTTTGTGCACAGTTGTTTCTTTTGCATTATGGATTGTTGCTGGACTGGTAAAAATTTGTAGAGCCAAGGAAAGTGCAATCAAAGCAGAACACTTCAAAAGCAATTTATTACACAGATCCATGGTTATCCAGATGTCCTTTGTACCCTTTAAAAAAGACAAGAATTATATTCCTAAAGTTAGGTAAATGGTATCGTTAAGTCTATAAAGCTTTGTAAGTTAGTTCTGCATGCATATTTTAATTAGAACACATGGACATCTGACAATCGCAGCCATATGTACGTATTGAACATCCAATTTCAGTCCCCACTGATGTTATATTAAGCTCCACTCTTCTCAGAAGGTTTTCCAGTAGGTTTTGGGAACCCGACTGTGGAGATTTGCACATTTAATCAAAAGAGCATGAGTTAGGCCTGGGGCTAAGTCAGTGTTCCAGTTCATCTCAAAGGATGAATATAAAAATACAGTTTAATTAGAGGTGGCTCTTGTAATAACTGTACAAAAATACTGTACTTTTATATGAGCTTTAAATGTGATACAAATAAAAAATAGGAGAACTTGATCTCCTGGTGTCAGACATTGCCAATGTCAAATATTAACATTTGTGTCCTCTCAGTGATATTTCGAGGCATGGAAAAACTAAAGAAGAAGAAGCAGTCACACTATCAATTCTAGACAATTGTGTGTTTAAGACTTTGTGGCAGCGGTTTCCAGCTTTGAGGCATCAGGCCCAAATACGGGTGTGCTGGACAGGTGTCCATATACTTTTGGCCATATAGTGTATCATCTACAGTAAGACAGAACATACAGAGTTTATAATCCACATCATTATTGACTGTTTAGATCTCATCTCACTATTAATGTTAGTACTAGGAGTTAGTAATCTCACGGGTGATGGCACTGACGAATAGCCCAGTGGTCACTGTCACCAGCATGGCAACAGGGTAGAGTTTGGATGACCATTTGAACATAACCATTTTCCTTTTTAAAAATAGATATAAAAATATATACTAGAATCTAACTGACCTATACCCCTGACAATTACATTCCTCCATAGATGTGTGCCTGCCAGTTATTTTAGAACATGGCATTATAATGAAATTTTGCTTCAGCTCATTTGATTGCTTAGTGGTTTGGCAAGTTTTTACATGGTCTTTATTCGTTCTCCGCATACAGGTTTCCTGTTTCCTTTTTAGAACACCACACATTTAAATGATGAGTTATAAAAACTTTTAAGGCACTATGGGTGTAATGATTGACTCAAAACTAAATAAATATTTACCACTGTTGGTTTTGATTTTATGTCACTTACATTGCAATACTATTAAGCAGTAAAGTTTTTACTCACCTAAACTTTGGATGGAACAACTCCAAACAATAAAACCACAAAATTCTCATGTAGTGATTATTGTTTTCCTCATTTAGTGAGCTCTATTTATTTTCCACTCCATGAAAAATGGAGTCTTATATCACACAGGCATAAAAGAGGGTGTAGCCTTCCCATGCTCTTTCCTGTTTGGTTATGTTGTTAAGGGAACAGGTGTGGTCAGATCTAATGTGTTTAACCCTTGTGTGTTTGTACATTGCATCTGTGTGTTGTGTGTTCCCATTATAATTATTCATTCCAATGTATATTTATACATAATATATTATAGCGGATTCTCAGTAGAACATTCCATTTTACAGCACACTGCTTTGTACAGCACACTGTCTTAATTATATATATCTTTATACATGTCTGGTGAATCTGGAGCCTAACATAGGTGTGCATCAGTCCACCATCTATCCACCATATCAGTCACCATCAGTCCACCATATCTATCTCTGTTTCTGTATGTCTGTCTGTCTCTCTCTCTCTCTCTCTCTCTCTCTCACACACACACACACGCGCGATTGCCCCACCATGCTGCTGACAATCGGTCTTTGAATATTGTATTACAAATAATACTTCATATATAAAAATTAATTCAAAATTAATTCAATTCAATAATTCAAGATAAATAATAATAATCAATCATATTTCAATTGACAAATCAATAATAATAATAATAATAATAATAATAAATAGACTGCCATGAAATAATTAACCATAAAAAGATGCCAATGCAGTGCAAAAGCTGTTTAAAATTGGAATTAAAGTAATCGTTTGTGTTTTTAAAAAATAGCTTCTCTCCTAGTTACATTGGTTACAGTATCATGAATAGAGTCATACTGTTGTGGTGACAGAAAAATAGTTTACAACTTGGTGGTATCGTCACTGTCCTTTAGTTTCGGTTTGATGTCAGTGAATTGAGGATTGTCCAAGCCATGCGGCTGCTCTGGCTCTACTTTCTCAACCAAGACTGTTGCAGGATTCTGTTAAGAAATTCAGACACATTGTAAGTCTCCTTTGTAATGACAATAATAAGAGCTGTTAAAATCAGGCGGTTGGCAGGAATTGGCTTTCTAATGGTAACTTTAACCTCCTTTAAGACCCAAGCTTTGGTTTGGCTTGTATTTTAGATTTCTTCTAGCTATTTGGGCTTAGGAGGAACCAATAAATATAATAACCAGATATTATCTTTGAACATGAAGCCACTTCTTTTGTGTTCAACAGGTTCCAGTTTTAAGTATTAAGTATTATGGTGCACACACATCCAACAATTTGATGTCCACGTATGTTGTAAGAGGTTAATAAACAAACAATTTACTCTTTTGTTTGCCATTTAAAATTTCTTTCATGCTAACAACAGTTTAGAATGTTGCCCTATGTAACATGAAAATAGTTAAACTTTTAAGAACCAGGAAAAGATTTAGCCTGCCTTCAAACTTACTGATAATTGAAAGTGCATCTTCAAGGAGAAATATAAAACTATAGTACTATTATTTAAAAAGAAATGGAAAGCATGACAGCTGTGTTTAAACCAATTGTAATCATGCACTTTACACATTTAGATTACTCAGCTTGTCTTCCTTTGCTCTGGCCACCTAAGTTAGTTCTGTGTGGCACCTTTGCATCTGCCCTTATCACGCAAAAACACGGTCTACTTACAAACTATGCTAAAGAAATCCGTGATAATCTGTAGCTATAAGAACATTCCAATAGCTTTCTGAAATAAACATATTAATGTGCAGTGATATGCAATTATATTATAATATAGTGTATTATAGAGATACCTCAGGATCTGTTCTACGGCAGCCAAAGCAGATGAGGTCTTCCTTCATAACAAACATCTCTGGGTTTATTTTCTCTTGTTTACAGCCACCTACAATAAGACATAAAATACGCCTTGTTATTGGCTGTTCAGATCTCATCTTACTATTAATGTTTGTACTAGGACTTCTCACTAGGTCATCTCACCTGTGATGGCACTGACAATTAGCCCAGTGGTCACTGTCACCAGCATGGCCACAGGGCAGAAGTACAGGTAGGACAAAGAGTACCAGGTATCAGCAAGAGCTGGTCTCACAATGCTGAATGATAAACAAGAGGTAGATTTTTTTTATTAACATTAAACTGAGTATTCATACAATGAATGTTACCACAAGAGGAAGTAATATAAGGATTCTGTAGTTTCAAAATTATTTCTAAGAACAAATCCATCTGTTTCAGGCAGAAAGCAGGTCATGATTTTCCCAGTGGTGCCTTGTAGGTGACAGACCCTAGAGGAAAAGAATTCTTGCCTTGGCTCTGTGGCTGGTAGGGCTGTACTCGTCCATGCTGCCACTGTGGTGGTTATGTTTGTGTCTCCAACATGACATCCTGAAACGCTGAGGGGAAGTGGTTTGGTCTTAATCGGTAAAGGAGGGTACACCTGAGCACCAATGCCCACCCACAGGGTTATAATCAGGCCAGTTATTAATCCAGTCAGGCTCCCCTGATAAACAATAAACATAACACTCAGTTTATCAGGATTGCAAATTCATTATCATGATTCATGATACAAAAATGACTAGGCTACCCTGAGATACCGATAATAAATAAGTTACCAAAGTTAACAAATAACAACAACATAACAAATTGCAATTTGATAGTATTTCTGTTCAAAGCTGTTTAAATAAAATGATTCAATACTGGATTAAAATATCTGAAGAAATATGTCAGAAATTTGTTCTGTAAGTCACAGTATGGAGTATGACACAATGTGACTTACAATGGAGTTAGCACAGCGGAAGAACATGCCCAGCAGGAAAAGCCCCAACAGAGGTCCACTGATCATACCAAATACAGACAAGGCGGCCTGTGGGAGGAATTCAGCCAGATCAAACAGCATGTCATGACAAATACCATACAGTAAGGGGTGCTCTTGCCTCTATAGTGAACACTACATAATACCCTCAGAACTCGGGTTATAGCTGGGGGTTCTCAGCTCTAATCCTATACCCCACTTCTCTGCAGAGTTTCAGGCTTCTGAATATAAGCTTTATCAGGTGTGTCAGGAACAGAAAAAAATGCAGACCAGTAGGTGTCTGGGGTTGGAGTGAGACTATAGCTATAATAAAAAAATTCAAATTTCATCTTGTATTACACAACCATCATAATGTGTTAAAATGCAGAATAGTTTACAGTCTGTTTTACCTGCAATATACTTCCCATCAAAGAGGCAACTGCTGCCATAGCAATGCACACAGCCCCAAATACAACACCTTAGAAATTTAATGGAAAAAAAGTAAATAATTTACAGACATAAAGAATAGATAACAACAATAGATATTTTAATATGGATCAAACATTAGTGAAGCAAAAAGCACCATGACGAGGATAGAATAATTAAATGAAGCCCACAGAGAGGGTTTGTCTCTGCCTATTTTCAGATTTTCCTGCTGAGTAAAAGTAAAAGCTACTGTTGTGAGAATTAGAAGAGCGTATTATAGTTGTTAATAGTTGTTTTAATTAATGTATGTCGATATAGGGCAGGTCAAATCCTAAATAAATACTTAAATCGTTATACGTAATGGTATCATTCTTGTGAATTTTAAGACCTCACATGACTCAGTTTGGATGAAAAGAGATAAAGGTTAGGTCTAAAAGTGAGGTTAATGTTCATACCTTGTTTAGGGCTTTATTCATGTAAAATCAGTTAAATCACTCAGCCCTCAATCAAGTGTTACACTTTAATCTGGGAAACAGGAAGTTGGTTTAATTGGACAAATATTCAGAGGTCATATTTGTTTAAAATTTCTGTGGTCTCCCTCTTATGTTGAAGAGTGAGTTCAATTAAAGGAGGCTGTTTGCTATTTACTATTAACAAATAGTTTGTGAACTTTGAGAACTTTGTGAAAGATTTTGTTCTCATTTGTACATACTCTTCCTTTCTGATACACTTATCTTTGTACACTTTGTCAAGAGACTTTTTTTTTTTTTTTAACTTTATTCTCAACTCTAGGAACAAACAGTCCTGGAATTCCTGGAATTAAACAGTGGGTTTCAGAAAATAATCAGGGTAATAATTTAGGGTAGTAGGAACAGTCTTGTACTTTGTATTACATGTTGCATCATTTATGTAATTCTATTGAAACTCACTCATGCTCATGTTAATCCATGACAACTTCTTTTCACTCAAATTGGGCCACATAGGTTTCACAAAGTCTTCCACTGTGACAGCCACCAGAGCATTAATACTGGATGATACCGTACTGAGATATAAAAGCAAAGAAGTTAGCAAGTGACCAGAAAAATTTGAACTTTCATATGTATTATCGTTTGAATGAAGCCTGAATGGAGGTGTTTTCCCTCTTTACCTTAATGTTCCACTGTAGGCAGCTGCTACAAACAAGCCAGGAAGGCCTGGAAATTCTGCTAGAATGTCCATTACTAAATATGGAAGAAGCTACACACACACACACACACACACACAAAATAAAAATCAGACTCACTGGTACCAAATTAACCCATTATTTCCAGCACTATAGCTTAGTGAGCATCACCTGGTCTGATGAACCAACATCTTTGTTAGTAAGAGGATCACAGTCTTTATAGATAGAGTACATGGTGAGGCCAGAAAACATTGCCAGACTCACGGTAATCCACAACCCCACCATATTTACATACAGAGACCTAAATACAGCAGCAGAACAAATGGGAGAGCTTATTTGAGATCTGGGAATTCTATTATTTTTTAACAATTTTACTACTGATATTTGAATTCATACTCACATTTTGGCATGGGTCATGGTTTTACAGGAGATATAGCGCTGCACCTGTGACTGGTTAATGGCATACATTGACACCCACATCAAACTACCCCCGACAACAATGGTCCAAAAACTGTGCCGCTTCAGGGGATCTGGATCAAAACTAAAGAAAATAATTTAAGAGTTAATATCAATAATTAATGAATAGTTAATAAATTTTTTTTGAAGATGAATAGTTAATATTTAAAAATAATAACTGAATTGTGAGACATCAGTAGCAGAGTAAGATTTGCACCTAACTGTAAACGGCCCTCAGTGTGTGGCATACAAACCATTCCTTCAGTTAATTTATAACAATTCTCCAGCCAATGACTTACCTAAACGCATCTAAGCGTCCTCCATTATAGTTATCTTCCCAAATTTTTCCCAAGCCTCCCTGAAGCACGGCCCCACGAGCAATGACTGCTACAAACCCAGCCAGCATAATGACCATCTGGAACACATCTGTCCATATCACTGCCTTTAGGCCTCCCTGTTAGGAAGAGCAGAGCGCTGCATGATACTGAACACTGTCACACATGCTAAACAGCACTAAACAGAATTCACAAATTCACCAGACAATGCACTTTCACATTACAGTCACACAGGACAAACAACATGAATCATTCACATGACAATTTATCCTCACTGCTTTTACAACCTTGTGGAATTTGGGTTGCTTCAGAGAGTACAGGAGACATGAAAGTTTTCAATTAATCATTTAAAGCTGTTTGCATAGAAACATGTGAATAAATGCCTGGATTGACTTTTGCTCAACTAACAGTGGATAGTGCAAACTTAAATAATCCTGAGTAAGGATACATTGATATTTAGCATTAATGACAGGCTTAAGAAAGGACATCATGGAACACTTTATTAGTTTTGTTTATGCAGGCTGTTTGTGCTGTCAACTATGAACTATTCATAGTGAATTCTATGTTTAAGGCATAAACATATCTATAACAGAGAGTGCCGGCAAAATGCCAGGAATTGTACAATGAAGCATGCGTGTGGGGGAAGAGAATTGAGCATGTCTCAGTGCTCACCGGCCTAAAGAGCTCTCATACATGCCAGTTTCTCTGCATGCCCACTTCACTGCTCCATGCACGTGAAATCTTATTGTGCATGTAAAACATTTCACCTTGTGCTCACTTTTAATGACTTTGTTCACTGATAAATCTGTGAACACTCAGATCTGCCGCTCCTGCACTATCAATTGCAGTTACAATTTTAATGCCATAAATTCTTTATTGTGTTTGTAATTGCTATCTGAACATTGTTATCTGTACATTTTAGTACAAATATGAGTAAATGAGCACAGTATAGATAGGACAGATAAACGATACAATTGTCAGTAATGATGCATTCCTATTCCTGACACCAAATAATATATGACTGACCAGGGTGCAATAGATGATGCAGACGGTGCCTGTGGCCACCAGCACTCCCCAAAGATCCAGGCCAGTAACTACAAAACAAGTAACGAGCACTGTAGGAAACACATTCTATATCATAACTTCAAGCCCCTTTTTGAATAGATGCCTTAGAAATATTTTTATTTTTCTATAGCAGAAGTAATTTGTGACTGTTATTCAAAACTTATATAAAAAATATAACAAAAATATTTGGTAAATCTGGCACTTTACACAAATCTGTATTTTTGTATTTCTGTGTGGTTAAATGTCTTTGTTAATATCAGCCATAATATATCTACCTTCTTAGTATAGATATATATATATTTCCTGATAGCCATGTGACTGTGTATTCATTATACAAACTAATGTTACTCCTTTTTTTCAGCTGAAAATGATGCAAATCTAAGCCTTACTCTGGTTGAGGGCCAGCGCTGGGGCATAGATGACCATGCCTGTGTACAAAGCCTTGTAGACAGAAGAACAGACATTAGATAATTAAACACTCACCTATTGGATTTTTTATTTATGACTATATCTATTACTTTGGACAGCAGTGCATCAGGTAATTACATGATGGAAAACAATGTGTGCACATGGCTTTTTTCCACTGGAATACAAACATAATTAGCTTATTAAAATTTGTGTTAGCCATAAATAAATAAATGAAAACTTAGCTTACTGTCTGGACTATGTACATGGTTGTTCCGATCACTCGAATAAGTTTATTAAAGCGTAGCTCCAAGTACTGAAAAACAAAATAGATTTAAAATCATTTATGAAAATAAACATATTTTGTTACCCTTCACATACTGTAAGCAATTAATAACTAATGTCATAAATGGCATGAGATGTTATTTTAATTTACCTTATGAAAACTTAGAAAATTGAGAAGTCTATTTAAAAAAAAGAGAGAGACTATCTGATTTGTATATGGACATGTTGTGATACAACCTGTACCATTTTAACATAATAATGTAGAATCTTACAATTATTTCATTTCCCTACATTTTTTAGACCCAAAATGGATCTAAAGGCAAATAAATGGTACTTGTGATGTAACTACCCCCAATAAATCCTGGCTGTCTATCTGTTCACTTCATTTTCCCTGTTCAGACAGCTCTCTTACCTCATATGTACTGGTGATGCCAAGTCGATAAAACAGAGGCACAAAGATCTCTGCAGTGATGCTGGACATGATGGCATAGGCGAAGGCAAAGAGCCAGAATGCTGTGCCATATCTGTAGGCCTCCGCAGGAGTGCCAATCACTGTAATCCCAGACATGAAACTAGCCGTGAGTGACATGGCGACTGGAACTGCCGTCATCTGACGGCCACCCAGCAAGAACTCAGCACTGCTGTTATCTTTGCGGCCTCGGAAAGCTTGAAAGAGTCCAATGCCAGCAGCTCCCAAGATCATCCCAGCAAACACCACATAGTCCCAGACTGAGAATGTAGCTGTCGGACCTCCACTGCCAGCCATGGTTGGTTATGATACGATGAAGGCACACTTTCACTCTGTTGTCAAAAATTCAAACTGCTAGTTTTAGCTTTCTATACACAGTCTCAGTGTCATATGTTACAGATTTACCAGACGCTTTTTGTTGGTCTGCTGTAAAGTTAGCTTTTAATAGACATGATCAGTTCACACAAAGTCCATGCTATAAAGACATCTGTAAAGCAACGTAATCCTTGATCAGTGAATGAAGGTGGTGTTCCTCTCTGGCTTTCTTAGGCTTTCTTTTCAGGCTAATTGATCTGAAGCTGGTCCCTACATTCATGAAGAGGTGAGAATAACTGATAGCATGCTGTCCTTCAGAAGAAACTGCACAGAAACAAGAGTTAATGATCTCTGAGTCCAGTAGATATCCTTGTCACACATGGCTCTTTGGTTCGATTGTTAAATGCAGCTTTTATAACAGGTTCATAAAGTGGGATTGGCTGATGTAGAGGATGGTGAATATGTACCAAGCTCAGCACAATCTTCAAAAGATAACATATTCTTTGTGTGAGAACATGCTGGATACTTGACCGAGTTGTTCTTTCTATGACTCGTAAACCACAAAAATGCTGCTTACTCAGATCAAGGTCAGACATTAATTACTGCACAATTATTCTTACATCATTTATTTCAGCTGGACAGAATTCCATATAATATGAATGTAGCAATACTAATTACTATTCTGAAAGGTTAAACACAGTTTAAGTTTAAGGAGCAAACTTAATAATAGAGCTCTATGACATTTGAAGATAATCCACTGGAAAGAAACTATTATTAAAATTACTAATATTAGGATATTAATTCAGTTTAATTTTTCATTTACAGAATTGCAACTACATGTCATTTTCCTAAATTCCTTTGCATACATTATTTGATAATATAGACAGTTTGTATGCCCTAAATACAGTGACCACTCACTCAGCCACACTACACTTCTTTGTCGACTGTTCTGCTATGAATACACACCAAACTTCACCGCTTTAAGAATAACTAATTTTGGAAAAACATTAAACTTCTTTATGTTGCTTAGAAATGTGGTTAAGCTACAATTTTAGTAACTCAGTTGCTCACTAGGTGTATGTTTTAAATTTCTTAGAAGTGAAGCTTTTCCCTTAAGTGGATACCATGACCTCATCTGCCTCCTTCGATCCCCCTGAGTTCCCCCTCACCTCCTTCTACTACTTTCCGTTAAGCTCCCACCTTTCAAATATTATTCTTTTCATTTTTTTAGTTAGTAATTTTGTTTTCATATATATATATATATATATATAATTTATATATATATATATATTATATATTTTAATTTAATTTAATTAATTTAATTTAATTTATATATACCATTTATATATACTTTGTGTAACTTTGTGTAACTCAATATGTTTTAAATAGCTGCATGTCTGACATTATATCTGTGCACAACTAGTTTTGTTCTGTTCTGGTACATATGCAGCAAACAAAATATAAACAGCATACACTGTTTTTTATTATATTATTTTGTTGCTGTCAACATTGGGCACATAGTTCCATATCTGGAACTCCCTATTCACCAACTTTACTGCATAATCTTAAAAAATTGTTAAACCTTTTTAGCTTTGATATAATGTAAAGCAAACATTAGTTCATGTTAGAAAACTGTATAAGCATATATATCAAAATATGTGTGTGTTTGTGTGTGTGTGAGTGTGTGTGTGTGTGTGTGTGTGTGCTTTGATCAAATGTTACTGAGACTTACTGGGTAAAACGTACAACAATTCATCTTTTATTAATAAATGATTATGGCTGTGAAGCACTGTGTTCGATCTCAATCGAACATTTATTATTACACATAATAAAATTATAGTTGTCTGTGTCACATTTCTTGGAGGGAAAAAAGAAAGCATTTCAGGTCCTGTATCATTTGTATAATTTCACATTATACATTCAGCTAAAGTATGTAACTGCCATAACAGACTGTCATGATTACTGAGAATAATGACATCATGTCCAAGCTCTATTATTATTATTAATATTAAAGGCCAACTCTGACTAGGAAACATCTGTTACTTTGAGCTGCACTTTGAATATGAGCATAGCAACAAGCACCAGCAGGTCTGTAGCATGGTCTAGCGGTGCGTGTGGTGAGTGCAGCTGGCAATGGTTTTATGGATGCTGCACTATGGGCGATCTGCAGATAAGGAGACAGTGGGATTAGGTAGGATAAGGGGATCAATATAAAAGCAGAATCCTTACAGAATGAACAAGAGTCTAGCAGCCAGGGTACTCAGGTAAGGAAAATTCTGAACTTCTGCTTTTGTGTAATACAAGTATATTGAACTTTATAAATAATAATATGCATTAATAGATTAAGAAGTATGTATTCAGAAGGAAATATGTAATCAGAAGGGAAAAAATAAGTTTCAGTTAATTTACAACAACAGTTATAAACCTTCAAAGGATAATGTACATCATACACTGCTTCTCTTTTCTAAACCTGGACTGTAACCATTATTTTACTTCTGGTGTGCCCAATCTTCTGACTTTTAGCTTGTCAAGAGACGTGATGTTTGCTCCTGTGTTAGTGGCTGGTGTTCTAGGCCTTCTGGTTGGATCAGCTGTACCTATGTGTGTCCCGACAGAATACACTCTCTATGTTGAGAAGCAAGAATGTGATTATTGTGTGGCCATCAACACCACAATATGCATGGGCTTCTGTTTTTCAAGGGTAAGAGACCTGTTGTTTAACATGTAACTCAGTATGTTTGCGAGTGAGTGAACTAGTTAGTGAGCACAGTAAAATAAAGTAAAAGAACTTATCAGTAAATGCCAGGTCTTGTGTTACACAAGTAGAGACTTGTAGAGTTCCCCAGAAAAGTATGATGTTCCAAAAAAAGCTGAAAAAGAAGAACAAGATAATTTTCTCTCTTTTTTTTCATTTTGAACTGCTGTGTGAAACTGATAATACTGAACCAAAGGAATCAAGAACAAACAGGTGTTTTTTTAAGCAGTTTTATTTCTACTTTTGTATTTTCATTTCACACTATAAGCTGCATAATAATAGTAAGCAACAAAACTACTTTTTTTTTTATACTGGGAAAAATATGTTCTTGTTTATACTGAATACAATTTTCCAAGTTCCTTTTGAATAAACACTTTTGCATATATTAGTCACAGTTTCCCCAGACAACACAATCTATATCAGTGAGCATAAGGAAGTGGGAAGTAAGTAATCATTTGCTCAGCCATGCTGAAAAAAATCTTTCTTCAGTTTCTCGTAACCACAATGTGAGAATTGTTTTTTTAAGGAAGAGACAAAGAGAGAGAGAGAGAGAGAGAGAGAGAGAGAGAGACTTCAGAGGAAATCAGCTTATCATTAAGAGATATGCAATTACAGACTTGCACAGTTTTCGAGATAGAAAAAGCATGAGAGTGTTAGTGACAAGATGAAACAGAGATAATATTTTTCTTGAAAGGTTTGTATGAAACGTGATGATCTGTATGACAATGCCGAACCCAGGGCATGCATAATGTAGAATTTATGTGACATTTCTTATCATAAAGCTTTGTTGAACAAGGAGTAATTTAAATTCTTAATTCTTCTGTGCTGCATTTCAGGTCAAGAACTTTCTGTGTCTCTTACATTTTGTTCTTGTCTCAGGACAGTAATGTGAAGGAACTGGTGGGACCTCGTTTTCTAATCCAAAGGAGCTGCACCTATCAGGACGTGGAGTATCGTACAACAGTTTTGCCTGGCTGTGCCTTTCATGCTGATTCTTACTTCACTTATCCAATCGCTCTCAGCTGCCATTGCAGCATGTGTAACACACGCAGTGATGAGTGTGCCCACAAAACCAGATTCAGTTCAGCCAAATGCTCTAAACCAGTCCGACATTTGTATCCCTATTCTGGGCAGAGTGACTACATCTAATCCAGATTCAGTGAAACTTTTGATATCAGCTTTATTTCAGTGTCATATTGGACACTTGAAGATTTTGTTTTGACCTGATCTGTACATATCATAAAAACTACACATGTAATAAAAAACCTGTCTGCAGCGGAACAGTTTTGTTTGCCCAGCTGCTGAATTTTTATGAGCAGTAGTATTCCATGACAGGCCATGTTATGGCCACCAATCTGGTCATCCTGAAGACTTTAATGAGTGTTTGCTTACTAGCATTAAGGCCAGCAAGTTGCTGTAAGGCATGTGTCATTGCCTTCTCATTCAAGTCATTGCTTTTTGGAAGAGCAGAAACATATGACACTGACTACAACTATGAATCACTTAAAGGAATCAAGGTCAAGGCTGAAAATAGTTCATGCGAATCGAAAACAAAATCAAACTGGTAACACTGTACGGTTACAGTAAGTAAAAGGAAACAAGTTATATGCTGGCAGAGTATGAACAATGACCAAAATATGTGATGAACTATTAGTTGAAATACTATTATACAAAGAGACGTAACCTCAATCCTACTGTAGACTTTTGGGATAAACTAGAATGGCAACTGTACTCCAGACCTTCTTATCTAACATCAGTGCCTGGTCTCACAGATGCATTTGCTGCTGAATGGGCAAGTGTTCGGTGTGGTTGAGGTCATGGTTATCTTCATGGACCTCATCATGTACCTGGAGCATCCCTAGTTCCATTGAATGGAAATCTTAATGCTACAATACAATTTGGGGACATATGGGAGTGATGATCAGATGTCTACAAACTTTTGGCCATATAGTGTACTGTATCCAGGGATCTATACCTATCTATACAACAGGAATATTTGTATTTAACTAAAGTGCTTTAAGGATTCTTTATTGAGGTTATCGCACACACAAAATAAGCTACCATAACTCTCTTCTTTTGAGCAAGTTGTATGATAAACTGGATAAATAAATATTTGATGCACTTCCTATGAAAGCTACACCAAACATAATAAATAATGAACTTATTAATTATTAATTAACTAAATAGTGTTGAAACAAATAACCTGTAGGATATTTGTAAACCTGTAACTCTGTAGGTTTAGGCTTTAGGTGAAGGCCCACAGTGACCAGTGGGTTCTAAATAAAATGTTTTTGTTGCTTTGTAAATTTGGTCACTTTATCTTGTTTACAGAAATGTCAGGGAGTGTGTGAGTCTGAAAATGGCCGTTGTTGTCGCCCCCTATAGAGAGCCCCTCGGGGGAAATAGAGAATAGACATGATGGCGCTAGAATAGAATGCAGACTGATAATGACGAGAAAATAATAATGAGGTTTAGACTGCTATTTTGAGCTTGCGCAATCATGAGCACTATCAAGCACACATAGTTTAGCCGCGACTTCTACAGAAGCACATACCCCCGCCATGAGAAAAAACTCCCCAAACCAGCTACAGATCACGTGCTGCAGGTCACGTGCAACTAGAACTGAGGAGGCAGTGACACAGAATTCCTTCAATCTCTGTCTCTGATTGGTGGACGCGTCTCGATGAGACCGCCCCTTAATTTTTATAAATTTTCCTTAAACATTTTTCTTTTCCCTTAAAGAATACGCTTATTCATCTTCTGTTCTTTTTCATTGAAGTTTATGCCATTTTTATAAGGACCCGGCATATAACACGTTTTTCTAACTTTTTAAGGCTTTTACAGAGGTCACCATTTTAGAGCAACAGTATTTTAAAGCAACTTCACTGTACCTCACTGGATGGGAAGGCTTCAGGAATAGCTAGAGTTAATTAAACAGCATAGTATCTAGCATGGTTTATTGAGTAAAAATATTGTATTGTATTATTTAACAGTCTCCACTCTTCTTCTGACCAGCACACACCAAAACTATCATATGTGACTTGTCATCATTTCTTTAAGAGTCACTGTAGCCCACTGTGTCTGATGTTCACTGGCATTTTAGCCACATTCCTGATGGTAATTCCCAGGGGGGAAAAACTTAGCTTTGGCCTGTAGGGCTTGATTTGACCTCCAAGAGGTCTTTGTGAGTATATGTCTTCTGTGCTTACTGTTTCATCTGCATTAAACAGACCACTTAAGGCAGGAACTGCTTGGTAATTTACTTTACAAGCTTGTGTCATGGAAAATAAGTGAAAATAAGAGGCACATCTCAAAAGAAACAAGGCAAAGGAATTTCCCCATGGGATTAATAAAGTTTTTTGAATCTTGAAAAATATGCAAGAGATTAACTACCATTGCATTTAAATACATATACAAAATGTCTGCCTCAATGTGACATAAAACAAAATGATATACACTGCACATTATTAGGGGTGAGAGAACTTTCTAGCTGTGTACTGCTCTATAAGAATTGTGACTATGATGGCTGTTCTATTTTAGGATATGTGATCCTGAGGATCATGACTTTTCTATGACTATTTTCTCAGACTATTTTCTGGATAAAGAGATCATATTGTTAAGGATATTTCCTGAAGCTGCCTTTAATCCTGTTTGAGGTCAAACATATTGGTAGAATAGTGTAGCATCAAATATCATGTAAAGAAACAAATTTAGTAGTAAAAGAAATTTAAAAACATTAGTTTAATGTTTCTTGGTATAAAAATTGTTCCTTTCTGAGTTGTACTGAAAAAAGTAAACCCAGAATGGAATGCTGAATGCCCCCACCCCACCCCCTCGCGCGCCCATCCTAGATCCTGAATATGATCAATATCGGTAAACTTTGCAGAAAAATACTATAAAAGCGAGACATCTGCAATATTTAAATGCTAATATTAAATATCAGCGCATTTAATTGCAAAACAAATCTATTTTTTAAAAAAATCATGATTAAAAACTACCAAGCCTTTGTAGTGAAATGTGACACCACACTCGCGCTCTGCGGCAGCAGCCATCGCTTTGTAAAGTGATTCTGATTGGTTAAGAGCTCACGACACGAGTTCACCGACTCCGCCTCCTCCTACGCCTTCATATGGCAATGGAAATTTCCAGAGGACCATTCATTCAAATTCTCGCCGTGTCTGACGTACGGAAGCGGGTTTAGGCGCCTTTTTATATTTCACTGCAGATTGTTGGTTTATATTCGATTAAAAGGGTAAGTTTTCTCTTTTTTTTTCCTTCTGACAAATGTCAAATTTTTGGCTCCTGAAAATTTGTAGTTAAAATTGTACTTGTTAGTTTAAAGGTGATTAGCCGCTTAGCTAACGTGTCAGCTTAAACATTAGTCGTTCATAGTCATAATTTCTATGAAGTCTGCTAATGTTATTCGGCAGTGTTGATGTAATTCCGCGTACTTTAGCCACCTAGCCACTTCCAACCCGTTTTTGAGTATCTCTTAGCTAATATAAATGACTCAACGGCGTGAGCTAGGTAATTACTTCACCCGGCAATGTCTCATTTTCCAGAAGCAAGCTATAACAGCCATTGGAGTCTAAGACCAGCTACCTAGCGTCGCCTTCCGGCTAAAGGCTGTAGTCTCTTTGAAATATATTTTGTTAAACAAATAGTCTGGGGTTTGTTTGGGGCTTTCCGTGTACCTTTCTGAACTTTTAAACCCATGCATTATGTAAAAAATGTATCCTAATAAAGAGTATGTATACTTTAATGGCTTAAGGAGCAATATTTCTGAATCTGTACTGAATTTGTTGGGCCACTCGAGTGCATTTTTTTTTTTTTTTTTTCGAGCATATGACCGCTGTGGTCAGCTCATAGCTATGAACCAGGCTGTGTCTATTTCTAGCTGACCTGTGTGAGATTCCTGTCCCCAGACTTCCCGTGATTCATCATGTGCTCAGTTTAGCTTGAGAGTGAGTGTATTTACCAACACAGTTTATTGATGCATTGTCCTGTCTGATTTCAGGTCCACCAACCTCTTTCAGTCTGCCTAATCAAACATTTCAGTCAAGTTTTTCCCTCTGTGAATTTTCCACGTTACCAATAGTTCACAATGTCTCAGCAGCAGATCAGGTACGTATTGACACTTTTGACTAGATTACTTGTATTTGAAGTGCCATTGTGTTTGAGTTATTTATGCCTCTAAATTTATTTTTTTTTGCTTAGCCTCCCAGCCAAGCTCATCAATGGTGGTATTGCTGGACTTGTTGGTGTCACTTGTGTATTCCCCATTGACCTAGCTAAGACTCGACTCCAGAACCAAAGACAGGGTCAACAGGTCTACAAGAACATGTAAGCAAACCTTTCTTTTGTTTTTTTCTTATTGTTCATATATATATATAAATAAAACAAGTAATACACACACACACCTGTTTTAGTCTATGGCCCTCTTCTCCCCCATGATATCACTATAGCCAGTGGTGCGCGTCATCATATTCAAGGTCTATTGTAGCCACTCCCTATTTGGCATTGACACAGATGACTGTGTGTTTAGCCCCGAGTGGGCCATTCACACCAATATCAATGGTTAATCTCATTGGAATGTGGAACAAGACTGACATTCACTTCCAGCTTTTGCTGTCCATAGCGTCATGCAAATTTGTGGGGCAGATCATCATTTGTGTAAGAGTAAGCAATGACTGTACTGGGACTAGGATTTCTGAGTACAGTTGTTTAACCTACTGTTTTTTCTTTCTTTTTTTTAGGATGGATTGTCTGGTCAAAACTGTGCGATCAGAGGGGTATTTTGGCATGTACAGAGGTAAGAGCAATTCTATATTGAGTGTTTCACCATTCTAACAACAAATAATTGTGGACTGTAAGCTATAGCAGCCTATGGCTTATTCTTCTGACATTTAAGCTGTGCTTTGAATCCTAAGGTTCATGTCTACAGAACTGGTTAACTAGTTTTATGCCATTCTGCATTAGAAAAGAAAAACCTTTGCAGTGGTTGGTAAGATGGATCTGTTCAGGGAGTGTATGCATGTATCTATGTAGATGTACAAATCACAATGTCCACAATTGTACAGTGACTACTAAGTAAATGTGCTGCACATAATTACCAGTTCATTTGTTGACTTATCATCTACATGTCTATCTCTACCAGACATACACACCTATTGGAACATTTTTTACATGGTAGTTCTGGAATGAGCTGAACTGTAGGTAGCAGAACTTTGAGCATAACAGCCCATGTTTGTATTGGGTTGCCGCTTGATGTGAGGAATGCTGTTTGTTTGCATCTGTGTTTTTTCATGTTACAGACATGGGTCCCCCCTGGGATAGTGAAGGCTAGCCGATTAAGGCGCAGCCACGCTGGAGGCAAATCATTTATCATGGTTCTGTCCACTCTGCTCTATTACAATTAGGCACAATTTGTTTATTTGTTGAATAATTGTTTTATTTTCTTCATAGCTTCTGAATTTCTGTAGACTTTCACTTTGTCTATTACTAACTCCTTTGGGCATGTACTGTATAATAACCTACATGCCTCTCACCATTTTGAGATTAGTTTTCTTTTGGTTTTCTTCTCTCTCATTATCTGTCCCTTGCTTTTTAAGAGGGATATTGAACTACAAACTATTTTCTTTCTCTTCCTTTATGCCTGCTTTCCTGGTTTCTAATCTACTCATAACTCATTCTCTTTTTTTTTTTCTTTCCCTTTTTTTTTTTCTTTTTTTTTTTTGGTATAAATAAGTTTTTGTTCTGAAGTTTTTTTATGCCAAATCCCCCTCCATGATCATTCCATTGTCACATGAGCTTTGCTTATGTTATTAGCTCTTCAATATCTGTATTTTTATTTATATAGTATGGTTCTGTCTTTGGTATGATGGTGGTGGGGAATGGGTGCTCTGTGATTAAATCTTGCTACTTTTTGGCTAATCTGCTGTGTTTTTGTCTTTTAGGTGCTGCAGTGAATCTTGCTCTCGTCACACCTGAAAAGGCCATCAAGCTGGCAGCCAATGACTTCTTTCGTCACCACCTTGCCAAAGATGGGTGCGTTGTGATTTAGGAAATTTTGGGAACAGTAATTTATACATAAATCATCTCTTGATAGTTGTATTTACCAAACACTTGCTGTGTTACAGGAAGGGGTTATCGGTGTTTAACGAGATGTTAGCAGGTTGTGGTGCAGGCATGTGCCAAGTCATCATTACTACTCCAATGGAGATGCTGAAAATTCAGCTACAAGATGCTGGAAGACTAGGTAAGCCTTGCTTATAATATTTAAGGCCACTAGCTTGGTACCACTAGGTGGGTACCCCATATAGGTCTGCCCACATATACCATCCCGTATTGAAAAGTGTTTGTACACAAAGTAAATGTAATTTTGTTTTTGCAGCTGCCCAGCAGAGAATGCCTGGTATCCTGGCTCCCAGTAAGCTGGCTCAGACCAACACTGTTCTGAGCCGCTCTTATAATGTAGTGCCGAGTTCCGCTGCTCAAACTATTTCTGCTACTCAGATTGCCAAAGAGCTACTACACACAGAGGGCATCCAAGGTCTATATAAAGGGCTAGGAGCAACACTCATGAGGTAAGAAATTGTGTATACTAGATGTGCATTTTTAGTGCTTTCTAACCTGTCTAACTCAGCACTGTGTAATGATGTGGTTATCATCTTTGTCTTCAGAGATGTGCCGTTCTCCATCGTGTACTTTCCTCTTTTTGCTAACATTAACCGTTTGGGTAAGCGCTCTGGAGATGATGTGGCGCCATTCTATTGGTCGTTCATGGCTGGCTGTGTTGCTGGTTCGACTGCTGCAGTGGCGGTTAACCCATGTGATGGTGAGTAATGTGTTTTTTGTTTTTTTTTTTTCCGTTTTTTCTCCTCTCCCCCTCATGTCTTCCTGCCCCACTATTTCCTGCTTCTATGCAAGCTCATTTCCTGTTCATATGTTTCAGTGGTAAAAACTAGGCTGCAGTCCCTGAGCAAAGGTGCTAATGAGGAGACCTACAGTGGAGTGCTTGACTGTGTGAGGTAATTATACAAACCACTAATGCTACAAACTTTCGCTGGTTAATATGGCACTGGTTTTTATTTGATGGGCATCAACAGAACATTCTAGGGGAAAGTTAGAAATTGGAGGGTAAAAATGAGCAAAGATGCTGTTTTCTTATGTAGATTAAACAGACTTGAATATTGTTCTAGAATAGCTTGAATAACATTTTAAATATCATTGTGAAGATCATTTAAATATCACATCAAAACTGCTCATTTAAATGCTAGTAGATAATGTAGACTTCCTCTCAGTCTTTGGTAACAGAAAAGGAAATGGTTTGTGCTCTCTCTAATGCTTGTTTTGCAATCTGATTGCAGCTGCTCATATTTTAATAAGCTGTGGCTGAGTTGTTTTGCTCTTTTTGTTTTTATAGCAAGATCATGAAGAAGGAAGGACCATCTGCTTTCCTGAAGGGGGCAGGCTGTAGGGCACTCGTCATTGCACCTCTTTTTGGCATTGCTCAAGTTATGTATCTTGTTGGAGTTGGTGAATTCATTCTGAGCCAAAGGTCATTTAACCTCCTGTCTCCTTAAGCAATCAAGAATTGCCTCAACTGAATCTGTTCTGGGGACGTGAGACACAATCAAAGACTAGAGTTAGATTGACAGCACAGCTGTCAGTTTCCTGAGCCAGTTTCTGGTGTAACTGCACTTCCTGTCTGGTCTGCTCACTCACTTGAGTGCCTGACCAACATTTTGCACTTGTTAGTAAGGCTTTTGCAGGAGGTATGAGATGGTGCTCAACATCCTTCTAGAAGGATTTGTAACTGATTCCCCTCAGTGAGGGACGATGGCGTCACAGACACGTTCATCAAAATGACTTTTCTTTTTTGTGTAGTGTCTGTGTTTTGTAAGTCACTTATTTTTGTGTTGATGAGGCATGCATTGAATGCATTCATGATGGTCACTATTTTTACTAATTACTTCTCATGGTAGCTACAACAGTTTGGGTGGGGGTTTACTTATTGACCACAAGTTCAATTCATTGACATGTTTCTAAACTATGACATTGTGGGCACATGGCTGCTTAGTGGCGCCAGACATATTGAACAGTAAAGTTTTCATTTAAACAGATTTTCTGGACCAGTTAATTTAAAACCTGCATTGGTTGTAGGCGATAGATGCTGAAAAAGGCATGTGCTGCTCTTCATAGCGAGAACTGTATCTAAAGCAAACCATAACACCCTTGTTCTATTATTCCAACATGTTGCTCTACCACAATAATAGTACATATTTACATCAAAAAACAAAAACTCATTTAAAATCTATGGAAGTTCAAGTTAATATCCATAGCACATTCTCTGAATTAGATTTAATGAAATGGCCTGTAAATGCATAGTAAAAGGAGTTACTGAATGAACAATGTGTAACTGCATAAAATAAATAGTATATTTGTAGAATGTCATCTCAGAAATGTGAAGATCAGAAAGTGCCAGTCTGGTTAATATTGATTGGATCAACAGTTCTCTTTAATATTTCCAGATGGTAAGGTATGTTTTAATGTAAGCTGCATCTACCTTCTAAATTCCAGGGTTATTAAACAGTATGGGATTCAGATTGTTTTTGTATCAAGTGTTAAACAGCATAAACCATGGTGTTTGCTATAAAATGTTTCATTAAGACTAACATTTAACAACTTGGTTCAGTTTGTACTTCAAAACACTTCAAAATACACTTCAAAATAAACTTGAACATGTAGCTAGAAAATGAGCTTTTGAGTATCTTTTTTTTATTTTTTCAAAGCAGTTCATATTTAGAAATTGATACAAAACACATGCAATGGAATTTCTGATCATGTGTTGTGCTTTAGACAATGGTAACTCCCTACTACCCTGTATTGAAGTATTACCCAAGGTTTTTGAGAAATATAATTATATGCAACTACATATTTTTTACATTTAACATTCACAGCATGCGTACTGAACGTGTGATTAAATGCACAATGAGGTATCGGTTATCCCAATTTGTGCTCATTTAGATAAAGAACTTTGGATAGTATGATGATTACTCACACAAAGCTGTGCTTAATGTTTCACTGATCTTGATCTATGAATAAGGGGCAGTGCTGTGTTATTATAAAGGACTGAGTGTTTACCAGGGCAAGGGTTTTCACACTGCACTATACAAGCAACATGGCAGTTTTGTGTGGTTTACATTCATGCCACACCACTCAATACTGGACTGTTGCAGTCATCTTTAAATCTTGATTTTGCAATACGGCAGCATGAACTTTAGATAGGATCAACATCAATCACAATCTGCCTAAATGTTTACAGAGCATTACTCAGAACCTGAACTAAACACACATTACTACAGCAAACATGGAATACATTTGCACGTCAAATACCATTCCAAGGCATCAACAGAAAGCAAGCAGTAGCTATTCTTTACACACGATATTTACATTACCAGTCTTTATGTGTAATGCATAGTAACAAGAAGCTGAAAAAAACAAAACAAAATTACCCAATCTTCTCTGCTTGGGTATGTCTAAACTGATCGTACAAATCAGGTTGTAATCATAAATGGTCTCATTAATAAACAAAATAATATAGATGCATGTTAATTCAGTTACACTTTCAATCCATATAGTGGTGAATCAATACAAACACAAACAATTAAACAAAGAATGGAAAGAAGAATTAGAAATCTGCAACAATATCTTACACAACTCTATGCTGAGCCTTTCAAATGAGTTGGCTCAGTGAGGTCAGGACAGATCTACATGAAGTAGGAGACCTGTGAGCATCTATATGACTTCCCTGTTGCTCCGAATACCACAACATAGAACCATACTGAAGATCATACCAATTATCTGCCCACAAAAAAACAGCAATATGTTAGAATAATAACACACATGACACGCCACATATCATTAAAACTCTATATGCAGACACTTTCATGTACGCACCATGATTCCTGCAACGCCAATACCCACATATCCAATGATGAAGAGTTTCTCATTGAAAAAATCCTCTATGGCTTTGACACAGTCCTGAAAAAATAAAATAATGATCAAGTTATTTGAGTTTCTTTCTTGATTAAATATACTATATTGCTAAAAGTTTTGGGACACCTGTCCAAATTGAGTTCGGGTGCTGTTTTTCAGGGGTTGGGCCTGGCCCCTTAGTTCCAGTGTATGTTCCTCTGACTTTCATATCAGGCCCTGATATGGTGCTATAACACTGTTCATTATGAAGTGACATGCAGAGACTGAGGATTGATGGGTCTGTCCAGCTGATACAAATAAAATTCTGGTGCATTTGTGCCACTCCTGTCTGGCTTTAAGGGATCAAGTGACATGAAACATCTCACCATCTGTTCCCTCTATGTTTAACCTCCCTACATGGTGCACTTCTCAGCTGAGCTTCACTCCCTTTCATATTCTTCACCTCACTATCTAGTCATGGCCATCACTGCCATCTGCTGGACATAAGAGTTTATAACAGCTAATATAATTAAAGGAAAACTTTACATAAATGTCATTTCTGGGTACATAAACACCACTTTGCATCATCATAGTGGATCCTAAAAGAATATCTGTCCAACTAACATTGTTTCAGATACTTTGTGTTATAAAGCATAGGGATATAGAAGCTAGATGAACACATAGGACAGAAGTTTAAAAAAAAAAAGAAAGAAAGAAAGAAGGCAGGTAGATAAACATATAGAACTCAATGGTGTTTTGTTCAATATGCCTACACCATGTCTTCTTACTTGGTTTTGTAAATATTTCTTCTTTCATTTAGAATTTTGAAGACTCTATGAGTGGAAGTGCAGCTCAGTTGCTGGGATATTTTGTTCATATATTTTGTATTTCCTGTTCTTTGGGGACCCATGATTGTTTAATTGTTTGTTTCTGAAGTTATTTGGTTTGTTGAGAAGTTGATTCTTCTGTTTAACCTAGTTTTGAGTTTGAGGGGAATTTTGCCTTTTATGCCTTTTTAATTTGTATTAGAAACGGAAATCTGCTTTATTCCGGTTTGTATGCTGAGTTTGCTGAGTTCTTGTCTACCTTTAGTAAGTAGTTACAGAACTCTGGATGCAGGATCTCAATTAAATGTTGGTTCTAATTGCCTGAAGCACTTCACTGAAATGCAGGGCAATCAGTTCAAACATTTACCCTCAAACGTCCTGTAATTGCTTTATCCCGATGAGGGTCACAGTGGATCCTGTCCCGAGAACACTGGGCATGAGGTGAATGGGATGCTAGTCCATCGCAGGGCATTAAGCACACATACACATAATCCTTCACAAAGGCTGCAAATTTATCTTAGCCAATTCACCTACTCGCATGTTTGGAGGTGGGAGAAAAATTGAGAACCTGAAGGAAACCCAAGTGGACAAAGGGGGAACATCAGAAACATCAGTCACCCCTATCAAAGCTGGGACCCTGGAGTCATCAGGTGGTAATAACAGCTTCAAACATTGATTCAAATTATTTTAATTGTAATATCCACAAAAAATATTTTATGGCAGAGAAAGCTCTCACTTAATTTGCTGGAGAAAATGGCCTGAAATAGTTTTTCCAAGTATTTCAAGCATTATCTGATCACAAAATGGCTGCTTGCCTATATTAAAAAATATCTCAGTACTTTATTTCATTGAAAATAAAATTGTTCTCAACTATATGTTTTCCTTAACTCCCCTTTAGCTTGTTAAATCCATTTTTTTTTCTAAGTAAAAATAAGTTATAAGAAATATGAATTTTACTTTAATGAGTTTAAACATAATGATAGCATCTGATGGCACAATTTATGATTTATTAAGTGGATTACTAAATACTAATAAAATGCAACAAGCACAACATAAAACTGTACCTTGCTATTGTCAGGGCATGATAAGACATCAGATTTTCTCTCTGAGCTTCCACAGCACGCAAGCTGTAAAAGACAAACACAAGGGATGCAGCGATTAAATCCTGAAGTAAAGCCAGCTACACTATTAGTTTTGGAATAAAATGATAGACGTACAATTTCATGGTATATGGAGGTGATTGTACTGTTGCCAGTTCCAGTGAGGGAGGCAGTGTAGAAGTTTTGAACATCCTTAATAATCTGAAAAATGTATGACAGAGCACCCATGTATGTCGTTAGATATTATTAGCATTGACACTCGCAGCACTGTTGAGTTGCACGGTGAAGAAATTACCTGATCTTTGTTCAGGAAGCCAAAAACTCCTGCAGCCACCTCTGCACCAAAAATGATCAGCAGACAGGAAAAGAACTAGACAAGAGACAATAGAGTCACATCTACCGTAGGTTTTGTTACCCTAATTTTCACCAAATTTGATTATCTGCCACTTCCCACACACTAGCTAACTTTTCCCCACACAACATCTACCAAATAGTAAAGGTCAGGACTAGCACAGCATTTCCTCCAAAACACATGAAGCCAGCCACCACATATTTTCAAAAAGTTCATACTACATCACAGGAAAGCGTAACACACTAGAAGAAACAGGCTAAGTGCCCTCTTATGCATACATGAGATCACAGCCTGTCATTATTGTCCAGTGACTCAAGTTTAACTTTAATGACTGACAGGGGAATCCCACCCTTAGTACTCCCATCCACAGTCAATGTTGCTTCTTAGACTCCCAGCCACATTTAAATAAATTAAAACAAACATGTTTGTATTGCTCTAGACTGGTCGAAGGTTACTGGAGCGGTACACAGCTCTTACCCACCAATCCAAGAAGACACTGTGACTCCCTCACAGCTCCACAGCACCCAAAGAAACCCACGAGCATCATGATTCCTCCTGCTCCGATCAAAATATACACAGCTGGAAACAGAAAAGAGAGACAAGGTAGCTGGACAGTGGTGTGTTTAAGGAGTTTCTTTAAATTTCCTTTCAGTAAGTTCATCTGTGCAATTCAAAATCTCACCAGAAGACGGCAGCAATAGGACATGCTTTACATGTTTATGCTAGAGCAACAGAGTTCTGAGTGTTTCAGTAAGGGAACGCTGACATGGCAAAAACGTTATTTGCTGATACTTGATACCAATATTACCTGAAAAAACTAAGAAGGAAAAAACGTTTATTCGTGATATTTATTTAATACAGGCCAAAATCAGTCAGATTGCATCCAAATTCAACCTAAATTTCAAAATATTTAACTATGAAAAACACAAAGTGATATGTAACTTATTGTGGTACGGATGTCATATCCACTAGGTCTAATTGTAGTTCATTCTTTGTATTGATATTTCTTCTCTGAACATTTCATCCATGAAATGCTAAAAAAAAAAAACAATTGTGCCTTACAAGAAATTAAAAACAGGAACAAAAAACATCTGGCTACCTTGACTAATGACAAATTATATTCCATTATAAATAGGCACATAATTATATACATAATTCTACCAGGTGTTTGCGGTGAGGTCAGTAAAAATGGAAATCTTTATTTTAAACATTTTGTGGTTCATGTATGACAGGAAGGCAGAACGAGTTTCAGTTTGAATATTATGTACTTCCCTTTGCATAAATAATCTTTTCACAAGGGACCATGAAGTGCAGAAGTGTGGTAGCAGCAGTAAGTCTGCTGATTTACCCCATGCTACAGGCTGCTGTAGGGCTCATCACAGCACAGGCAACACAAAAAACAAACAAAAAAAGTCAAAGGCCCTCATTAAAACAGAGCAACATAAACCAGTCTTTGTATACACAACACACTTGACTAATACGGTCAACACAAGCTTCTCCTGTGATTAGAGACAAACCCTGGATCCTGGAGAGTTTCCTAACCTATTCACACTTTCACTTTCTTCCAGCTCCCAACACACCTGAACCAAGGTTTCAGAACAGAATTAGGTATGTGGAAACTGATCACCGGGGTCAACAAATAAAGTCGTAGAAATGACAAATTTTCTTGAATTGAATTCTAATTCAATTCTTAATTTTAAAGCATTATATTCCTTCATTGTTCACCTCATGCTAAATAACCCCATCTGCTGCACCGTATCCCCTCTGCCGTTAGTGATCGCATCCTGCACCATAGCAACAATTCTCTCTTGCTTTCCTCTGAGGACATTTAAGGACTGCTCTGAAGACACTGTTGCTAGGATGGCATCAAATCTATAACTAAAACCCCTTGCTATCATCTGCATAGCATTTCATCCTGGCTTCAACCATAATCAGTGATGAAAAGTCCAAACTGATTACCTTTAAGGAGTGTGTTTTACACACAGAAATCTATCTACCTCAGTGCAAATGAGCCTCATATAAGATAAGCCTCTTATGTGGCGCTCTCTCAATTAGTCAAATAAATCTCAAACTTGGATAATTATTAGGCATCACTGTCTTGCCCTCTGTTTTCCAACATATCCAGCGAGAACAGTCCTCAAGCAAAAAAAAACATCGCAGCTGGAGGTATATGAAAGGGAAGCCATTTTCCCATATACATTAGATGGCTGCTGAGAAAGGGCTTCATCCACTTCACTCCCTAGTCTAATTAAAACTCAAGGGAGGCACTGAGCTGTTGTTTTCCTTTAGACATGATGAAGAGAGTAAAATGAGTCCACTGTGAGTATAAGAGCTGAAAACATCAGGCCTCAGCTCCTCTCTTCACTTCCTGACTGCCACAGGGACAGAAAACTTGGCACTAGAAGCAGCCACCATTTTAGCCTATATAAACACTGCTCACAGAATTTAAATAAACAGCTCTGCACTGCACATAGATAGAATCATTTATGATGCTTCTTTTTTCAGTACTCAAATTCTGTGGGAATTTACCTGAGTCCTTTGAGAAAGTATGAAAATAAGTGGGTGTCAGTAACATGATGCCTCGAGCATGATGCGCTCCATAGAAAACAGGTGACCAAATGGAAAAACACCTGGGAGGACTGTTGCGTCATCATGCAAATCTTTCTAGTTGGTCTGGGCAGAGTCAGTTCTTGGTAACTTTTATACCTTCTGATCAGTATCAAAATCAGTATGCCAGTGTAGCACGGTCTAGCTATTATTTTTCTACTTAAAATCCGAGTACAGTAAACCTAAACATTACACACTCGTCATATAACACCGAGTTACAACGTGTTAACATATCACTTTAGTTGATGATGATGATAAGAATGAAGAAAGATATATATTGTTCTAGTTTGAGAAATAAAGCTGAAAAAGAGATATGATGATTTAAATGATCAGTGACATAATAATGACAATGTTCTATAATTTGCTTTTAATTCAATAATAATGCTACAAAACAGCTATCAAACTGTAGTATTTCCATTCATTTATCATCAGTAGTTGGCTATCCTAGATCTGGAGTTTATCCCAGGACCACTGGGTTGGTGAGACAGGTATACTTCCTGGTTGGGACTCCAGTCCATTGCAAAGAAATGTTCACAAACACATTCACACAGACATTCCCATATTTGGGCAATTTAGAATAGTCAATTTATCTACCAGCAAGTGGGAGGTAGAGTAAAAACACACACAGTTGCAGGAGAACATGTGAAACTTCACAGTCAGTAACCCTTGCTCAGGATTGAACCCAGGACCACAGAACTGTGACGGGGAAATACTACTACATAGTTGATGCACTGACTACTCCCCATCTTTTTACCTAGAACATCATACAATATCACCACAACATTTTTACCTTTAATAAAAGTGTAAAGTCAATTGTAATGAACTTTACTATAACACTTCACACCCACAAATACCCTGTTCTTTAAATAAAAAGAAAACTACAAAAACAGATGATGCATCTTCAGTTTCACATCTCATATTCTCATTTTGATATGTCAGCCTGATTTTTACAGAACACAGAAGTGAATCTGCCATCCGCAGCCTGTAACAACAAGCCTGTCCCTTTATTTAGATGTCATAAAGTGCCAGAGTCTAAAAACTAGTCTGAAACAACCTCTTCGCAACTTGAAGACTAATAGACCAGAGATCAAGATTTATGAGGTAAGTGGATGGAGGTCCACAGCCCATGGCTCTAGCTCAGCAGTCCCGTGTTCCTCTGAGAGAGTGCCGAGGAGAGTCAATAAGAAAATGATCCCATTGTAACTCACAGGGCACCGCTATGTGTAATGTCCTTTGAGAAATACCCTTTAGCCATTAGCTGGATTTATAAGTGTCCCATTCATCATGCCTGAGCCCAATATTGACCCTCCATTCCCCATTACAGCACCACAGCAGCTCTGCCAAACAGTAAAACAGTTTATTAGTCCTGTCATTATATATGCCTCATTTCTCAGATTCAGTAGCAGGTCATCATACCGAGATATTTCAGCAGAAATAATACTACATATATAGAAATATCAATAATGCTTTAACATCTTTTGACAATCAAGTGTTTTGACAGTTGGGTTACTTGAGGCCGTTCACCTAAATGAAGCCATCATGTGCCTTACGTTACTGTCTGTGTGGATTTTAACATCTTCTCCCTGTATCTCCCTAGTTGGTGAATTTTGCTATGCTAAAACCTTTAAGCTGAATGTGAATAAGTGTGCAAATGTGTTTGTACTGTGCCATGTAATGGACTGGCATTCCATCCAGGGTGTTTTCCCCTGTTCATTGATCAGTAAATCTGGTAGCATACTACACCTCATCTGGCTTTCAGTAAGTTCTGCTGGCTGTCCACAAAGTCAGAAACCAACAGGAGTTAAACAGTGGGAAGACTGCAATGGATACAGATGAAAAGGTAGAGATAGTGCTTCTTGGTGCTAGAGGCCAGTGTATGATACAAAAAAACTGAAACTGAAAGGGAATTATCATGAAGCTGAACTGCAAAATGTGGGAATCAATGACATCTTTAGGTCATACTTTCACCCCAGTAATGGTCAGTAATGGAAGACATTTTGTTATGCCGTGTTATTCAGTAGATTTCTGTTCAGCTTCATAATTCTTTGATAGGAATACTGGCACCAGGATGATGGCTGTTATAGCTCATTTGAGACAAACAATGAGGTGCCTTGTGAGCTGAACACACCAAGGTTGAATCTGCATGTCTTGGCCTGGTTTAAAATTTATATCTCATTCTATGGTTTAGCTAAGAAACCGGAATGCCACATAAAATCCCAAAATCCCACTTAATCACATAAAATCACGGTAGAAGATCTACAGATGTAAAATATACTTCACTATGTGATTGTGTAACATCATAACATTCGTTTTTCCCAAAGCATAACTTTGAAGATGTATGCTACTCACCCAAAAAGAAGGTTTCAGGAGCTCCATCTTCTTTCAGTAATGAGGCTATATGAGGATCAAACCTTAGCCAAAGTCCCACTGCTAACACCAAAGAACCAGAGAGCTGGACACCAAATGAGAAATGGTTATAGGTATCAGTTTGAAGATTGTATTGTCAATCTTTCTTCTGACACATTTATTTATTGGGCATAATATGCATACTTGAAATATTTGTGGAGCAAAAAAGATGATCATACCTTCTACCAACATGACACCTCTATCAGAGACAGACTAAATAAAATCACCTAAAATATCTTAATTTAGTCTCAATTAGAGTCAACCGGGATCGGTTTTCCTATAAAATAACCCCCAGTTGATTCCACTTGAGATACATGTACCACTTGTGGCAGTGTCATGACATACAATAAAAATGTGGATCAACAATTTGTCAATTGCACAAGTAATGCTAGCTAGTTCACATAAACTAACTTGCACCATACCTGTATCGGCATATTATCGTAATAACCTATATGAACCGAAGCTGAGAATATTAGAGTAATAGAAGTGAAATGGATGACATAACATTTTGTACTAATTTCCTGCTAATATCCTGCAGGATGAGATTAACAGTATTCCCTAATCTCAGTGGCCTCTTTAGCAGGATAATGAACCGTGCCCACACTGCAAAAATTGTTCAAGAATGGTTTGAGGAATGACAAAGAGTTCATGGTGTTGACTTGGCCTCCAAATTCTCCAGATCTCAGTCTGATCAAGCATGTGTAGGATGTGCTGGACAAACTGAGGCCACCTCACAACTTACAGGAATTCTGCTGCTAAGGTTTTGTTGCCAGATACCACAACGCACCTTTAGAGGTCTTGTGGAGTCCAGGCCTCTGCAGATCAGAGCACAAGGGGGACATACACAATAATCATGCAGGTGGTTTTAATGTTATGGCTGATCGGTGTATATACACACACTTAGAGTCATTAACGTCTGTGCATCTGCTCATCCATGCTATTTTCTAATAATTTAGTCATGTAGCAGTAGCGCAATGCATAAAATCATGCAGATACAGGTCAAGACCATCGGTTTCTATAGAATCCGCAAACCAGCCCAACAATCCTATCATGGTTAAAATCGCAGAACTCTGCATTAGAAAAGATTAGTGCTATGTTGTCTAAACAAAATCAAAACACATGTTCTACTGTAATAATATTATTACAGTATTTACTAATGATAAGCGGTTAGATTACATTTATGTTCAAACCTCTTAGTTCTCCATCCACCTCTTAAAGTTCTTTAGTCATAAAAATCCTTAAGTGGGACTGCAAAAGATGTGATTTTTTTGTTAATGTACGCTGGCTCCAGTAGAACAGTAAAATGTTATTCTCACCATATTTGTTTAGTCTGTCTGTGGGAAGTTTTTTAAACACATGTTCTTAGCCCAAGTGCACTTGGACTTTGTCTGCAGTGTTTCAACACACAGCCTGCCTTATAACATCAGTGAAATGGATTAGGCTTTAGACTCAGGTTTGACCTAATATGCTTCTGTTTTTCTAAATGCCTGAAAGGACACCAAATACCAAGAATACCATTTTGATAATTCCTCAATAAGTACAAATCAAATCAATATTACCCTCAGCAAGGAGTAGCATTCCAAATAAATGGGAAACCTCTCATAAGGTCATCCTGCCACTCCCCCACTGTCATCATCAACAAGCAGGCTGTGCCAGTCTCACAGGACTCTGCTGTCACTCCTGCTGGAACTCTGCAGCCCTGGCATTCACCCCACCAAGCTACTATGCCAAGTGGCCAAGACAACAGTTCACTTCTCTACCGTACAAATTTCAAGACAAAGGCATTGCTGTCAATTGTTTAGACATCAATACAGAGATAACCAATCACCCCAACAAAACCCTTCATTACAGCATTCTTACACTGACCACTTGCGCAAATCTAACGTAACCCTTTCATTAGTGTGATGATAAAATCACCATGCCAGAGACAGTAGGAGGAGCAGAAACTGTACAAGGTTGGTCATTGGAAGGTTATAACATGAACTGGAGTATATGGATTAACTGCACTGCTCCATACAGCAAAGATTAGTCTGGGACTGTAAAAATAAACCCTAATGATTTCATAATTAAAACATTACCCTTTAATTACTCCTTCCTAATGTGCATGTAACCATGTAATGGAATGGTCAGCCCAGAGTCCAGATCTAGATCCAGTTACCAAACTGGAAGAGCCTTAAAGAAGAGTGGACCAAGATCATATCACAGCAGAATGAGAAACTAGTAATGTCCTGCAGATGTCATTCAAATCAAGAGCCTCTACACTTCCTAGTAATTGTTGAAGTGCCTTGGTTATTTTTAAAACATGCTGGTAGAACAATGGTACACCCACAGATAATATCCCTTCAAATTTTGAGCGATGAAGAATTTACATCTCCACTATATATTTAGACACACACACACACACTAAAATAACACACAGAAAATAAAGATAGCTAGTCACATTACAAAAATGGCTGTTGCATATGTTATTTTAAGATTTCTAAACGACTACCGTGATTCATTTAAACACAAAAACTGCCAGTAAACCCAAACCTGAAGTGAACCATGAAGTTTCCATCAGTCATAGGCAAAATAAAAGCTATTTTCTTCTTGACATGTGACTTACTGCATCACAATACTCTGTACTTGGGTAAATCACCTACTGTATTGCCGCAATACACTGCTTCATATGGGTAAACTAGGTGTTTGTTGGCTAAATATGAACATTTTAAACTGACACCAAAAAACCAACTGGTTCTGAAACCAAAACTACAAACTACATTAAGAACACTTTAGCTGATTGTTAAACAACCAAACCCTAACACTTTATAAGCGCAGAATCTTGAGGTACTTACACAAAACACACAGAAATATTCTCAAGTCAATATAGTAGTAATTAAGTGATCATTGATTCATGGCAAAAATTGATGAATGAACAATTAACCATGAAATTTTACACACAAGGTTATCTGCATGTAATAATATCGGAAATTACATTTCCATTTAAAAGCTATAAGCAAATTACATCTTTAAGAAATATGAATAAATTAGACTAATTAATTAGGCTGTTCTTTCTCTATTAATCTCTTGATCTACAGTCTACCATCATTTAAACTTTTATCATTTAATGGATGTCCAGTGATGTGTAATGACACTTAAGCCATTAGGTGACGATGTTATAATTTCTCAGGTAAATGCACTCCTGGACATAGGTGTGTAAATTTACTTTAAAAAGATTTTAAAAGACCCATTAGTGGGAACTGAGTGACTATGACTACGACTTTAGTTAAGCAGGAAATGTCACAATAAACTAACAGCAACTCACTAGCCAGGAAACGGTTGTGTAAATACACAGAAAATTGAATTATTTGTTTTATTCTTTTACTCTATTCCTCATCATAGTGAAGCAATAATGTGAGGAGCAGCTTATAAGCAGCACTGAGCTGGACTAAAGTGAGAGGACTACATCAAATCCTCCAGTGATGAACTAACACCTAAACTGCTCATATTCACGTTTACACTTCATTCCAGTTGTATTTTTGTGACACCTTAAATGACATAATGTTGGTGGAAATTCAGCATGGGGAAGCATGAAGAAGGTTAAATTCAGGACTCTCCATTAGAAATTTCCCTATGCTAAAAACAAACACAGTCCTGGCAGAATTCCCAGCGCTATTATAGTCACAACAGTCGGTCTTATACACTACAAATATAAACAAAGACGGATAAAAATGTTGCACTAGGCTCCTGTCACAAACAAGCAGTCTGTAAATCATAAATAAACAACTGAATGATAGTTACACAAGCGGTGAGATCTACAGTCACATATCTTCTGATCCCAAACCTAATTATCATCAGAGGCAACACAAGGCTCAGATTCTGATACTACTACTACTATTACTACTACTGGGAGGGTGAAATCATGAGAATATTCTTGTCGGTAGGCTGCTTAGAAACCTGAAAATATCTTCCATGCTTCATAAACAAGATGAAATGGAGATATGTGAATCTCACAGACAGACATGGGCAGTTGATGCGGTGTCTGTGCGGCGGTTAGCCCGGTTAGCAGTGTGGTCCATACACCTGTCATGCCTTAACCTCATATCCCTCAATTCAATACCCGTTTATTCCGCCTGAAATGGTTTAGAAGTGAAAAGCTCACCCAGAATATGAAGTTGAAGATGAAAAGCAGGTATTTCACGCATTTCGTGCCTCCTTGCACTTTGCCCATTTTGGCTGTTCGGCTCGTGCGTCCTCCGTTTCAAATCGCAGGGTTAATGTCCAACTCGCGAGAGGAGATTGCGGGAAATTTCTCAGTCACACACTGTCTCACTCCTGTGAGCAAGAGCGCGTGCGACTTCGTTCCCTGTAAGCCCCGCCCACCTGCTCCCCACCCCATGTTCATACTCCATTAGCGCTTAGAGTTAAACATTAGACACAGTGGAAACTGTTCTCTGCATTTTACTTTGCATTTTAATTTGCATATCCTCATTCATTTTCTATTTTATCAAATACCCCTTACACACAGGTCAGGTTTAGGTATACTAAATGTGACTGTGCTAAGCTAGATAGATAGATAGATAGATAGATAGATAGATAGATAGATAGATAGATAGATAGATAGATAGATAGATAGATAGATACTTTATTGATCCCATGAAGGAAATTCTTGTTACAGCAGCTTAGACAGCAAGACGCAACACACACAAAAATATAAAATGTAAAATTATATATATATATCAGTCCACTCAGTCCATTGCTGTTCACTCTGCTGACTCACAACTGTGCAGCAATGCACAGCTCTAATCATATCATCAAGTTCGCCAATGACACGACCGTGGTGGGTCTCATCAGTAAGAACAACGAGTCAGCGTATAGACAGGAGGTGCAACAACTAGCAGCCTGGTGTAAAGTCAATAACCTGTCTCTGAACGTCGACAAGACTAAAGAGATGGTTGTTGACTTCAGGAGAGCAAAGAGTGACCATTCTCCACTGAACATCGATAGGTCCATCATGGAGATCGTCAAGGGCACCAAATTCCTTGGTGTTCACCTGGCGGAGGACCTCCCCTGGTCACTCAACACCAGCTCCATCACCAGGAAAGCCCAGCAGCGTCTCTACTTCCTGCGAAGGCTGAGGAAGGCTCATCTTCCACCTCCTATCCTGACCACCTTCTACAAAGGGACCATCGAGAGCATCCTGAGCAGCTGCATCACTGCCTGGTTTGGGAATTGCACCATCTCGGACCGCAAGACCCTTCAGCGTATAGTGAGGACAGCTGAGAAGATCATCGGAGTGATCTCTCTTCCCTCTATCACAGACATTTACTCCACACGCTGCATCCACAAAGCTAACAGCATTGTGGATGATCCCACACACCCCTCACACACACTCTTCACCCTTCTGCCATCCGGAAAGAGGTACCGAAGCATTCGTGGAAGTGTTTGGGAACGACAGCAACTCAGCCACGAAGTGGTAGGCCACGTAAACTGACGGAGCGGGGTCAGTGGATGCTGAGGCGCATAGTGCGAAGAGGTCGCCAACTTTCTGCAGAGTCGATCGCTACAGACCTCCAAACTTCATGTGGCCTTCAGATTAGCTCAAGAACAGTGCGCAGAGAGCTTCATGGAATGGGTTTCCATGGCCGAGCAGCTGCATCCAAGCCATACATCACCAAGTGCAATGCAAAGCGTCGGATGCAGTGGTGTAAAGTGTAAAGTTTGGTGGAGGGGGGATTATGGTGTGGGGTTGTTTTTCAGGAGCTGGGCTTGGCCCCTTAGTTCCAGTGAAAGGAACTCTGAATGCTTCAGCATACCAAGACATTTTAGACAATTCCATGTTCCCAACTTTGTGGGAACAGTTTGGAGCTGGCCCCTTCCTCTTCCAACATGACTGTGCACCAGTGCACAAAGCAAGGTCCCTAAAGACATGGATGACAGAATCTGGTGTGGATGAACTTGACTGGCCTGCACAGAGTCCTGACCTCAACCCGATAGAACACCTTTGGGATGAATTAGAGCGGAGACTGAGAGCCAGGCCTTCTCGTCCAACATCAGTTTGTGACCTCACAAATGCGCTTCTGGAAGAATGGTCAAAAATTCCCATAAACACATTCCTAAAACTTGTGGACAGCCTTCCCAGAAGAGTTGAAGCTGTTATAGCTGCAAAGGGTGGACCGACATCATATTGAACCCTATGGATTAGGAATGGGATGTCACTTAAGTTCATATGCGAGTCAAGGCAGGTGAGCGAATACTTTTGGCAATATAGTGTATATATACCGATCAGGCATTATGAGCACTGAGAGGTGAAGTGAATAACACTGATTATCTCCTCATCATGGCACCTGTTAGTGGGTGGGATATATATAGGCAACAAGTGAACAAGTTGATGTGTTAGAAGCAAGAAAAATGGGCAAGCATAAGGATTTGAGAGAGTTTGACAAGGGCCAAATTGTGATGGCTAGACCACTGGATCAGAGCATCTCCAAAACTACAGCTCTTGTGGGGTGTTCCTGGTCTGCAGAGGACAGTATCGATCAAAAGTGGTCCAAGGAAGGAACAATGGTGAACCGGAGACAGGGTGATGGGCACAGATTGTCAGACTTCTCATGCCTTGCCAATCATAGTATAGCTGCATATGGGCTACAGTCAGTAGAATATCTATAAAGTAGATCTCTGTGAGAGGTGCAACGGATACAATTACTGAAACTGACAATGTACACTGTGGGAGTATCTAATGAACTGGCTGAAATAAAATATAGGCTGCAAACATCGATCAACCATAACATTAAAACCACTGACAGGTTAAGTGAATATTATTGATTACCTTCTTACAGTGGTACCTATGAATGGATATTTTAGGCAGCAAAAGTTGTCCAAGGAAGGACAACCTGTGAACCAGCAGCAGGGTCATGGCTCACTCATGCTCGTCAGGAGAGAAGGCTAGCCTGTCAGAGGAGCTGCAGTAGCACAAATTGCTGAAAAGGTTAATGCTGGCTATGACAAAAACCCACATAGCAGACGGGTCTGGGCCAGATCTGGCATTAAGTCGACACTGCTGGCTGAGTGCTGGCATGGCAAGTGGTATGTCAGATGCGGCCAGATGCGGACCAGGTCTGGCAGTGATGGCACTGTTTATATGATGGCATGCCAGATGTGGCCCGGTTATGGTTTGGCATGCCAGATAAGGTGTATACCTTAAGGTGTACAAACACACAGCTTGCTGCGTTTGGGACTATGTAGCCACACAAGTACCCATGCTGACCTCTGTCCACCACTGAAAGGGTGGTGGTGGCGGCTCAAGTGGTTAAGGCTCTGGGTTGTTGACCGGAAGATCAGGGGGTCAAGCCCCAGCACTGCTAAGTTGCCACTGTTGGACCCTTGAGCAAGGTCCTTAACCCTCTCTGTTCCAGGGGTGCTGTATCATGGCCGACCCTGTGCTCTGACCCCAACCTCCAAGGATGGGATATGTGAAGAAAGAATTTCACTGGGCAGTAATGTATATGTGACAAATAAAGGCTATTTCTTTCTGTCTGATCCTCTAGGCAATGTTCGGCTGGGAAAACTTGGATCCTGGCATTCAAGTGAATGTTAATTGCATAAACATTGTTGTAGACCAAGTACCTCCTTTCATAGCAAAGGTATTCTCTAATGGCAGTGGCCCCATACAGCATAATAATGTGCCCTGCCACACTGCAAAAACTGTTCAGAAATGGATTCAAAAACATGACAAAGTGTTCAACATGTTGAATTGGCTGCCATATTCCTTGAATGTCAATCAAACTGAGCAGCTGTGGGATGTGTTGGACAAACAAGTGGATGAATCTATGGATGCTCCACCTCAAACCTTACAAAACTGAAGGATCTGCTGCTACCTTGGTACCAGATACCACAGCACACTTTCAGTGGTCTTGTGGAGTTGTGGAGCAGTTTTGCCAGCAAAAGGGGGCCCTCCCACATAATATTAGGTAGGTGCTTATGGCTAATTGGTGTATATGAGTAAAATAGATTCACTGCTGTTAAACTGACTTTGTGGCTGACCAATGTTTGTTAATTCATGTTAAGGCAATGTTTAAGTTACATATGGACTGTACATGTGGCTTATCATTTACACGAACTATCATGTCAGTCAAGTATAAGAATCTGAGGTCCCTTAATACCAACTGAGCACTGAATTAATGCAATCTATTTCAGTATTGTTGCACCCCTCTATTACCACAATTTATGCAACTTATGTTTCCTGCATGATAATATCCTGACAGATCTCCATTAATTATGTGATGCAGTCATGTCAACATGGGCCAGAATATTAGATGAATGTTTTCAACACCAGTATGGGTAGTGGCTGGTGAGTGAAAAAAATCAGAGTTGGACTTGGCTTTTGTGCTGCATAACCCAATTGTCCTTGAGCAGCAGATCATGGACTCATGAATGGACATTCTCCTTCAGGACTTTCTGTAAAGAGCAAAGTTCATTGTTCAGTAAAGTATGGCAACTTGCCCAGGGCCTGAAGCCGTGAAGCAGCTACACATCATCACATGAACGTTGACCTTCTCTGAGAAAAGCAAGGCCTGCAGTTCTTTAGATGTTTGGCTGGGTTCTGTTGTTCCTTCTTGGATGTGCTCTTGGAGGAATTTTGGTAGGCCAGCCACATCTAAGAAGAAAAATTCCCCCATTAGGAGTTAATTGCACCATTTTGTGTCAACTCTAGAGACTGTTGTGTGTTGAAAATGCCAGGAAATCAGCAGTTTCCGAAAAACTCCAAGCAGCCTGTCTGGCACAAACAAGCCTGCCATGGCCAAAGTCACTTGCTTTAATCACTTTCTCCCCATTCAGATGTATGTGAACATTAACTGAAGTTCTTGACCTGTATCTGCATAATTTTGTGCACTATGCTGCTGCTGCATGCCTATGGTTGGATAATTACAGGTATGAGATTATATCCAGATGTTCCTTATATAGTTTCATATATTAGAAAAAAAACCTTGTTACACCTCCTCAGAAACACTTTGTTGCCCAGCCAATTAATTATTTGATGTTTTATTAGCAACTGCCAAAAGCCCTGTTTCCCTAATATTAATTTAATTAAATCTGAGTAATAAGCCAAACACAGTGCTCACATGCTTCTGAGGCTACTGCGGCTGTAGGACATGATACCAGTCATTTGAAAAAAATATATTATATATTGCACAAGTCAACATAATGTGCTTTAATTACCTTTGCTTGACAGTTGCTAGAACACGTAATGTGTCAAGGAATACACAAAGAAAACCCAACCACCATTTTAATATGCTTTTAATCTCTTTAAACCCAGAGTACATGTACCATGTGTCAGTTGTTTGTTCCTCTGATTCAGAACTAATCTTATCCCATACTTCAATGTTCTTCTTGTGTGAAAGCATTGACTCTTCTCTCAAGAATAAGTCTCCCCCTAGTGGCTCAGTGTGTCAAGTGCTCTTCACAGATTATGAAGCCTGGATTTTCTATAAACTGTAAATTTGACCTTAAATGCATATCTAAAGGCCTATATTGTGTATATATAATGTGCAAGTAAAGAAAGAAGAAAAATCATACACTTAAACTTTTTCAAAAACTGTGACATTACAGAATGTTTTCATGTTTCTTATAAAAATAATCATGAACATTCTGGGATTTATTTTTTTTTGACTGCAGCGAAAAGTTTCCCAAGAACCAGTTTTCCAATTTACATGGAGTGTACCTATGAAATGTGATCAATTTTTAAATGCAAAAACAAATAATGATTTCATTTGGTTTTTCTCTTTTCTTTTTTTAAATACAATTTTACATCATTAGAAACATTTCATTTCATTATTTCTGAAGGCATATTTGTTATGCTTTGTATGTGTGAGATATATAATGTACATCTATAACAATTCTTGTAAACAGCTTCAAATGTGCTGTACTAATCTTTTTTAGTATATATTATATTTACATGCACATAGAAGTAAAAAAAAAACAGTGACTATTCAAATATTCTAATCCACAGTAAAGATTGGGTTTTAGTTTTTTTCATGTAACAGATAAATTAGCTGAATCAGCGTTAGGGGGCGATGCTGTGCCTTTCATAAATGTACACTGCTTTCCATTTCAGTATCATGTGAGCAGTCCAGTTATGTTCTGTAGGATTTTCTAATATATTGTATATAACTGTTTCTACCCTTCCTCTGATAGATTCACCTGGTTACAATCAAATCCTCAAATCATCGTAATCTCATTACCCTTTCATGGAGACTGATTTTATCCTTCCACATGGGAGATGTTCTATAAACAATTACACCTTAGTTTGTTTATCTTGTAAAAAGTAAATGAGAATAAAGAAATTACATTTATAATCAAGTCACTGAAGGCTCATGTGTATTCTCACACATGCCTCATCTCCCAGTTAGGCTGTGATTAGTACTGTTTTGATCTGCAATGCATGGTGACAAAAGAACAGGAAATCCTGTGCCTACTGCTCATTCATCAAAGAATATTATTCATGCTGCCATCAAAGAGAATGAGAAATGGGGTTGAAGCTGCATGCCTTCCCTCTTCTAAGCTGACTATTCGTTGATTTAATATATATTGTGTGTGTGTGTGCGCGTGGGAGAGAGAGAGAGAGAGAGAGAGAGAGAGAGAGAGAATGTGGAGATCTGTGTGGGCATGGTGGAAGACTTTGTTTAAAATATCCTGGTAACCCTGGCCCATGGCATGACCCTGCCAATCACACAACACAAACAAGAGTTGACAAAGTGTGTCATTAGTAACCTGTAAACCTAACAGTTGTGTCTCTGAGTAAAAACGATCTGTGATCTTTGACATTAGATATCCAAGTGGTAGGATTCCAGGTCCTCAGGCGTGACCTCATCATTAGGTCATGGTCCTGACTTTTGACATGCCGTCTTCCTGAGTACTTCAACATGGCAGATAGCATACCAATGCAAAGATCAGATCTTTTTTCAAACTGCCAAAACAAACCAAAATGGCTGATTAGAAGGCTGTTTATGATGTCTGGAATTTTTTTTTATCAAAAATAATGTCCTAGACAGCTTGATTTGGCAGATCAGCTCATTCCTGAACCTCTTTGTTAGCTCTAGTGAGCCATGGAACATTTTTAAAATTTCAATAAATCTCCATGTGTTTCTCCCTCGTGCTTAAAAGAAATATACCATCTGGAGCAGGGTGTGAGGTAGATCTGACCATACTGATTCTGTCAAACCAAGTTTAAGTTTCTCTCCCGGAGAGTCGCTTAACATGCGTTGTTCATATTTTGAGGCAGCATAAAACACATAGCAGATATTTTTTTGTAAAATGTGCCTCACACATGGTGTCATGGAAAGGTCCACAGGTCATAGGATGTAAACAAATCCTCAAATAAATAAATGGAGAAAATATTTGAAAATAATCCTTAATACTTTTACCTGTGCTGCAGTATTATATCATCATAATATTTTCCATCTAATAAGCATAGAACTTTATAGATCTCATTAAGTCCACAGTACAAAGAAAATATTAATGTTCCAAATTTAATAAATAACAATAGCAATAACAATAACAAAATATGCATAACACATGCAGTCATCATAAACAAGCATTTTCATTCTCTGTAATCTCTGTAGTCAGCAATATCAACTAAGCATGTCCATCAAGAAAAATAATAGGATACTAATGTTGTGCTACAGATTTCATCACATGGCTTGATATAGACTCTCATAAGGCCATAAAATTATTAATAGTAATAAGGCATATAAAATGAATGCCTTGTTCATAAACTTTTTATTGATGGATTTATTTGATGGAATGGGGTTTTTTTTTTATTGTTATTGGGTTTGGAAAATCACAGGTATAATGACATCAACATACAAGTTAACCTTTATATGGCAGACTGTCATTGTCTCCACGACTTGCGGCTGAGAACACACACACAGGCTACGTTGATCCTAATAAGTCTCCAAGCCACCAGGTTCTTAAAAGAAGTCAATGCTCTCACAAATGTGTGTGAGTTGGTGCAGTATGAGTTCCAGTGGCGCACATCAATCCCCAGACACCCAGAGCCCCCGGTTCTGGCCCCGCTGCACACCGTTTCGAAAAAGTACTGCTTTTTCTTGACGTCATTGATGCTGACGTCAGGCAGCACGGTTACCTCGTTACCCGAGATGTCTGTTGCTTTTGTCTTATTACCCACCCAGAAACTGACGCTCTCACACACTGAGTAAACGCCACGACTCTGTGGCTGTCCTGCTCGCCTTTTTGTCCTGTCCTTTGAACCCTGATGTTCTGAAGGCTCTGAATCAGGGGGTAGTTCACTGAAAAGCACACGAGGCGACCGGTAGCGCCTCTTGTTGAAGAGTTTGGGGTCCACTGTGGGCGTGGGGTCAGCCGACTGCTCATGCTTGCTGTCCTGTGGGCAGATATCGCCCGCTCGCAGTGCCAAATTGTGGCTGCAGAACAGGAGCAGCAGAGCTAACATGGACCACCGCATGGGCACACCAGGACCTGGAGGGAAATATAACCACAATTAAAATAAAAGTGTGTTAGATACACTGTAATTATTGTATATTGGTATAACAGTTTGCCAGCATAAGGCATCGTGAAGTAGCTATGTAGTACTATTCCAGAGAATCACTTCTTGTGCCTTATTAAGCTCGCTGTTAAACATGTTGCTCTGACTGTTATTTATTACATTCTTTGTAATATATCAGATGCTAGGTTTTTGTGTAACACAGATAGATATCTACAATGATCAGCACAGTGCTACACCTGTACATATAATAAATGTCAACATCATATTTAAGGAATTTTATCATATTTATCAATTTAGTCCAATAATGAAACACAGTAAAATATTATTTACATTTCTTTACAAATATAAACTATGAATTAAATCATATGTAACCATCTACACTAATCGTGTTGCACAAAACCCCCAAATATAAGAGCAGGTCAATAAAAAAGGAATCTAAATCATTACATAGGTTTTTAAAAGATTTCCCTTGGAAAACTGTAGGTAAGTAAGTGGTATGGTCACATCAGTGGTATGTTCACCTCGGCTTTACACAGATATTGTGCAAAATATGAATGATATGGTCTGTGTATGGTTTAGAATTTTTTAAAAGCCAGATAAAAGATACAATATGTAGGAAGATGAAATGGTTTCCATTTACAGCATGCACTGTAGTCTATGAATTTCTCAGCATTTGTAAAACAGGGCTGTCTACTCACTGTATTTTAACTACAGTTTACATTGCATTAAAAAAGCAAAGAGAAAAAAAATCTTGTGATATGAGGAAAACGCTGATATTAAGTTGGATGGTTTTCATCCTATTCTGTATTGACTAGAGTTTGCCATATAGAATTTGTCCAAAACCTTTACAAATCACAGAATAGTATTAATTCTTTGCATCTGTGTGTTGAAGAAGGTCACAGTCCAAAATGAAAAGTATGTTACTCAGGAAAATCACACTTCAACAGACAGGCAGTTTTTTTTAGCAGGTGCTTTACCACTAGTGAAGTGGCATTCAGGTGTGGACTCTGTATACCTGTGAGACGTGTCCAGGTGAACTCGTCTTTCCTGTCTGACCTCAGGGGGAGTACTTTGGGTTCATCATGATCTGAGCAGTCAGTGTCAAGTCATTAGCGCCTACAAGCTCTCTGCTTCTGAAAGACAATAAACCCAATTAGCTAAATATCTGAGCAATTCTAAAATACAAAATTCCTCACAATTCATTCATTTATTCCTCTTCAGCAACCACATTATCAAGGTCTGGGTCATTGTACATCCATACATCCAAAGCCTATCCCAGAAGCCCTGGGCACAAGGCGGGTATTTTCTCATTTTCAGTATATTACAAATATTTATTTGACACTCATAACAGATGAATGAATCATGCTTTAGCTGGGGATAAAAGCTCTAAATCAGCTTTTCACTGCCGAAATAACACAAAATTGCTATAGTCATTTGAACCATACATCACACTGTTGTGACACTCAAGCAATTATAAATTAAAGTAGTACAAATAAACTCCATCACAACATTCAGTCTTATCAGTCTTATCAGTCCAATGCCACGTATGCAGAGTATGAACCATGGTTTTCCTTCCATTGTTAATATAAGGTAGCTTACTTGTGTGTCTGCATTTGCGGCTTTGCTTAGTCGGTCTAGGAAAACCTAGGTGCTGACCTAGCACTCATTAACTGGAATGCAGTCTAGTTAAATCTAGTGAAAGCATTCTGTCTAGCAGGGCCACCAATGGTCGTGGCGACACGTAGAACCTAGAGGATTCAATAATCACCCTCCAAAACCACAGCCCATTTTCATATGGTAACAGTTCCACAGTTTCCCACTGGCACACCTTTCAAAAGGGAAATGTGAACCCCTTCAGTCACAACCACACACACACAAACCACACACACATTCTTATCTGCAATCATAGGCCTGTGAAAGCCACCGCCTAAAGGAAAACCCTCCATGAGCATTCTTCTGTGAAAAACACATGGATAAATTGTGGCTTCGCGTTGGCTCTGATCCGACAGCCTATGACACCCAGCACCAGCCTTCACAAAACACATTCGGTATCACTGACTACAACATTTATTCAAAATCTCACACTCTATATGTCATCTCTTATTCATAGCCCTGCAAGATGCTAGGATCCTTTCCATAGGGGTGGCAACTGAGAAAGTGTTTACCATTGGATGATGAAAAGTACATCTGAAAGAAAGCATACAATGTCTCATGAAGCCAAAGTGCAGATTTAAAAATGTAACAATATTTCAAAATATCATTAGGAACTGCTGGTTCACATTCCTGACACATGAATCGGACTTGATATACATTCTAATCTTATTCTGCTACAACAAGTTCATCACAAATAATTATGCAGCTTCTCTAGCTTTGCACAAATCACTTGGTACCCATAGATTTTTAAAGTAAATTTGACAGACCTTGAGCTCCTTCCTTATTGCATCTATTAATTATCGTTTGTGGAAAAGCAAGTCTAAAAACGCACACATACACATACATATACATCTACATATTGATTCACATGGAAATCTTTTAATAAGACCTGGTGGCACTGAGCTGAATTTCAATCTTCCCTTTCCTGATGTTCCTACCTATTCATCATGTTATGGAGAGATAAGAATAATCTTGTAAATAAAGCGTAGAGCAATTTGGGGTATATCTACTAAAAGACCAATATTCATTTCAGTTCTATAGTCATGAAATCTAAAATGGTGTAGTTTCTTTCTGTCTCATAGTGTGATATCAAGTATTCTACCAGGTCAGCTAAAGCCAGATAGGTTTTAAAGTAGTGTGCAGTTTTCCCCACACACCTGTGCTACATCTCCAAAAGTAGACAAGCGGTAAACTCTGCCATGGGAAGTCTTGTCAATCTGGAATGTGCAGGACAACTTCCCCTGTCAGGCAGGCAGGTCAGAGGTGTTGCGCGTCTGTCTGCATGTCTGTGTGTGGTCTGCATTGCTACAGGTCCGGTAACAGTCAAATCTGGTTTGACACTGATTCAATGTGGCAGGGATAAAATGTTGATATATAAATATCTACATGTTCCAAATTTAGTTGAACAGCCCTCAGTATTTTTTTTGTGATAGTAAGCTAATATATATATATATATATATATATATATATATATATATATATATATATATATATATATATATATAGAAAGAGAGAGAGAGAGAGAGAGAGAGATCAGCAAGAAACACTATTTCCTTTCTTAACGTAAAAAGGAACAAATGATAAATGATGACAATGATTAACAATAAATGAAAACATTTTATGTTACAGATTTAAATTAAAAAGATCAATAACCTTTAATGAAATACGATTTTCAACATGTGGAACAGGAAATGTGCACTTCCAAACCATTAGTGGCATTTCCAAAAATATTTTTTCAACTTGATGATTAAGGTGTACCTCAGAGACTGTACCTCAGCAAAAAGGCAAGTATTCAACAATTATTTCATGCCTCACAACTCTTAAGCCTAGCCCTAAACCACAAGCAAATTACCAGCTGCTTTAGACCATCCCTGAGTTTCCACTGAGACCATAGACTGTGTATGGAACCAACCATAATACCAAGACAGGGGTCTATGTTATACTTCATTTAGATGAAAACTTCATATAAAATGCTGTTGGATGACAGACTTGGGATTGTGTATGTTCAGTCTTGTCTGTTATACAACATAATCCATAAAGAATAATGCAAAACAAGAGGTAACAGTGGTTATTCCACTAACTTGCATATATAGGTGGACGAAGTTGCAGTGCAGTAGTATCTTGATTAAGAGACTATACATGACATTATATACTGTAGGACACTGGGAAGAAATGAGCAAGAAATTTAAAAAATCTGCACTCACTGTAGTATTATGAACAGCTGTACACCTATTCATTCACTAAACGTTCATTCAATCATCTAATCAGCCAATCATGTGGCAGCAGTGCAATGTATAAAATCATGTAGATACAGGCCAGTAGCTTCAGGTAATGTTCACATCAACCATCAGAATGGGGGGGCAACCTGATCTCAGTGATTTTGACTGTAGTATGATTGTTGGTGCCAGGTTCTTGATGCCAGACAGGCTAGTTTAGGTGTTTCTATTACTGCTCATCTCATGGAAATTTCACACACAACAGTACAACATAATGTTGCAAAAAAAGAAAAAATATCCAGTGAGCAGCAGTTCTGCAGACAGAAACACATTGTTGATGAGAGAGATCAGTGGAGAATGACCCAACTGGTTTGAGACAGAAAGGCTAAAGGAAAAGCATCTCAGAACACACAACCATCAGGCAGATGGGCAAAAGCACTGGGGTCCTCTTCTCACCAAAACTGGAAAACCAAACCTGGACTTATGAATCTCAATTTCTGCTGAAGTACATAGATGGTAGAGTCGGACATCATGAATCCATTTGGCACAGACATCATGAATCCATCCATCATGAACAGTCCAGGATGGTGGAGGTAGTGTAATGGTGTGGATAATGTTTTCTTGGCACACTTTGGGCCTACCAATCATCACTTAAATACTGTAGCCTATTTGAGTATTGTTCCTGACCATGTGTATCCCTTCATGGCCACGATTCTTCTTACCAAAACATACAAGCACACCTGAAAAATCTTCAGGAATTGTGTAATACAATCATGTCAACATGGAACAAAATCTCAAAGGAATGTTTCCAACATCTGGTAAATCCATGCAACAAAGAATTGAAGCTTTTGAGAGCAACAGAGGCCCTACCCATTATTAGTATAGTGTTCCTAATAAAGTGTTTGGTGAGTGTATACATTTTGCCATTCAGTACCATGTCTTACTAAAGTACAACAGAACTTAATTCCATGTCTAAAGCCTAATTACAAAAATATACTGAAGCAATATTTTGCTTGAGTGCAAGAGAATTCTGGGAAATGTATATTTGTTCACAGACAGGTAAGCCTGTAATAAATAGGTCTAAATTCATAAAGAAGCATTTCAAGACAAAAAGACATTCCAAACGGATCGGTGCTTCGGGCCATGTGCTTTAAAGGAAACTTTGCTTCGTCTGCCAGCTAGCTACAGCTTGCTAGGAATCCGGGAACTAAGACAACCATTTTGCCTTTGGCCATTGTTTCGCGTTAGCAATCTACAGAGGATAATCGCATGCAATTGAGACCAACTGTCAACTTTTCTTTCTGTTCCCATGACAGCCTTTCTGTTTGTAATACTTAAAATATCTAATATGAATAAAAGCTCAATTACAATAGGGAATCTATTAGAATTGGTAGCTATAAATATGAGGATTCCTGCAAATTTGATGCCTATCTGTCATGGTGTGATTCAAACCAGATGTGTTGGACCTGATCACCAGAATCCAAAAGTCCAGGTAGAATTAACAATCAAATTAAAGAATGCGGCAGGACTGTTCATCCAAATTCAAGTCTTAGGGGGTCAAACATTTCCTTTGTATAACAAGTTTATTAGGTCCTTTTGGCAAAAAGAGCTTTCTCTCCCTGCTATGCTATGTAATGTTGCAAGAAATTGTGGAAGTGTCACATTATTTAATGTGAACAAAGACCTACATTATCAAATGACACACTTTGTCCTGCATTGCAGGTCAGTACAGGTGTTAATAACACAGTGTCCTTTATGTCCTTACTTAATTGTAAATAGTCACACACCATGCAACTTAGGTTGTAGGTGGTCAATCTATAGCATGGGCTTAAACAATTACGTAGGATTAGTAGTTATTTACGTTTAAAATGTAAAATAGCACAATTTTTTCTCTACCCAATTATTTAGCCAGTGGTAATCATGACTCCCAATTCCCACCTACAGTATCTCCATCCATTCACACAGCACCAGGCAATCTGGAATATTTTTCCTTGGAGATACTTGAAGCCCAACACCATATCTTTTCAAGTTCTGTTAACATATCCTAAGGCAGACAAACAGACATGAAAAGAAGCCTCACTGAACAATTCTGTGTGCATAAGCTGGCAGATATCCAAAAATAACCAGTACCAATGTAGATTAATACCGCTGAGATGGTAACTAAACCATGATTCCCACCCAGAAAATAATATCTTGGACCTCTGGCCATGAAAGTCCAAGACGTAATCAAGATTTAAACTTTGGTCCCAGTGATGGGCCTCCTACGCAAGGAATCAGAGCTTCCAAATGTTTTCTGCCAACTAAGAAAAACATTCTTGGCAAGATTTGAAGACTGTGTACATGTCTTTTAACCCTTGAGATTTACAATATCATACTTGAGCCAAAACCTTTGAACCAAACTGTATTTGCGTTAAAATAGTACTTGAATGTTTGAAAGACACAAAGAGTCACATGCACATCGTCACAAATTGAGAGAAACATTACTTTAGACAGCACAGCTTGGAAAATCCATCCATTGTGAAATCCAGGCATCAGGCCATGACATCACTTAATCTCATTTTTAAGAATCCTCCTCTAAAAGCAGTAACCTTGGACGAAACGCTCTAGAAAAACAAGACATTTAGGAAGATGAACTGTGACAGTACAAGCTAGCTTAAGCAGAAAAGTTGTAGATGCCATTTAAAAAAAACAAACTTAACTCAGGTATATGTGAGTACAAATTCCCTTAGGAATATCCGTGCCAACATTCTCATCCTCCGAGGCCTGAAAACATTCTCCATGCTGAGGTACATGAGGAGGAATGCTCTGTCAGACAAAGATCATAAATTATTCTTGCTGCATTCAATATCAGCACAGTTTCAGTATGTTTAGGATCTAGTGCACGTTTTAGGTGTCACTACAAGAATATGCACTTGATTTAGTAGACCTGACTTTAAACAAATATCCTGACTAATTTAGTCAAATTGTTATGATCTACTGTGAAGATCCAGAAAAACCAAACTTTGCTCTGTGGATTGAAAAGTCTGATTTGAGACTGAAACCACTTGAAGTCAGGACACAGCTATAGAACCACCACGGTTTTTCAAATTTTCACAATTTTTTCTGGGTGTGAATGGATTATCTGATTAGCAGCAGCAATGAGAAATTTACTGTAAACCACTTTCAATTTTACTTGACCCACTATGTCTGATATCACCATAAACATGTTATGAAGTGCTTTGCTCCACAGTGCTGGAATGTATCCTCAGCTTTGCTCAATTTCAGCCTAAGCCTCCAGATGGGGTACCAAAAGAGGCTTAGGGCTTAGCTGCCTACACCATTAGCAAACACTTGTCCTGGGGCACTGCGGGTAAAAGTCTTTACTCCTGTTGTTTTCTCCATACTGCTTTGTCCCAGATGTTCAGATTTACATTATGTTTCATAGCAGCTGTATACAACTGTCTTCGACTCCTCAAAATATTTAAATTAGAGTTCAAAGATTAAATCATGTGCATAAATCATTTCTGCACATGACAGAGGGAGAGAGTTCATGTACAACTAAAATATACACAATTTTGAAACAAGTTACATACATTTCCCCGATGTGGGCTGTTTTATATTTATAAATAAATACAATTCTGATTAGACGTATAACCAAAACAGCAGCAAATACAGTAACTATCTGGCATCTATTAATATACTACCAATGCTTTCATATTTTATATGCTCATGTAAACTGATAACATAAACAATTCTACTGGTGACACTACAGATTTTTTTAATTAAATACACAAACTACATTACATGACTATTTAATCTTTCTAATAAATATTAATATTACCAAACTTTTAATACAGCATGTGGAAAAATATTATTCACATGAGAGGGAGCATCACAAGACTGACAAGGAATTGACAGGAATTGACAGTAAAGTTCCCCTTATTCCCCTAACCCTTCTTAATAGTTACTGAAACAAGGGAAAACTGCCCAGCACTGCAGAAAACCGAACAAAAGAGATTTCTGGCCATAACCCAAGTCTTAGATAAAGGCCTCTAACATATTCTAACAGTTTACAGAACAGCAGAAAAAGGATGTGTGAGAGAGTTTCTCATGGGGAAACACCTGCATCTCTTGAACATATTTCAGAGGGAAACTGGTAAATATTCCAGACAGTTTATATCAAAATTCTGATTTACAGCTGCACCGGGACAGGGTGCATACCTTCAGGGTCATATTTATTGGACAGCTTTGGAATTGAAGCCACGTGTTGGCACATAATTCTGCTCCATGGCTGGTATCTTCAGACAGAACATGAGACAGAATTTACTCTACTATGTACTACATCAGAGAAAGAAAAGCTTGCCATTGGCACAGGTGTATCCAATTTGGAATAAGTCCTGCAATTTGTCATGAAGTAAACAAGGGATGTTTTTCCCCTCCTCATTTTAGTGACAACAATTGTTTTTTAAGCGCTCACAGAAACCATTAATATGCTGCCAATTCAGCTGTTACTGTCTATTTAGTCTGAAACTTGATAATTGACTCTCAGTCCTTGGGCAGAGAGTTTATTTTCTTAGCATGGCTCCTGGGCCACATATTTGTTTTCTCCAGTTTCTCTTGTTATCCTTTGAGTAATCCCCAGCTCTGAAGGGGGAGCCCTGGGGTCAGCATAGCAAACCCTCTCGAGGCTGTTGTCATAACTGTGCAAAATGGTTGAGACGGATTAGTGCTACTAAAAGATCCCTGTTCATGAGTCACTAAATGATGTTTTAGGTGTGTTATGGAATGCAGGGGCTTTAGCACCTTAATTGGTGTAAAATTAGCAGCTCATTGACAACTTCTGAATAAGCACCATTTAAGTTTAATTTAATGTTTAATTTAGACATGTAGGATTTCTAAATACGTCAGTTTGATGAACTTGAGTGTTAAAGTCTATTAATTGCCCTGTTGTGTATACATGAATCAACAGGAATTTACTAAATGTCTGGGAAATATCAGTATTTGACCTGTGTGCCAGTGAGATAAGCAGAGATATCAGCTTAACTAAACACCAGGTCAGAACTTAAGATATGTTTGCATTAGTTAAAAGAACCTGATATTGTGTCTTGGAAAGCCTACGTTAATTTTACAAATAGCAAATAATCTTTTGATAACACAGCTGTACATTTTTCTGGATACCTGCGTATTCGAAACTGTACAAATGGTCTTGGTAAACATGTCAGCAAGTATCTTCAGAAGCTCCACTTCATTGCTTGCATGTGTGCACCAGGAATGTAATGAGATGTAATGCCTTGTATTCATAAATGAATAATGAGTGATTGAGGCGTGATAGAGGCGTAACTGAGATGAAGCTCAACGTGTTCTAAAAAGACGGTGATGATGACGAGCGATGTGATGACAGTCAGCCTGGAGTATGATCATATGTTAGATAAGAGAAGCAAATTTCTTCTGCTGCCAATCTTACATCCTTGCTACTATATGACTTGAGGTAATATGATTCATGTGTATAGTATGAGTATGTGTTTGTGTGTGTGTGTGTGTGTGTGTGTTTATTGGCCATAATTTGAATGCAAGGACAAATGTTTTCTATTCCCTAAATTCAAATAAGCAATTAAGAGGTTGATTTATGTTGATAAACCACTGCAGGCAATGTCAAAGATTAACACAATCACAATGAAAAATGAGAAATACTGGCATATTAAAAAGGATAAGGACAAACCCACAACATTCTGTATGTTCATGTGGAAAAGAAGCGGAATCCAAACATCACCCCCAACACACAAACACACAAATACACACACACACACACACCCTAAACTGGAACTTAATGATAGTACATGCAAAAAACATGAATGTGAAGAATTGTTAGAGAATTATTATAGAAAAAACAAACACAATGAAGTATATCACAACCAATGAACACATAAGAAGGAGTGTTTGATTTTAGGAATAACATAACATGGATAACCTGCGATCCTTACACAGTGGAAAGTTAGTGTGAAAACAGTGGCTCAAACCTCTAATTTCTTTCTTCCAGTATTCAGCAATTCTTGTCAGTTCCTCTCTGACACTTTCCAAAGGATTGCATGTAAGCTGTTGACATTCCAGTGTTCTGAAGTTCCCAAATTCCAAACTGCCACTTAATCCCAAATTCCAGATCAGGAAAAGCAAATTCTTCTGTCATCCAGGTCCACACAGCTCCTGTAGTGGCTGAGAAACAGATTGCTGTGAAAGTTAGGAGTAAGGAGTAAGGAGTCTCTGTCTGAGTGCCTCCTCTGTGAAGGGCATGCCCTTGGTCCTAGTGCCTGACAAACTGTTATTGTTCTCATTATCCAACTCTGTCTTACACAAAATTCATAGGAATTCTAACGAGGGACATTTAGCCTGTCTCGTCTGTAACCTTTCATCTGTTGATGGAAAACCATAAACACTGCAGATGTTAGCATCTTGAAATAGCCCAAGACCTAAATTACACAGACAAACGGATAATAGCAATTACTAGCATTCCATTCATGACTTAAGTCCTCGCAAAATCTGTTGATGTGCTGCAGGCCTTCACAGTTCCCAGTCACTTTAGAGAAAAAAAAAAAGTGGGTGACAAATTAAAGGAAAAAACAACATGAAGTGTATAGTAGAGTGTTGGACCATCAAAAGCCTTCAAAACAGCCTCAATGAATCTTGGCTTAAATTTTACAAGTCTCTGGAACGGCACACAATTCTTTCAAAGGGTATTCCATCTAAATGATCATTTGTCTAAAACATCTGTTCAAAGTCTCCCAGCAATCTATTCCGTATTTTTAGAATGAGTTTAATATAGTCCAATTTCTCCTGGCATAGAAAGACATGTTGACATTTACAAGTTTCTGGTTAATGAGCACTTATTTATCGTCATGTCGTTTATTCTACATTCCAAAACTCTCCCATAAGATCCCATAAGTACATGCAGTACGTGAACTCGGTGCCAAATGCTTCTGAAACCATGTACTATTGAAAACATATGTGCCGGTACTGCACAGATTACCAAAGTATGTGAAATTTTGAAGAGAAACCGAAGGCTCTGTATAGAGATACATGAAATTTCTTCATCGGAAACCATGGCTAGTTCGATCATCTAAAACATTGCTTTTACATTGCAGAGGTGAACTCTGGTTTTAAAATGTAAGTTGTTTCCAGAGCTCTCATGGATTACACATGGCAGGTGTACAAAAGGAATGCAATATCAGGACACCAGTTCGGTGGAAATAAAGTACTGATCTGAACATAGGGTGTAATAAATGCACTTGGTTTCTTGCTGTGGCTTAATATGGCACTATAGCTGATTCATGAGAGCCATACTGAAAAAGTAGTAATTTTATATAAAATTCTGTTCTGAACTTTCTCACTCATGACATATAATTAACAGTGGCCAATTTGCATTCCTGAGGTATGAAAACATATTTATACTGGGCTGTAACCAAAAAATATTTCCTGAACGGAGACATTATTTATACAAGCGCTTGCCAGTGGTAAATATCAATGTGTCAAGAAACATTTTTTATTTTTCATTGCAAATAACAGCCCTTACTGTGAAGAAACATGGCACATCACAACTGTAGATAATAAACACCAGTTATTTACTGCAAAATTTAGACTAAATGTGTTCTCCTGTTCATGCCAGTGCTCTGCTCGTGAAGATTATTCAGATCGGACTGCATCAGATAGTGGCTAATACAACTTTTTGTTTGTATGTAATTGTTAAACTAAAAGCCATAAGCTTGCCTCTCATAGTGCATGCCATAAAGCTTAACTATATAGAAGCATTTGAAATTATGGTTAAAGACTGAAATGTTGATATGAAAGGACTGAATAAAATGAAGAATCCATTTCCAGGTAACTTAAACATTAATAGGGCAGCATGGTGGCACAGGGGGTAGTGCTGCCACCTCACATTTCCAGGGTCCAATTTCAATACTAGGTTCATTGTCTGTGTGTAGATCCTGAGTATGTTTCTTTCTGTGTCCCCTTCCTCTACACACTAGTAGTTTAGAAGGCTAGATAAAGATGAATTGTGACTGTGTGTGTGTGTGTGGTGCAGTGCCCTGTTATGAGCTGGCACGCCATCCAGAGTTCATTCCCACCTCACTCTCTGTAATCCCAGGATAGAACCCACAACCACTGCAGCCCAGTCCAGGATAAAGTGAATTCTAAAGATGAATGTATGAATGAGTGATGAATAAAAGAACATCCAGAGCAACACTCCTTGCTGCTGAGATGTATATGAATGCAGGTGGCCAGGTTTTTAAAACGTGTTGACCTTATTTCACAGGGTCCTGATTTAAATTATTCTTCTACCATGTTCTCTCATTTTAAGGGTCAGAAGGACAGTTCTGTTGTCAAGGTTAAGGTTGTTAAGGTTATGAAATTTTCACAATTTTATAAAGCAGCTGTAGTTACTAGGTGAAATGAAAATAAATTAGCTAACATTTTTCCTGTAATTGTTTATGCAAAGGTTTCAGGGATACCAACTTGTCTTGCATTACTGAATGAGTGTGTTGCAGACCATCACATTTCAAGTCATGTTGTTTTGTTTCTTGCTGATTTTGGCATGTGGGCCTGTATTTTTGGAGGTTACAATGGAAAATAAAGATTTTTTTATTGATCAAAGAATGAGCTACATGCTTCTTTTTTTTTTTTAAATAGAATACTACACATTAGTAAATTGTTTGGATGTATTTTGTACCTGCACTGCTTCTTTGATCTCTGGTTATAATACTTTAAAGATGAAAATATTGTTCCACTGCCTTTTTACATTTAAGGAGGCATAAATAGATGAATAATGGTTGTGTTAACGCTATACTGTTTCCACAAGACATTGCCAAATCCTGTTTAAGACTCCTTTGTTCAGTTTATTCAGCGTAGGCCTTCTTTCCTCCTGCTATTGAACTCAAAACCTGCAAACACAGGCCTAGATGTTTTACCTTTATTTAAGCCCATTGCAAATAGAGTATATAAAAAGGGTTTTGATCTATACTTAGTGAGTTGCAGCAGTCTGTTTTAAACTGAAGAATTCATTTAAAACAATGATATATTCAAGAGGATAAATCAAAATCGGAAAAGCTTGGTATAGAACCTTGGCTACAACCTTCATGGTAGCTCAGATTCTGGGATTTGATTCCTTCTGTCTGTTTGCCTGTATACAACATTTCAAGGGCTGAAGTACTGCTTCAGTGCCCCATGGTCTCCCATCTATCATGACTGACAGGTACCTATGGACACACCACAGGGTAACAGGTAACTGGAGAAGGAACATAACTCCAGCAAAGACAAAACACTTTTCATCACAGACAGTGAAGTCAGCTGGACAGGCATGACTCAGATGAGGTACATGGTGGCCACTATGAGTGTTCATCAGATGTAAGGCTTATTTCAATTAAATTATATTTTGCAATGGAAAAAAATAATTTAAAAAAATGCATTCCAGCCCAGATATGTAACAATGTAACATGTGTATCAGCACAAATGTTTTATTAGTATAAGTGTATCAGTGCAGTAGCCAGAACCCTTAAACAGACAAGCCTGAAATACCCCTGCTCTCTGTTTGCCACTGCTTAATATGATCAAGAGAAAGCTGGTGTGCCTTCTGCAAACCTTGTCTGATTGCAGACACACTGCTTTAAGTACAACCAGATCCTAGAAAGGACACAGTCTGTTTGCACTTATAAGCCTCAGATGAAAAGAATTATGTGATCATTTCCAAGTAGCTTTTCCTCATAAACAAGCAGATCCGGTGTTTTAAAATGTTTTATCTGTTTTCTGTGGTTAAAAAAATTGTTATTGTTAATAATGATAAAATCAATTGGAGTGAAAATTGTCTAAATAAAAAAATATGTCTGATAACCCTTCAGAAATAAAGTAGTTCACAGCAAAGCAGGTAAAAGGAAGCCTTGATCCTCTGTCATTACCAATATCTGTAAAAGAGGATTATAAACCAATAAAATGTGACCCAAAGGAAAGGGAAAGAAAAAAAACTTTCACATTTAGACCCATTCAACATTTTGAGAATACTTTTTCTGAATAGTAAAAGCTACTTAATTTAGGCTGGAACTATGCCCAAACACTGTGTATGGGTCTAGTAAAGTTGTTTAAAATCTAAGCTTAAGAACCCCACTTAGTTTCTACAGCATGCTGCCAAGTGTCTAAGACTGAAAATTCTTAGATTACAATGTGAGTGGTGTAGATTTGTTCAGAGTAAGCCAAGTGAACTTCCTCTAAGATTTTCTCCATGCTATATAGTCTGAGTCACTCTTTCACCTTTGTCCTTCTCCTAGACAATATCTGTGTTGTGTCAGTTGTAAAGGCCATTTTTCACACTGGGTTAGAAAGGATAGTAAAAAAAGAAGAAGAAGAAGAAGAAGAAGAAGAAGTAAATTCCGGATGTTCTATGTTCTTATGGAGACAGACAATTTCCTCTTTTAAGACATATAATCTTTGTCAACATTTAGGTATTTTACAGGTTTAGACACTTAAATCTTAGTCATAAACACCTAGGCTAAGGAATTCCTGTCACTGGTAATTCATAGATGTACAGAGCAATCCAATAATGGGTCTGATTTTCATGCCAGTAGCAAGCTCTGCAAATATTCTGTATGAAAAGAGTGCTTGTCTTATATTATGGAATGAGTGAGACCGACATTTCTATAGTGTGAGCAATTTCCTTGCCGTTTTTGTCATCCCAAATGAATTGAAGGCATAGTTAGAGGTTCAACCAAGATTTTTTAAATACATTTGGCCTTTGGAAGGCATTTACTGCAGAATAATGGATGTGCTAATGACATACTGTCCCTGTATGGCATCTAGGAAGTCTGTTTAAAATCCTTTTGTTCAATGCATTCAGTGCACGCTTTATTTTCTTGTGCTATTGAACCCAAGGTTTCCACACAGAGGGAGGGACACTTCTGCTTCGTTTATACTGATTGAAAATGTTTTCTTGAAACGGATGTATACGTCATGCTATTACACTGATTTTTCTCCCCTCGTTTGAAAGGTAGTTTTGGCTTTTGACGTAAATGGCTGCTGTTTCTAGTCATTTCATTTTCGGTTAATCCTTCATATAATAATATCAACTTTAATTACTGATGGTCATCACCATCAAAAAGGATTTTTTCTGTTTAGCCTTTTTTCATGACGGATTAGCTTACTTTGTAGGCAAATAGTTTTTGATAATATAATTTTTGAAATTCATCAGATGAACAGTTCTGAGAATTAATGTGTGTGTGTTTATCAAAGACTTACGCACAATTCTATATCATTGTATATCTGTCTTCACCATTTGTTAATGGAATCAGTTCACATTGAAGTTTACTACATGGAGTGTATCTCATCTGACAGACACATGTGTAGACCTGCCTGAATGCAAATCAAATTAGTACCCACAAACTTGTGCAGGTGTTGTGACATATCAGTGACACAGGTGCGCGTGCACACACACACACACACACACACATACACACACAGACTTCATCTCTCTCTCTCTGTCTCTCTCTCTCTCGCTCACTCTTTCTCTCTCTTTTACACACACACACCTGCATGTATTGTCATGCATCATTTACATAAGCTTTTCATTCAGGAGAGCAATGTTGCAGTTCAGCTTGATAGTATTATTCAATCCCTTTTTATCTTTCCTCTGCAGATTGCCCTTCTGGGCATGTGACAGTAGAAAAGAGAGAAGGTCTTAAATGAAAAAGACTTACAGAAGACTGATGAACAGAGAGGTAGGCAGAAGGAATTAAAAACATAGTATTGCCCCACCTGTTTCATCAGTTTTACTCTTTGTGCTGTCAGATATTTTCACTTTTCCAGATGTTCCATAGGTTCCCTGGCGACCTCCCTGACACAAGCAGGCTATGAACATCTGCCAACATATGTCATCAGCTTTTACAGTGGGGCCTATTAGTCCATAACAGCAATATTTAAAGGCATGTGCTTCAGCCTGTTGACACCTGATAAATGGGGCAAGACATCAAATCAAATTGGATATGAATGGAACAGAGGGAACATATTTCTTTTGCTTAATTGTGCATTAGAGCTTATTTAAAATTTAAGAGAGATTTAAAAGCCCTCTCAGCAAACCAAAAGCAATCTAATGGACTTAAAATACTTCTGAATCACCAACTCTCAAGAGTTACTCATTTCAAACACATTAACAATATGTACAGTATAATCTCATGATAAATTAGTTGCTAGCATATATCAAATAAAACGAACTGAGAGACATTTATTCCCAGCTGCTGAGGAGTAACTCCTCATTTCTATCCTGGAAACGTTAAGGCAATATTGAGCGATTTTTTTCCTATGCCAGCCACCACAAGAAGAGTTTTTATAGTTCTTAAGGATCAACCATAGTTGTTGCACTAAAACATTTTACAAATTATATCATAATCTAAATGTGTAAAATTGAGTAAGACTGACTTCTGATTTGGTATATTAAAAAAAAAAGAAACAGACCATTTTGTGATTATGAACTGGAAAGTAAGTCAGAAAGTCAATCTGACTTGCAAGTGGGTTGGCCTCTTCAATTGCAGGGGTGGTAGAACACACACACAGACACACACACACACACACACTATTATAATGGCCACTGACTGTGTGGCTGTGCGGCCAAGCCTTTACACCCTCCCCAAAACAGCCTCAGCAGATCAAGTGACCCCTTTCACCTTTGAAACCCAAGAAGTGATCAAAAGAACTGCCATCTCTTAAGACGCACAAAGGCCTTGCCTATAATGCAGAACATGACCCTTGCAGAGTACAATGAGTGTCATATACTACATCATTATCTGATCTCATTCAACAAAAGTACAAAAAAGGATTGATTAAATAGTCCAGTGATGCTTCTCATCTGTTATGATGGTCATGATCTTTGAGGTATTTAAAAAGCCCCAGTGGAACAATATTATCTATTATGATTTCAGTGAGGGTGTATTGTTGATTTTAAGAAGCAAAGAAAGTTCTTCAGAATTTAATGACAGGAAATGGTATAATACTTCAACAACAGCGGTGAATGTCAATAAATCACTCACACATGGGAGGCATTCATTATTGAATTATCTTAAATATATTTGTGTGCTTTATTTTCTCACATTATAAATAGTCAACAGAAATTCCTGCAGGTTCCTATGGGCCATTTACAGATGTGTTGATTCTGCGTCATGTTTTGCCTCCTACACTTTTCTTCCTTCCTTCCCAATCTGTCCATCTGTCCAGTGCTGAGGGAACAGAAGGGGAGAACTGGCCTCTTTTCTAAAATTCGAGTCAGGGTCAGCAGAGCAAAGCAATCAGAAAAGCAGAGCAACCCAAAATTCCCCCTGAACAAACTCCAAGACTCTACCTGACAGCAGATCATATAGGCCGATGTGCTTAATTAGGCATAAGAGTTTTAAGACATGTCACAGCATTTGCCTCCCATGCCTACATTCCTTTAACAGTGTCCTTTTCTTGCACAGAAAGAGGAGGATCAGGGGGTAATTTAACTGATTCTGAACTGGCCTATGGTATGTAGCAATTGAGAAGCTGCAGGATTAGTTTTCTTAAAGTGTGGCAGCTGAGCCGCCAATCTATGTGCTTCAGGTAAACATGTCTAGGCAGACTTAAACAGATCAGTCATGCTTTGAGGTGCACTGCCCTACAGCTTTGAGAGAGAATTATACGTGTTATTTACTTATAAAACCATTATCATCTTATTTCTCAACACTGTGTTTTTTATTATTATTACTGCTCCTTTGTGTGCTGTCGGGGGAAAAAGGTTAATAATTATAATCATCTTATCATCTGAAGCCTGCAATGAAACTGTGAAGCAAGTTATGATAGAGATAGATAGGAGATTGGTAAAATAGAACAGTATTCACATTTACTGCCTCCTGTTGGTAACATTCAGAAACACTTAGCATGAAAGTAAGGAGTAATAATATTTTGTTTCAGAAAGTTTCCTAATCTAAAGAAAGACTGTGTGTGACATGAAAATGTGTACATGTTATATGTGCAAATATCTTTATTGCACCAGGGTCTTTTTCACTGACTATTAGGATTGTTGCTTGAGAAGCAATTTAACCAATGTTGATAGACTATAATAAAGGTTTTGGTTTCCACTGAATATTTTCCATGATTGTGTAATCAAAGCATTAATCTACAAAGACTTTACTTTGGGTTACAGAAATTGAGATTTCCACAAAACGTGTTTGTAAACGTGAAAGCAAACCAGGTTTTCATTCCAAGTTCTCCTTTCAGCTTGACTGCTAATAAAGAGACTGTTATTCAAATAAGAAGCGTATTTCTAATGAATGTTTAAGATTTCTGAAGTGTATATGACCACAAGAGGGCAACACGTTCCTAATAACTGAGGTTGTCTTGCTCTGTTTCCTGATTTTCCCAGGACTATTCACACTTCACAGTGTTGTGGTAGTAAATCAACCTGCTGCTACAGTCAGCTACAGCCAGCAAGCTGCTCCAACTAAAGGCCAAGCCAGACAAGATGTGCTTACAAAATGAGCTTCCCCCAAGTCATAACTTAAGCAATAGCATTCCCTTAAAAACATACAAGCTTCTAACATAAAGGTTTATAGTATAATTCTAATAGTATAAGTCATAATTGTGCATGTACGTTGTTTATGAAGGAAACTCTCTGGGGGATGAGGTGGGGGCACGCTGACACACACATGACTTGTTATTGGGGAAAGTAAATTAATTCTCACAGGAGCTGCTGCTCACAGATGTCAAAACCGAAAGGTACACGTGGCTGCTAGGAGACTCAGTTAATAAGATAATTAAGCTCGAGCCTTTGCTCAGGGAGAGGAGGGAAAGGCTTAAAGAGGGGAGAGCTTTGGCAAGGACTACGAGCGCCACTGGAGTCCAATTACACCTCAGTGCAACATGTGAATATGAAGAGTTTTCCATTTATACAAACACTAATTTATATGAACAGTAATAGTACATTTCATGTGATTCCTGGTAGTTTTGTTAGGCTACACTATAGAACAGAATGTATAATAGTCTGATGAGTAGAGGGTCTGTTGGAAAACTATGATTTGATTAATAAGGACACAAATGTCCTTTCACATACAAAACGTGTGCTCTAAATGTTAACAGTCCGGGCTGATTATATGAATGTTTTCATCCTGTGTGCTGTTGTTGTTTTGGGAGCGCGAGGCATCTCTGACCCTCTCCTCTACTTCTGCGCGCGGTAATTAGAGGCTTTGCGCGCGTGCTTACACCGTCAACAAAACACCCAGGCATGAAGTGTGATCGATTTTATGTGTTAGGAATAGTAATTCCGTCGTGGATCTACGGAAATAAGTGTTAGGCGGTCTCCATAGCTATCGCTCTGATATGTGCAAATGACTTCGCTCTCATTCCATCCTATTTTCTGACAAATGCCACACGTTTTCTGTTCTACGGGCAGAAAGGAATATGGATTTCTATCGCCGCCTATAGATGACTCGCTCGGTGATGTTGCTATGGCAGCACCCGCTGACGTCTCGTGGAGGAGGTGTCATGGTGTCCCACTTGCTATCCAAAATCTCATACTATCATATGTCACGATAACATACTGTCATGCTAAACTACAAAGGCTATTCTATTTAGAGCGGTAATGTGCCGTTTTAGATGAAGCCCGTGGAAATTTCCCTGCTTCCGTCGCGTTAACATGCCGCGTGCGTACCTGGTGAATGGGCCCGCGCGCCCTCGGGGAAACACCGTACATCATCGCGATAGCTTGGGCGCACCGTGGGATCGTTTTCGGATTATTTACAGCGCTCCCACCTTCTCCTTTCCGTAAATCATCGGCATAAGGAAATTGCACACCTGCCCGGGCGAATGAGATTTTTCAGCTTGTTAGACTTGTTTCGTGTGAGGAGCATGCTAACACAAAGGCACTTTCCCGTTATTGCATAAATAAAACAGCATGCACTGGAGTGATCAACAGAACTACAAGAAGAAAGTTGACAGGTGTAATGTGCATGAACGATTTTTTTTTTTCAGCTTTGGGAACTCCCAGAGAAGAGGTCATGGTGAAGGCAGATAAGCCCAAGTCTCCTGGGACCACCACAATCTTAATTTTTCCCCTAGTGTGCATTAAAATCAACCACTGACATGATACACACACTCAGTGAAGTCATCAGGAATCCCTGCTTACAATGAGCTTTCCTCCTCATTATCATCATCTGCTCTTTACAGATCTTCAGCCAACATTAGTTTTAGGGTATAGCCAAAATACATAGGCTAAAACTAAACAAATGAAAGCAATTCCAACTAAAACAACAGAAAAGAAATGATTTTATTACAATCTATCTATTTATCTGTCTGTCTGTTTAATTTTTGTCTGTTTGACTATCTATCTATCTATCTATCTATCTATCTATCTATCTATCTATCTATCTATCTATCTATCTATCTATCTATCTATCTATTCGTCCTCTGCTTAGCTAGGTCATTTTTTATCAGAATTACATTTAACCTTAATGCTCACAATGGCAGAAACATCATCTGATGAATTTCTGCTCTGATTCTCCTCTGATCTTTAAAATGTGGGTTTGTTTTCTGCTTAAGATAGCTCTCTTGTGTAAGCTTCAGCGTGATCACTGTATTTGGAACACTGCCTGAAAATTAGGTCCTCCTTATCACGCTGGTCTCCAAGCGAGCATGTTCAATTCCCTCCTGCTCCTCCTGTCACTCAAATGGAGGCAGAAAAGGAGATGATTGCAATAATTATTGTGTAGCACTTGCACTTGCTTCCATGGCTTGCTGTGGGAGATGGTGTGAGAGGAACAGCTGTAATCTAGTTGCTGCTTTGTGTTTTGTGCTCTTTGCTTTGGTTAAACATTTCCCCAAGAGCACTAAATCATATGATAGGGAGTGGTGATGTTTTTTTGACTGCCTGTGTTTGAGGCTTGTTCTGACAGATTTCTGTCCCCCTTTTTTTGGCAGCATCCCTCTTTGGCTCACTTTCTCAGAACAGAATGTAAGGTTTTGTGAAGGTGACCAATTTAATATGACTCTGTTTATGATGATGTATGTCAGCTTGGTCAGCTTAAGGTCCAGCATACCTAGTCTAAATGTGTATACTCCTGTGTATATTGCTCTCTTTTCTTCTCATATGATTCATGGACCAAAAAGGCCCCTGATGAAAGGCAGAAGATGAAGGTGACTCATGAGAACTGACCCACTTTTCAAAGAGAGCAAATCTGCTGGTGTTAATTAGATCATGAGCATTAAGTGTCTGAATAGATATAGGTGATGCTGTTGGAAGGTGTGTCTTGCAGAACTGGGTTTTTACTAGGGGGGTGATTAAGCCATGCAGTGACTTATTGCAAGTGCATATCCATATTTATTGTACACAAGCATTTCTAATGGTTCCAAAGGATGATTTAAAAAAAAAAAACATCATGTTATTGGCTCAACTTCACTGTAGTAAATAACTACTGGATCTCCTTTAGATGCCCTATAAACATTTGTAAGTGTAGCATAGACCTGTCTGTGACTAGAACTATTTTTTTTATCACACAAGCAATAGAAATGTTGTGATTTTCCAAGTAGATTGCTTTCTGTGTGCAGGATCCAGGTTTGAGTTTCTGTTTCTGGTAACCTATGATGCAGTAAATCATTGAATATTAAATTCATATACCCAATTAAGATGATACATGTAAAGTCTGACCAGTTCCAACATGATAATAAATTTTTAACATGGTATGATAGTATGGATATGAAAACAACAGGAGTCCTAGCCTATTTTGCATTTAGATTAAAGACTTTAATCTGGAGCCCAAAGGGCTGATTTTTTAAAGATAAAGGATTAAGTAAGATGGCAACAGCAGTAGGGTATATGTACTGTCATTTTAGTTCTTTTATTTAAAATAAATCAAGTTTCATTAACTTACATTATATGGGCTTGTGGCTTGCAACTGAGCATCCTGCACTATTTATGTAACAGGATACAGTTGGACACACTGCTTGCGCCTGTCACATTCCTTTTGTGGTTGTTACACCCACATCTTTGGTGGCATGCCTGCCTCCAACATTCTGCTTCTCTGACTGCTGACACCTGGTCTTTGTGTTTGGTCTCTTGGTTGGCCATCATGGCAATTCTATGTGTGGATTTTTGCTCTCAGTCTTTGGTGTTTTATATTTTTTTCATTAGGTCTCACATGCATTTCTATTTCCTTCATGTTGCAAGTTACAAATATATCAGTACAGTATACATTCTGTTTACATTTTAAAATCGCAGATGCTGTTGTTAAGTAATTTCTGTTGTAAGTCTTTTTAATCACTCAGTGCCTCTTACAGTGATTACAGTAGCATTCAAAAACATTCACCATCGTTTTTTTAAGGAACACCTGCATCTACTCAGCCAATCATGTTGCAGCAGCATAATGCAAAATAAATCATACGGGTACATGTTGAGATCTACAGTTAATGTTCAAATCAAACAACAGAATGAAGACAATGTGTGATCCCTGTTACTTTAACTGTGGCATGGCTGTTGGTATCAGATGTGTAGATGTATTTCAGACACTGCTGGTGTCCTTGTCTCACACACAACAGTCTCTGGAGTTTACACAAAATGGTGCAAAAAAACCCCAAAAACATCCTGTGAGCAGAGGGTCTCCAAATATTCAAATGAGGCTTTCTGGTACCAACATTCATGCAAGATCAAAGTCACCAAGCTCACACATTTATTTCATTCTGATGTTTGATGTGAACATCCTCTGAAGCTCTAGAACTGTATCTGCATAATTTTTGCCATTGTGCTGCCAGATGATTGGCTGATAAGATAACTATGAATGTGCAGGTGTACCGGTGTTCCTAATAAAGTGGACAATGAGTGTATCTTGTAAAGACGTTCTTTAATTAGAGTATGTCTTAGTGACATCCATGAATTATTTAACTGTTCTCTGCAGATATTCCAACTCTCCAGGAGTCTTTCAGTCTTCCTCTCATTTTGTTTTTATATTTAAGGACTTCTGGTTTTCTTTACAAATAAGGCTTTGGAGTTAAAATAAAAAAGGCCGTATTTAAATCTTTACTTATAAATTCTAATCTCTATTTAATGCTTAAAGATGTATATACATTCTATTTAAAATGTAAGTGTTTAGTCACAGTAAAAAATAAATAAATAAATAAATAAAAACATTAAATGCAATTTGCTCTATTCTACTTTAATTAAGAAGTAAAATGAAATCTATAAATTGTCAAAAATGTGTCTTATGTGTCTTTTGGCCTCTCTGTGGCTTTCAATTACTTGTGGTAGACACTGCTCAGCCAGTGCTTGGCACCTTTTTATGATAAAGCCTGCCAGTAAAATCTCTGGGGCTGCATCCAGAGAACAGCTCATAATCAAAGCCTAGTCTGACCTGAGCCATCTCCTATAGCAACTGAGTAACTGAGGCTTTTACAAAAGGTTTCTGACAGGCGACAATATCAAACCCACTGCAGTGCACAGTCCTGACTACACCTACATGGAGGCTGAAGGAGAGATACTGAAATATGATTATGAACCAGAGCTTCCATGTAATCCCCTCATTATAGAAAAGAAATACATTTCGAAATGAAATAACTAATTACCTGCCATACCCCAGTTGCCATTTGTGCTGCCGTTGCAAAGCAATGTGGGTTTAGTTGTTGAGAAATATCTGAAGGTTTTTGTTTCGTTAGCATCGTCTATCCTAGAAGTAATAAAAGTAAGAACTGTTTTTTCTGAATCATATAACAATATTGTTTTTCTTAAAGGAGCAAAGTTTATGAAATGAAAAAAAGTAAAGCAAAAGCATCAAACTAAAGTCAATTGCACCAAGGTCTCTCACTGCTGAGCATGATATGAATGCCTATCACTAAATAATCAGAAACTTACTTCTTTTTATATGCTGGTGAAATTAGTGAGAGGAATGCAGTCTTGTAGATCAGGGTAATGAATTATACCCATTCCACTGAGGAGGTTCTATTGGTCTCTGCATACAATAGATAATTTTACAGTAGTTGTCTGATATTAGAGTAATATAAAATATATAAAGATGTTACTGATATGCACTGTTGCTATCCATGCTTATCTTATGATCTTGTCTTATTCTTGTCTTAATCCTAGTTAACGTTGATACTGTACTAAATCATTCGGTCTACTAAACTAAAGAAACTACTACACTAGGGTTATAGGCTCACATTCCAAACAAATTTGGAAGTCTATCAATTTAGTTTGATACAATTTACAGTATATTCTAACTTATCAGTGATTTCTTTTTTATTGATCATTATACCAGCAGCTTTCCTTTCGTATTCTTTATTGTTAGTCTTTTTAATCGAGTCTATATAAGTCTCAGTCACTTCAAGTTTCTGTGGGATCAGGCTGAGAAAGGGTGAGAAAGGGTGACGGTGTTTATATGTCTAAATCTACAGCAGATGTCAGTATGAAAACAATAAAGTGGATGATTTTATACTGGACCCCTACCAAGCCTAATGCTACTCTCAGTGGGTGAGCATTATCAAAATGAATGTTGATATTTCCAGTGATTGTTGATGTTTCTACGGAAACAGAAGTCTTTCAGGATGCATTAGCTTTGTTTAAAGTCACACACTCATTTAGTCTAATCTCTGTTAAACTAAGTACATTAAATCTCTTGTCAATAAACACTTGATGAGGGATCTAGTAATTTGTGACTTTGGAGCAATGGTGTTGGCTGTACATTTGATATGATACTTGCTAGTTTTTTGATACTTAGATTACTAGTTTAAATATTCAGGGGTTTTTTTTAATATCCTGTTTATGTTTAACACAGAGAACATGCAATCTTAATACAGTGTAACCCCAGGTGAAGCCTCAAGGCAGATAGCTAACAGTCAGTTTAGACTTTTTGTCTGATGCATGAATTATTACATCTCGCTTTGGGACATTCCTAGAGCATCCTATAACATATGACATCTTCAATAATTGACACATCTCACTGACAAAGCTTAGCACTTTATAATGGTTAAAAAAACAGCTTTCAGTTGCTCAGATCATGTCGTGATCGTCAGCTACATTGACTATTAGGGTGGCACAGGTTTGATCAGCTTTCTCTGCCATGCACAGAATGTTCTCAGGTATGCATTACTGAAAGTATCACATCTTCCAAGGCTGTATGGTGGTGCAGTGCATGCAATGTTTATTAGACACATACATCCAGGGAGTCAAGTCTGCATCCAGAAGTGGTGATGAGGTGGAGGTAGACATCTATACTAAGGCCATGTCGACAAATTGTTGGTTGTGTTCTTCTTAAAAGACCTGAATTGTCTATTGGGACAAGATGTGCTGACCAACAATAGCCTCAACATCTTTTACAAGCGTTTACTGTTGATTCTTCCCAATGATATCTGAATTCAGCAACTGAGCCACATAGCCCTGCTTGGGGCAAGACCTCGGTTTCCACTGGTGATTTCATTAGTGGTGTCAGATCTGTTGTCCCTCATGGATGAAGAAAATTGGCCAACCTGTGTTTAGGTGTCTGACAATTTAGTAGTCCAGGAACCACTCCTGAGAGGCATGGTGCCCTGGGATGTTTGTGCTGCCACTACATGTGGTGATTTGTGCTGCCATTTTGTATTAGATCTAGATAGCACAAACCTAAGTTTTAGTTTGCTAATATTACATCACCATACACATTCTATGTGTCATATAACAATGCAAGGTCACAGTTACGTTATATTATTCTACTAGAATGCTTGTTATGAAAATAGATTTTAGCTTACAACAGTTTATCACAAAACAAAACAGGCATGCAACTATTTTTCTAAAATTATGAAGTAAATTAGCACACGAGTGACATTTTTTATATCATTAGTATCAGTAATGGAACAATTTGTATACTATTTTTAGATTTCCTTATCACACTACACCATACCAGTATACCATCACATATGTGCATTCTGCTTAATTACTGATGCCATGTGGTGTAATTCTTGAAGGCCCAGAATCAGCTGCATTTGCTATGAGCATTTCTTATGATGTATCGTGTTTGTGCATGTGTCTTTGTGTGTGTGTGTGTGTGTGTGAGAGAGAGAGAGAGAGAGAGAGAGAGAGAGTGCCACCTCTATACCTTGAAAAGATTCTAGTATGATATGCATGTTGTTTTTGTGTTTCTGCTCTTGCTATATTGCCTGTATGTGTTTACATTTATGTTTTGTGTGTAAGTGTGAGTATTTATGAGTATGTACTTGTATGCTTTATTTGAAAAATGAGACACGTGGGGAAGTATCTTGCAGTCTTAATGTGTCTCTGTGCCTGCTTAAATTAAATATCACATACAAAGCCTTTGGGTAGGAGGAGGGGATTCTGAAAGCAAATCTCTCACAGGTCCTCCCTGACCCAGATTCTCTGCATTTTCATTGGATAATGAAATTTTGAGAAGATGCTCTAGAATGTTTTAGAAATAAAACATCAGAAATATTAAAAGGAGCAGATAGAGCAGTTCACATGGCTCAGACATAAAGGTGTAAGGATGAATTTGTACACAACTTAATCACACTCACCTTCTCCTTCATTTATTAAACTGGTGACCTTGAAGCTGAAATGTGGCAATGATATCTACTCAATCACTGTGCTGCCTATGTATACATGTTATTCATTAAATTGCCTGTGTAGCAATAAAATATTTCTGGACTTAAACAGAATAGGACAATGAATTATATGCTTTTACTTTAAGATGCATTTGTCAATAATTTGCAAACATCCATGACAAAACATTTATTCATTCATTCATATTATGTAATGGTTTATTCCCTTTAGGACCAAGGTCTATCCAATACATTAACACCACACCGGGGAGGCCAGTTCAGTAGAATGTTAATTGCAAGCGACTATACACATACACATTCACAATTTCAGTCACTGTCACAGTTTATGGTTTATGTTAGCCAGTTTTTGGACAGTGAAAACCAAAGAACCCTGAGGAAAACCATTACTTATTGAAAATCATTAATTATTAGTAATATATATACACTACCGCTCAAAAATTTGGGATCACTTGTATATTTCAGCTTGATTTCAGCTACAGAGGAAGACTCCATCAGCCAATCCATCTTGTGGGAGATGCTCCAGGAAGCATGGAGCAAAATCTCATCAGATTATCTTGAAAAATTGACAGCTAGAATGCCCAGGCTGTAATTGCTGCAAAAGGTGGTTTTTTTTTTTTTATGAAGGCAAAGTTTGAAGAAAACATTCATCATTTCCATCAAAACCATTATTTCTAACTCTGACATGTCTTCATGTCCTGTGCGTTTGCTCTTATTTTCTATTCAGACTAATTTCGTGTATGTTTCCTTGGAGAACAATAAAATTTTTGAATGATCCCAAACTTTTGAGCGGTAGTGTACCTTTATTTTTGTAACATCCCAAGTCTTATATCCTTTTATTTACCATCATATGTATGTAGTCATTTATCTCTTTCTTATTTTACATAAGCAACATTTCCTAAGCTCCATACCATTTATATTATAGCTTCACATCTGTCTATATCACACAACCCACGTTAATAGTATGCTCTTTCATGTAGATCTTGGCATTTTATGTTTGCTATAGATACAGACATTCAAATGTAATAATTATTAATTATAGTAAATTATTTTTTTGATTAATTTTTTTGTTATTGAGAATGAAAAATCTTTTAACTAGTAAACAGACCTTCAATATAATAATTATTAATTATAGTAAATGATTTATTAGTTTTATTTTCTTTTTATGTTCTTGATAATGAAAAGTCTTTCAACTAGTAAACAGACCTTCATAAATCCACCCATTTATCATTTTTGGGGGCTGTAATATGAGTGGTACTACAATAGAATAATCAAGTGCTTATTGTGCACAATGATATTTTATGAGTAACACTGGGACAGATAAATGTCTATGTCAAAACATGCTGGAATTGGGAACAGAAAAAAGGCGTGAAACTGAAAACTATGGATGCACAGGAAATAATATAGAAGTGATACAAAGAAATTTTTATTTAGGAAATGAATACAACTTTTTTTTTTAATTAAAATGCATTTTACCTCACTCTGAGGAGCAGTCAATTTTCCTCAGTTCACCCAAACACGCACTTTCAGTAACTGCTTCAGCCAGGTCAGGATTGAGGTGGATCTGGAGACTATCCTTCTATCTCCATGTGGGAGAATTCACCCCTGATGCCAGCTCCATTCAGACAACAACCCAAGCTTAATATCAAACACAGAACTGTGAAGACTACCCACTGCACTACTGTATTGCCCAGTTGCCATATTGAAATGAAAAATACAGTGATTCTTTGATTTTTCTGTCATCCTGCTCACAATATCAATAATCGCTATCTATTTGTAGAAAAACAACAGAACAAATGAAAATTTATTTGAGCTGGTGGTTGACAGGGAAAGTCTCCTTGCTATTTGTTTATTACACTGACAGCTGCAAAATGGTGTTTCTGCTCTTCTCTATTATAGTGATTCATGCCTGTTCCTAGATGTATAGATGCTCTAGCTTTCTGTCTCTCTCAATATTGTGACAGATACTTCTTTCTTGCTGAACACTGGACAAACCCACACAATTTACAAAGCAGAGGCTTAATCAGAGAGATAGTTATTGTAGTTATTTTGATTCAGGAAGAATGATATCTGATAGATTGTGTTTGCTTAACTTTCTCTATATGCATAGGCAATACAATTTTAATGCCTTTTAAAAGACACTATAGGACATCTGGAGGTTATTATGAAGTTTAATTTGTATTCATGTACCCTCTGCCAGCAAAGGAAACCAGCCCAGGTTTAAAACATTCACCTTTACAACCTCTTTTTCACAGAGATTTAGATACATAACACTGAAACCCAGAGAGAGCCAGTCTGTTATACTGACAGAGAGAGAGAGAGACTAATCTGTAGGACTAGGACCCATAACCATAACTCCAACATGACATTTACATTTCATGTTAGAGCCATCAGCCACACGAGATGGCAAGATACAGACAGATCCCCAATATCTTCCCTAGAGCTTAAAATATACTGTTCATACTCCATTCCTTCTCCACCTCTGTGATTCTCTGCCGAAGTAATTTGGATTTGGATGTCTGTGAAAGTCTGTTTGCCATTTGAATATAAAAATATACAAAATTCTGTGTGTGTGTTTGGGGGGCGGGGCATTTATGTGGGGACCAAAATGTTCCCAGGAATATCTGACAGTTCTGACCTTGGCCAGTCCTTATGGGCTACTAGTGTAAGTATAGCATTCATTAGCTGCATTAATGTCATTGGAAGGTTCTCACAACAATAGTAAGACAAGCATGTTTGTGTGTGTGTGTGTGTGTGTGTGTATTCCCTTACAGTTAGTGCCAGTTGACAATGTGTCACCTCCAATTCTCATGTCAATTGATGCATGTCATGTTTGTTTTGTTGGACTGTAGCAGCACCTGCTCACCTGGCCGGCAGTGATTTTTCACCCCACATTGCTCAAATCACTTCATGCTGGTTGCTTGTGGGCGTTCCTATCATTAGTTTATAGCCAGTTGCCATGGTGCTTCACAGTCCCATAGTGTCAAAAAAAGTGTTTTGCCCCTTAGAATTTCTGTCTCGTATTTTTTAGGCTTAAAGAGCTTAATCTAGCAAATTATAACAGTCAGAACAACAGCTTTGTTCTGTTTTAAGCAGCTAAATAAAAGACAGTGGATCAGAAGCTCTGACTAGGAACAAAAAGTTGGAAAGAAGTAAAATACCTTCATCAATGCAAAGTTGCTCACAGTGTATGTGCTTTCCATTTCTCATTGACAAACCTTCAGAGTATTTAAGTCAATCCTGTAAATTGTTAGATTAAAGAAGTTGGTCTCTTTCAGATCTTTATACTGATTGCCAACTGTAGCAAAGTCTTACTTTAACTACACAAGCTTGAGAGCCCAAGGTCAGATGTAGTCTATCAGAAATAACTTGACTTGGCATCCCACATCACTGCCATTCCTCTTACCCTGTAACTGTCACTGCATTTCCCTTAAATAAGTTTACTTAAAGAAATCATCTTTAGGGATTTTCAGGGACACACATGCATTTTCTTACAGAATTTTATTTTCAGTTACTGGACATCTGTCAATTACTTTGAGCATGTACCAGTTGGACACCGTGCAGTTATTGTATACTTTATGGAAGCAAGAATGTTGCTATTAAATTAAACATTCCTATTCAGTTGATGTCTACAGCATTTACACCAGTAGAAATTATGTTTAAACACTGTATCTATGTGTCTTCAACATGAGAAGTAACAGCTTGATAGGTTATGGCAATTAATCTGGAATCAGTAGTTTAACTGGTTGTATGGAACAAAATCTTGCACCCACACCACCACTATCTGAAATATTTGCTCTATTTACCAAAGGAACGTACATTTAAATGTACATTTGAGGGTCTTGCTTTAGGTCTGAGCAATGGTTCTCAGATGGGCCATGATTTTGAAATCACCAAATCCAATATGTTAACCAGGAAACAAACCAAGTGTTCATCAAAGCATTGCACCATGCATGTGCATGTCTCTGGAGGAAAAGGCTTTGGAAAAAGGTTAGGATTGTGAGAGGTTTAAGGGATGGTCTCTGTAATGCATTGTAAATACTGAAAAGATTTGCTGCATAGTTGCTTAGGTGCATAATAAAGCTCCAGAATACAGAACCCAGAGCTATAGTACTAGAAAATACTTGAACTAGAAAATATGACCACATCACTCCTATTTTATCAACACTGCACTGGCTCCAAGGAAAATTTTATATTGATGATAAAAAGTTTTCCTCTTTTATGATCCACCACACTTGCAAAGATCAAAAGGTGCAGGCTTTTTGTTGGTACATCAAATAATGAAGGCTACAGCAGGAGGCAGAATTTTCTAATATAAAGGCCCACAGTTATGAAACAACCCCCAATTATTATTCAGGACTAAGTCTCAGTCTTTAAGTTTAGATGCTGTCACCAACCCTGACTTCCACCCCCCAATCTCTAACGCATTCACTCAGGTTTGGCGACAGTGTAGTGGTTGTCTGCTATGCCACATGCTGCATGCTGCCATATGCTGCATGTCTGTGTTGCCTTCTGGCTTTCCCTTTTAGTTATGCTGTCATAGCTGGTCTTGCTGGAGTCTCTGCTTTCGCTCTCCATACAATGTACATCTTCATCCCCCTCACCCCTTGCACAAACACCACCCCCACATCTCCCTCACTGTCTCTGCCAAGCTACACAGGTTACTCCTGAGATGACAGTGATCCTGAATCCTTCTGCTCCCTGGACCTGCCTGATTCATCCGAAGCCTTACTTCTGCTTGAAGCCTAGCCTCACTCACCTGATAATCACTGACTGCTATTGAAGATGGCTCCGCATGGATACCCTACAGATAGCCATGGGTTTACTGTGGATAGTACCACATAAACTCCCTACAGATGACTGTGGAAGTAGCATTCTTGGATAGCCTTAAGATTGCTAAGAACAGTTTACACTCAAGTCTTAATCACTAAACAGATCGTTTCAGTTTGATATAAGAAACCTAAACTAAAAACTCAAATCATGCTCATATTGAAATTCCAATACACTTAGCACTGTATGACTTATATCCGGTCACCCACATGAGGATCAGGTCCTTAATGAGTCTAGTTCAAGTTTTTCCTTGCCACCGTTACCTGTGGCTTAAATCAAAATCTTATAAATCAAAGTTTTATATCCAGACTTCTGTACAAATGCTTTTTCATTCTTAAAAGAGCAATACAATTAAGGTTTAATTGAATTGAATTAATTTTTCTGTATCAGAAATCAAGAACATCAATACTGACTATGGTAGCTAAAATAAATTGAATTGTAATGTTTTACTGTTGTGGACAGTGAGTAATAATCTTAACATAAAGCACTTAACATAAAATAACCTCTTAGAGAATAAATTTACCACCTCACTTTTAATTCCAGTATAATATTCATGTCAGGTCCACCAGAAGCACCATCCGACTACAATACCCAGAACACAACAAGGTGCACAGACATGGCCACCATTGACTACAGCATCCAACAATTCACGTTCAAATTCACCATCTCACTGATTACACACATCTGTGCACTATTACAGCCACCCAGTATTTAAGGACTCACTTCCCACCAGTTCATTGCAAAGAATGCAGTCTGTGTTTATAACAGTTGAAACCAAGTCTTGCTATTGTCGTTGTCTACTTTGTTTTCAGATCTTGTTTTTGCCTTAACCTAGTCTATTCAATGCAATTTAAATGTATTTGAACAACACTATTAACAATGGACATTGTCTCAAAGCAGCTTTACAGAAATATAAAAATATAGAATAAAAATGCTTAAAATGAAATTAATATGTATCCTTAATCAGCAAGCCTGATGCAACAGTGGCAAGGAAAAACTCCCTGAGATGATATGAGGAAGAAACCATGAGAGGAACCAGACTCAGAAGGAAACTCATTCTCATTTGGGTGACACCGCAGAGTGTGATTATAAATAATATTCTTTTTGAAATTGTTTATAGTCAGTTTGAATTGTGCAAGCAACAGCTCCTGAGCAACTTATAGGTCTACTACTTCAATTTCATGATTGCCTGATTTTTGGCTGTTTTTTGATCATATTTTGTCTTATGTATTGGACCGTCCTGCTGGAGTGATAAATAAAGCTGCCATTCACCTGCATTTGTGTCTGCATCTGCTCTCTGAAATTGCATATAAACCCAGCCTTTTCTCTGCTCTCCAGAGATTGTATTCTTTGCACTAAATTCCAGCATGAAGCAGTCTAAAAACTCTTTTAACCTCAATCAACAAAAATATTTTTATTTAAATTTCCATGCCATCCTGCTCAGCATGCCTCTTGTGCTCCAAGCTTAACAGCAGCTGTGATTGCTAATACTGTATCTGACTTACTGGTTGCGGTGACCTTGGCAAATGTGAGTGTGTCACCCAGCTGCTGATCAATGACCCCAGTCCTATTGATTCCTCCCTGTGCTAACCAGTGATTAGCCACAATTGGAAATGAGAAAGTGTTCAGATTTGTTATCCAGACAGGACAGGTGAGTTTTTTTTTATCTGTTTTGACAGCTATTGTATCATAAAATTGTACATTTTGGTTTTAAATCTCACTATTGTTCAAAAATATGTGATAAATACAATTTGTCCATAGTTCTGTGTAACACTTTGCACATTTTTATTGTATTTATTTTGTGTGGCATTCCTCTACTGTGTGTCTGACCAGTTATAAGTGAAAGCTCTACTTACATTAAAACCTTATTAAATATGCATGACTGTGCAATATCGAGCAGAAGGCATGGTCAGAAAGCCCTGTTAATATCCAATCACCGTGAGCTCTTCCTGCAGAGACAGATAAATCACTTGTGGGGGTGTCTAGTGATTGCTGTTAGTCTGTTAACCAGTTGATGTGTTTCTTGCTTAAAGGAGTCGAACTGGAAGCATTGTTAAAATTCTATATCTAATCTATAAATATAAATGTAAGCTAAACTTACATTAGTTGGTGAAGACATTCTTAAACATATACAATAATGAGCTTGGTGAAGAATTAAATGCATACACATTTCCTATGAGAATTAAATGCATACACATCTCTTATGGACAAAATGTGGCATTATGTGTATAGCTGCATATAAATAAATAGTGACATGGTGGTGCAGTGGGTAGCTTTCCTTTCTTACTGTTCCAGGGTCCCTGGTCTGAGCCTGAGTTCAGGTCACTGTCTATGTGGAGTTTCACATGTAAGTGGGTAGATGGGCTATGCTAAATTTGCCCCTAGGTGTGAATGACTGAGTGCATGGGGCCTTGTAATGGACTGGCCATTTGAGGTGAATTCTTCGACCTTGTGCCCAGTGTTCCTGGGATAAGCTCCAGCTCCTCTATGACCCTTATTAAGAGGCACAGACCTGTTAATAACGGTTTTTATGGCATACAGTTTAAAAAAGTAGAAAATTGCTGTGTTGAATAAGCTGGTGGATGGAAGAACACCTTAGTCCACTATGACCTTCAGGTGAGCATAGCCCTTCATTACTTTCCTTTATCCTACAAAACACAATATTTTTTTAATGTTACCCTGGCCATCCCTTACCACCCAATTATCTTTAGCTCAGAATACATGAAGCTCTATAAATCTATATGTTTGGTGTGGATATCTCTCCTCTGAAAATGTCAAGATAACTTACAACCCCAGTTTAGACATCTGACATCTAACAATATGTATGCTTAGCCATTTCTTTTGGACCCCTAAAAGTCTCAGGGCATTATTCTTTTATTAACTTTAAAGCATATTATATAGTAACTGCTATGAATTTTTCAGTTTCCAGAGTGGAACTAACAGGAAAAGTATGTTACAAGAGTGGGGACTGTTAGTTTGATACCCCCGACAGAATGATATACCTTGACATACCTACAGATGATCTATAGATGATTCATAGCAATATGTTTCATTGTCACAGATAATAATGGCATACAGAAACTCTTTTTAGACCAGAGGCTGATATTTATCCAGTTAAAATAATATATAAGCATATACATTACACAGAAATAATACCATATAATCAAATATGGCATAATGCATACTCACAAAAATGAGAAGGTCATAATTCCCAATCCCTTATTCTGCAGAGCAAAGTAATCTCTTTGGAAAACAAACATTGCATATTTTATGTAACTTAATATGGAATTAATATGTACTTGCTTTCAAGAAAAGAATTGTAAGTTGTTAAGTGTGGGAAAAACATAACTATGACATGCTGCTGTGCTCTTATTTATTTTATGTATTTACAGTTATATTTTGTGTTTAAGGCTTCCTTATTGTGAAGTCAGTTAAATCTGTTTATCAAAGCCATAGAAAGAGGAGAGAAACACAGAGAAGACACTCATTACTGTTAATTGTGTAGTTGAATGACAGACTGGCGTCTACACACCACTACTAGATATGGTTCATATTAATCATTTCATACCCACCTCAAAGCAAACACCATAAACTGTTGATGTTTTTGTTTTGTAAATAACAATCTGTAGTATTATAAAGCTCTGTGTGGATTAATATTTTATAATATTAACGTCATAATTTCTCATATACAGTTTCTGAGCTTTTGAATGTTTAGCATGTTTTTAGCCACGTCAGAGGTTCCAGGGTCGATTTCCGTCTCCTCCCTGTATCTGTGGAGTTCACATGTTCCTCCCTTGATTTGGGGGTTACTTCCAGTTACTCAGTTTAGCTCCCCCAGTCCAAGGCACGTTGGAGATTGATTGGCATCTCTAAATTGTCCATAGCGTGTGTTTGGGTGTGTGAGTGCATGTGCGATTGTGCCGTGCTGTGGGTTGGAAACCCCATCTAGGGTTTCCCCGCCTTGTAGCCGGCCAGAAAATGGAAATGGATTGATGGGACAATGTGCTTTGTACAAGGCAAAATCGACTACAATATCGAACAGAATCAACAAATGTCTTGCATCTTATTGTGGTCTAATGGGGAAAGCATGCGTAACGAAACAGTGTTGCCTCATCCTGCTTTATTTGAGCTCGACTCTCTTCAAACACAGAGTTAGTGTATAGACTTCCGAATGCACGTGCCCAGAAAATGGAACTGCCATAAATGCAATAAATGGAAATGCTTTGCATTAAACGACCACATTGTGGACCACAATTGCAAAGAGCAAAATATGATTTAACAAAAATCGTGTTAATAGCAACGATTTTGTCGTTGTTGAAAGGTAACTGCAGGGGGTTTTTATTAATTGCGCACAATTAGCCTATATTTTTGTATAGATAATAAATGATTCTGACTAATATATTTGACGAGCGCTTAGGTTTCCTAGTGACTTTTATTCTTAGATGTCCCGTTTCATCAAATCATGCAACAATGTCCAGTCATATTAGTAAGCTCTGTGTGTGCTGAGCACTAAATCACGACTCCGGTCTCCATATTGAACAAACAGACCGCGTTCTTCTCCTCGCGCGCTTTTCGCCTTTGGGAGCCGCGTCACCATGGAGAGCGCCATCCGGCTGTAAAGCATCCCCGCGCGCGCGCTGCTTCGCGCCACCCGATGGCTTTTCTCCTAGGGAAATGCACAGATCAGCCCTGCGGACCAAAAAGCTTAATGGTTTTTCGTTCTTGTTTGAAAAAACGTGCGCACTATTTCATCTGAAATGCTTTCACGTGCGCTGGGGTTTGTAGGCTACCACTTGGCTGTCTGCCTATTAAGTGTTTCGCGCTCGACACGAATCGTTTGTCTGCTCTATTAACACGTGCTCTTCTTTTTTTTTCTTTTTTTTTTACAGAACGCTGTTAGCATTGTCATTGAGAAAAATTCTAATCGGTGACTCGACGCGTTCCATTGCACGGGTTGCTATTTCAAATGACGAAACTGGTTTCTTTCCTGATATCTACCGAAGAATACCTCTCTGGATTTTATTCACTTTGTGTGGATAGGTGTATTTTCGTAGAAAAAAAGTGAGACTGTGAATTGATGTTTATGCCAACTTAGGTTCTGATTTGGCGAGGGTGCGTGAAGCGCACGCGCGCTGTGGGCGGGAATAGACGCGCGTTTATAAAGAGCGCTGTGCGCGTCGTGGGGCGGCGACACCGCGCGGAAACGGCTGTCAACGCAGAGGACTCCGTGAAGACGCGAAGGAAGTCCTTTTAATTCATTCCAAGCTGGGTGGGAGAGGCGCGCCTCTCTCGGGCCCCTTGTCGCCTCTCCCCCCCCCGGAATGGATGAACACTTCAACCTCATAGACTCGCCGTCGACACGCCACAGGGGAAACAACGCCGAGAACCACGGCTACGCGGAGACAGAAAAGGGCAGCATGACGGTGATGGCGGCGGAGTTGCTGGAGGAATCGGCCGCGCTCCCCGGCCACCTGTCGCTGGATCGATATGAGGCGGAGCACGAGTGCTGCGAGAGAGTGGTCATCAACATCTCGGGCCTGCGCTTCGAGACGCAGCTCAAAACTTTCAACCAATTTCCAGACACCTTGCTCGGCGATCCGAAAAAGAGGATGCGCTACTTCGATCCGCTAAGGAATGAGTACTTTTTCGACAGGAATCGTCCAAGCTTTGACGCCATCCTCTACTACTACCAGTCAGGCGGGCGCATCCGGAGACCCGTCAACGTGCCCATAGATATTTTCTCAGAAGAGATCCGCTTTTATCAGCTTGGCGAGGAAGCGATGGAGAAATTTCGTGAGGACGAGGGTTTTATCAAAGAAGAGGAGCGCCCCTTGCCTAGCCATGAGTTCCAGAGGCAGGTCTGGCTTTTATTTGAATACCCGGAGAGCTCGGGCCCGGCCAGGGGCATTGCCATCGTGTCAGTGTTGGTCATTCTGATCTCCATCGTCATTTTCTGTCTGGAAACTTTGCCTGAGTTTAGGGACGATAAGGATCCGGTAACAGTAGCGCCCATAATAAACGGCACTGGCCCGTACGGGTCAGGCTCTTTTACTGACCCTTTTTTTGTTATCGAGACGCTTTGCATAATCTGGTTCTCATTTGAGCTGCTTGTCCGCTTTTTCGCCTGCCCCAGCAAAGCCACCTTTTCCAAAAACATCATGAATATAATCGACA